>NC_136263.1:156278261-156905761 GCF_964187855.1 Myxine glutinosa | reverse complement strand
GTACTATATATATATCTAAAATTATATCCCCCCCCTCTATTTACATGAAATGGTTTGGTTCATTCGCAAAGCCAAAGCGAACGGCTTGCGAGTACGGTGACAATCCCCCCCCCTCTATTTACATGAAATGGTTTGGTCCAAAGCGAACGGCTTGCGAGTACGGTGACAATCCCCCCCCTCTATTTACATGAAATGGTTTGGTCCAAAGCGAACGGCTTGCGAGTACGGTGACAATCCCCCCCCCCCCCCCCTCTATTTACATGAAATGGTTTGGTCCAAAGCGAACGGCTTGCGGAGTTTGGTAAAGAAATCGCCATAGCGTGCACAAACGCGCAGGAAAGCGAAAGAATCGCAAATTAGTTTTAATTAGTTTTAAATCATAGTTTAACGCCAACATAGCGGCAACATAGTTTGCCAACGTGAAATAAATGAATACGCTCTCAAATGTGCCGTCCGAGGCAGAGTCTGTTCGGCACGTTCGGCACACGTGATAACTCGCTGCTCTCTGATTGGTTGAATCGTTTTTTGGACATAGCTCGGTAACTACTTCTCCGATTAATATGAAACCTTGAAAAGGCACATCCTCGGGTCCCCAGCAATATACCTGGCAAGTTTAAAGTATATCGGACCCGTGGTTGTCGAGAAACAGCGGTCACAGACAGACAGACATACACACACACATACACACACACATACACACACACAGAGATTACTGGAATTATAGATAGATTACCGGCGGTGCGTTCCGCGCTAGAACTGCCATTTGAGTTTGAGAACAAGTCAGAATTTGAGCAAATCTGTTTCATTCGTTTGTTAATATGCCTCACCTATTGACAAATCTACAATTATAATTTTTTTGGAGGTTGAAATGACCGCGGGAGATCGCGTTATAATGATGACGTCCTGGATGGACATCTTCTTCTTCAGTCCCTCATTACTTTCAGTGAAATACGATCGAGTTAAAAATAGTCAGAATTTGAGCAAATCTGTTTCATTTGTTTGTTAATATGCCTCATCTATTGACAAATCTGCAATTATAATTTTTTTTGAAGTTCAAATGACCGCGGGAGATCGCGTTATCGTGAGCACGTTATGGAAAGACAAAATGGTGTGTTTCTTCTTCTTTGAACAATAAAGACTTATAGCTTCCCGACCGTACATCCAATCATCTTGAAATTTTGCACACTTGTTACTCTTCATGACTTCTACTACAGTATGAAGTTTCACGTCGATCAATAAAGCGATTCAAGAGATATCCATTTTAAAAAAAAAATCGTTTAATTAACGATATCTGCCAAACCACGTGACCTATTGCAAATTCTAAAATGAAATTTTAGTAGACTGACATGCTGAACAGACCTGTGAAGTTTCTCCTCGATTGGATCAAAAATGAGGGAGGAGCTACGTTTTAAAGGTTCATGCTTTAAACCGTCATAACTCTGAAACCATGTGTCGGATGACGTCGCCCTCGCTGACCTTTTTGTTCGTCATGGGCATGCGATTCTGCCTGCAAAGATTGGCCTCGATCTGTTCAGCCGTTGCAGAGAAAAAGGGGTTTTCGTGTTTTCACGAAAAACAAGATGGCGGCCGAAACACGTGACCTGCGACGTCATAATTACCATTAAAATATTCTACAGACCGAGTCCCTCCTATGGTGAAAATTTTATCTCAATCGGCCCTATTATTGCAGAGAAAATGTTTTTTAAAGGAAATTAAAACTGAAAATGGCAATCGCACTGATGTCGGATGATGTCGTGGCCTGGGAGGACAAAAGGGTGTGTTTCTTCTTCTTTCAACAATAAAGACTTTAGCTTCGCGACCGTACATCCAATCATCTTGAAATTTTGTACACTTGTTCCACCTGATGAGAGCTACATTGCATTAACAATTCAAGTCGATCCATGCAGTGGTTCAAGAGTTACAAGCTTTTTAAAATTTAACTTCCATTATTTATTGCGGCCAAACCATGTGACTTAAAAAAACGTCTCAAGTAACGATTAAACAACACCCCATGAGGAACATTTGTGTAAAGTTTCCACTCGATACCTCCACAAATTATGGAGGTGATTCCATTTCTAGTTTGAGATTTTAAAACGTCATAACTCTGAAACCACGTGTCGGATGACATCGTGCTCGCTGACTTTTTTGTTCGCCATGGGTATGCGAATATGCATGCCAAGTTTAGGCTCGATCCGTTCAGCCGTTGCGGAGAAAAAGGGTTTTTTGTGTTTTTTCACGGAAAACAAGATGGCGGCCGAACCATGTGACGTATGACTTCGAAAATTTTCGCATTCTGAGTTTTTTTTAACTAAGCATCTGGGAAAAAAATCTCATTTTCGGGGGAGAAAAACTGTGTTTGACGAATTCTAACCTCTTAACGTTAGCATTTTTGATATACTCAATACACATGTTTTTTGTTCCCATTGCAGAGTTCTTTAGAATGAGCCATTCCTCAAATTTTTCCATTGAGCCGTTTCGGAGATACAGAGGGGAAAAGTTGAAGGTGTTTTACAAGATGGCGCCCATACCACGTGACCTATGACGTCATCATTAGCATTAAAAAATTCTACGAGCCTAGCCGATCATTTGATGAAAATTTCCTGTCAATCCGACCAGCGGTTGCTGAGAAACTTAATTATGAAGTTTTCGGAGGTGCAAAATAGGGCGGAAGAATAATAAGAAAAACTCTGGCAGTAATAATAGGTTACTCTCCATTTCATGGAGAGTAAACCTAACTAAATAAGAAAGAGCAATCAGGGATTACAGACCCTTGCCAGGATGTGTTTGTATTTTGTGTGGTGTTTATTAGCTGTTGTGCTTGGGTGGTTTATTGATGACATCGATTTACGGCGATCCAATATGGCTGCCGAACCACGTGACCGATGACGTCATCAATTTACGTCTCCTATACAATTTTTGTGTAGATCACGCTCAAGCAATTCAAAACTGATCGGATCAAGCGTTATACGTTATACCACAGGAAAGTGGTGTATTTGTTGAATTATGACGTCCTAATGAAGGCAGCGATGACATCATCATGAATACATCTTGTTCCCCATGGGGAGTATTTGACAATGAGCCATGTTTCAATTTTTTCCATGGAGCTGTTTCAGAGATATGGAGGTTCAAGGTTTTTTTTTTTTTAGCTCACCTGGAACGAAGTTCAGGGGTGCTAATGCGATGGCGCGTCGTTCGTCCTTCAGTCCGTCAGTCCATCTCTTCAGTCCGTCAAACGGTCAGTCTGTCCATCAGTCCGCCTGTCAGTCCGTCCGTCTGTAAACACTTGCAACTTCTTCTCCGAAACCGCTGAAGGGATTGTGACCAAATTTGGCACAAATTATATTTGTTGTATTGTGACTAAAGTTTGCTCACGGCATAAAAAAAAATTAAAATCTAAGGGAGTCTACAAGGGGTCAAAGTGAGTCCAGGTTTGACCCCCCAAATAGATATTTGTTTTTTTCTCAGAAACGACACAGACGATTTCGATGAAACTTGACCACAACCTTAATCACCCGTGTTGTCCAAAGTTTGTTCACGGCATTAGAAAAATTGGGGTCTGAGGAGGTGTAGGGCTGCGGGTATCGGGCTGGGGGGGGGGGTGGAGGGGGAGTGGGTTGCCACACAAAATAGGTCCTTTTTGTTTGTTTATTTAAAGTCTCATGATTATGTTAGTATGATTCTACATGCTGTCCTGTCTTCTAGCAAGCATTGAAATTGGTTTAAAATACCTTCAGTCAGTGCAGTATACTCTTTATTCTACCAGGTGAGCACCTGGGGTATTGCCCCTATGTTTCCAAGATAGTGGCCGTACCACATGATGTATGATGTCATAGTTATCATTAAAAATACTAGGGCATGCCCGTACTATATATATATATCTAAAATTATATCCCCCCCCTCTATTTACATGAAATGGTTTGGTCCAAAGCGAACGGCTTGCGAGTGGTGACAATCCCCCCCCTCTATTTACATGCAATGGTTCGGTCCAAAGCGAACGGCTTCCGGAGTTTGGTAAAGAAATCGCCATCGCGTACACAAACGCGCAGGAAAGCGAATGAATCGCAAATTCGTTTTTATTAGTTGTAAAACATAGTTTAACGCCAACATAGTTTGCAAACGTGAAATAAATGAATACGCTCTCAAATGTGCCATCCGAGGCAGAGTGTGCCCGCCACGTTCGGCACACGCGATCGTTCGCTGCTCTCTGATTGGTTGAATCGTTTTTTGGACATAGCTCGGTAAGTAATTGTCCGATTAATATGAAACCTTGAAAAGGCACATCCTCGGGTCCCCAGCAATATACCTGGCAAGTTAAAAGTATATCGGACCCGTGGTTGTCGAGAAACAGCGGTCACAGACAAACAAACAAACGTACAGACAGACAGACAGAGATTACTGGAATTATAGATAGATATAGGAGGAGGTGCTCCTATGGTGAAAATTTATTGGCAATCGGACCAACTGTTGCAGAGAAAATCATACTCGTGTTCTGTTCGGACAAACAAGCAGACAGACAGACAAACTGACCCAGATGCAACATCCCTCTGGCAAGGGTAAAAATTACCTTAAACGGTGGTCGATCCACCTTGAATAAAAATGAAAATCTCATGCTCTCATGTCTCATGTTTATGTTGCATGAGAAATATATAATGCTACTAGCGAGGTACCTGTGCTATGCCATGCACGGGTGGGAAGCCAAAAGCAAACAACCAAGGCGGAGACGGTGAATGATAAACCATGGAACGAATAAATTCCACATTCTTGTGCCACCTTTAGTCGAACGTCAGACATGGACAGCCGGTTCGTGAAGGACTTGCATGAGAGATGAGAGAAGCATGAGATGAGATGACTTGCACGAGAGATGAGTACATGAGAGGACTTGCACGAGAGATGAGTACATGAGAGATGTAAATCTTTACAGCTCCTGGAACAAGTTGTCTGGAATGTCCCAAGTTTGTCCAAGGTGGGTGAGAATTTCCCAAAAGCTGGGTTTTTCTTTCTGGATAACCTTTATGGCCTTGACTTTCCCAATTCCCTGAAATTTCCTCTTTTTCCCTGAAATTCCCTGAAATTATTTTCCAATTTCCTCTTTTCTCCCACCTCTGGAACAAACTCCCACACTCTCTTCAATCCCACTCCTCACTCCAGGGCTTTAAAACAGCTGTTTACCACCATCTTGTCTTCCCCCATCCAAAACCTTGATCTTTTCTACCCCCGTTAATTCACCCCAGATCCACTTTTTTGAAATTCCGACGTCTTTCCTGGAAGTCCTAGCAGTGTCCATGTGTTTTATACCTCTAAACCTGCTTCCCATGCCTCCTCCCCCCCAAGTCCTCTCCTTCCCACAGATCTCCCGATGTCCCTGCTCTCAAATGTTGTACTTGTGTGCTTCCCTCTCTCTCCCCACCTTGTCTCCCGCTCCCTTTATCTTATGTTGTATGTGTCAGTTTGTCTTTTTGTGATCAATGTTAGCTCTTACACGACTGTTACATATTTATGTGAATGTATGTGGATTACCATTCAGGTCTCTGCTTATCCGTGTGTAGTATATTAAGGGTTGTTGTGATTGGAGGGTCAGGAGCCCTTCTGAACAAGTGGCCGGAAACGGAAGTGACCGGAAACGGAAGAGGAAAAGACACGAGGAAAAAAGGATGAGTATTCTTCTTCCTCGCCCCGCTCCGACCAAAGGTGGGATCGACCTTGCGCTGCGTGGAAAAGCGGCGTTCCGAAGCCTGTCTGGCGAGAGGAATCACCGGGACGTGTACCTGCCCGGTGGAGACGTCAAGTTGACGTGGGGCCGTGCATCGACCCCGCGTCTGGTATCGTTCGCGGCACCGTCTAAACAGACGCGTGCGGGTCGCACGTTGGGGCCTAACGCGCCTTGCAAGCGGCGTGGGGTTTGGCTTGCTCTACCGTACCCGCTTCGCGTGGCCACGAGGGGCTGCAGCCACGGTGCCTGGTACGATACCTGCCCGGTGGAGAAACGTCCACCCGGGGTTCGTTCAACCGCCCGAGTGCGGAGACGCCGACCAGTATCTTGGTCAGGAGGGGCCCAGAGACATTGTGAGGAGCAGAGACCGAAAGGGGGTTGTGAGTACTCACCGGGACACACGTATATAAGATGGCCATCTTACTCATAGGGAAGTGTTTGTGAATTGGGAATTGTTGATGGTTGTGTATTGTTGATTGCTCGGGGAAAATCTCCGTGGTTGTGTCATTGAAATTGTATGGTATCATTACCATTGGAAATATATCCTTGAACATCAGTTGTCTCCTGGGTGAAATTCATATGGATTGCGTGGCGAAAGCGCATATATAATACGGCTTGCTGGCGGAGTTCCTCTCACGGTCCGGGGGTCACCGAGACCAGGTATTCACCGAGGGGACCACGTAACAGAATTGGGGGCTCGTCCAAATTACGATTTGCGGTTTCGCAATTGGGTCTACGTCCGGGATTTAAAATTGTATAAAATAATAAAATAATAATTTTTTTTATTAATTAAAATTTATTAATTAATTATTAATTGGTAAAAAAAATTTGAGAAATTGGGGTAAAGTCTTGGGTGAAGGTTAACAGGTGTTAACGATAGGCACCATGGCGTTTGTGGCACAGAACTTTGGGGTAACCCCGAGTGAGGCACAGTTCCGAGCGTTGCTAAAGTCGGACCTCTTGAAATTGGCCAAACATTTTAACTTGGAGGTCCGAACTAATTTGAGGAAGGCAGAGTTGCAGGCCACGGTGATACAATCTATGGTGGGATTAGGAACATGGGACGAGTTAGCCTGCGAGTGGCTACCCGAAGAACCAGAAGACGTTGAGCTCTGGAAACTGGAGTTGCAATTACGGAGCCAGGAACGGATCAAAGAAGAAGAAAGGAAAGCAGAAAAGGAAAGAGCAGAAGAAGAAAGGAAAGCAGAAAAGGAAAGAGCAGAAGAAGAAAGGAAAGCAGAAAAGGAAAGAGCAGAAGAAGAAAGGAAAGCAGAAAAGGAAAGAGCAGAAGAGGAAAGGAAAGCAGAAGAGAGGAGAGAAGAGAAGCAAGCAGAGGAAAGGAGAGTGGAACGAGAACTCCAGGAAAGGTTAGAAGGGAGAAAAGCGGAGGAGAGGAGAGCTGCAAGGGACCTCGAAGCAGAGGAGAGAAAAACGGAAAGGGAATTAAAGGAACGTGACATGGAGCTTCAGCAAGAAATCAAATTCAAGGAGCTGGAGTTAATGAGAGAACGGGGAGAGGCACCACCCTTGCTGACGGGGTCGACACCTAACCGGAAAACCTGGGATGTGGGCAGACATGTGAGGCTGGTTCCACCGTTCAGTGAAAAAGAAGTCGCGAAATTTTTTCCACACTTTGAGAAAGTGGCTCGACAATTAAACTGGCCGGAGGAGGCCTGGACCATACTCGTGCAAAGTGTGCTGGTGGGGAAAGCTCAGGAAATTTATTCGGCGCTACCAATGGACCAATGTGCAGATTATGAGGTACTGAAGAAGCACATCCTCAAAGCCTATGAGTTGGTTCCGGAAGCTTACAGGCAAAAATTCAGGAAGGCCAGGAAGAGGGAGAGTGAGACCCATGTGGAGTTTGCCAGAGTGAAAGAAAACATGTTTGATCGGTGGTGTGAGTCAAAAGGAGTCGGGAAAGACTTCGAAACATTGCGGGACTTGATCCTGGTGGAGGAATTCCAGCAGTGAGTCCACGAGGACATCAAAGTGTACCTGCAGGAAAAGAAAGTACCAAAGTTGTGGGACGCAGCCACCATGGCAGATGATTATGCCTTAACCCACCGAATAGGGGTCCACGGACCTAACTCCTCGCCTAGATCTTCGCAGGGGAGGTGGGGAACAGCAGGTGCGGAGAACGACCATACATGGCGGCGGCCTCGAGATGATTATGGGGACAACTATGATACCCCACCTGTTCGAAATCAGAGGGATGCGGGCCCAAGACAAACTTATAGTTCGGGGGGCCCGAGGCAGACCACGAGTTTTTCCTCCGGGCCTACTTGCGCTTTTTGCAAGAAACCTGGACACTTGATGTCCAGTTGTTACCGCATGAAAAGCGAAGACCCAGAGCGGAGTCCGACTACTACGACTCCAAACGCAATGGCCATTGTGAGAAATCGCCATCAAAAGGGTTACCAACCATTTATTTCAGAGGGGTTTGTGTCACGGGATGGAGCCTCGACTAACCGGAAACCGGTTAGGATATTGAGGGACACAGGGGCACATCAATCTTTAATGCTGGAAGGCATTTTGCCATGGTCCGAGGAGACGGCAACGGGGGATAGTGTTCGTTTACAGGGGATCGGGGGCGGTGTTAGTGCTCCCCTTCATGTCATCCATTTGGAGTCCGATTTGGTGTCAGGACCGGTCACCGTCGGTTTACAAGCCACGCTTCCTGTAGAGGGTGTATCTGTGGTTATCGGGAATGATTTGGCCGGGGGTCAAGTTTATGGTAACCTGAGGGTTGGTAAAGAGCCCAGCAGGGAAGATAACGCCACACCAGCTTGGGATGGCGACAAAAGTGCCAAGTTATTTGTAGGGGGACTGAACTTCAAAACAGAGGAAGAAGTTCTGACCTCTGTCTTCAACAGATATGGGCCGCTGGTGGAAGTGCGGTTGGTAAGAGACTGGGAAACGCAACAGTCAAGAGGGTTCGGCTTTGTCACGTTTGCCAGCACAAAAGACGCCAGAGAGGCAGAGAAGAATTGGAATGGCAGGGATTTGGAGGGTCGGACCATAACAGTAGGGAAGGCATTTCGTAGACGTCGAGAGGTCTACAGGAGAGGACAACTGGGCGGTAGTGTTGGTGGTGGCCGCAATCAATATTATTATGGAGGCTCCCTGAGTTACGGCCGCTCCCGAAGGAAGGATTGGCAAAGTAGTGGCCGAGAAGGAGACCGCTATTCATGGGACTACAGGGACAAGTGGTCCCACCCTAATTATTAGGGAAGTTCTGAGAAGTTGAAGCACTGAATGCGGCGGAGCCGCCGAGCCAAGATTCCTACACGGGTTAACCGTGAACTCCACGTTCCTCAAGGCGCCCATGTAGAGAACTTTCCTGCACGGACTAACCGTGAACTCCACGTTCCTAAAGGCATCCATGTAGTGAATACTCGGCTTGGCCTCCCAGAAAAAGTGCTATCGAGTGGCTTAACTTTGGATCTGTGATCAACCCCTTAACCTTCATTCACAAGAAACTGGCGGTCAAAGTCAGAGGGTCATGAGATGGAGTTTGATTTGGCAGGGACAAGGTCGTTGCTGGTGCTTAGTCCAGAGTGAGTAATCTGGAGGGGTTGTGGTGAAATTTTGGGTTGCTTTATTTTTAAGTGATAACTGTGCCCGGGGGCAACTGATAATGTGGGGGGGTTGAGTTATCTGGTTTGTTTCTCCAAATTGGCCGGCAAAGAAAGTTTTCGCTGGGTTCAAACTTTCTTTCTTGAAGGGGGGGAGTGTTACATATTTATGTGAATGTATGTGGATTACCATTCAGGTCTTTGCTTATCCGTGTGTAGTATATTAAGGGTTGTTGTGATTGGAGGGTCAGGAGCCCTTCTGAACAAGTGGCCGGAAACGGAAGTGACCGGAAACGGAAGAGGAAAAGACACGAGGAAAAAAGGATGAGTATTCTTCTTCCTCGCCCCGCTCCGACCAAAGGTGGGATCGACCTTGCGCTGCGTGGAAAAGCGGCGTTCCGAAGCCTGTCTGGCGAGAGGAATCACCGGGACGTGTACCTGCCCGGTGGAGACGTCAAGTTGACGTGGGGCCGTGCATCGACCCCGCGTCTGGTATCGTTCGCGGCACCGTCTAAACAGACGCGTGCGGGTCGCACGTTGGGGCCTAACGCGCCTTGCAAGCGGCGTGGGGTTTGGCTTGCTCTACCGTACCCGCTTCGCGTGGCCACGAGGGGCTGCAGCCACGGTGCCTGGTACGATACCTGCCCGGTGGAGAAACGTCCACCCGGGGTTCTTTCAACCGCCCGAGTGCGGAGACGCCGACCAGTATCTTGGTCAGGAGGGGCCCAGAGACATTGTGAGGAGCAGAGACCGAAAGGGGGTTGTGAGTACTCACTGGGACACACGTATATAAGATGGCCATCTTACTCATAGGGAAGTGTTTGTGAATTGGGAATTGTTGATGGTTGTGTATTGTTGATTGCTCGGGGAAAATCTCCGTGGTTGTGTCATTGAAATTGTATGGTATCATTACCATTGGAAATATATCCTTGAACATCAGTTGTCTCCTGGGTGAAATTCATATGGATTGCGTGGCGAAAGCGCATATATAATACAGCTTGCTGGCGGAGTTCCTCTCACGGTCCGGGGGTCACCGAGACCAGGTATTCACCGAGGGGACCACGTAACAACGACCCTCGATCTTGCATACAAAAAAAACCCAACGTGCTAGTGGTGTGGCATCTGATGAAGGCACGGAGGACCAACAAGGCATTGCAGTGAAGTCGTGCTAAATCATGTGTCAGTTGTGAGACATCCAGAAATCTTGTTGCCAACACCCATGTCATACAGGACGTGCACTTTTTCAAGTTGGTAGCAAAGTAAAGCAGAATGAAGAAAATGTCGCTGTCACAACTTCGAACGAGGATAAAATCGTAGTTCTGATTTTCCTTATAAGACCAATATGGGACAACTTTTTTTTTTCTTTTTTTTTTCTTTTTTTTTGTATACTGAATCGAGGCTCGTGAAAGAGCTAACATTTACTTCACAAACAAATCAACCAGACAAACAAAATATATAAAAAGAGGGAGTGGAAGACAAGATGGGGAGAGAAGGGGAAGCACACAAACACAACATTTGAGAGCAGGGAGATGTGTGGAAGGGAGAGGGCTTGGGGGGAGGAGGCGTTGGAAGGGGGGAGGTAGAAGTATAAAACACAAGGACACCAAGGACTTCCAGGACAGAAGTTGGTATTTCAAAAAAGTGGAATTGGGGTGAAATTAGCGGGGGTAGAAAAGATCAAGGTTTTGGATGGGGGAAGATAAGAGATGGTGGTGAACAGCTGTTTTAAAGACCTGGAGGGTGGAGTGGGATTGAAGAGAGTGAGGGAGTTTGTTCCAGAGGCGGGAGAAAAGAGGAATGAAGGAGTGAAGGTTAGCAGAGAGTCATGATTTTGGCAGTTTGACCATAAGAGGGTTGGAGACAGATCTTGTGCGACCTGTAGGAATATTTGCGGGACAGAGCCCAGAGAGAGCTGGGGGGGCAAGGCCAGAGAGGAGTCGGTAGAAGATGGAAAGACCACCAACCTGCCTGCGGTGAGTGAGTGAGAGGCCCTTGGAGTTAGCTTCATCGCGGGAGATTCCAATGATTCTGAATGCTTTGGTTTCAACAGCGTGAAGACGAGCTAGGTGTGAGGCAGGAGCACCAGCCCAGAGGGGAGAGCAGTATTCCATTGAGCTGCGGATGAAAGCCTTGTATGTGGTGAGGAGCTCAGGTGTGCCAAGGAAGGACTTCGCACGACGGAGGATGCCCAGTCGGCGACTGGCTTTGGAGGCCAGATTTGAAATGTGGTTTTCCCAGGAAAGATCATGGCAGATAGAGAGACCCAAAAGCTTGAGTGACAGAACTTCTTCGAGAGGATTATTCAGAAAGTGGATGGGAGGGTTGTCCAGTCGGTCTTTTCGGAGAGACATCGTAAGAGTGTGAGATTTGTCAGGATTGAAAGACATGTTCCACTTGTTTGCCCAGTCTGTGATTTTGTCCAGGTCTGCAGAGAGTGAAGAGGCTGCAGACTGCCGATCTGAGGGAAGAAGAATGGAGCGACAGAGAGTAGAGTCATCAGCAAAGAGATACAGAGGATTTTCAAGAGAGTCAGAGAGATCATTGATGAAGACCAGAAAAAGCACAGGGCCCAGAACACTGCCTTGTGGAACTCCAGCCTGAACAGGAAGAGGAGATGAGAGAAACCCATTCAGGGCCACACGTTGACTACGACTAGAGAGGAAGTCCGCCAGCCATGCGTGGAGATTTCCATGGATACCAAAAGAGGAGAGTTTGGTGAGCAGAGCGGGGTGCCAGAATTGAGGAGATACTCCGGTATCTCCTCAATTTCCTCTTGTTCAAACTGCAGGAATAATATTTCTGACATCTGGATTCTGGTTAGACACTCTGTCAACTGAAGAAGTACCTGGCACCTCTCTCATACAATAGAACATATATTGACATCTTCATTGTTGAGCGTTCTGTCACCTGACAGTGTCGATGAGTCTATCATGAGGTCATGAAAACTTTTACTCTTGTCGGTTTTGATGAAATATCCAGCTAGAGTTCCAGGTATCATTGGATATCCCATTATCTCTTGAAGCATCTTAAATTTTTTGTTTCCGGATCGGGTAAAAAATATAATCGTTCCTCTCCATTCGGTCTGAGATTTTTTTTTTTCTTGGCACATTTACAAATATTTTCTGCTTTTTCTGACATCAGCTTGGATGTCAGGAGATGAAACCACTCTGGAAATAACAGTAGAGCTTTTTGTTGTCAGTAATTTCAAACGAGTTCATGAACCTTTCAACAGCCTGAACGATATTCTTAGTGGAATATTCTTCGTGGATAGCTCATTCTTTTGAAGTTGAAATGGATGAAGATCTTGGAATTTGTTTCCATGGGTAGTCTCCTCCATCATTCTTCCATTTGTAGTGTCACTTCCAAATATCTGGATCGTTCATGTCGTGTTTTTGCCCATTGTTGATTGGCACCATAGTTGGGCAAATTGCCAGACAAGCTAGTCCCTTCACCCAGATGCAATATCTTCTACATGGAATTCCTCCTGAATGTTTTCTCAATGGTCTTGCCAATTGTGCAATTATTTACAAGAACGAAGGACCGCAAAACACTGATGGCTCTTCACATCAATCCCCATCACACATCATTTTATAGCTTTCTCTCCCCTCCATCCCCATCACACCTTTTCTCTCCCAATCCATCCTCATCACACCTTTTCTCTCCCCTCCATCCCCATCACACCTTTTCTCTTCCATCCATCCCCATCACACCTTTTCTCTCCCCTCCATCCCCATCACATCTTTTCTCTCCCCTCCATCCCCATCACACCATTTCTCTCCCCTCCATCCGCATCACACCTTTTCTCTCCCCTCCATCCCCATCACACCATTTCTCTCCCCTCCATCCCCATCACACCTTTTCTCTCCCCTCCATCCCCATCACACCTTTTCTCTCCCCTCCATCTCCATCACACCTTTTCTCTCCCCTCCATCCCCATCGCACTTTTTCTCTCCCCTCCATCCCCATCGCACCTTTTCTCTTCCCTCCATCCCCTTCGCACCTTTCCTCTCCCCTCCATCCCCATCACACCTTTTCTCTCCCCTCCATCCCCATCACACCTTTTCTCTAACCTCCATCTCCATCACACCTTTTCTCTCCCACTCATCCCCATTGCACCTTTTCTCTTCCCTCCATCATGTCAAACTCCCATCCTCCCCATCACACCTTTTCTCTCCCCTCCATCCCCATCACACCTTTTCTCTCCCCTCCATCCCCATCACACCTTTTCTCTCCACTCCATCCCCATCACACATCAATTTTATAGCTTCTCCTCCCATCCGTATCTCTCAATCTCTCAATCTCTCAATCCCAATGTCATCAATCAATGGTGACGAATCACGTAAAAATAATTCTCAGATCCAGATCCGGATCTTCACCAAAATTGAATCAACTTGTCGGTGACACATAGCCAACCTCCACCAAATTTCGGCTGAATCCATCCACAACTTTTTTTGATACCATGCTCACAAATAGACAGACAAACAAACAGACATGGGTGAAAACATAACCTCCATCCACCTTCTGTGGCGGAGGTAACAATCACGGATTTGTAAGTGGAAAAAGGAAGGGATCAAGTGAGAGAAGAGGCTCGCTTTGAAAGGATAAACTACGAAGTAGGTTATGGAATGGGTCCAATCGGTTTGCAAAACGAGAGATTGACAAAAGTTAGATGGTGTTAGTTTTTCAAACTGTGTTAGTCTGGAGGTAATGGCGAACTGTCAGCAAACACGACAGATCAAAATTGATGAGCTTTGTCTCCGCTGTGTTGGCCTGGCCAGGTGGGGATCCTGGGCTTGTTGTTCTTGGCACGGTCCTTCTAAGAAGTCCTCGTTTGTGTCCGGCAGGCCAAGGGTCCTGTTTGTTAAGCCAACCAAAGTCATGAGT
This sequence comes from Myxine glutinosa, assembly GCF_964187855.1. NCBI lineage: Eukaryota > Metazoa > Chordata > Myxini > Myxiniformes > Myxinidae > Myxine > Myxine glutinosa. The sequence continues at coordinate 156,891,589 of NC_136263.1, read as the reverse complement.
GTGTCAAAGCATTGGATGGTGTTTACCCATCGAGTAGGAAGCCTTGGACCTTCACGAGGCAAACCCTGAGTTCAATCGGAAGCAGTAGTTCCAAAGTTGGAATGTTTATTTCTGTTCTACTGGGATCCCTTATCGCCGCCTCTGCCTGTCGATGGGGGAATTTCATGTTGTTTTACTTGCAAATGGAAGAACAGCATGCACCATGACTATCGAGAGGGAGATTGTTACTTAAGGAGCTACACATATTAGGGAGGATGAGCTTAAACAAAGGAAATACACGCAATGCTCTGAGAATTAGCCAGAAAGTTGACAATTGGATTCCTTATTGATAAACTCCAGCAGTGCCCATAGTAATTGCCAATAACCGATCGAATGTACTGATGATGAATATTGCTTTTCACCGCAGAGACAGACCTCCACGATAATAGACGAGGGGCTAGCCTTCCATCAAACAACTTCATTCTTCAAAGGTGATTCAGTGCCCCCTAGAGGGTTCACCGCGGTATGCGCCTGCTTTCTGATCCGCGAGTCAAACTTGGTGCCCCCTTCTTGAAAAAAGGCAAAACGATCGAAATTTGGTTCAACAGCAAACATCAGAGTTGTTGTTTTTTTACTTTGAAGCATATTTTACTTTGCCAAATAAAATAAACGCCTGGTCTCATTGAAAAATGTTTTTTTTAATCTATGAAAAGATTTTTTTCTTTTCTCAAGTAGGTTTGAATATATTCATCAAAATAATAAGTTGAAACTAAATGTAGAATTAAAATCTTTCCACATCAGCCAATCTACAAATTATGATTGCAAAATGGCACTTATCTTCTATGGCATTCCGGAATGGTCGTAATCTATATTCATTATTATATATTAAATATAATATATTATATTAAATTTATATTATAATCTATATTAAATCTATATTGAAAATTTACAAATCTATATTAAAATTAAATATATTAAATTATATAAATTAAATTTAAGTCGTAATCGATATTAAATTTACAAATCTCACACTTTTACTATGTCTCTTCGAAAAGACCGTATGGACAACCCTCCCATCTACTTCCTCAAAAATCCTCTCCAACAAGTTCTGTCACTCAAGCTCATGGGTTTCACTATCTGCCATGATCTTTCTTGGGAAAACCACATTTCCAACATTTCCAAGCTGGCCTCCAAAGCCAGTCGCCGACTGAGCATCCTCCGTTGTGCGAAGTATTTCCTAGGCACACCCGAGGTCCTCACCACATACAAGGCTTTCATCCGCAGCTCAATGGAATGCTGCTCTCCCCTCTGGGCCGGTGCTCCTGCCTCACACCTAGCTCGGCTTCACGCTGTTGAAATCAAAGCTTTCAGAATCTTTGGAATCTCCTGCGATGAAGCTGATTCTGAGGGCCTTTCACTCCCTCACCGCAGGCAGGTACGTGGTCTTTCTGTTTTCTACCGACTCCTCTCCGGCCTTGCTCCCCCCCCCCCCCCCAGCTCTCTCTGGGCTCTGTCTCCCAAATATTCCTCCAGGTCGCACAATATCTGCCAGCAAACCTCTTCTGATGAAATTGCCAAAATCAAGACTTTCTGCTCACCTTCACTCTTTCATTCCTCTTTTCTCCCACCTCTGGAACAAACTCCCTCTCTTGCTTCAATCCCACTCCTCCATCCAGTTCTTCAAAACAGCTGTTCACCACCATCTCTTATCTTCCCCCATCCAAAACCTTGATCTTTTCTACCCCCATTAATTCACCCCAGATCCACTTTTCTGAAATACCGACTTCTTTCCTGGAAGTCCTAGCAGTGTCCATGTGTTTTTTTTTTTTACCTCTCCCACCCCCCGCCCTTCCCATGCCTTCTCCCCCCAAGCCCTCTACCTCCCACAGATCTACCGATGTCCCTGCTCTCAAATGTTGTACTTGTGTGCTTCCCCCTCTCTCCCCATTTTGTCTCCTGCTCCCTTTATTTCGTCTTATGTGTCCGTTTTTTTTTTTGTCATTAATGTTAGCTCTTATACGATCCTCGATATTGTATTCAAAAAAAAAAAAGGCAGTGTCCGTCCGTCCGTCCATCCGTCCATCTGTCTGTCTCCTCCATGACTCCAAAACCATTTTAAAAAACCTCCTCCCTCATCCCCTCCCTTTCTCCCTTCCCCTTCCCTCTCTCTCCATTAGGGACCACATGTGGTCTAACTCTAAAGGGTCTAAAGGGTATGTTCCCTCCCTTCCCCTCTCCCTCCTTCCTCTCCTCCCTCCCTCTCCCTCCTTCCTCTCCTCCCTCTCCTCCCTCCCTCTCGCTCCTCTCCTCCCTCCCTCTCTCTCCTTCCTCTCCTCCCTCCCTCATTCATATTCCCGTCAGGAAGCGACTCATTGTTTTCCGGAAACGGCGGGTACTTTTGCTTGTAATTAATAAAACAAGACCGAAAGTCGAACGAGCTTGTTTGATACTTAAGTTGAAGAGGATAGTATGACCTGGGAGGGGATACCAGTTTACAAATAATGTATATATATATTTAAAAAAATTGAAGTTCGTTTGAAACCAATAGAAACTATGAGATGCAACTTGTCTGAAACCCATACAAACTAATAGGAACCTTTCAGTTCAACTGGTCCTGTAGAAACCATTAGAGTTAACTGGTCTGAAAACCCATAGACGAATAAAATATTTTAATTATATTTTGTTAAAAAACAAAGGCAAAACACACACAGTTCCATATATAATTGAGTTATAGCCATGTTCTTTATAACGGGGTTTCCCTGTAAAATCTTTGTTCTAGATGTGAATACAAGTTGTAGTGCTCATGTTTTTTTTGTTGTTGTTTTTTGTATACAAGATCGAGGCTCGTGTAAGAGCTAACATTAATCACAAAAAAAACCGGACACACAAAACAAACAATAATGGGAGCGGGACACAAGATGGGGAGAGAGAGGGAAGAACACAAGTACAACAGCAAAGAACAGGGACATCGGGAGATCTGTGGGAGGGAGAGGGCTTGGGGGGAGGAGGCGTGGGAATGGGGCGTGGGGGGTGGGAGAGGTACGAAACACATGGACACTGCTAGGACTTCCAGGAAAGAAGTTGGTATTTCAGAAAAGTGGATCTGGGGTGAACTAACGGGGGTAGAAAAGATCAAGGTTTTGGATGGGGGAATGTTATACAATGTTTTGGATGGGATCAAGATGTTATACAAGTTATTTACAAAATGTCAAGACATTTATGGCAGCAGTCAATTAACTGGCTGCATATCTGAAACTGTTCTGCTACTGGTCCAATTGACCTATTGGTATTTTCAATCAACATGCGGCCTCTCAGATGGCTCAGATCGCAGCGCACTGGTATGGTACACCAGAGGGCTTGGGTTTGATTTCTTGTCTAGATTCATATTTTCCCACATATGTTGATTGGTTATTTTTAATCCTGTTCATTTATATTTATTGGTATTGTATTGGTCTCCTACTGGTCCCATTGACCTACTTGTTTTTTTATTGATATTTCCTACTGGTCCAGTATTTCACTTTCCTGAATGAAACCAGTGGATCTTACTGTTCCAATTTCCTATGGGATTTTATGGGATTTGGCCTATTGGTTTTCTATGGGATTTTCGACTTGGGTATCCTCGCCAAATTACAAATTTCTTCTTTAACTTACAAGGGGCACTGCATCAGAAGCACAGTGGCAATCAAATGATTCATCAAATGACACCCGCAGCCATGTACTGCATACAAAAGAAGATCTTACAACAGGTGGCATTGCTGTTCATCGCATCTCTCCTTGGCAATCATTCTCCGTCTCCCATCTGACTCCTTGCAGTACCTGTAGGTTACTGTGTCCGATAGACACCAAACAGTTGTTTGTGTGTGTTATCTCTCATCTCGCCAACAGCAGTGATGCCATTTCTAAGTCCACATCTGTTTGATCTTTAACTTTTCTGCAGAGGCGTTGCTCGAAAGGCCTTTTGCAAGCCATCCTATTTTGTTGAATCAGTCCTTTTTCCCAGACAGGATTTTTTGTGAAAGGACCAACCTCTCGTTTTACCTGATGAGATGCATTTTCTTCTTTAATCTCACATTTTCCCCATCTCGCTGGTTACTTTAAGAGAACATCCGAAGCGCATCACGTTTAGTTGCTGATTAGGGTGACTGGCCCAAGCTCCAGTACTCTTGAATCTTTCTTTTGGTTCACCTGAATTTCTTCTGATGGCAATATGGATATTATACCTGGTTCCATTTTCAAAAAGACATTTTCTCTTCTCCATCAATATTCTTATCTTCCCCACATTGCCATCTGCAGCTGCTCTCCCAGCATCTCTACCTTTGTTTAATTATACAGTGCATTCAGAAAGTATTCAGACCCCTTCACATTTTTCACATTTTGTTATGTTGCAGCCTTATGCTGAAATCGTTTAAATTCATTTTTTCCCTCATCAATCGACACTCAATACCCCATAATGACGAAGAGAAAACAGGATTTTAGAAAGTTTTGCAAATTTATTAAAAAGAAAAAACTGAAATATCACATTTACATAAGTATTCATACCCTTTGCGATGACACTTGAAATTTAGCTCAGGTGCCTCCCATTTCTCTTGATCTTCTTTGAGATGTTTCTACACCTTGATTGGAGTCCACCTGTGGAAAATTCAATTGATTGGACATGATTTGGAAAGGCACACACCTGTCTACATAAGGTCTCACAGCTGACAATGCATATCGGAGCAAAAACCAAGCCATGAGGTCGAAGGAACTGCCTGCAGAGCTCAGAGACAGGATTGTGTCGAGGCACAGATCTGGGGATGCCAACAAAAAATTTCTGCTGCATTGAAGGTTCCCAAGAGCACAGTCGCCTCCATAATTCTTAAATGGAAGAAGTTTGGAAAACCAGGACTCTTCCTAGAGCTGGCCACCCGGCCAAACTGAGCAATTGGGGTTAGAATGGCCTTGGTAAGAGAGGTGACCAAGAACCCGATGGTCACTTTGGCTGAGCTCCAGACATGCTGTGTGTAGATGGGAGAAACTTCCAGAAGGACAACCATCACTGGAACACTCCAGCGATCTGGGCTTTATGGAAGCCTCTCCTCAGTGAAAGACACATTAAAGCTCGCTTGGAGTTTGCAAAAAAGCACCTAAAAGACTCTCAGACTGTGAGAAACACGATTCTGTGGTCTGATGAAACCAAGATTGAACTGTTTGGCCTCAATTATAAGCGTCATGTCTGGAGGAAACCAGGCACCGCTTATCACCTTCCCAATACAATCCCAAAGGTGAAGCACGGTGGTGTCAGCATCATGCTGTGGGGGTGTTTTTCAGCAGCAGGGTCTGGGGGACTGGTCAGGGTTGAGGGAACAATGAACAGAGCAAAGTGCAGAGATATCCTTAATGAAAACCTGAAACAGAGTGCTCAGGACCTCAGACTGGGCCGAAGGTTCACCTTCCAACAGGACAATGACCCTAAGCACACGGCCAAGACAACGCAGTAGTGGCTTAGGGACAACTCTGTGAAGGTCCTTGAGTGGCCCAGCCAGAGCCCTGACTTGACCCAATCGAACATCTCTGGAGAGACCTGAAAATGGCTGTCCACCGACGGTCCCCATCCAACCTGACAGAGCTTGAGAGGATCTGCAGAGAAGAATAGCAGAAAATCCCCAAATCCAGGTGTGCAAAGCTTGTCGCGTCATACCCAAGAAGACTCGAGGCTGTAATCGCTGCCAAAGGTGCTTCAACTAAGTACTGAGTTAAGGGTCTGAATACTTATGTAAATGTGATATTTCAGTTTTTTGTTTTTAATAAATTTGCAAAACTTTCTAAAATCCTGTTTTCTCTTTGTCATTATGGGGTATTGAGTGTAGATTGATGAGGGAAAAATGAATTTAAACGATTTCAGCATAAGGCTGCAGCATAACAAAATGTGAAAAAAGTGAAGGGGTCTGAATACTTTCTGAATGCACTGTATATGTACGCATACCAAAAGAGCCATATTTAATTATATATGTAATTATAACACATACCAAATGTGGATGGAGGTTATGTTTTCACCCCTGTCTGTCTGTTTGTCTGTGAATAAATCTCAAAAAGTTGTCTCAAAAAGAACAACAAATCTCAAAATGTTGTGTCAAAAAGAACAACAAATCTCGACGGATTCGGACGAAATTTTTCACAGATGTAGCGTATGTGACAAGGACAAAATGGATAGATTTTGGTGAAGATCCCGATTCGGATCCGGCTGGTATAATTTTTTAAGTGATTCTTCACCATTAGGAGATCGGGCCAAAAACGATACATAGCAGTTGTGGATGGGTTTGGACGAAACTTGGTGCCAGGTTGGGTGTCTTACAAGGACAATTCGATTTGATTTTGGTGAAGATCTGAATATGGATTAGGATATGAGAATTATTTAATTTTTTAAATGATTCTTCATCATTGAGTGATGGGGCTCAAAACAACATATAGCAGGATATCTCAAAAAGTTTTGGATGGATTTGGACGAAACGACGGATTCGGGCGGAATCGACGGATTCTTCATTGGCACACCTGAGCTCCTCACCACATACAAGGCTTTCATCCGCAGCTCTATGGATTTACTGCTCTCCCCTCTGGTCTGGTGCTCCTGCCTCACACCTAGCCCGTCTTCACGCTGTTGAAACCAAAGCGTTCAGAATCATTGGAATCTCCCGCGATGAAGCTAACTCCAAGGGCCTTTCACTCACTCACCGCAGGCAGGTTGGTGGTCTTTCCGTCTTCTACCGACTCCTCTCTGGCCTTGCCCCCCCAGCCCTCTCTGGGCTCTGTCCCGCAAATATTCCTACAGGTCGCACAAGATCTGCCTGCAACCCTCTTATGGTTAAACTGCCAAAATCAAGACTTTCTGCTCACCTTCACTCCTTCATTCCTCTTTTCTCCCGCCTCTGGAACAAACTCCCTCACTCTCTTCAATCCCACTCCACCCTCCAGGTCTTTAAAACAGCTGTTCACCACCATCTCTTATCCTCCCCCATCCAAAACCTTGATATTTTCTACCCCTGCTAATTTCGGTCCCCTTGTGTTTTATACCTCTACCCCCCCCCCCTCCCCTTCCCACGCCTCCTGCCCCCAAGCCCTCTCCCTCCCACACTTCTCCCTGCTCTCAAATGTTGTGGTTGTGTGCTTCCCCTTCTCTCCCCATCTTGTCTTCCGCTCCCTCTTTTTGTATATTTTGTTTGTCTGGTTGATTTGTTTGTGAAATAAATGTTAGCTCTTTCACAAGCCTCGATTCAGTATACAAAAAACAAACAAAAAAACAACTAGTTGGACAGGTTGTGTGTGTGACGAGGAAGAATCGATTCCATTTTGGCGAAGATCCGGATCCGGCTAGTAGAATTTTTAAGTGATTCTTCACCATTGGGAGATTGTGCCAAAAACGATACAAAGCAGGATATCTCCAAAAGTTGTGGACGGATGATTTTGATTAAATGTGATTCTGTATTGTGATTTTCTGGTCGACTCTGGGACACAAAACGTAAACTGTTCACCTGGTGGATGTTCTCTACTGAGTATGCTCTATACTGAGTGCCGTTCTAGTTTCTATCAGCTTTCCTCGTCCATTATAATGGCTGCTGGGTGTGACGATGTTGAAATAAGACGCGACAGCCACCAGGGGGCAGCGTTGTTACTGTTCATCAGACTGCTTTAAATCTCATGTATGATTAGGTGAAATGATGGATATCTCAGAAGATAACCTACTCGTCACTATATGGCTAAACGGGTGGGAAAAAAATTGGTTAGGAAATATTAAGAAGCAGAATCTTCGGAAGCAAAGGCTTGGGTTGTGGAGAGCCTTTTAAAAACCCCTTCAATATGCCGCACACACATGGTTGTAACTGGAGATAAATCCATATCCAACGGAAACAGCACTCGGTAGAGTGCATATCTCCGCCAGGCTGAGCAGTTTATGTTTTGTATCCCTCTGATCGGTCAGATTGCGATTCGGACCTGAAGCAAAATCGAATCTATTCTTCCTTGTCACACACCCAACCTGTCCACCATGTTTTATCCGAATCCGTCCATAACTTTTTGCGTTATCCTGCTCTTTTACAGACAGACAAACAGGGGTGAAAACATAACCGTCCGTCCGCCTTCGATGGTGGAGGTAACTATAAAGAGCAATCGGCGATTGCAGACCCTCACAAGGACTTGTTTTGTATGGTTTATTTTGTGTGGTGTTTGTGAGCTGAGTGTATTTGTGTTTGTGTGGTCTGTGGATGATGCATTGACGACACAAGTTGATGTTCCTGTTTCATTGTATAGATTCACATTGCAATTGTATGTATTTTATAGATGTTGTCATGTTCCTATACTTTCTAGACCTACACAAGTTCTAATAGTATGTACTTTATAGATATTCTTATGTTCTTAATACACGGACTTCATAGACGTACTCACATTCTTATAGTACATCCTTTAGAGACACTCACATTCTAATTGTCCATACTTTATCGAGGTACACTGTTGAAAAAAAAGATATTATATAATACTGGCTACCACCAGGTGGCATTTGTCACCTACATTGATTAGGACATTATATAAGGTCAGACAGACAAACAAACAACCACATAAGGAAGATGTGCATAGCACGATACTTGCGAAATCCCAAAAAACAATATGCTTCGAGGTTTTGATTGGTGAACCAATTCAGTGACCCTATATGCAAATTCTGGTCAAACTCGCAGAATATCCAGTTTCTGGGTGGGAGGAGTTTGTGTATTACTTACTGAAAAAGTATCTAATCTGTGTATGCAAGAAGACTCTCGATCTTTATGTGGTGTGTGTGTGTCTCAATGGGTCTAATGGGTCTACAGGTCTTAATGGTATAATTTGTCTAAGGGGTTGTAAAGGTCTAAAGGGTCTAAGTGTTTAAAAGGGTCTATAGGGCTCAATAAGGGTTGTAAGGGGTCTAAATGTCTAAGATGTCTAAAGGGGTCTCAGTGGTCTAAAGGGTGTAAAGTTCATTAGGAGTCTAAGGGTTCTAAAGGATTTTGAAAGGTCTAAACGGTCTAAAGGCTCCAGAAGTGTAAGCGTTCTAAAGGGTATAAGGGGTTGAAAGGATCTTAAAAGGTCCAAAGTGTATAAAAGTTATGAAATGTTCTGAAATATCAAAAATGGTCTAAAATGATCGAAATGGTCTTAAATGTCCAAAAGGGTATAAAAGGGGTTTAGAGAGTTTAAGGGGGCAAAAAAGGGACTTCAAAGGTCCAAATGGTCTCAAAGGTCCAAACGGTCTCAAAGGTCAAAAATGATCTAAAGGGGTCTAAAAGGTCTAAGGTGTCTAAAGGTCTAAAGAGTATGTTCCAGAAGTAGTTACAGATCTAAAATGTCTCAGGGGTCGAAAGGGTTTAAGCAGTTTAAACGCGTCTAAAGTGTCTAAAGAGGGTCTAATTGTCTTCAGGGATCTAAGTGGTCCAAAGGGTCTTAATAGTCCAAAGAGGTCTTAAGGGTGTAAATGTCTAAATGGTGAAAAAGTATAAATGGTCTAAGGGGGTATAAAGGGTCATAAAGGGTTCAACTGGTCTAAAAGGTCTAAAATTGTATAAAGGGGTATAAGCGGTCTGAAGGGCATAAAGGTCTGAATATCTAAAAGGTACGTGCCAATAATCCGTAACTAATAGACGTAAATGAAAGACGTAGTCATGGTCCAATAATACGCAATTAATAGATGTCCTTTACGGTGTGGTGCGACTTACTTTCAAACAGTACACAATTAATAGCATACTCACATGAGCCAACCGAGGCTTCACCTGGAGGAGGCTTCATCATCCACCCATGTTTTTTGGTTTTTATACACCGTATTTTTAGGGCGTAGCCCATAGGGCAATGCTGCCTGGAACAGCGTTTGTCTGTCCTTATGTATGTATGTATATGTATGTCCGTATGTATGTATGTATGTATGTATGTATGTATGTATGTATGTATGTATGTATGTTTGTATGTATGTCACTTACGCTGGCATTTTGCAGGTTTATTCCCTTTAAAAATCAACCGTTTTCTCTGCAACCTTTGGTCCGATTAACACGAAATTTTCACCATAGGAGTGCCTCCTCCTGTATATATATTTTTTATGATAATTATGACGTCACTTTAGTACGGGCACCATTTTGGAAAAAAACAAAAACATTGGCATCTCTATATCTCGAAAACCGCTCCATGGAAAAAATTTGAAAGGTGGGTGTTGTAAAGTACTCCCCATGGTGAATAACATATGTTAATGATGATGTCATATGTGCCTTCATTATGACATCACAAATCGACAAGTAGAACGCTTGATCCGTTCACTATGAAATTTCTTCAGCCTGATCTAGGGATAAACTTTTCGAGAAAACATATATATTGATGATGTCACAGGACATGTGGTTCGACAGGCATCTTTTTGTGGCATAGCCCATTGGGCAATGCTGTCTGGAACAGTGTTTGTCTGTCCGTCCGGTGTATGTATGCATGTCCCTCACAAACGTCCACCAATCTGAACTGAGGATCTGGTCACATGACAGGGGGAGATCCTCCACTCAGCTGATCCAAACTTGGCTGCACCGATGTTAGACTATCTGTCTTGTTTGGTGATGTGTGAATTTCCTTTCCTTGTCTGGTTGTGTAATTTTCCCATATATGGTATATCAATTTAATTATTTAATCCTGTTCATTAATCTAAAAAACTATATACAGCATGATATTTCAAAAATTTGTGGAAAAGTTATGACAAAACTTGAGGGATGAGTTGGTCAGGTGACGAGAACAAGCCGATTAAATTTTGCTTCAGGTCCGAATCCAGATCTGACCTTTCCGTGGGATACAAAACGTAAACTGTTCAGCCTGGCGGAGGTATGCTCTCTACTGGGTACCATTCTAGTTTGTGCATATATAGTGGTTGCCATTTTCACAACCTGCATTGTATCATATTATTTCATTAGCATTTTCCCAAGAAACGATGCTGCTGTTTGATTATTCACATATGAAAACAGCAAAAATATTTTGGTCATGATCTTATGTTATCTGGTTGATGAATTTGAGATGTAGTCATTTCCTTCCACGTCAACAACCATTTATAGCATATTTTAAAAGAAATAATGGTGTTATCAGATTTCTCACGTCTGAAAACATTTTAAAGGACATTTTAGTAATGTTTGTAACTTATCTAGTTGCAAAGGCGTCCACAGTGGTCATCTCTGATTTTCTGACTTTTGTCATTTTCCCCAAGGGTGGAGAAGTCCGCACCTACCGAGACCTAGATATTATCAAACATATGCTGGACATGAATAATCAACAATAAGAAACTTTTATCTGACCAAAAGAGGTTAGGTGAAAAATTGACCATTGGCTGCCCGACTATAAAGGATGCCACTGCAGATGTTACTGGTGAAAGTGCAGGAACAAATGAACTGGTTTGTTTATTTAAAGGTCTTTCAAATAAGTGAGTGTTCAATGGAAAGTAGCAGCAGGGACATCCTGAGAGTTGGAAATGTGACCAACACCTATTTACCATTATAATCTCTACTATAAAAGGAGCTGTGTGCGCGTGTGTCTGTCCGTGCATGTGTGCGTGCAAGTTCCACCCATTGGCTGGACAGCTCCCCTGACTCCACCCACAATTTCTATACTACATCCACCAATTTAGGAAACATTTGGAATTACCTGTGTGAGTGTGAGAATTGCATGTGAGTCTACTCACAGTAAATATGTTTAGTGCGTATTTTGTTAACTTCACACTTTGATAATAGAGATTCTGCTCACTGATTGGCTTGCATAAATGTGAAGTAATAAGAGACTCACAAGTTGGTTCAAAGCCCCCCTACAATTTTGAATTAGGGGTAAATGCTGGCAAAGCACAGCCTGAGTTCCAGATGAAGCAGCACTTGTGCAGACGTGACAGCACTTAAGTCAGAGAATGAAGCAGAGAATGATTAGAATGAGCAGGTAGCAATGTCAAATGTGATAGAGTGATAGGCAGTTACGTTGGGTTGAGTTACGTCAATGTGGAGTACAGCCGGCTGCTGGAGCAGCAACAATTAAGTTAAGGCCAAAATTCTGCAAAACCCAAGCAAGTCAAACTATGGCTGGGACTCTTGTGAGAAGTGTGCCAAGACTTTCCTTGAACAAATCACGACTAAATGGATAGAGCATAATTGCTTGAATGTGATGACGACTTTGTCTTGCAAATATATGAGGCCATGACCCACAACAGTGCCATCTTGTTTAGAGTTTCTTATTGACCCACAACTTGGTGCTGATTTCCAGCCACGAGTGATTGTACCGCATACACATATGAATGAAGCAACAGACACTAAGACTTGTTTTTCATCCTTCATTCTTTGAACTGCCTTTGATATGCTCAATGTTGCCTAAGTGTCAACACAGCTCATTATATTTCTTGGCTGCCAAACACAGTTTGACTCTGCTTCTTCCTCAATTCCTCTAAGTGTCATTCTCCTGAGAATGGTGTTGCAACACTCCACATGCCACCACTAATGACATGAACAAGCTTGTTACCATTTGAGATTTCATCAAAATAATAATGAACATATGTCACCCACAGGGTGAACCGTATCTTGCCAAGTGACCTTGACCTTTGACCTTGACCTTAATAATTTCGTATGGTGAATAGTATGTCTTCATGACCAACGCACATGAAATATTGAAAGATTTTGATGAGAACTGAGGAAATAATTTTTTCATGAAAATTCCGTTTTTTCGTCATGACGTCATCAAATGACGTCATAGCGTCAAACTGTTTACAGATCTGGGAAGCACTCATCAAGGGCATTCATATGAGGTATTACTCGATATGGTACCTACGATTTCAAAATTTGACCTTGGGGTCAATAATTTTCGACCTCCAGCGCTAACCATGAAGGTCAAGGCCGATCGCCACCAAAAACTAATCAGCTGAGCGCCGGACCATATACTAGATTCCCATGAAGGTTGGAGACGATCCGATCAAAGTTACTCAAAAAATTAGTGTTTCGTCGACCTCCATGATTGACCACAAAGTGACCTTGACCTTTGACCTTGACCTTCAAAATTTTGTGTGCTGAAGGGTATCTCTATAGGACTCTGATATGCGAAGTTACAGGAGTTTCCAATAATAACTGTGGTCTACAGAGTGACCTAAACAATGCGAACTAAAGCAATACAATATACATGAAAAGTGCAGTTTTTTCGTCATAACGCCGTCAAATGACGTCACATTGTCAAACTAGTTATATGTTTGGAAAGCACTCAACAAGGGCTTCAATTTGAGGTACTACTCGATATGGTAACTGAAACTTGAAAATTTTACCTTTTGGTCAAAATTGAATGACCTTCAAAATGACCTTGAAGGTCAAGGCCGATCGACACCAAAAACTAATCAACTGAGCGCCATACCACACCCTATATACCCACCAAGTTTGGAGATCATAAGATCAAAGTTACTCAAAAAACTAAGGGTTTCGTAATTTGACCTTGGGGTCAATAATTTTCGACCTCCAGCGCTAACCATGAAGGTCAAGGCCGATCGCCACCAAAAACTAATCAGCTGAGCGCCGGGCCATATACTAGATTCCCATGAAGTTTGGAGACGATCCGATCAAAGTTACTCAAAAAATAAGGGTTTTGTTGACCTCCATGATTGACCGCAAAGTGACCTTGGCCTTTGACCTTGACCTTCAAAATTTTGTGTGCTGAAGGGTATCTCTATAGGACTCTGATATGCGAAGTTACAGGAGTTTCCAATAATAACTGTGGTCTACAGAGTGATCTAAACGTGAAAAAAAAATGATTAACCACAAACAAAAAAACAAAAAACAAACAGACAAACAGACAAACAGATAAACATACAAGCTGACTAATACATCTTGCAAAAACTTCGTTTTGGCAAGATAAAAAAGAACATATGTCACCCACAGGGTGAACCGTATCTTGCCAAAATGTGAACATGAGTGACTTGCTTCAGGTCACACTGAGGTGAACAGAACTGCTATCCACTAGAAGCGACTCTTTGAGGAATGTCTGCCCACGAGATATTCCGATGATAATCGTTCTAGAGAGTGACCTTGAAAAATACGTGTTTGCCTTATAACGTCACCAAATGACGTCATTTATATAATGTCTAAAGCGACCGCAAAGTGACCTTGACCTTTGACCTTGACCTTAATAATTTCGTATGGTGAATAGTATGTCTTCATGACCAACGCACATGAAATATTGAAAGATTTTGATGAGAACTGAGGAAATAATTTTTTCATGAAAATTCCGTTTTTTCGTCATGACGTCATCAAATGACGTCATAGCGTCAAACTGTTTACAGATCTGGGAAGCACTCATCAAGGGCATTCATATGAGGTATTACTCGATATGGTACCTACGATTTCAAAATTTGACCTTGGGGTCAATAATTTTCGACCTCCAGCGCTAACCATGAAGGTCAAGGCCGATCGCCACCAAAAAATAATCAGCTGAGCGCCGGACCATATACTAGATTCCCATGAAGTTTGGAGACGATCCGATCAAAGTTACTCAAAAAATAAGGATTTCAACATTTGACCTTGGGGTCAATAATTTTCGACCTCCAGCGCTAACCATGAAGGTCAAGGCCGATCGCCACCAAAAACTAATCAGCTGAGCGCCGGACCATATACTAGATTCCCATGAAGTTTGGAGACGATCCGATCAAAGTTACTCAAAAAATAAGGGTTTCGTCGACCTCCATGATTGACCACAAAGTGACCTTGACCTTTGACCTTGACCTTCAAAATTTTGTGTGCTGAAGGGTATCTCTATAGGACTCTGATATGCGAAGTTACATGCGAAGATATGCGAAGATATGGTACCTACGATTTCAACATTTGACCTTGGGGTCAATAATTTTCGACCTCCAGCGCTAACCATGAAGGTCAAGGCCGATCGCCACCAAAAACTAATCAGCTGAGCGCCGGACCATATACTAGATTCCCATGAAGTTTGGAGACGATCCGATCAAAGTTACTCAAAAAATAAGGGTTTCAACATTTGACCTTGGGGTCAATAATTTTCGACCTCCAGCGCTAACCATGAAGGTCAAGGCCGATCGCCACCAAAAACTAATCAGCTGAGCGCCGGACCATATACTAGATTCCCATGAAGTTTGGAGACGATCCGATCAAAGTTACTCAAAAAATAAGGGTTTCGTCGACCTCCATGATTGACCACAAAGTGACCTTGACCTTTGACCTTGACCTTCAAAATTTTGTGTGCTGAAGGGTATCTCTATAGGACTCTGATATGCGAAGTTACAGGAGTTTCCAATAATAACTGTGGTCTACAGAGTGATCTAAACGTGAAAAAAAATGATTAACCACAAACAAAAAAACAAAAAAACAAACAAAAAAATAAAAACATATGTCACCCACAGGGTGAACCGTATCTTGCCAAAATGTGAACATGAGTGACTTGCTTCAGGTCACACTGAGGTGAACAGAACTGCTATCCACTAGAAGCGACTCTTTGAGGAATGTCTGCCCACGAGATATTGAAAGATTTTGATGAGAACTGAGGAAATAATTGTTTCATGAAAATTCCGTTTTTTCGTCATGACGTCATCAAATGACGTCATAGCGTCAAACTGTTTACAGATCTGGGAAGCACTCATCAAGGGCATTCATATGAGGTATTACTCGATATGGTACCTACGATTTCAACATTTGACCTTGGGGTCAATAATTTTCGACCTCCAGCGCTAACCATGAAGGTCAAGGCCGATCGCCACCAAAAACGAATCAGCTGAGCGCCGGACCATATACAAGATTCCCATGAAGTTTGGAGACGATCCGATCAAAGTTACTCAAAAAATAAGGGTTTCAAAATTTGACCTTGGGGTCAATAATTTTCGACCTCCAGCGCTAACCATGAAGGTCAAGGCCGATCGCCACCAAAAACTAATCAGCTGAGCGCCGGACCATATACTAGATTCCCATGAAGTTTGGAGACGATCCGATCAAAGTTACTCAAAAAATAAGGGTTTCGTCGACCTCCATGATTGACCACAAAGTGACCTTGACCTTTGACCTTGACCTTCAAAATTTTGTGTGCTGAAGGGTATCTCTATAGGACTCTGATATGCGAAGTTACAGGAGTTTCCAATAATAACTGTGGTCTACAGAGTGATCTAAACGTGAAAAAAAAATGATTAACCACAAACAAAAAAACAAACAAAAAAACAAACAAACAAACAAACAAACATACAAGCTGACTGATACATCTTGCAAAAATTTCGTTTTGGCAAGATAACAAACAAACAAACATACAAGCTGACTGATACATCTTGCAAAAACTTCGTTTTGGCAAGATAATAAAGATCTATTTTTTGTAATCAAGTATTGTATGGTAATCAAGTCTGATATCTATCTATATGTGTCTTTTTAGCTTGTTTGTCTGATTGGCCTAATTGTTTCGGTCATCCAAGCCATCTAATAAGCTCCATGTTCCGGGGCGTGGCACCTGCCGAGATGATGTGGTTTTCTGGGCCTTAATGTATAGGGCACGGTTTAGTGTTCCAAGTGACCAGGGAAAGGAATCCCTTCACTCCTAATTGATGACTTTTCAGTATATTTGAAAAAATATATATATACACTGTAATAATATGAAAGCAAAGGAATGAAAAGGATGTGGTGAAAAAGAATGACCAGATCATTTTGCATATTGCTTCGATAATAGCATACATTCAGGTTTTGTGTCAATTTTTCTATTCTCTCACTGATGTCCTGTGGGAATAAACATCTCTCATTTCCACAGGCAGAGTCCTTATTGGGAAGTTGATGGGTGGAGCAGCTGACGCGTTGCCATGAGACTCGGAGCTTTACGCAACAAGGCATGTCTGGGGCATTTGAAATTCAAATCAGATGAAAAAAGGCCAACAGAAAAGGGACAGGGGGAAGGGAAGGCATTGGCTACTCCGGTCCAGTCTGGTAATAATGTTTATATTTCACATTTTTCCCACATGCAGCAGAGGTGCATCGAAGTCAATTATGGAGCGGTACATTATGCATGTTGTTGCTAATTAACCGATTGATTCTAGAGATGAGAAATTTGTGTGAATATACACTCGGTACCGTTTGTAAATGGCGATCAAACAAAAAAAAGAGAAAGATTTCTCTCTGCCAATTTATTTTTGGAGACCCATCGTAGGTTCAGCAAGAAAATCGTTCAAGGTGGCTTAGAGATCGAAAGGGCCATAAAATTCCCTAGAATGGCTCAAATGTATATCAGTGGATTGATTGGACAAGATTTATGTTTCGTTCTTATCAGGATTAGGTTGTCAGGTTAAATTATTACTGAATTGACATTATCTTGTTTAAAATGTCCACATTATGTCTCAGGCAATGTTGCCATGGGCAGATCTTTTCTGAACAGAGTGTTTCTTGCACCAGGCATATCACCATTAATATCTGATGTGCAGTAATACAGACTTGGCATTTAATATGGAATATATATTTTTTCTTGACTTGGGTTTACTTTCTGAACTCGGTATATCAATCTGGTGAGTTTCTTTTACGCTTCGGTGATTTCTTTGTTAAAAGAACCATGTCACTGATTGTTTGTCGCAGCAAGAAGTCAATAACAGGATTATATCACAGGTGGCGTGACAAAATGTACGGACAGGTACATTTGACGATTGGCTTCACAATCGGGTATATAAGGGTTGTTGCGTTCTGTATTAGTGGAAAACAACTTCTGCACGTCTACAAAAGTTATTGCCGTTTCCCCTGGAGATGGTCCGTCAACTCGACAATGCTGTTTGTCATTTAGTGGTGGCTTTACGAAATTCCGGCATGAAACAGCGTGCTAGTGCTCGGCAGTATGGCATCACTCAAGGTCAGGTGTCAAAGATCCTGAAACGAAATGCTCAGAGGGGTGTCCCTACTCCAATACCGAGGTCAGGACGTCCCCACAGAACCACAAGGAGGGATGATCGCCAGCTGCACCGGTTAGTCCGCAATGGCCGTACCAAGTCAGCTAATCGGCTTAGGGCTGAGTGGCAGCAACTGACAAATGTGCATGTATCCAGAAGTCTAGTCAACCAACGACTGGTTCAAGCAGGCTATCGTGCCAGGCGTCCCCTGAGAAAGCCACGTCTGACCAGACAACACCGCCAGCACCGATTGCAGTGGGCCAGAGAGCACCGTCAATGGCAGCCAGGACACTGGAATCACGTGATCTTCAGTGACAAGTCTGGATTTCTGGTCTATCGTCAATATGGCCGCGTCCGAGTGCGCAGACAAGTGCATGAAGCCTACAACGAAGATTGTATACTGCCAAGAGTCCAAGCTGGAGGTGGTGGGGTGACCGTTTGGGCTGCTTTTCATGCAGGGGGCAAAACTGACCTGGTTGTTCTGAATGGAAACCTGAACCAGTTCAAGCACAGGGCCATTCTGGAAGAAACATTGCTTCCATTTGTTCGTGCAGCCTTTTGAGGAAACTTTGTCTTCCAAGATGACAATGCACGGCCTCATCGTGCTCGCATGATCCAACACTTTCTTGCTGACCGTGGTGTAGAGCATATGGAGTGGCCTGCCATGTCCCCGGATATGAATCCGATCGAGAACTTGTGGGCAGAATTAACGCGTCAAATCGACAATTTGGACCAGCAGCCTGCCTCTGTGCGTGAATTGCAGCAGGGTATTGACACTGCATGGCAAGTGATTCCTGTCCAAACCTTGGCAAATCTCGTGAACAGCATGCTTCGACATGTACATGCTCTCCTGAATGCTCGTGGGGGTTACACGAAGTACTGAACTGTAATTTTACTGTCCGTAATCCCAGGCGTAATTTAACTTTTGTTTTTGTTAAAAAAAAATTTTGGCTAATGTGCAAAATAAAGAGATACTTCTGGAAAACGCACAGAAGTTTAACACAGTACTGTCCATGAATTGAGTTCGATATCAGTTTACATCACTTTCAAGGATCAATTTATTTGCTTCGAAATGTCAAATGTGGTTTTTGTTTCTTTTAAAGGTCACATTAACAAAATCTAGAATAATTTCAACATAATTCCAATGAACTTTTGTTTCTAAGTCATCTTGAAAAGTAAGTTCACCCCCACAAAAAAATATTCCATATTAAATGCCAAGTCTGTAAGTGTATTAGACAATACGCGTTGACAATTGCCTCTATTTTGTGAGCCATTCTTAAACCATGTCGAATTTGTTGTATTTTATCAGGACTATAATGACCAGCAAACGGGTCCTTTGTCCATTTCATTATTTTTGCACTTCTCAGAAAATATTGAGAAATTCTGCCACCATAATGAATTTTATTGAAGCATATTACAGTACAACAGACATTTATCAGTTATCACTTATCGCCTTGAGCAGGATAGCTTCGAGGTATCAGAATGAACATTGAGTTGTCTGCTGTGCGTTCAATAATTCCTGATATAATAGGATTCAAACACAAACTATAGTTATATCGTTTTGCAAATAGGACATTACATCAAAGAATATGCCATCTTTTCAGAAAAGACGTTAAGTTGGCAGTACTACATGCTGCCCTTCACTTATTGACGTTAAGATGCCATGGTAACATTGGAAAATAATGGGCCATTGAATATTGGTGCCCTGGTTTCATCATAAATTGTTTTCATAATGCAGGGAAACACTCAACTAGTAACATGGCAGTGCTTCCAGGAATTATGTAGCCACCAACCTGGAGCTGGAAAAGTGAAATAAAGTGGTGTAGTGGCTTGGACATACACTACATGGCCAACATTATGCGGACACCCCTTCTAATTGGTGGATTTGGCTGTTTCAGCCACTCCCATTGCTGACGGGTATATATAATCAAGCACAAAGCCTTGCAATCTCCATAGTCAAACATTGGCAGTAGATTGGGCCGTACCGAAGAGCTCAGTGACTTTCAACGTGGCACCATCATAGGATGCCACCTTTCCAACAAGTCAGGTTGTCAAATTTCTGCCCTGCTAGAGCTGCCTCGGTCAACTTTAAGTGCTGCTATTGTGAAGTGGAAACGTATACGATCAACAACAGCTCAGCCGCGAAGTGGTGGGCAACACAAGCTCACAGAACGGGACCGCCAAATGCTGAAGTGCATAGTGCATAAAAATCGTCTGTCCTCATTTGCAACACTCACTACCGAGTTACAAACTGCCTCTGGAAGCAACGTCAGCACAACAACTGTTCGTCGGGAGCTTCATGAAATGGGTTTCCATGGCCGAGCAGCCGCACACAAGCCTAAGATCACCATGCACAATGCCAAGCATCGGCTGGAGTGGTGTAAAGCTCGCCACCATTGGACTCTGGAGCAGTGGAAACGCGTTCTTTGGAGTGATGAATCACGCTTCATCATCTGGCAGTCCGACGGACGAATCTGAGTTGGGCAGATGCCAGGAGAACGCTACCTGCCTGAATGCATAGTGCCAACTGTAAAGTTTGGTGGAGGAGGAATAATGGTCTGGGGCTGTTTTTCATGGTTTGGGCTAGGCCCCTTAGTTCCAGTGAAGGGAAATCTTAGCACTACAGCATACAATAACATTATAGACGATTGTGTGCTTCCAACTTTGTGGCAACAGTTTGGGGAAGGCCCTTTCCTGTTTCAGCATGACAATTCCCCCGTGCACAAATCGAAGTCCATGCAGAAATGGTTTGTCGAGATCTGTGTGGAAGAACTAGACTGGCCTGCACAGAGCCCTGACCTCAACCACATCGAACACCTTTGGGATGAATTGGAACGCCGACTGCTAGCCAGGCCTAATCGCCCAACATCAGTGCCTGACCTCACGAATGCTCTTGTGGCTGAATGGAAGCAAATCCTCGCAGCAATGTTCCACATCTAGTGGAAAGCCTTCCCAGAAGAGTGGAGGCTGTTATAGCAGCAAGGGGGGGGGAGCAACTCCATATTGATGCCCATGATTTTGGAATGTGATGCTCAGGTGTCCACATACTTTTGGCCATGTAGTGTAGAGTATTTTCTGGGTGTATTTCAAAAGTTATTTTTAGCTGGGCAGAAAAAAATAGTGTAAACCTTATTCAAGACGAGTATAAAAGCCCATCAAAAATGATTGCTTGGAACAGTTTATTTGACGGTGCATCCTCGTGAGTGTGGCAAAGTCTGAAGCTTCGACCTCGTGTCAGGTGTGCTTATATCTTCTTTATTTATTGGACATCATATTAATGTAAATGAACACTCAGTTTACTCTTCGCACGTTGCGCATGACGTGCAGCGAATTTCACTTCCCTGCGCCTTATTTATTGTTATTTTTTAAAAACGCTTCTGGACACCGCCCTTGAGGCTTGGTTTGCAAGCCACCGTCTACAATTCAAATAGAAGAGACATAATTACTCTTTTATGGGAAATGTTTTTCGAGTTTGTTTTATCCTGAAAAATAGAACGTAGTGAATACGCGTTAAAATATTGGCCTTTAAAACCTGACTCAAATTGTTCTTATGAAGGGAGAAAGACATCTATACAAACACACAAACACCAAACTGACATTGTATTTTATATGATAGATGGCTTGTCATCTTTTTCCTTTCACCCTCCACTCTTCATGTCAGGGAATATATTAATACACCACTCTTAACCTATAAGAATATTGGCATGAAATTGACTAAATTAAAAACCCACAAAATTCACAAAAGTGAGAATGGTCCGAAATGTATTAGCATACAGGCGTTACCTTATATTGATGTGCTACAGTCAATTTTCAATACTCTTTCCTCCTAATGGGAGCGACATATGGGTCACACCTCTCCTCCCAAGTGTGACATTAATCTGGCAGTGCTGGAGCAGCACAAAAGGATAATGGAAAACCATCATTAACAGACTCAACATCCATCATGCTCACCCTGCCCTTCCCTACCTCTTTTCAACCCGATATGCCAAATGCTGCAACACATCCCACAGATGACTCTGATCCACTTTCCAGGAGACGTGCTTTTGTTTATTTTGGACATTAATTGGTCAGGATTCCTCCATGATACCTTGGATTAAAGGCGTTGGGACCAATGAGTGTATAAATGAATCGTACACGAACATGGTATGGGCACCAAGATAATACAATGGAAGTTCTGATAACTAATATTTTTGGATTATCCTGTTTGCATTTTGACTCCCTTCCCTTATGGCAGCATGGTCTTAATTGCTCTTGAAAGTCTCTTAATTGCTATATTTGAGAACTTAACCTGGACAGGTCTCCGCTCGTGCTATCGTGCTGCTGAATCAATCCTTATACAAGGAAGGAATTCAGAATTTTATCAGAGTCCTGGCACACAATGGCCTACACTTTCGAAAAGGTAATGTTGGATCTGTAACATTCACAAGCAAAATGTAGTAGATGAAATAGCCAGCGTAAGGTGTCCTCTGAAGAACAGCATATTGTGGCGGACACGAAAGCACTGACGCGGTGACATCACCCCGCACACCAAGTGGGGATGGGCCACGCCAGGGAGAGAGGCGTGGCCTCACGATATACGCGGAGCGCGCAGCCCTGAGCAGCAGAGTGCTGCAGTTTGAGTACTTTGAATAAAGACTCTTTTATGAACCGCGTTGTCCGCTTGCTCTTTGCGTAAGCATTAGCGTGCGCAGCATCGCGCTTTATATGGTGACCTCAACGTTGGATCTGCCGTAGCGATCCTTCCGAACACGACGCCATTGCAATGGCCAACGACAAGGCAATGGCGATTAAACTTCCCGAATTTTGAGAGGCCCAGGCCGAAGTCTGGTTCGTTCAAGCCGAAGCCCAATTTCAGCTACGGCGCCTCACCAACGACGACATGCGCTACTGCCACGTCGTCGCCTCCCTCGGGCCCGGCACGGCCGCTCGAGTTGTGTCCGTCCTTCGCCACCCACCGGACGGCCACAAGTACGAGGCACTCAAGCGGCTACTCCTAGCCACGTTCGGCCTCACGGACGACGCACGGGCCGACCGCCTCCTGGATCTCCCCGAGCTCGGCGACACGCGCCCGTCGGTCCGAATGGACCATATGCTGTCACTGTTGGGCGACGAAGCCCCCGGTTCTCCATTCCGGGCGCTTTTCTGTCGCCAACTTCCAGCGCAGGTTCGCCTCGCGTTGGCCGGGACCGGGCTAACGGAACCCCGAGCATTGGCGGCCGAGGCGCACAAGTACTTCGCCGCTTCGGACACGCGGGCGAGAGTCGGCGTGGCCGTCACGGCCCTCGTGGCTGATGCTGCTAATGCTGCTGATGCTGCTGTTCCACAGCATCAGATTATACAGCATACGCAGCATGCTGATACGCACCTCGTGACCGCCGCCACGCCCCGCCCACCGCCGCGGCGAAAACCGCCACCGCGGGGAAACCCGCCAACTCCACCGGCCTGGCGGAGCCAGCCGCGCTCCTCCAGCTCCACCACTTGGTGCTGGTTCCACGCCAAGTTTGGCCACGAGGCTCGGCAATGTCATCCGCCATGCTCCTTCAACAGGTCGGGAAACGCCCGGGCCGGCGCTCAATAGTGGCGATGAGCGCCGGCCGTTCGAGCAGCCTGCTGTTCATAACGGACACCTTATCCGGGCGCCGTTACCTGTGCGACACGGGAGCGCAGGTGAGTGTCGTTCCCGCCGGCACGTCAGACAAGTACGCCGTGGGCGGGGGCCCCGCGCTGCTTGCCGCGAACGGGACGCCCATCCGTACGTACGGAAAACGCTGCCTCTCTCTGCGGTTCGGAGGGCAGGTTTTCCGATGGACGTTCGTCACCGCCGACGTGCCCATGGCACTGCTTGGCATGGACTTCCTGTGCGCTAATGGGCTCCTGGTCGACGTAAAGCGCAGACGTCTTGTCCAGGCCGAGACGTTCAGCTCGCTCGCTTGTGCGCTGCCCAGCTCGTCGAGCAGCTCAACGAGCGGCTTGCCAAGTGGTTTGCCGAACGGTTCGGTTCCGGCCACGTTGGTCTGTACGCTTCCGGCAGCGGACGCATTCACCCGCCTCCTCGCCGGCTTCCCGGCCCTCACGCGGCCCACCTTCTCGGCGGGGGCCGTCAAGCACGGGGTGGCCCATCACATCCCCACCATCGGGCCACCGGTCTATGCCCGGGCACGCCGCCTCGAGCCGACGAAGCTGGCGGTGGCAAAAGCGGCGTTCGCTACCCTGGAGCGACTCGGCATCGTTCGGCGCTCAGAGAGCGCTTGGGCGTCGCCGCTGCACATCGTGCCGAAGCCCGGCGGGGGATGGCGACCGTGTGGGGACTATCGCCGTCTCAATGACGCCACCACCCCCGACCGCTACCCCGTCCCCCACATTCAGGACTTTTCCGCCCGTTTGGCGGGCATGCCCTTCTTCTTGAAGGTGGACCTCATACGCGGCTACCATCAGGTCCCCGTCAGGCCAGAGGACGTCCCGAAGACGGCGGTCATCACGCCATTCGGACTCTTCGAGTTCCTGCGGATGCCCTTCGGTCTGAAGAATGCGGCTCAGGCGTTCCAGCGACTGATGGACAGCGTCCTGCGCGACTTGGATTTTGTCTACGTCTACGTGGACGATATCCTCGTCGCCAGCACGTCCCGCGAAGAGCACCTACGCCACCTCCGCACGCTCTTCGAATGCCTGGGCCAGCATGGCCTGATTGTGAACCCCGCAAAGTGCCGGTTCGGCGCCGCCATAATCGATTTTCTGGGGCACCGTGTCACCAGGCACGGAGCCGTCCCCCTGCCGGCCAAGGTGGAGGCGGTGAAGGGGTTGCCGCGCCCCCGCACGATCAGAGGGCTGCAGGAGTTCCTGGGCATGGTGAACTTTTACCATCGGTTCCTGCCCCGTATCGCCCAGCTCCTGCGCCCCCTGCACGAAGCTCTCCGAGGTAAGCCGGGCAAAGGCGACGTTACCTGGACCGAGCAGATGGACACGGCGTTCATGGGCGCGAAGCTCGCCTTGGCTAACGCCACCATGCTCGCGCACCCGGCGCCCGATGCACCGATCGCCCTCACCACCGACGCCTCGGACTACGCGGTGGGCGCGGTGCACGAGCAATGGGTGCGTGGAGCTTGGCAACCGCTGGCGTTCTTTAGCCGGCAGCTTCGCCCGCCCGAACGCCGTTACAGTACCTTCGACCGCGAGTTGCTCGGGCTTCACTTGGCGGTCAGGCACTTCCGCCATCTGCTCGAGGGCCGTGCGTTCACGGCCTTCATCGACCACAAGCCGCTGATCTTCGCGATGGGCAAGGTCACCGAGCCGTGGTCGGCCCGGCAGCAGCGTCACCTCTCGGCCGTGTCCGAGTACACGACGGACATCCGGCACGTCGCGGGGAAGGACAACCCGGTGGCGGATTGCTTTTCCCGGGCCATCGCCCACGCAGTCCACCTCGGCATCGACTATGCCCGGATGGCAGCGGACCAGGCCGATGACCCCGACATCCAGGCCTTGCGGACCGCCGTCACGGGCCTCCGTGTCACCGAGGTGCCGTTCGACGGCGCAGGCGCGGCCCTCTTGTGCGATGTCTCCCTCGGGCGTCCTCGCCCCATCGTGCCCGCGGGCTGGCAGCGACAGGTGTTTGACGCCATCCACGGCCTGTCCCACCCGGGCGCGAGGGCCTCCCAAAGGTTGATCGCCGACAAGTTCGTCTGGCATGGCCTCCGGAAGGCCGTCCGCGGCTGGGCCAGGACGTGCCTCGCGTGCCAGCGCGCCAAGGTGCACCGGCACACCCAGGCCCCGTTGGCCCCGTTCACGGTGCCGGAACGCCGGTTTGACCACGTCCACGTGGACCTGGTGGGACCTCTGCCCCCCTCGCGGGGTTTCACCCACGTCCTCACCATGGTGGACCGCACCACCCGGTGGCCGGAGGCCGTGCCCTTGGCGTCGACGACGGCGACGGATGTCGCGCAGGCTTTCATCGCCACCTGGGTCGCCCGGTTCGGCGCCCCCTCACACATCTCGTCCGACCGCGGCCCCCAGTTCACCTCGGAGCTCTGGGGGGCGGTCGCGCAGGGGCTCGGGGTCCGGCTGCACCGAACCACGGCATACCACCCCCAGGTTAACGGCCTGTGTGAGTGATTTCACCGCTCATTGAAGGCCGCGCTCCGGGCCACCCTCCGCGACGGCGGCTGGGTCGACAGGCTCCCCTGGGTCCTGCTGGGCCTCCGGACGGCGCCCAAGGAGGACCTGCGCGCATCCGCGGCGGAGTTGGTCTTCGGGCAACCGCTGCGGGTGCCGGGCGAGTTCCTCCCCGACTCCACGGCACCATGGTCCGCGGCACAGCAGCGCTCCGCTCTGCAAGAGACCGCCCAGAGGTTCGCCCCGGTGCCGACGGCATGCCACGGCACCCACCGACGCACGTCGCCCCGGAGCTTCGCACGGCGGAGTACGTCTTTGTCCGCCACGATGCCCACCGGACACCACTGCGGCTCCCGTACGACGGGCCTTTCCGCGTGCTGGAGACCGGGGCGAAGCACTTCACCCTGGACATCGGCGGTACTCCTGACCGCGTTTCTGTAGACCGCCTCAAGCCGGCCCACCTCGACGTGGACCATCCACCGCCAGTGGCCCGACCCCCGCGTCGGGGCCGCCCCCCTGCGGGCGGACCCCCGGCACCGCCCAGCCCCGCCGCCACGCTGCCCCCCTGTCCTGCTGCCGGAGGCATCCCAGATGGCATCCCTGCATCCCAGACGCCGCCAGTCGCCAGGGGGCGCTTCGGCCGGGTCATCCGTTTGCCCCGCAAACTGACCCTTCAGGTGCGCGGGGATTCTGGGGGGGCGCGTGTGGCGGACACGAAAGCACTGACGCGGTGACATCACCCCGCACACCAAGTGGGGATGGGCCACGCCAGGGAGAGAGGCGTGGCCTCACGATATACGCGGAGCGCGCAGCCCTGAGCAGCAGAGTGCTGCAGTTTGAGTACTTTGAATAAAGACTCTTTTATGAACCGCGTTGTCCGCTTGCTCTTTGCGTAAGCATTAGCGTGCGCAGCATCGCGCTTTAATATGCTTATTGGTGCAACCCCTGTCTGGAAAACACAAGGATGACAGTTTATAGCCATATGCGGTGATTCAAACCCAGACTGATTTCCCCACAGGTCAAAAGCAAGTACAGTATGCAACCATTTAGCTATACTCTCAGGCAATTGCAACAGTCGTCTGGCTAACTTCATTAAGCATCTATGATGAATATTCCATAAACAATCTTCTCGCTCCCTGAGTGTATAGCTAGGCTGATATCTATACACCGCCTAATTGTATTTTTTCCCATTAACAAAATCTGTTTTTTTTGCACTTACACAAATATTGATATTCCCGTCAGCGAAGCAACGGATCCTGTATTTTAGTTATAGTGATAAGTGAGTCCTGCTTGACATGAATGCCATCAAACACATTTTGAAACAGATCGGGAATTGCAGAGAATCCCATCTCTGCCAGGTATTCAAGAGCTGCAACAAAATCTACTCCACATTTGGCAAATTCTGGTTCAGGCTGTCGAATGCAGAATATCATTGATTTGATGCCATGATGCCATCACGGGTTCAAGTACCGTGAAATGGGGGTGAATAGGGACAGCAAGGTGAATGGGGACACAAACTGAAAAAAAAGTTCGGAAACTTTTTTCGCTGAAAATTGATAACCATCCTGATTTGTTGATATTTGGGTTGAAAGTGTTCTCTTGTTTTTTTAAAAAGCAACTTATAGTCCCTATTAACCCCATATATGGGTTAAATAGGAATAAATAGGATTTTTATGGTTGTCCCACGGGTGAATAGGGACAGTCACTAATACAAAAAAATAATAATCAAGAAATAGGGACTGTTTGGAGAAACTTTTTATCCCATATTTTTTTTCATTGGCACCATGGTTTATATTATGGGTGCATATTATGAGCATCCATCTGAGATATCAATTTAGCAATAAGTTGGAAACTCAGGATTGTTTCTTGATTATTATTATTTTGTATTAGTGACCGTCCCTATTCACCCGTAAAACGGGGTGAATAGGGACAGCCATAAAAATCCTATTTATTCCTATTTAACCCATATATGGGGTTAATAGGGACGATAAGTTGCTTTTTAAAAAAACAAGAGAACACTTTCAACCCAAATATCAACAAATCAGTATGGTTATCAATTTTCAGCGAAAAAAGTTTCCGAACTTTTTTTCAGTTTGTGTCCCTATTCACCTTGCTGTCCCTATTCACCCCATTTCACGGTACTGTAGAATGCCAAACGACATGCTACGTGATACTATCATATGGAGTCCATTTGATTGTGTTCGTATCACAGATTGTTTAAACAAATATGTTTAAAATCAGGCGTGTTCATTTTATTCTGGCAGGGAACTGTATATGTTCTCCATCCCTTGTGACATTTTACTGATTTGGCAACTGACGGGCACCAACACAGACATCTTCCTCCTGAAATGTGTTAATGCAGTGTGTGTGACAGTGTGGAAGCAAGATTTTTCAATGAAGACTTGGTCACGTAAAATTAAATATGGTTGGTCAACAGAGAGGGTGACATAAGCCTCACATTTTCTGGAATCCACAAGGTAACAGACAATTTTTTTGCATGAGGTGCTGCATTGTTACAAGGAACAATGGCATTTGAACTGATGATCTATTGGCCTAAGGAAGCCTGCTGTGAAGCGTGTGAAACTTTGCCTGAAACCGGGTCTGCTCTTGCTTATTTGCTTAAATTTGCCGAGAAGATCTAGTTTTACTTTCTGGTTGGAAGTGCCTTTCTTCTTTAAAAAATGTATCATCCCAACTGCCCCAATCCTATATATATATATATATATATATATATATATATATATATATATATATATATATATATATATATATATATATATATATATATATATATACATATATATATATATATATATATATATATATATATATATATATATATATATATATTATAATAATAATGATAATAATTCATTTATTTTGTATAGCGCTTTTCAGGAAGCCCAAAGGCGCTTTGACAGAGTGCAAAACATAATGCATAACAAAACATGAAAACAACAATTGCAAAA
Organism: Myxine glutinosa; assembly: GCF_964187855.1. Classification (NCBI taxonomy): domain Eukaryota; kingdom Metazoa; phylum Chordata; class Myxini; order Myxiniformes; family Myxinidae; genus Myxine; species Myxine glutinosa. The sequence goes on along the minus strand of NC_136263.1, from coordinate 156,862,648 downwards.
AGACAAGAATCAATAGGGAAATATTTAAAGCAAAAGGAGGGAGAAGGAGAAGTGATAGTCATATATATATATATATATATATATATATATATATATATATATATATATATATATATATATATATATATATATATATATATATATATACGGTATATACAGTCGTGGCCAAAAATATTGTCACCCTTGCACTGTCTTCAAATAACTCACAATGTTCTCGAAAAATATGTTGAAATTGACAAAAAGTATTTGGTCTCCACAATTCTTTATTTCACTGTCAATATTACAGAACCTTTGTTTTTGATTCAAAACTTTATATATCCTTTTAAATCAGAAAATAAACAAAATAAAAAGAAATGGCATTGACAAAATTATTGACACCCAAGACAATATTTGGTAGCACAGCCTTTGGGCAAAATAACTGCAGTCAAGCGCTTCCTATAGCCATGAATGAGCTTCCTACCCCTCTCTACTGGCAGTTTGGTCCATTCTTCTTGTGCAAACTGCTCCAGTTGTCCCAGATTTAAAGGGTGCCTTCTCCCAACTGCTGTTTTCAGATCTCCCCACAGGTGTTCAATAGGTACCAATAACGACTTCTAAAAGTTACCAATAATATTGTCTGGGCCATTTCTGGATTTCTGTGTGGAATAAGCTAAGATTTAGTAGTTTTTTCGGCTTTTTTGTTTTGTTCCACAACAAACTAAAGAAATACATGTGTGGACACCAAAATATTTTTTAATTTCAACAATTTTCTGGAAGAAATGGTGCATTATTTGAAAAAGTGCAAGGGTGCCAATAGAAAACCAATCGCGGGAGGTAGAAATGGAACCTGCGCAAAGTCCGTATTCACACCGTGACAACCATACTGATTTATTCACACCGTGATGCATTCACAAATAAAAAGTTTGCAGGTGCTGGCGGAAAAGGAGGTCCCCGAGGTGAGTGGAAAATATGGCGCGAATGTGTTTGGTGTGAAAGGGTTTTTGGCGCGCTTGGGAGAGAGACGACACCCGGGCGGTCGCGGCAGGTCCATTGTGCGGTGTATGAGGGCGACTGGCATGAAGTACGAGAGAGAGGGAGAATGCACACCAGAGAGTGTGGAAGGAGAGGGTGCAGTAACGGAGTGCATGGGAGGCGCGGGGACGCCTGGGTGTGCGAGTGCGGAGTGCGTCACGAGTAGTGAGGACGCGGCTCAAGCATCGACACTGACCGGGGTAGCGTTTAGCGGGACAGATAGCAGACGCGAGCCCCCGGTGAGTTGTGTGCAGCAGGGACCGGCGGAGATCGGTGCCGCGGCCGTTTCACAAGGACCGACGTGCACAATTCATGCCGGCCCCCGCACTGTATGGTTGGTGCTGTGCCGTGGCGGCAAAGGCGCTCGGCGAGGTTCAAGGGGAGGTAGGAGATTTCGGAGCCGCGCACCTTGGCGGGTGCGGTGCTCCGACCGGGGCCGGTTGGGTCATCATGCGTGGGACCATGAGGCCTCGCGCAGGGATGGGGCCCTGAACCTCGGCCCATCAATACCTCCCCCTTTGGATCGAAAATGCCGGACGGACACCACATACAGGCGACCAACCAACCGCATGGATCGCTCGGCCCGTCGAGGCCGAGCCATGACAATGTACATCCACATGGAGAGGCTCAAGTGTAGCGGACGGATGAGAGTAGTGTACCCTACATGGAGGAATGGTAGTTTGACTATTCCTCACATGGCCAGGGCCCATGAGCATTAGTTTAGGGGGGTGGCAGTGATAGGCACATGGGGGTGCCAGCAATGGTTACCTCCATGGGGCACCAAAGCTAGCCGAGAGAGGGCTAGGATAATGTTAGGGATTTAGAAGACTGGAGAAGACATGCGATTTAAGTAGTGACACTGTACCTGTAGTGGGGACATAGGTAGATTAGCTGGATGATAATGACGAAGGGAGTGCATAATGTAACGGGACGACGGGGAAGCACGAGTTTTACGGGAAAAGCAGTTAAATAGATGATGCTGTGTGTGTGAGGAATTGTGTTGAGTAAAAGGAATTGTGTTTGAGGTGTGCGAGGAAAGAGGTGTGTGAGCATCAAAGGTGTGTGAGATAAATGGTGTGGAATGAGTAGTGTGGAATGCTTGGTGTGGGAATAGAAGGTGTGGAATGCATGGTGCGAAGGAGTGAATGGGGGGGAGATGGAACCCATTCACGGACGCCCGGGGTGGGTAGTGTAAAGCCAGGTAGAGGGCTTAGGCAAAATTTGTATGGATATTGACACCTGTGGTGCAGGTAGTGGAAAGAAGTGTTTTGTTTGGTGCATGAGTATATGGAATGGCTGGGCGTGTGGTTTAATTGGTGCGTATGGTTATTGGGGCACTCCGCCACTGGTAGTTTGTCGGCCAGGTGAGGCCGCAGGTAGGCTCTGGGAGCCAGTTAGGGTAGTGTGAGTTGTTGAGTGGGGCCCGAGGATCCAAAGCAAAGACCCGGGTTGCCAATGGCTAGGTGGGCACCAAGGGGTAAAGTGCCAGGAGGGGCCTTCCCCAGTTTAGGTAGTCACAGGAGCAGGTAAGCTCGGGTGGCGACTTCAGTGGCGGAGGTGCGCAGGTAGGTAGACCTGCTAGTCGAGCCACACGACCCAGCCCCGAAATTGTGCAAGGGCACAGTATGAAAATTTGTGGGAGTGAGACCCAAATTTCAAGGGCACCACTGGGTGGACAATGGGAATTCGGGTTCTTAGAACCACATAGTTTAAAGAGGCCGATTGGCAGGGTACGACCCCGGGCAGTTTAACAAAGTAGATGTCAGTAGAGTAGTTAGGATATGAGAAATCCCTTCGCACCATCTACAGCCAATCACAAAGGAGGACAAAACTCCACACCAGGGCTTTGTAGACTGATTGAGTGGTGAGAAGAATCGTGACGTGATGAGACATTGTGTTTGTTCCATTCCTTCCTTCCTGGGAGGAATTGGGAGACGAATTTGGAATAGAGGGGGATATGGGAGACAAGACGTAGAGACGAATTTGTAAATACAAGGAGGGCTAGGGTAGTGTAAGCCGACGGTGGGGGGTACGGACGGTTAGGAACGAGCCTGCTCTGCTCACTCTTCCGCGCCCCTTGCATTGCATTACATTGTTTTGCTGTGTGCCGTTGCGTCCTTTCCGCTTTGCTGGTTGTGCTTTGTCTCTCCCCCCACCCCTGGACCATTTTAGAGGTGGAACTGTGCAGTATTCCTTCTGCACCTTGTCCTTGTCTTCTGCACCTGTGCAGCCGAACTGCGCACCACTTTGCTGCCATATCCTTTTGAGTAACTCTGCTGCACCTATGCAGCACTTTGCTGCCACAAACACTTTGCTGCACATTATTACACTCATGGACCACAAGTCTTGTGGCCTGGCACCTCTGCGGTGCAGCACGTTGCTGCAACATCATCTTGCATCTTCGTACCACTTATTTTGAGTGGCATTAATGTCACGCAGTCGGACCACATGAGGTTGGCCCGGCTTGGCAAAGAAATACAATAAACGCATTTTTTGTGCATTTTTATTATGGTGTGCTAGGGATGAGAAGATTTGTAAGGTAGATAGCCCTGAAGATCAGGAATGGCCTGTATGCTGGTCCGGGGGCTAGCCGGTTTGATAGGCACACAGAAGAAGCAAGAAGTAAGATGCAAGAAGCAAGCAGCAAATGTTATGATGATGAGTGTGTTTTTGGTTTTTGCTATGCTTTCTCTCCCATCCAATCTTCTCTTCAAAAAGGACAGGTCCTGGGTCATAGAATTGTAAATAAATTAAGTTTTTTTTGTGCTTGTAAATATAAAATACTGCCCACCGGCTATGTGTTTAGTTTGACCAATTCCGGATTTCGGTTAGTTGTGGGCGTGATTCTGTTAGATAGCTACTCAACGCAATAGGGGGGGACATATTTAGTGTTTTAAAACTGTCGCATGCACGGGTTAGAGTAAATGTTAGGGTGAACCACACCTATATGTCACATGTAAAAGTAAGGTTAATTTTGCATGTCATTCTCAAAACCGGTCGTTTTTTTTGTTGTTTTTTTTTTGTATACAAAGTCGAGGCTCGTGTAAGAGCTACCGCATTAAACACAAAAAAAGACAAACAGACACATAAAACATAAAATTAAGGGAGCGAGAGACAAGAGGGGCAGAGAGAGGGAAACACACAAACACAACAGTAGAGAGCAGGGACATCGGGAGATCTATGGAAGGGAGAGGGCTGGAGGTTGTTGGAGAGGGGGGGATAACAATAACACTTTTATTTGTTGGTTTCGACTCGGGGACGAGTCTGTCGAGGGAGAGGGGTCGTCTTGCAGTTTTCTGTTTTTACAATAAAACGTTAATTTCCCCCTCATAGTTAGTCACACTACAACATGTAGCCTCGTTTAGGTCATTTATGTCTTAGTAAATGTAAGCATAGTCCTTTGTTTGGCGGATGTCTTACTTTGGCGCATGTGTTTGTTTGGCGTATGTGTTTGTTTGGCGGATGTGTTTGTTTGGCGGATGTCTTTGTTTGGTGCATGTGTTTGTTTGGCAGATGTGTTAGTTAGGCGGGTGTCTTAGTTTGGTGGATGTCTTAGTTTGGTGCATGTGTTTGTTTGGCGGATGTGTTAGTTTGGCAGATGTCTTAGTTTGGCGCACGTGTTTGTTTGTCGGATGTGTTCGTTTGGCGGATGTCTTAGTTTTGCGCATGTGTTTGTTTGGCGGATGTGTTAGTTTGGCGGATGTCTTAGTTTGGCGCATGTGTTTGTTTGGTGGATGTGTTAGTTTGGCGGATGTCTTAGTTTGGCGAAAGTGTTTGTTTGGCGAAAGTGTTTGTTTGGCGGATGTGTTAGTTTGGTGGATGTCTTAGTTTGGCGCATGTGTTTGTTTGGCGGATGTCTTAGTTTGGCGCATGTGTTTGTTTGGCGGATATGTTAGTTTGGCGGATGGCTTAGTTTGGCGAAAGTGTTTCTTTGGCGCATGTGTTAGTTTGGCAGATGTCTTAGTTTGGCGGATGTGTTTGTTTGACGGATGTGTTTGTTTGGCGGATGTGTTAGTTTGGCGGATGTCTTAGTTTGGCGAAAGTGTTTGTTTGGCGGATGTCTTAGTTTGGCGGATGTCTTAGTTTGGCGGATGTCTTAGTTCGGCGGATGTCTTAGTTTGGCGCATCTGTTTGTTTGGCAGATGTGTTTGTTTGGCAGATGTCTTACTTTGGTACATGTGTTTGTTTGGCGGGTGTGTTAGCTTGTCGGATGTCTTAGTTTGGCGCATGTGTTTGTTTGGCGGATCTCTTAGTTTGGCGCTTGTATTTGTTTGGCGGATGTGTTAGTTTGGCGGATGTCCGGGTTTGGCCCATGTGTTTGTTTGGCGGATGTGTTAGTTTGGCGGATGTCTTACTTTGGCGAAAGTGTTTTTTTGGCGAAAGTGTTTGTTTGGCGGATGTGTTAGTTTGGCGGATGTCTTAGTTTGGCGCATGTGTTTGTTTGGCGGGTGTGTTTGTTTGGTGGATGTCTTCGTTTGGCGCATGTGTTTGTTTGGCGGATGTCTTAGTTTGGCGGATGTCTTAGTTTGGCGCATGTGTTTGTTTAGCAGATGTGTTTGTTTAGCGGATGTCTTAGTTTGACACATGTGTTAGTTTGGCGGATGTCTTACTTTGGCGAAAGTGTTTGTTTGGCGAAAGTGTTTGTTTGGCGGATGTGTTAGTTTGGCGGATGTCTTAGTTTGGCGCATGTGTTTGTTTGGCGGGTGTGTTTGTTTGGCGGATGTCTTAGTTTGGCGAAAGTGTTTGTTTGGCGGATGTCTTAGTTTTGCGGATGTCTTAGTTTGGCGCATGTGTTTGTTTAGCAGATGTGTTTGTTTAGCGGATGTCTTAGTTTGACACGTGTTTGTTTGGCGGGTGTGTAACTTTGGCGGATGTCTTTGTTTGGCGCATGTGTGTGTTTGGCGGATGTCTTAGTTTGGCGCTTGTATTTGTTTGCCGGATGTGTGAGTTTGGCAGATGTGTTAGTTTGGCGCATGTGTTAGTTTGGCGGATGTCTTAGTTTGGCGGATGTCTAAGTTTGGCGCATGTGTTTCTTTCGTGGAGGTCTTAGTTTGGCGCATGTGTTTGTTTGGCGGATGTGTTAGTTTGGCGGATGTCTTAGTTTGGCGCACGTGTTTGTTTGGCGAAAGTGTTTGTTTGGCGGATGTGTTAGTTTGGCGGATGTCTTAGTTTGGCGGATGTCTTAGTTTGGCGCATGTGTTTGTTTGGTGGATGTGTTTGTTTGGCGGATGTCTTAGTTTGGCACATGTGTTTGTTTGGCGGGTGTGTTAGTTTGGCGGATGTCTTAGTTTGGCGCATGTGTTTGTTTGGCAGATGTCTTAGTTTGGCGCTTGTATTTGTTTGGCGGATGTGTTAGTTTGGCGGATGTCTTAGTTTGGCGAAAGTGTTTGTTTGGCGAAAGTGTTTATTTGGCGGATGTATTAGTTTGGCGGAGGTCTTAGTTTGGCGCATGTGTTGGTTTGGCGGATGTGTTTGTTTGGCGGAAGTCTTAGTTTGGCGCATGTGTTTGTTTGGCGGATGTGTTCGTTTGGCGTATGTCTTAGTTTGGCGAAAGTGTTTGTTTGGCGGATGTGTTAGTTTGGCGGATGTCTTAGTTTGGCGGATGTCTTAGTTTGGCGGATGTGTTAGTTTGGCGAAAGTGTTTGTTTGGCGAAAGTGTTTATTTGGCGGATGTATTAGTTTGGCGGAGGTCTTAGTTTGGCGCATGTGTTGGTTTGGCGGATGTGTTTGTTTGGCGGAAGTCTTAGTTTGGCGCATGTGTTTGTTTGGCGGATGTGTTCGTTTGGCGGATGTCTTAGTTTGGCGAAAGTGTTTGTTTGGCGGATGTGTTAGTTTGGCGGATGTCTTAGTTTGGCGGATGTCTTAGTTTGGCGGATGTGTTAGTTTGGCGGATGTCTTAGTTTGGCGCATGTGTTTGTTTGTCGGATGTGTTAGTTTGGCGGATGTCTGAGTTTGGCACATGTGTTTGTTTGGTGGATGTGTTAGTTTGGCGGATGTCTTAGTTTGGCAAAAGTGTTTGTTTGGCGAAAGTGTTTGTTTGGCGGATGTGTTAGTTTGGCGGATGTCTTAGTTTGGCGCATGTGTTGGTTTGTCGGATGTGTTTGTTTGGCGGAAGGCTTAGTTTGGCGCATGTGTTTGTTTGGCGGATGTGTTAGTTTGGCGGATGTCTTAGTTTGGCGAAAGTGTTTGTTTGGCGGATGTGTGAGTTTGGCGGATGTCTTAGTTTGGCGCATGTGTTTGTTTGGCGGATGTGTTAGTTTGGTGGATGTCTTAGTTTGGCGCATGTGTTTGTTTGGCGGATGTGTTCGTTTGGCAGATGTCTGAGTTTGGCGCATGTGTTTGTTTGGCGGACGTGTTAGTTTGGCGGATGTCTTAGTTTGGCGCATGTGTTTGTTTGGCAGATGTCTTCGTTTGGCGCACGTGTTTGTTTGGCAGATGTGTTAGTTTGGCGGATGTCTTAGTTTGGCAGATGTCTTAGTTTGGCGCATGTGTTTGTTTGGCGGATGTGTTAGTTTGGCGGATGTCTTAGTTTGGCGCATGTGTTTGTTTGGCGAAAGTGTTTGTTTAGCGGATGTGTTAGTTTGGCGGATGTCTTAGTTTGGCGCATGTGTTTGTTTGGCGGATGTGTTTGTTTGGTGGATGTCTTAGTTTGGCGCATGTGTTTGTTTGGCGGATGTGTTAGTTTGGCGGATGTCTTAGTTTGGCGAAAGTGTTTGTTTGGCGGATGTGTTAGTTTGGCGGATGTCTTAGTTTGGCGGATGTCTTAGTTTGGCGCATGTGTTTATTTGGCGGATGTGTTTGTTTGGCAGATGTCTTAGTTTGACACATGTGTTTGTTTGGCGGGTGTGTTCGTTTGGCGGATGTCTTAGTTTGGCACATGTGTTTGTTTGGCGGATGTCTTGGTTTGGCGCTTGTATTTGTTTGCCGGATGTGTTAGTTTGGCGGATGCCCTAGTTTGGCGCATGTGTTTGTTTGGCGGATGTGTTAGTTTGGCGGATGTCTTAGTTTGGCGCATGTGTTTGTTTGGCGGATGTGTTAGTTTGGCGGATGTCTTAGTTTGGCGCATGTGTTTGTTTGGCGGATGTGTTAGTTTGGCGGATGTCTGAGTTTGGCACATGTGTTTGTTTGGCGGATGTGTTAGTTTGGCGGATGTCTTAGTTTGGCGGATGTGTTGGTTTGGCGCATGTGTTTGTTTGGCGGATGTGTTTGTTTGGCGGATGTGTTAGTTTGGCGGATGTCTTCGTTTGGCGAAAGTGTTTGTTTGGCGAAAGTGTTTGTTTGGCGGATGTGTTGGTTTGGCGGATGTGTTGGTTTGGCGGATGTGTTGGTTTGGTGCATGTGTTTGTTTGGCGGATGTGTTTGTTTGGCGGATGTCTTAGTTTGACACATGTATTTGTTTGGCGGGTGTGTTAGTTTGGCGGATGTCTTAGTTCGGCGCATGTGTTTGTTTGGCGGATGTCTTAGTTTGGCGGATGTCTGAGTTTGGCACATGTGTTTGTTTGGCGGATGTTTTAGTTTGGCTGATGTCTTAGTTTGGCGAAAGTGTTTGTTTGGCGAAAGTGTTTGTTTGGCAGATGTGCTGGTTTGGCGGATGTCTTAGTTTGGCGCATGTGTTTGCTTGGTGGATGTGTTTGTTTGGCACATCCGCCAAGATGTCTTAGTTTGGAGCATGTCTTAGTTTGGCGCATGTGTTTGTTTGGCGGGTGTGTTAGTATGGCGGATGACTTAGTTTGGCGCATGTGTTTGTTTGGCGGATGTCTTGGTTTGGCGCTTTTATTTGTTTGCCAGATGTGTTAGTTTGGCGGATGTCCTAGTTTGGCGCATGTTTTTGTTTGGCGGATGTGTTAGTTTGGCGGATGTCTTAGTTTGGAGCATGTGTTTGTTTGTCGGATGTGTTAATTTGGCGGATGTCTTCGTTTGGTGCATGTGTTTGTTTGGCGGATGTGTTAGTTTGGCGGATGTCTGAGTTTGGCACATGTGTTTGTTTGGCGGATGTGTTAGTTTGGCGGATGTCTTAGTTTGGCGAAAGTGTTTGTTTGGCAAAAGTGTTTGTTTGGCGGATGTGTTAGTTTGGCGCATGTGTTTGTTTGGTGGATGTGTTTGTTTGGCCGATGTCTTAGTTTGGTGCATGTGTTTGTTTGGCGGATGTGTTAGTTTGGCGGATGTCTGAGTTTGGCACATGTGTTTGTTTGGCGGATGTGTTAGTTTGGCGGATGTCTTAGTTTGGCGAAAGTGTTTGTTTGGCGGATGTGTTAGTTTGGCGGATGTGTTAGTTTGGCGCATGTGTTTGTTTGGTGGATGTGTTTGTTTGGCCGATGTCTTAGTTTGGCGCATGTGTTTGTTTGGCGGATGTGTTAGTTTGGCGGATGTCTTCGTTTGGCGAACGTGTTTGTTTGGCGGATGTGTTAGTTTGGCGGATGTCTTAGTTTGGCGGATGTCTTAGTTTGGCGCATGTGTTAGTTTGGCGAATGTCTTAGTTTGGCAGATGTCTTAGTTTGGCGCATGTGTTTGTTTGGCGGATGTGTTTGTTTGGCGGATGTCTTAGTTTGACACATGTGTTTGTTTGGCGGGTGTCTTAGTTTGGCGCTTGTATTTGTTTGCCGGATGTGTTAGTTTGGCGGATGTCTTAGTTTGGCGCATGTGTTTGTTTGGCGGATGTCTTAGTTTGGCGGATGTCTTAGTTTGGCGCATGTGTTTGTTTGGCGGATGTGTTAGTTTGGCGGATGTCTTAGTTTGGTGCATGTGTTTGTTTGGTGGATGTGTTAGTTTGGCGGATGTGTTAGTTTGGCGGATGTGTTTGTTTGGTGGATGTGTTTGTTTGGCAGATGTCTTAGTTTGGCGGATGTGGTTGTTTGGCAGATGTCTTCGTTTGGCGGATGTGTTTGTTTGGTGGATGTCTTAGTTTGGCGCATGTGTTTGTTTGGCGGATGTGTTTGTTTGGCGGATGTCTTAGTTTGACACATGTGTTTGTTTGGCGGGTGTCTTAGTTTGGCGCTTGTATTTGTTTGCCGGATGTGTTAGTTTGGCGGATGACTTAGTTTGGCGCATGTGTTTGTTTGGCGGATGTCTTAGTTTGGCGGATGTCTTAGTTTGGCGCATGTGTTTGTTTGGCGGATGTGTTAGTTTGGCGGATGTCTTAGTTTGGTGCATGTGTTTGTTTGGTGGATGTGTTAGTTTGGCGGATGTGTTAGTTTGGCGGATGTGTTTGTTTGGTGGATATGTTTGTTTGGCAGATGTCTTAGTTTGGCGGATGTGTTTGTTTGGCAGATGTCTTAGTTTGGCGGATGTGTTTGTTTGGTGGATGTCTTAGTTTGGCGGATGTGTTTGTTTGGCGGATGTGTTTGTTTGGCGGATGTCTTAGTTTGGCACATGTGTTTGTTTGGCGGATGTGTTAGTTTGGCGGATGTCTTAGTTTGGCGCATGTGTTTGTTTGGCGGATGTCTTAGTTTGGCGCTTGTATTTGTTTGGCGGATGTGTTAGTTTGGCGGATGTCTTAGTTTGGCGCATGTGTTTGTTTGGCAGATGTCTTCGTTTGATGGATGTGTTAGTTTGGCGGATGTCTTAGTTTGGCGAAAGTGTTTGTTTGGCGAAAGTGTTTGTTTGGCGGATGTGTTAGTTTGGCGGATCTCTTATGCCTAGGTCACACATAGGCGGATATTTTGGCGACTACCGGCGACTGCCGGCGATCAAGATTTTTCGGCGACTACTGGCGACTACTGGCGATGTCGGGTGGTAATGTGACCATAAAATATGGTCAGGCGGCAGTATGGCGACTGCAGGCGGCCACATTGACTCGTAACTCGGCCGACACTAGTCCTACTGCTGTCGTCGTCAGTCTCCCATAGCCGCAGGGGAGACGTGACAGGTCTTCTGTAGTCGATATGCAGCCGCAACAGTGTCGGCCCGTAGTCGGGAAGATGCCGCAGGAAGGCCGTATGGCATTCGCATCTCTGCCGTGCTAGCTGGTGGGGGCGATTGCGGAAGACTATGAGCGACTGGATTGCGGCCGCTTTACGCTGTTATTACGGATACCGACGACAGCATGGCGGTTCCATCACGACAGCATGGCGGATTTTTTTCCATTGCGACTGAGCGCGCCGTTTTTAAACATTTTAAAAACGTTTTGGCCCCTTTGCGACTCTTGCCGACTGCAGGCGACCTGGGGAGGATAACCACGACTACAGGCGATCGTCCATTACGGTTTCATTACGATTGTCGGCGGATGGTGGCGATTTTTTCAGTCGCCAGTAGTCGCCGACAAATCCGCTTATGTGTGACCTAGGCATTAGTTTTGCGGATGTGTTTGTTTGGCAGATGTGTTTGTTTGGTGGATGTCTTAGTTTGGCGCATGTGTTTGTTTGGCGGATGTGTTAGTTTGGCGAATGTCTTAGTTTGGCGCATGTGTTTGTTTGGCAGATGTGTTAGTTTGGTGGATGTCTTAATTTGGCGCACGTATTTGTTTGGCGGATGTGTTTGTTTGGCGGATGTCTGGGTTTGGCGCATGTCTTTGTTTGGCGGATGTGTTAGTTTGGCGGATGTCTTCGTTTGGCGCATGTGTTTGTTTGGCGGATGTGTTAGTTTGGCGGATGGCTTATTTGGCGCATGTGTTTGTTTGGCTGATGTGTTAGTTTGGCAGATGTCTTAGTTTGGCGCATGTGTTCGTTTGGCGGATGTCTTAGTTTCACGCATGTGTTAGTTTGGCGGATGTCCTATTTGGCGCATGTGTTTGTTTGTCGGATGTGTTAGTTTGGCGGATGTCTTAGTTTGGCGCATGTGTTTGTTTGGCTGATGTGTTAGTTTGGCGGATGTCTTAGCTTGGCGCATGTGTTCGTTTGGCGGATGTCTTAGTTTGGCGCATGTGTTTGTTTGGCGGATGTGTTTGTTTGGCGGATGTCTTAATTTGGTGCATGTGTTTGTTTGGCGCATGTGTTTGTTTTTGCAGATGTCTTAGTTTGGCGCATGTGTTTGTTTGGCGGATGTGTTATTTTGGCGGACGACTTAGTTTGGCGCATGTGTTTTGTTTGGCGGATGTGTTAGTTTGGCGAATGTCTTAGTTTGAGTTAGGTCCTTCCAATGCTTTATGCCGCCTCGATACTTTGGCTTTGGCACGAAATGCCACGAGGCAGGCCTGGACACGTCGATCAAGGGCGAAGGAAGGCGGGGAAGGAGTGACGGTAAGCACGAGCCGCCAATCAGGGCTCGAAGGGAGTGGCTTAGCACTAGCTGACAGCACTAGCTGAGTGGTTAGGGTGCCAGCTTGGGATCCTAGGATCCTGGGTTCGAATCCCTGTCGATCGCTGAATTAACGCCAGGAGGGTTGACTCAGCCTGTCATCCTTCCGAGGTCAGCAAATTGAGTACCAGTTCACTGGTAATTCCCTGTGTGTCGCAAGATGTGACCAACAGGGTTGGTGGCAGGAAGGGCATCCGGCCGTAAAACATTGCTTCAAAAAGGGGACCATGGTGCCCTAAAAAGGCCAACCCCTGCTCTGCAGGGAAAAATGGCCTCTAAAGGTGGTTCTAGAGCTGCCCCTGTCAACTGTAAGTGCTGTTATTGTGAAGTGGAAAATTCTAGGAGCAACAACAGCTCAGCCGTGAAGATGTAGGCCACACGTGGGACCGCCGAGTGTTGAAGCGTGTCGTGCATAAAAATCGTCTGTCCTCGGTTGCAACACTCACTACCGAGTTCCAAACTGCCCCTGGAAGCAACGTCACCACAACAATTATTTGTTGGGAGCTTCATGAAATGGGTTTCCATGGCCGAGCAGCCGCACACAAGTCTAAGACCACCATGCACAATGCCAAGCGTTGGCTGGAGTAGTGTAAAGCTCATCGCCATTGGACTCTGTAGCAGTTGAAACGCATTATCTGGAGTGATGAATCATGCTTCACCATCTGGCAGTCTGACGGACGAATCTCGGTTTGGCAGATGCCAGGAGAACGCAACTGCCTGAATGCATAGTGCTGACTGTAAAGTTTGGTGGGGGAGGAATAATGGTCTGGGGCTGTTTTTCATGGTTTTGGCCAGGCCCCTTAGTTCCAGTGAAGGGAAATCCTAACACTACAGCATACAATGACATTCTAGATGATTGTGTGCTTCCAACTTTGTGGCAACAGTTTGGGGAAGGCCCTTGAGAGTGGTGGCTGTTATTGCAGAAAAGGGGGGACCTACTCCATATTAATGCCCATGAATTTGGAATGAGATGTGTGATGTTTGGGTGTCCACATACTTTTGGTTATGTAGTGTATATATCTGTCTCACCCTCTGTCCCTCTTTATCTGTCCCTTGCTTTTGGCAGCTGCGATTTTGTTTTGTTTTTCAATAAATCTGCCAGACATTTAAATAGGCAGAGTAAACCGAAAATGTTTGTGTTCACAGAAGTTCATATCCACATTTTTCAGTTTGAGGATCACCAGCTGCTCTGGAAGAAGATATGAAGGAGAGAGACTTGGGAAGTTAAAAACTTTATGTCATTATAAAGAGTTGGTTGCTGGATCAGGGTCTATTTTCAGGGTCTCCATTCTTTTGTTTTGATGGACTTCAACATGAAGCTTTGCCCTCACTACATCGTGTAAAACTTCTCTGTGTTCTTACTTGTTAGATACAGAACCAGGCTTTGCATCTCCATCACATGGGAAAACCCAAATCTCACATAATTGCACATTTCTCAATATGGTGTTTATTAACAGATGTTTTTGGACATATCACATATGTGATAACTCTGAGAGATATGTAGTGCACACCAAGAATGCGTTTCTCTTCTTTTTTGTGTACATCATCGAGGCTCGACAAAGGGCTAGAGCATAATGCAAGGAAACAAAATGTAAAGAGGGGAAACACCAACAGCAGAATAGAAGTGAGTGAGCTCAATAAGAGGGGGGAGATGGACATAAGTGAATGAACAAAGCTGAATGAAACAAAGTAAGAAGGGGAAGTTGAAAGTGTGGATGAAGCAGAAAAGGAACAAAACCACCGATAACCTACAACCGAAAAGACATGAGAAAGAGGAGGAAAAATCACAACAACCTGGAAAATGGGAGTGCTTTGGACTGAAGTCATTTGGAGTCGAAGAGATCATGAGTATCGATGTGGGATGACATAAGGTAGTGAAAAATTAAGGGTGAGGAAGAAGAAGAGGAATCGTTTTTTGTCATGTTTTATTTATACTAGAAGCACCTGCTCCCTACAGGAGTGGCCATGAGGGCCTGAGGGGGTTATGTTATTATCACATGAGGGGGTTATGTAATTCACAATACCTTTCCAAAATACCTGCTATGGGAGAAATAATACCTCTCGTTTCATAATTAACTAGAGCAATACGACTGGGTCGCCAATATGCCTCCACATAGTCCCATAACGGGTACCTGCCCTCGTTCACTGACCTAAACTTTGATTTAAATCCCTTCTGCTGTTTTCAAGTGTCACATTTTCACAAGCCATGACTGGTTTCACATCGATGGGTGAAGCCGTTTCAGAAAGGTTTTTTTTTTATATCGGCTTTCAAGCTAATATAGGCTGCCATACCACGTGACATATGAGCTTCAAAAAAAAGTACATTCTGCATATGTATGGGTAGGGAATCACGTTTGTGAAGTTTTGTGTTGATCGGATAAGGTTCGTTTTTCTATCCAAGATGGCTGCCAAACCATGTGATCTACGACATCATCATTTTCAAACTATATGGGTCATAGATCATGTGCATGCAATTTCAGATTTTTAGGATAAGGAATTCAATTAAAACATTTTGGCTGGTATACCACTTCACCTATAATGACATCATTATCATGCTTTTGTTCCACATTGGGAGTACTTGACAATGTGCCAAGTTTCAGATTTTTCCATTCAGCGGTTTCTGAGAAATAATTTTATTATTATTTGCGTTTAATCCAAGATGGCTGCCATATCACGTGACCTATGATGTCACAATTATCATAAAAACATTCTGTATAGGTGTCACTCCTACCCTGAAAGTTTTGTCTCAATTGGACATGTCGTTGCTGAGAAAAACGAGGTTTAGCCCGTACGGACGGACGGAAGGACAACCCGAAAACATATTGCCTCCGACCACCTTCACGGGTGGAGGCATAAAAACACCTCAATGCATTGGAAAATGTGGGGACAGGAATAATGTACTGTAAAGTGTGAAAAGTGTAATACCCTCTCCCACCTGGATACACATAGAAAATTTACATAGGAAATTTGCATCGCCCCTCCACTCCCCAAGACCACCTGCAAAGATTAAAAAAAAAAAAAAAACCCGATACACTTATTTCGGATCATGCTGATCTTATGTAGCAAATCTGGATGTAATAGGCCCAGAACTGTAGGAGGAGTAGCGCAACAAAACATACACACACACACCCACATACACACAAACACACATGGACAAACACATGTGGCGGTGGATACTTTGAGAACTGGTAGGTCTCCGTTGCATCTACTGAAACACACCCACTTGTGGATATAGCAGCAGCCAACAACAATTTGCACGCACACACACACACACACACACACACACACTCACACACACACACACACACACACTCACACACACACACACACACACACACACACACACACACACACACCTTGTTTTTTCATTTCTGTTCCTCACAAATCTATCTCTCTCTTTTATTCACACACTCACACACACACACACACACACACACACACACACTTAATTAATTGTAGGTTTTTTTTGTTTTTTTGTATACTGAATCGAGGCTCGTGAAAGAGCTAACATTTACTTCACAAACAAATCAACCAGACAAACAAAATATATAAAAAGAGGGAGCGGAAGACAAGATGGGGAGAGAAGGGGAAGCACACAAACACAACATTTGAGAGCAGGGAGATGTGTGAGAGGGAGAGGGCTTGGGGGGGGAGGAGGCGCGGGAATGGGGGGGGGGGGGTGGGAGAAGTATAAAACACAAGGACACTAAGGACTCCCAGGACAGAAGTTGGTATTTCAAAAAAGTGGAATTAGGGTGAAATTAGCAGGGTAGAAAAGATCAAGGTTTTGGATGGGGGAAGATAAGAGATGGTGGTGAACAGCTGTTTTAAAGACCTGGAGGTTGAAGTGGGATTGAAGAGAGTGAAGGAGTTTGTTTCAGAGGCGGGAGAAAAGAGGAACGAAGGAGTGAAGGTGAGCAGAGAGTCTTGATTTTGGCAGTTTAACCATAAGAGGGTTGCAGGCAGATCTTGTGCGACCTGTAGGAATATTTGCGGGACAGAGCCCAGAGAGAGCTAGGGGGGAAAGGCCAGAGAGGAGTCGGTAGAAGACGGAAAGACCACCAACCTGCCTGCGGTGAGTGAGTGAGAGGCCCTTGGAGATAGCTTCATCGCGGGAGATTCCAATGATTCTGAATGCTTTGGTTTCAACAGCGTGGAGACGAGCTAGGTGTGAGGCAGGAGCACCAGCCCAGAGGGGAGAGCAGTATTCCATTGAGCTGCGGATGAAAGCGTTGAATGTGGTGAGGAGCTCAGGTGTGCCAAGGAAGGACTTCGCAGGACGGAGGATGCCCAGTCGGCGACTGGCTTTGGAGGCCAGATTTTAAATGTGGTTTTCCCAGGAAAGATCATGGCAGATAGTGAGACCCAAAAGCTTGAGTGACAGAACTTCTTGGAGAGGATTACTCAGAAAGTGGATGGGAGGATTGTCTCGTCGGTCTTTTCGGAGAGACATCGTAAGAGTGTGAAATTTGTCATGATTGAAAGACATGTTCCACTTGTGATTCCCACATCTGTCTGTGACCAGTCTGTGATTTTGTCCAGGTCTGCAGAGAGTGAGGAGGCTGCAGATTGCCGATCTGAGGGTTGCCGAATGGAGTGACAGAGAGTAGAGTAATCAGCAAAGAGATAGAGGGGATTTTCAAGAGAGTCAGAGAGATCATTGATGAAGACCAAAAAAAGCACAGGGCCGAGAACACTGCCTTGGGGAACTCCAGCCTGAACAGGAAGAGGAGATGAGAGAAACCCATTCAGGGCCACACGTTGACTACGACTAGATAGGAAGTCCGCCAGCCATGCGTGGAGATTTCCATGG
The DNA here is from genome assembly GCF_964187855.1 of Myxine glutinosa. NCBI lineage: Eukaryota > Metazoa > Chordata > Myxini > Myxiniformes > Myxinidae > Myxine > Myxine glutinosa. The sequence goes on along the minus strand of NC_136263.1, from coordinate 156,845,592 downwards.
ATACCAAAAGAGGAGAGTTTGGTGAGCAGAGCGGTGCCAGACCGTATCGAAGGCACCTGATATGTCAAGGGAGACAGCTCTAATTTCCTGTTTGGCATTGAGGACCTCCATCCATTGTTGAGAAAGCAGAAGCAGCATGTCCAGAGTAGAGTTACCAGGTCTGTAACCAAATTGATGATCAGAAATCAAGCCATTGGAGAGGAGGAAAGATTTCATATCTGAAGCAATGATGGATTCCATGACTTTGCTGATAATTGGGAGAAGGCTGATTGGTCTGTAGTTGCTGGGATCTGTTTTTGCACCTTTTTGTGCAAAGCGGTGATGTTGGCAGATTTCCAAGCAGACGGCAGATGACCTTGAGCAAAAGAGAGGGTGAAGAGAACAGAGAGAGGGAGTGAAAGAGCGGAACAACAGGATTTTAGGACCCGTAGGCTGATGCCATCAGGTCCAGTTGCAGAATCAGAGTCGAGGGTTGACAGAAACTTTTCCACCTTGTCAGGAGGAAAGGACACAGAGTCCAGGAGCAGCTGGGTACGACTGGGTATGGTGGGTACGGAGTGGGATGGGTTTGGGACACTAGATTTAGAGGCAAACACATTGAGTTGAGGCATTCAGCATTTTCACGTGCGGAGTCAGCCGTGTGGCAGTTTGAGGTGAGGGAGGGGATGTAGGGGGAACAAACACCAGAAACAGATTTGACCAGACGCCACCAGGATTGGGAAGAGGGAGACAGATAAGAGAGTTCTGTCCTGAGAACGGAGAGATATTGTTTCCTGGCTCTCCTGAGGGTGGATACACACTTGTTTCGGGCTTTGTGAAAGGAAATGAGATTTCCTTCCATTGGATTTGCTTTCCAGGAGAAGAAAGCAAGTTGTTTCTGGACAATATCCTCACCACACGATTCCGTGTACCATGGACGGGAGGAAGGGTATGACAACTGAAGACGAGATGGGATAAATCTGTGCATGAGAGAGAGCAATTTACTTTGGAAGAATTCCCAGGATGAGTTGATGTCAGAGGCGGTAGAGATGGGAGACCAGTCCAGATGATTGATGGCTGCTTGAAGACTGTGCCAGTTGGCCTGAGTGAAATGCCAGACTCGTCGACGCTGAGGAGGCTCTCTGAGAATGGTCAGAGAGATGTCCACTTTAACAAGCACATGATCAGATGAGCCGATTGGAGCAGAAGAAGAGCAGCAGACATTTTCAGGGAAGTTAGTCATAACCAAGTCCAGAAGAGAAGATGCTCCATTGACTGAGATCCGGGTTGGGAAATTGACAGATTGTGTCAGTCCCAGTGAGTCACAGAAGTCCTTTGCTGAAGAGCCATGGCTGGTGAGAGAGGTAACCACACCCATCCAACTGGCATGGTGACAATTGAAATCACCACATATGAGGAAGAGAGAGTTGGAATGGGTAGATAGAAGTTGGTCCATATTATCAGACAGCAAGATGTAGATGGAGTCATCACTGTTTGGTGGACGGTACAACACACATATGAACAAAAGGTGGGAGCGAAGGGGAAGCCGTAGCCAAAGGTATTCCTGGGGGTGAGGTGGAGAAAGGGCAGTGCAGGGTGAGTGAGGAAGAGAGTTTTTTTATATAGATAGCAACCCCACCTCCAGGACGAGGCTCAGGTCTTTCATACCGGAGGAGGGAGTAACCTGGGAGAGATACCAAGGAATCAGAGACATCATGAAGGAGGAAAGTTTCTGTTCAGCAGATCATGTCTGGTTTGTCAGAAGCAACCTGTAAGGAGAGATCAGTCAAGTTTGAGCGAAGGCCCCGGATGTTTGAGGTCCATACTGTTAAAGAAGAGGAAGGGGGAGCATCGGATACAGAACAGGGGGGTGGGGGGGCGCAGTAGGGTAAGATGTGGAAGAGGAGGAAGAGGTAGGGAGAGCTGTTGAAGGTGTGTCAGAGATTTCAGAATAGCTTGGAGAAAGGGAAGAATGTGGTGGACAAAAGGTTTGATGGTGATTGTGTGAGGTGCAGTGAGGTGTTATTTGAGGAGGGGGAAGAGTGAGGCAGAAGGTTGAGGGAGATGAAGGTGAAAGCTGGAAGGGGGAAGAAGCGGGGAGGACGCTTTGAGGAGGAGGGGTGAGAGGGGAGTCTAGAAGGGGAGGAGCGAGGAAGAGTCTCGGAGGGGAGGGGTGTGGGGGGAGTTTAGGAGGGAAGGGGCAAGGGGGGAGATTTGAAAGGGATGGGTGATGGGGAAGATTTGGAGGGGTAAGGGGGAAGATTTGAAAGAGATGTGTGATGGGGATGATTTGGAGGGGAGGGGCAAGGGGGTCGATTTAGAGGGGAGGGGTGATGGGGAAGTTTTGGAGGGAAGGGGTGATGGGGAAGATTTGGAGGGGAGGGGCAAGGGGGAAGATTTGAAAGGGATGGGTGATGGGGAAGATTTGGAGGGGAGGGGCAAGGGGGAATATTTGAAAGAGATGGGTGATGGGTAAGATTTGGGGAGGAGGGGCAAGGGGGTATATTTGGAGGGGAGGGGTGATGGGGAAGTTTTGAAGGGGAGGGGTGTTGGGGAAGTTTTGGAGGGAAGGGGTGATGGGGAAGTTTTGGAGGGAAGGGCCGATGGGGAAGTTTTGGAGGGAAGGGGTGATGGGGAAGATTTGGAGGGGAGGGGTGAGATTGGATTTTGAAAAGTGTACGATTAATGGGAAACAAACATTTATTGCAAAATGAGTTTCTTGAGACCTTCGAGTCAAAAATACGTTTGAGGACGCTGAAGGATCGGTGGAGTGCTGGAGAGTTTAGGGAATGTATGAAAGAGGCACTGTAAGAGATGGAATTTTTTTTTGGAATGAATAGATTTGGTGAGCAAGTCGAAAGCATTCTTTTATAGAAGAAGAAGAAAAAGGTGTTATAGTATACGACAGAATACAGTTCTTCAGGGGACAGTTTAAACATTTTTTAACAATGTGATCACGTGATCACGAACAACGTGGTCGAAGAATGAATGAACATATAAGAATGAACAAACGGATAAGAACAGAGAAGGAAATATTTTTTGGTTTTTTTTTTTTTGAGTTGAGATTTTAAAACAAGGAAGTATGGGGGTGAAAAGACCGGGAAAAACAGAGACCGAAAGTAATTGCAGCGCAATCGAAGAACCGCTGAGACAAAAACAAAGCCTCAAGCCAAGGTCGGACATGGTAGCCTACTAGTACTACACTAGGCCTCAGAATACGTGACACAAACTAACCGACGATTCTGTACACAGGTATGAAAAACCAACACCGAGAATCCTATTAAAGACACACCAAATAGGTTCACACACCGAAAGAAAGATACAGTTTCGACAAAATCACAATTGTGAAAAATTACTTAACTTCGAAAGCGTGCGCGCATGGACAGCTTTGAAGAGACGTGACCTCCAATCTTGCACATGTGCAGACTCCCAATAATGCGCAAGTATCGGTTGTTCCTAAACTTAAATATGAATAATTTAAAGGATTGCTGTAAATGATGTTAATTTCACAACATCCCATATTCAACTTTATTTAAATTGCAAATGTCAAACATAGTTTCTCCACCTAAAGCAAAAACCTTAACCTGTAAGCAATTGACTCGTTTCCCGACTGCACGGATCATCATCTGGACATCGCTCTTCCTCGAGGTTTCGATCCTTTCAGCCCAGGACCTCTCCAAACGGCGGATCCACAACCTCGATCATGGATCCACATCAATAGATGGTACATCAGTAGATCCACAACCTCAGTTGAGTCCAGGCAGTCAGTCAACCCATCAATGCACCAACATATTGCATCGCACATTTGCTACAGGTCAATAGGTAAACTATATTTGAGGTTTTACATGTAATTAATTCTTTAGTTTCTTTTAACTTGTAACATCTAGCCGTTACTGTACAATTAATTATATTGTTTGTGGTTTTCATGCTTTGAAATGTAGTTGAACAAACATAAAATATCATATAAATGTAGTTTAACAAACACATTAAAATCACATCAACAAAGAATAAACATATATATATATGAGAAACAGTATGGTGCATTGTCCACCAAAAGAAAATCACACACACACACACACACACACACACACACACACACACACACACACACACACACACACACACACACACACACACACACACACACACACACACACACACACTTAATTGTACAGTATCGGCTGTTCCTAAACTTTAATATAATTTAAAGGATGGCTATAAATGATGTTAATTTCACAACAACCCATATTCAACTTTATTTTAATTGTAAACCTCAAAACATAGTTTCTCCACCTAAAGCAATAAACTTTGCAAAGGAAGGGGCCGAATCTGAACCCATGGGTAAGCCCACTGTCTGCTGGAGTATCTTGTTGCCAAATGTAAAGAAACTGTTGTTTTGTAGAAATCGAATACTTTCTTTGAGTTTACTTTTTGAAAAACTCCATGAATATTGATTATCCTTTACAGCCCAGTGTGCTCTGTTTTGATATACATTAATGTATACTTTATTACTTCCGCCAGGGAGTATTGCATTCACTCGTGTCCGTGTGTGTGTGTGTTCGTGTCTTTGTGAACAAGGTATCTGGAAAAGTTCTGAACGGATTTGGATGAAAGTTGGTGGGATGATTGCCCTTGGGATAAGGAAGAATTGATTAGTTTTTGGTGAAGCTCAGGATATTATTCCCGATCCAGGAATTTTTTGAAGGATTTTTTTACCATTGGAAGATAGGGCTCATTTTTTTAACATTATCTTCTATATATTCTATATTTAACATTGTGATATGAAAATAGTTTTCATATTAGTTATAAATGTAGTTTAAACTCGTGGTTATGCGTTAGAGCGGTGTATTTTTTTTTAGCAGCGTCCTCTTCAATGTTCATTTTTTTATTCTTTCTAATAAAGACATATTCTGTCATTTTAAAACCACCAAAGTGTGTATTAGGTTTCCCAGTTTCATAAAATGTATCGTTTGACACGTATAATGCTTTAAATCTGTTTTTTTTTTGTTTGTTTTTTTAACCTCAGAAGAGATATCAACATTTAGCTCAGCGAATGTCATTCGCGGTGTCAGTGTTTGATGAACTTATAAAGACTTAGTTCCAGATTTGTCAATGGCTGAGGTATATTCGCAAACGAATACAACAGATTTGGCAAAATTCGAACTTTTTAAAAAAAGATCGCATATTCACCCAGGGTTGTGAGAGGCTGAAGAAGAAGAAACCTCGCATGGGCTTCCCAGACCAAAAAATAATTCTGGCTCTGCGATTTTCAGGTTTATTTATCTATATATTTACATATCTGGGCAGTGTCTTGTTGTCACTGAACTACTCCCTGAAACTTATATTTCCGTGGTTGTGAAGTGTCTTTAATAACGTGGTGGTGGTTTTGAATCACGTGGTGGTGAGGTATTTTGCATTATGTGGTGGTGAGGTGTAAAATGACGTGGTGGTGAGGTGTTTTTAAATCACGTGGCTGTGAGGTGTTTTTAATTTTGTGGCTGTGAGGTGTTTTTAATTTCGTGTTTTGTGGCTGTGAGGTGTTTTTAATTTCGTGTTTTGTGGCTGTGAGGTGTTTTTAATTTCGTGTTTCGTGGCTGTGAAGTGTTTTTAATTTCGTGTTTCGTGGCTGTGAGGTGTTTTTAATTTCGTGTTTCGTGGCTGTGAAGTGTTTTTAATGTCGTGTTTAGTGGCTGTGAAGTGTTTTTAATTTCGTGTTTCGTGGCTGTGAGGTGTTTTTAATTTCGTGTTTCGTGGCTGTGAGGTGTTTTTAATTTCGTGTTTCGTGGCTGTGAAGTGTTTTTAATGTCGTGTTTCGTGGCTGTGAAGTGTTTTTAATGTCGTGTTTCGTGGCTGTGAAGTGTTTTTAATGTCGTGTTTAGTGGCTGTGAGGTGTTTTTAATTTCGTGTTTTGTGGCTGTGAGGTGTTTTTAATTTCGTGTTTCGTGGCTGTGAAGTGTTTTTAATGTCGTGTTTCGTGGCTGTGAAGTGTTTTTAATGTCGTGTTTAGTGGCTGTGAGGTGTTTTTAATTTCGTGTTTCGTGGCTGTGAGGTGTTTTTAATTTCGTGTTTCGTGACTGTGAGGTGTTTTTAATTTCGTGTTTCGTGGCTGTGAGGTGTTTTTAATTTCGTGGCTGTGAGGTGTTTTTAATTTCGTGTTTCGTGGCTGTGAGGTGTTTTTAATTTCGTGTTTCGTGGCTGTGAGGTGTTTTTAATTTCGTGTTTCGTGGCTGTGAAGTGTTTTTAATTTCGTGTTTCGTGGCTGTGAAGTGTTTTTAATTTCGTGTTTCGTGGCTGTGAGGTGTTTTTAATTTCGTGTTTCGTGGCTGTGAAGTGTTTTTAATGTCGTGTTTTGTGGCTGTGAGGTGTTTTTAATTTCGTGTTTCGTGGCTGTGAAGTGTTTTTAATTTCGTGTTTTGTGGCTGTGAGGTGTTTTTAATTTCGTGTTTCGTGGCTGTGAAGTGTTTTTAATGTCGTGTTTCGTGGCTGTGAAGTGTTTTTAATGTCGTGTTTAGTGGCTGTGAGGTGTTTTTAATTTCGTGTTTCGTGGCTGTGAGGTGTTTTTAATTTCGTGTTTCGTGACTGTGAGGTGTTTTTAATTTCGTGTTTCGTGGCTGTGAGGTGTTTTTAATTTCGTGGCTGTGAGGTGTTTTTAATTTCGTGTTTCGTGGCTGTGAGGTGTTTTTAATTTCGTGTTTCGTGGCTGTGAGGTGTTTTTAATTTCGTGTTTCGTGGCTGTGAAGTGTTTTTAATTTCGTGTTTCGTGGCTGTGAGGTGTTTTTAATTTCGTGTTTCGTGACTGTGAGGTGTTTTTAATTTCGTGTTTCGTGGCTGTGAGGTGTTTTTAATTTCGTGTTTCGTGACTGTGAGGTGTTTTTAATTTCGTGTTTCGTGGCTGTGAGGTGTTTTTAATTTCGTGTTTCGTGGCTGTGAAGTGTTTTTAATTTCGTGTTTCGTGACTGTGAGGTGTTTTTAATTTCGTGTTTTGTGGCTGTGAGGTGTTTTTAATTTCGTGTTTCGTGGCTGTGAAGTGTTTTTAATTTCGTGTTTCGTGACTGTGAGGTGTTTTTAATTTCGTGTTTCGTGACTGTGAAGTGTTTTTAATTTCGTGTTTCGTGGCTGTGAGGTGTTTTTAATTTCGTGTTTCGTGGCTGTGAGGTGTTTTTAATTTCGTGTTTCGTGACTGTGAAGTGTTTTTAATTTCGTGTTTCGTGGCTGTGAGGTGTTTTTAATTTCGTGTTTCGTGGCTGTGAAGTGTTTTTAATGTCGTGTTTAGTGGCTGTGAGGTGTTTTTAATTTCGTGTTTCGTGGCTGTGAGGTGTTTTTAATTTCGTGTTTCGTGACTGTGAGGTGTTTTTAATTTCGTGTTTCGTGGCTGTGAGGTGTTTTTAATTTCGTGGCTGTGAGGTGTTTTTAATTTCGTGTTTCGTGACTGTGAAGTGTTTTTAATTTCGTGTTTCGTGGCTGTGAGGTGTTTTTAATTTCGTGTTTCGTGGCTGTGAAGTGTTTTTAATGTCGTGTTTAGTGGCTGTGAGGTGTTTTTAATTTCGTGTTTCGTGGCTGTGAGGTGTTTTTAATTTCGTGTTTCGTGACTGTGAGGTGTTTTTAATTTCGTGTTTCGTGGCTGTGAGGTGTTTTTAATTTCGTGGCTGTGAGGTGTTTTTAATTTTGTGTTTCGTGGCTGTGAGGTGTTTTTAATTTCGTGTTTCGTGGCTGTGAGGTGTTTTTAATTTCGTGTTTCGTGGCTGTGAAGTGTTTTTAATTTCGTGTTTCGTGGCTGTGAGGTGTTTTTAATTTCGTGTTTCGTGACTGTGAGGTGTTTTTAATTTCGTGTTTCGTGGCTGTGAGGTGTTTTTAATTTCGTGTTTCGTGACTGTGAGGTGTTTTTAATTTCGTGTTTCGTGGCTGTGAGGTGTTTTTAATTTCGTGGCTGTGAGGTGTTTTTAATTTCGTGTTTCGTGGCTGTGAGGTGTTTTTAATTTCGTGGCTGTGAGGTGTTTTTAATTTCGTGTTTCGTGGCTGTGAGGTGTTTTTAATTTCGTGTTTCGTGGCTGTGAGGTGTTTTTAATTTCGTGTTTCGTGGCTGTGAAGTGTTTTTAATTTCGTGTTTCGTGGCTGTGAAGTGTTTTTAATTTCGTGTTTCGTGGCTGTGAAGTGTTTTTAATGTCGTGTTTAGTGGCTGTGAAGTGTTTTTAATTTCGTGTTTTGTGGCTGTGAGGTGTTTTTAATTTCGTGTTTCGTGGCTGTGAAGTGTTTTTAATGTCGTGTTTCGTGGCTGTGAAGTGTTTTTAATGTCGTGTTTAGTGGCTGTGAGGTGTTTTTAATTTCGTGTTTCGTGGCTGTGAGGTGTTTTTAATTTCGTGTTTCGTGGCTGTGAGGTGTTTTTAATTTCGTGGCTGTGAGGTGTTTTTAATTTCGTGTTTCGTGGCTGTGAGGTGTTTTTAATTTCGTGTTTCGTGGCTGTGAGGTGTTTTTAATTTCGTGTTTCGTGGCTGTGAGGTGTTTTTAATTTCGTGTTTCGTGACTGTGAGGTGTTTTTAATTTCGTGTTTCGTGGCTGTGAGGTGTTTTTAATTTCGTGGCTGTGAGGTGTTTTTAATTTCGTGTTTCGTGGCTGTGAGGTGTTTTTAATTTCGTGTTTCGTGGCTGTGAAGTGTTTTTAATTTCGTGTTTCGTGGCTGTGAGGTGTTTTTAATTTCGTGTTTCGTGACTGTGAGGTGTTTTTAATTTCGTGTTTCGTGGCTGTGAGGTGTTTTTAATTTCGTGTTTCGTGACTGTGAGGTGTTTTTAATTTCGTGTTTCGTGGCTGTGAGGTGTTTTTAATTTCGTGTTTCGTGGCTGTGAAGTGTTTTTAATTTCGTGTTTCGTGACTGTGAGGTGTTTTTAATTTCGTGTTTCGTGGCTGTGAGGTGTTTTTAATTTCGTGTTTCGTGGCTGTGAGGTGTTTTTAATTTCGTGTTTCATGGCTGTGAGGTGTTTTTAATTTCGTGTTTCGTGGCTGTGAGGTGTTTTTAATTTCGTGTTTAGTGGCTGTGAGGTGTTTTTAATTTCGTGTTTCGTGGCTGTGAGGTGTTTTTAATTTCGTGTTTAGTGGCTGTGAGGTGTTTTTAATTTCGTGTTTAGTGGCTGTGAGGTGTTTTTAATTTTGTGTTTCGTGACTGTGAGGTGTTTTAAATTTCGTGTTTCGTGGCTGTGAGGTGTTTTTAATTTCGTGTTTCGTGGCTGTGAGGTGTTTTTAATTTCGTGTTTCCTGGCTGTGAAGTGTTTTTAATTTCGTGTTTTGTGGCTGTGAAGTGTTTTTAATTTCGTGTTTTGTGGCTGTGAAGTGTTTTTAATTTCGTGTTTCGTGGCTGTGAGGTGTTTTTAATTTCGTATTTCGTGGCTGTGAAGTGTTTTTAATGTCGTGTTTAGTGGCTGTGAGGTGTTTTTAATTTCGTGTTTCGTGGCTGTGAGGTGTTTTTAATTTCGTGTTTCGTGACTGTGAGGTGTTTTTAATTTCGTGTTTCGTGGCTGTGAGGTGTTTTTAATTTCGTGGCTGTGAGGTGTTTTTAATTTCGTGTTTCGTGACTGTGAAGTGTTTTTAATTTCGTGTTTCGTGGCTGTGAGGTGTTTTTAATTTCGTGTTTCGTGGCTGTGAAGTGTTTTTAATGTCGTGTTTAGTGGCTGTGAGGTGTTTTTAATTTCGTGTTTCGTGGCTGTGAGGTGTTTTTAATTTCGTGTTTCGTGACTGTGAGGTGTTTTTAATTTCGTGTTTCGTGGCTGTGAGGTGTTTTTAATTTCGTGGCTGTGAGGTGTTTTTAATTTTGTGTTTCGTGGCTGTGAGGTGTTTTTAATTTCGTGTTTCGTGGCTGTGAGGTGTTTTTAATTTCGTGTTTCGTGGCTGTGAAGTGTTTTTAATTTCGTGTTTCGTGGCTGTGAGGTGTTTTTAATTTCGTGTTTCGTGACTGTGAGGTGTTTTTAATTTCGTGTTTCGTGGCTGTGAGGTGTTTTTAATTTCGTGTTTCGTGACTGTGAGGTGTTTTTAATTTCGTGTTTCGTGGCTGTGAGGTGTTTTTAATTTCGTGGCTGTGAGGTGTTTTTAATTTCGTGTTTCGTGGCTGTGAGGTGTTTTTAATTTCGTGGCTGTGAGGTGTTTTTAATTTCGTGTTTCGTGGCTGTGAGGTGTTTTTAATTTCGTGTTTCGTGGCTGTGAGGTGTTTTTAATTTCGTGTTCCGTGGCTGTGAAGTGTTTTTAATTTCGTGTTTCGTGGCTGTGAAGTGTTTTTAATTTCGTGTTTCGTGGCTGTGAAGTGTTTTTAATGTCGTGTTTAGTGGCTGTGAAGTGTTTTTAATTTCGTGTTTTGTGGCTGTGAGGTGTTTTTAATTTCGTGTTTCGTGGCTGTGAAGTGTTTTTAATGTCGTGTTTCGTGGCTGTGAAGTGTTTTTAATGTCGTGTTTAGTGGCTGTGAGGTGTTTTTAATTTCGTGTTTCGTGGCTGTGAGGTGTTTTTAATTTCGTGTTTCGTGGCTGTGAGGTGTTTTTAATTTCGTGGCTGTGAGGTGTTTTTAATTTCGTGTTTCGTGGCTGTGAGGTGTTTTTAATTTCGTGTTTCGTGGCTGTGAGGTGTTTTTAATTTCGTGTTTCGTGGCTGTGAAGTGTTTTTAATTTCGTGTTTCGTGGCTGTGAGGTGTTTTTAATTTCGTGTTTCGTGACTGTGAGGTGTTTTTAATTTCGTGTTTCGTGGCTGTGAGGTGTTTTTAATTTCGTGTTTCGTGACTGTGAGGTGTTTTTAATTTCGTGTTTCGTGGCTGTGAGGTGTTTTTAATTTCGTGTTTCGTGGCTGTGAAGTGTTTTTAATTTTGTGTTTCGTGACTGTGAGGTGTTTTTAATTTCGTGTTTCGTGGCTGTGAGGTGTTTTTAATTTCGTGTTTCGTGGCTGTGAGGTGTTTTTAATTTCGTGTTTCATGGCTGTGAGGTGTTTTTAATTTCGTGTTTCGTGGCTGTGAGGTGTTTTTAATTTCGTGTTTAGTGGCTGTGAGGTGTTTTTAATTTCGTGTTTCGTGGCTGTGAGGTGTTTTTAATTTCGTGTTTAGTGGCTGTGAGGTGTTTTTAATTTCGTGTTTAGTGGCTGTGAGGTGTTTTTAATTTTGTGTTTCGTGACTGTGAGGTGTTTTAAATTTCGTGTTTCGTGGCTGTGAGGTGTTTTTAATTTCGTGTTTCGTGGCTGTGAGGTGTTTTTAATTTCGTGTTTCCTGGCTGTGAAGTGTTTTTAATTTCGTGTTTTGTGGCTGTGAAGTGTTTTTAATTTCGTGTTTTGTGGCTGTGAAGTGTTTTTAATTTCGTGTTTTGTGGCTGTGAAGTGTTTTTAATTTCGTGTTTCGTGGCTGTGAAGTGTTTTTAATTTCGTGTTATGTGGCTGTGAAGTGTTTTTAATTTCGTGTTTCGTGGCTGTGAAGTGTTTTTAATTTCATGTTTTGTGGCTGTGAAGTGTTTTTAATTTAGTGTTTCGTGGCTGTGAAGTGTTTTTAGTTTCGTGTTTCGTGGCTGTGAAGTGTTTTTAATTTCGTGTTTCGTGGCTGTGAAGTGTTTTTAATTTCGTGTTTTGTGGCTGTGAAGTGTTTTTAATTTCGTGTTTTGTGGCTATGAGGTGTTTTTAATTTCGTGTTTCGTGGCTGTGAGGTGTTTTTAATTTCGTGGCTGTGAGGTGTTTTTAATTTCGTGTTTCGTGGCTGTGAGGTGTTTTTAATTTCGTGTTTCGTGGCTGTGAGGTGTTTTTAATTTCGTGTTTCGTGGCTGTGAAGTGTTTTTAATTTCGTGTTTCGTGGCTGTGAAGTGTTTTTAATTTCGTGTTTCGTGGCTGTGAAGTGTTTTTAATGTCGTGTTTAGTGGCTGTGAAGTGTTTTTAATTTCGTGTTTTGTGGCTGTGAGGTGTTTTTAATTTCGTGTTTCGTGGCTGTGAAGTGTTTTTAATGTCGTGTTTCGTGGCTGTGAAGTGTTTTTAATGTCGTGTTTAGTGGCTGTGAGGTGTTTTTAATTTCGTGTTTCGTGGCTGTGAGGTGTTTTTAATTTCGTGTTTCGTGACTGTGAGGTGTTTTTAATTTCGTGTTTCGTGGCTGTGAGGTGTTTTTAATTTCGTGGCTGTGAGGTGTTTTTAATTTCGTGTTTCGTGGCTGTGAGGTGTTTTTAATTTCGTGTTTCGTGGCTGTGAGGTGTTTTTAATTTCGTGTTTCGTGGCTGTGAAGTGTTTTTAATTTCGTGTTTCGTGGCTGTGAGGTGTTTTTAATTTCGTGTTTCGTGACTGTGAGGTGTTTTTAATTTCGTGTTTCGTGGCTGTGAGGTGTTTTTAATTTCGTGTTTCGTGACTGTGAGGTGTTTTTAATTTCGTGTTTCGTGGCTGTGAGGTGTTTTTAATTTCGTGTTTCGTGGCTGTGAAGTGTTTTTAATTTCGTGTTTCGTGACTGTGAGGTGTTTTTAATTTCGTGTTTCGTGGCTGTGAGGTGTTTTTAATTTCGTGTTTCGTGGCTGTGAGGTGTTTTTAATTTCGTGTTTCATGGCTGTGAGGTGTTTTTAATTTCGTGTTTCGTGGCTGTGAGGTGTTTTTAATTTCGTGTTTAGTGGCTGTGAGGTGTTTTTAATTTCGTGTTTCGTGGCTGTGAGGTGTTTTTAATTTCGTGTTTAGTGGCTGTGAGGTGTTTTTAATTTCGTGTTTAGTGGCTGTGAGGTGTTTTTAATTTCGTGTTTCGTGACTGTGAGGTGTTTTAAATTTCGTGTTTCGTGGCTGTGAGGTGTTTTTAATTTCGTGTTTCGTGGCTGTGAGGTGTTTTTAATTTCGTGTTTCGTGGCTGTGAAGTGTTTTTAATTTCGTGTTTTGTGGCTGTGAAGTGTTTTTAATTTCGTGTTTTGTGGCTGTGAAGTGTTTTTAATTTCGTGTTTTGTGGCTGTGAAGTGTTTTTAATTTCGTGTTTCGTGGCTGTGAAGTGTTTTTAATTTCGTGTTTTGTGGCTGTGAAGTGTTTTTAATTTCGTGTTTCGTGGCTGTGAAGTGTTTTTAATTTCGTGTTTTGTGGCTGTGAAGTGTTTTTAATTTCGTGTTTCGTGGCTGTGAAGTGTTTTTAATTTCGTGTTTCGTGGCTGTGAAGTGTTTTTAATTTCGTGTTTCGTGGCTGTGAAGTGTTTTTAATTTCGTGTTTTCTGGCTGTGAAGTGTTTTTAATTTCGTGTTTCGTGGCTTCGAAGTGTTTTTAATTTCGTGTTTTGTGGCTGTGAAGTGTTTTTAATTTCGTGTACTGTGGCTGTGAGGTGTTTTTAATTTAGTGTTTTGTGGCTGTGAGGTGTTTTTAATTCCTTGGTGGATTTACTGGTATGTTTAGGGTCATTGTCATGTTGCAAGGTCCACCTTCGGTTGAGCTTCAATTTGCCGACAGATGGCCTCACATTATCCTCAATCACCCTCTGGTACATTGAAGAATTCATAGTGGATTCTATGATGGTGAGCTGCCCAGGCCCAGGGATGCAGCAAAGCTGCCCCAAACCATAATATTTCCACCACCATGCTTTACAGTTGGTATCAGGTTCTTGTGGTCAAATGCTGCCTTTGGTTTTCGCCAAACATGTCTTCTGGAACTGTGGCCAAATAGCTCTACGTTTGACTCATCTGTCCAGAGCACATTGGTCCAGAAGTGCTGGTCTTTACCTAGGTGTTCATTGGCAAACTTTAGTGTTGCCCTGATGTTCTTTCTGGACAGCAAAGGTTTCCTCCTGGCACACCTCCCATGTAGATCAAATTTGTGCAGCCTCTTTCTAATGGTAGACTCATGCACTTTGACATAAACAGTGGCCAGAGCTTCTGTAGGTCCCGTGATGACATTCTGGGGTTCTTAGAGACTTCTTTCGGCATCTTGCAGTCTGCTCTCGGGCTGAACTTGCTGGGGCGGCCTGGCCTGAACAAGTTGGCAGTTGTTTGGAATCTTCTCCACTTGTAGATGATCTACCGGACAGTCGAATGATTGATTTCAAATTGTTTGGAGATCTTTTTAAACCCCTTCCCAGACTCGTAGGCATCTATAACCTTCTTTCTGAAGGCCGCAGAGAGCTCTTTTGATCTAGGCATGGTGACGCCGCACACTTCAAGAACAAAGAGCAAACTAAACTAAATGTCTGAGGTTTAAATAAGACAGGTTCCTCCAAGATCCTCTCTGACGATGTTCTAATCATTTGCACCTGAGCTGGTGCACGTGATTCTAATTTTAGGTATTTCAAGCAGTGATAAATGTCGGGGTGTACTTACTTTTTCCACATGCGAAATTTGCATTTATGTCTATTTAAATTATACAATGGACTACAAAATGTAAATGTTTCATGATATTTGTTATATTATATCACCTTTATCTATCAATATTGTTGAAATGAAGATCAAATAGCTGCATGTTAAAATATGTTGAAAGTCAAAACTTTACATGGGGGGTACTTACTTTTTCACGTGTATATATTATATTATATATTATATATTATATTATATATTATATTATATATTATTATATATTCTATAATATATATTATAATAGATATATATAATTATATATATATATATTATATATAATATTATATATAATATATATATATTATATATATTAATATATATTAATATATTATATATAATTAGTAATTATAATATTATTAATATTATAATTATAATATTATTATTATTATTATTATTAACAATATATTAATTAAATAATTATTATATTAAATTAAATTATTATTAAATTAAATTAAAATTAAATTAAATTATTAAATTAAATTAAATTAAAAATAAAAAAATTAAATAAAAAAATTAAATTAAATTATTAAATTATTATTATTATTATATCAAATTAAATAATTATTATATTATAATATTATTATAATATTATTATTATAATATTATAATAATCATTAATATATTAATATATATTAATATTAATATATAATATATGTAATCTATTATATATATTAATATATATTAATATATATTAATATATATTAATATATTATATATATTATATATATTAATATTATATAATATTATATATAATATATTATATATATATATATATTATATATTATATATATTATATATATATATATATATATAATATATATATATTATATATATAATTATATTATAATATATATATATTATAATATATATATAATATATATTATATATATATACAGACTTGGCATTTAATATGGAATATTTTTTTTGTGGGGGTGAACTTACTTTTCAAGATGACTTCGAACCAATAGTTCATTGGAATTATGTTGAAACTATTCTAGATTTTGTTAATGTGACCTTTAAAAGAAACAAAAACCACATTTGACATTTCAAAGCAAATAAATTGATCCTTGAAAGTGATGTAAACTGATATCGAACTCAAATCACGGACAGTACTGTGAAAAACTTCTGTACGTTTTCCAGAAGTATCTCTTTATTTTGCAAATTAACCAAAAAAAAATTCAACAAAAACAAAAGCTAAATTATGACTGGGATTACGGACAGTAAAATTACAGTTCCGTACTTCGTGTAACCCCCACGAGCATTCAGGAGAGCACGTACATGTCGAGGCATGCTGTTCACGAGATTTGCCAAGGTTTGGACAGGAATCGCTTGCCATGCAGTGACAATAGCCTGCTGCAATTCACTCACAGAGGTCGGCTGCTGGTCCAAGTTGTCGATTTGACGCGTTAATTCTGCCCACAAGTTCTCTATCAGATTCATATCCGGGGACATGGCAGGCCACTCCATATGCTCTACACCACGGTCAGCAAGAAAGTGTTGGATCATGCGAGCACGATGAGGCCATGCATTGTCATCTTGGAAGACAAAGTTTCCTCGAAAGGCTGCACGAGCAAATGGAAGCAATGTTTCTTCCAGAATGACCCTGTACTTGAACGGGTTCAGGGTTCCATTCAGAACAACCAAGTCAGTTTTGCCCCCTGCATGAAAAGCAGCCCAAACGGTCATCCCACCACCTCCAGCTTGGACTCTTGGCACTATACAATCTTCGTTGTGGGCTTCATGCAATTGTCTGCGCACTCGGACACGGCCATCTTGACGATAGACCAGAAAGCGAGATTCGTCACTGAAGGTCACGTGATTCCAGTGTCCTGGCTGCCATTGACGGTGCTCTCTGGCCCACTGCAATCGGCGCTGGCTGTGTTGTCTGGTCAGGCGTGGCTTTCTCAGGGGACGCCTGGCACGATAGCCTGCTTGATCCAGTCGTTGGTTGACTTGCCTTCTGGATACAGGCACATTTGTCAGTTGCTGCCATTCAGCCCTAAGCCGATTAGCTGACTTGGTACGGCCATTGCAGACTAACCGGTGCAGCTGGCGATCATCTCTCCTTGTGGTTCTGCATGGACGTCCTGGCCTCAGTATTGGAGTAGGGACACCCCTCTGAGCATTTCGTTTCAGGATCTTGGACACCTGACCTTGAGTGATGCCATGCTGCCGAGCAATAGCACGCTGTTTCATGCCAGAATTTCGTAAAGACACCACTCCATGACAAACTGCATCGTCAAGTTGACGGACCATCTCCAGAGGAAGCGGCAATAACTTTTGTGGACGTGCAGCAGTTGTTTTCCACGAATACAGAACGCAACAACCCTTATATACCCGATTGTGAAGCCAATCGTCAAATGTACCTGTCCTTACATTTTGTCACGCCACCTGTTATATAATCCTGTTATTGACTTCTTGCTGCGAAAGACAATCAGTGACATGGTTCTTTCAACAAAGACATCACCGAAGGGTAAAAGAAACTCACAAGATTGATATACTGAGTTCAGAAAGTAAACCCAAGTCAAGAAAAAAAAATATTCCATATTAAATGCCAAGTCTGTATTATATATATATTATATATTATATATTTCACGTGTTTATATTTTCACATGTATATATATATATATATATATATATGTATATATATATATATATATATATATATATATATATATATATATATATATACATACTTACATACATATATATATATATATATATATATATATATATATATATACATATATATATATATATATATATATATATATATATATATATATATATATATATCTATCTGTGTAGTGTCTGTCTTGTGTTGTCTTGTCTTGTGTTGTCACTGAACTACTCCCTCAAACTTTTATGAAATCGTACTATTCCAACTTGACCCACGGCGGGAGTATGCGCTCTACTGAGTGGCGTTCTCGTTACCTCCTGCAAATGCTTCATATATTGCTCTGTCTATTGCGGTTACTAGCTTGTCCCGTGGAATGTTTGTGTACAATGTGGAAAAATCAAAAGTTGAAAGACATTTTGCTTTACCCTTGTTATTAATGTTGTGGACACTGTCGATTACCGGTTTGGAATTGTCAATGATCCATAATTTCTTAATCTATATAAATAAAGGAGGAGTGTCTGTGTGTGTATGTCTGTCTGGATGTCCGCTTATAACTCAAGAACTACACATCGGAGAATAGTTTTAGAAACAGATTCGGAATCAGCATAAAATTCCGGTGGTTATAGGCTACTTTTTATTTTAATATCAATGGTTTAAAAAACCGGGCCAGCTGCAATTCCATGGTGTAGTTTGTGGCGGCGCTATTGCCCCTTTCCGGTCCCTTGACGCATTGCGGTTCCGATTCGCGATAAGGTCTATGCACTATCACCGACACTTTTCCACCTTTTCCATACCTTTTAATCAGATTTACCTTATCGTCCATCGTAACCACATTACGCTTGGAAACACTAGCATTATCCTTCTTCGGACCCATGGCTAACACAGACACAGTAAAGGAATACTGTACGTCGCCTCTGTTTTGAATGAGAATCAGCGGTTGCACGTACGTACAGTATACTGTACGTACATATTTATATATTTTTAATGTGCTTTTTATTGTATTTTAAATTGTTTTTACCTTCTTTTATTGTTAATTTATGTACTATTTTATTTATTTTAAATATATTTTTCAGGAAAACAAATGTTTTCACGTCCGTAGGAGTGACGTAATGTCACACATAATGACGTTCGCTGCCCGGTCATGAAAGAAATTATGATTCTCTTGCCAAAGTGACATGAAGATCAGGCAGTAAACCTCCCAACTGAGTTTCTCAACAGTCGTCAGCCTCAAGGACTCCCAACACACAGGTTGATTCTCCAGGTGGGAGCACCAATCATGCTTCTAAGGAATCTTGATCCACCAAAGCTGTATAATGGAACACGATTGACAATCCAGCAAATGATGCTGCATGTCCTAGAGGCAACCATCCTCTCAGGACAATACGGAGGAGAGAAAGTATTCATTCCAAGGATACCACTTATTCCACCTGACCTTCCATTCTCCTTCAAGAGGATTCAGTTCCCCATCAGGCTATGTTTTGCTATGTCCATCAACAGGACGCAGGGGCAATCAATGAAGGTTGTAGGCCTGAACTTCACAGAACAAGTGTTTGCCCATGGCCAGCTGTACGTGGGCTGCTCGAGGGTTGGAAAACCAAGCAATCTTTATGTCTTGGCACCAAGTAAGAAAACCAGAAATGTTGTATACCCAGATGTTTTGAGAAATTGAAAATTGAAAAAACGTCATTTAGGAAATGTACTGTTGTGGCGGACACAAGGGACACGAATTCAGCGCACCAGCAGGTGGCGCGAACGTCCAGGCGGGGAACTGGAATGCATGCCCCGCCTATCGACCGATCGGCCACGCCCGGGGACTAGGCGTGGCCTCGGGATATATATGCGGGCTCTAAGCTCGAGCCCGCTCAGTGCTGAAGTGCGAGCTTTGAATAAAGACTCTTTATTACGAACGCGTTGTGGCCTACCTCTCTGGCATTCGAGTCGTGTGTGCACAGCACCACACTGGTGACCCCGATTGGTTCAGCCGTTGCTGACCACGCGCCATGGCCATGGCTGACTCCACCTCTGAACGCGCCATGCCCACCAACGCCGTCGCAGTTAAACTCCCTGAGTTTTGGGAGGCACAAGCCGACGTTTGGTTCGTCCAGGCCGAAGCTCAATTTCAGCTCCAAGGCATAACGGTGGACGAGACCCGGTACTACCACGTGGTCTCCGCCCTCGGGCCCGGCACTACCGCCAGAGTCGTGTCCATCCTTCGGCGCCCGCCGGGCGACAACAAGTACGAGGAGCTCAAACGTCTCCTGCTCGCCACGTTCGGGCTCACGGAGATCGAACGGGCCGACCGCCTCCTGGACCTTCCCGAACTCGGCGACACACAACCTTCCATGCGGATGGATTTTATGCTGTCGCTGCTTGGTGACCAACCCCCGGATTTCTTATTCCGGGCGCTTTTCCTACGCCAGCTACCCGCACAGGTACGCCTCGCGCTGGCCGGTTCCAAGATAAAGGAACCCTGGCCGTAGAGGCCGACAAGTTTTTCGCGGCTTGCGACATGCGGTCGGGTTACGGTGCTGCCGTCGTGGATCCCGGGGCAGCGGCTACAGCGTCCTCGGCTTCCCTCATGGCCGCTGCTGCGCCGCGCCCACCACCGCCGCCGCCATCACCACGGCCTCCGCCGCCGGAAACCTGGTGCTACTACCACGCCAGGTTCGGCCGCAAGGCTCAAACGTGTCGCCCGCCGTGCTCTTTTGACAGGTCGGGAAACGACCGGGCCAGCGCTTATTCGCGGCCCTGAGCATCGGCCATTCCGGCAGCCTCCTGTTCATCACGGACACCTTGTCCGGGCGCCGTTTTCTTTGTGACACAGGAGCGCAGGTAAGCGTCCTCCCAGCCTCCATGTCCGACAAGCAAACCGCGGGCCGGGGCCCCGCTTTGCTTGCCGCCAACGGTACACCCATCCGCACATTCGGGAAGCGTTGCCTCTCCCTGCGGTTCGGAGGGCAGCGCTTTCAATGGTCATTCCTGACCGCCAGCGTGCCAATGGCACTGCTCAGTGTGGACTTCCTATGTGTGAATGGGCTGTTGGTCGACGTGAAGCGCAGATGGCTCGTCCAGGCCGAGACCTTCAGCTCGCTCACTTGTTCGCTGAGCGGCTCGTTGAGCGGCTCACTGAGCGGCTCACCGAGCGGCTTGCCAAGCGGCTTGCTGGAGGGTTCCGTCCCGGCGAGTTTAGTTTGCTCGCTTCCGGCAGCGGACGACTTTACCCGCTTCCTCGCCAATTTCCCGGCCCTCACACGGCCCACCTTCTCAGCGGTGGCAGTTAAACACAGGGTGGAGCACCATATCCCCATGGTCGGGCCGCCGGTCTATGCCCGGGCACGCCGACTCGAGCCCACGAAGCTCACGGTGGCGAAAGCGGAGTTCGCCACGCTGGAGCGGCTGGGGATCATACGGCGCTCCGACAGCGCTTGGGCTTCTCCTCTGCACATAGTGCCGAAGCCCGGCGGAGGATGACGGCCGTGCGGGGACTACCGCTGGCTCAATGATGCCACCACCCCCGACCGCTACCCGGTCCCGCACATCCAGGACTTTTCCGCCCGGTTGGCAAACACGACCGTGTTTTCCAAGGTGGACCTCATCCGGGGCTACCACCAGGTCCCCGTCCAACCGGACGACGTCCCGAAGACCGCCATCATTACCCCTTTTGGCCTCTTCGAGTTCTTGAGGATGCCTTTCGGGTTGAAGAATGTGGCCCAGGCGTTCCAACGGCTTATGGACAGCATCTTGCGCGACTTACCTTTCCTGTTTGTCTACCTGGACGACATCCTGGTCGCGAGCGCGTCCCGGGAGGAGCACCTGCTCCACCTCTGCACGCTTTTCGAACGCCTGGGCCAGCATGGCCTAATCATCAACCCCGCCAAGTGCCGTTTCGTTGTCGCCACCATCGACTTCTTGGGGCACCGCATCACCAGGCACGGGGCTGTTCCTTTACCGGCCAAGGTGGAGGCAGTCAGGGATTTCCCGCGGCCCCGCACGATCAAGGGGCTCCAGGAGTTCCTGGGCATGGTAAATTTTTACCACCGCTTCGTGCCCCACATCGCGCAGCTCCTCCGCCCCCTGCACGAGGCCCTCCGGGGCAAGCCGCGCAAAGGTGACATCGCCTGGTCGGAGCCGATGGCCGCGGCGTTTGCAGGCGCAAAGCTGGCCCTGGCCGACGCCACCATGATGGCGCACCCGGCGCCCGATGCACCGATCGCCCTCACCACCGACGCGTCGGACTACGCGGTGGGCGCGGTGCACGAGCAGTGGGTGCGTGGTTCTTGGCAACCGCTGGCGTTTTTTAGCCGGCAGCTACGACCACACGAACGCCGCTATAGCACCTTCGGCCGCGAGCTGCTCGGGCTCCACCCGGCGGTCCGACACTTCCGCCATCTGCTGGAGGGCCGCCCGTTCACGGCTTTCGTCGACCACAAGCCCCTTATGTTCGCGATGGCCAAGGTCGCCGAGCCATGGTCGGCACGGCAGCAGCGTCACCTCTCTGCCGTGTCCGAGTACACGACGGACATCCATCACGTGGCGGGTACGGACAACCCGGTGGCGGATTGCCTTTCCCGGTCCGTCGTGCTCGCCATCATTGGGGTCGGCTATGCCCGGATGGCGGAGGACCAGACCGCCGACCCCGGCGTCCAGGCCTTGTGGACCGCCGTCATGGGCCTCCGCGTCACTGAGGTGCCGTTCGACGCCCCGGGTGCGGCCCTCCTATGCGACGTCTCCCTCGGCCGGCCTCGCCCCATCGTGCCCGCTGGCTGGCAGCGCCCAGTTTTCGACGCCATCCACGGCCTGTCCCACCCGGGCACGAAGGCATCCCAGAAGCTCGTCGGGGCGAAGTTCGTCTGGCACGGCCTCCGGAAGGACGTCCGCGACTGGGCCAGGACGTGCCTCGCGTGCCAGCGCGCAAAGGTCCACCGCCACACCCAGGCCCCGTTGGCCCCGTTTGCGGTGCCCGAGCGTCGGTTCGACCATGTGCACGTCGACTTGGTGGGACCTCTGCCCCCCTCCTGGGGGTTCACCCACCTCCTCACCATGGTGGACCGCACCACACGGTGGCCGGAGGCCGTCCCATTGGCGGCGACGTCTGCAGCTGATGTGGCACAGGCCTTCATCGCCACTTGGGTTGCCCGGTTCTGTGCCCCCTCGGACATCTCGTCCGACTGCGGCCCCTAGTTCACCTCGGAGCTCTGGGCCACGGTGGCGCAAGGGCTCGGGGTGACACTACACCGCACCACGGCCTACCACCCCCCAGGCCAATGGGCTGTGCGAGCGCTTTCACCGCTCAATGAAGGCCGCGCTCCGGGCCAGGCTCTGTGACGGCGGCTGGGTCGACAGACTCCCCTGGGTCCTGCTGGGCCTCAGTACGGCGCCAAAGGAAGACCTGCGCACGTCCTCGGCAGAGCTGGTCTTCGGGCAACCACTGCGGGTACCGGGTGAATTTATCCCCGACTCCACGGCTCCTTGGTCCGCGGCGCAACAGCGCTCCGCCCTTCAGGAGACCGCCCGGAGGTTCGCCCCGGTGCCGACGGCACACCACGGTTGCCCGCCTTCCCACGTCGCCCCGGAGCTTCGCATGGCGAAGTACGTCTTTGTCCTGTACGACACCCACCTGGCACCACTACGGTCCCCGTACGACAGGCCCTTCCGCGTGCTGAAGACCGGGGACAAATTTTTCACCATCGACATCGGCGGTGCCCCGGATCGCATGTCCGTGGACTGCCTCAAGCCGGCCCACCTCGATCCCGACCACACCCCGCAAGCAGCTCTGCCTCCGCGTTGAGGCCGCCCCCCGGCGGTCGGACCCCTGGCACCCCCCCAGCCCCGCCATCCCACCACCCCCCAGACCGGCACCCATCGCCAGGGGCGTTTCGGCCGGGTCATCCGGCTTCCCCGCAAACTCACCCTTCAGGTGCGCGGGAATTCTGGGGGGGCGCGTGTGGCGGACACAAGGGACACTAATTCACCGCACCAGCAGGTGGCGCGAACGTCCAGGCGGGGAACTGGAATGCATGCCCCGCCTATCGACCGATCGGCCACGCCCGGGGACTAGGCGTGGCCTCGGGATATATATGCGGGCTCTAAGCTCGAGCCCACTCAGTGCTGAAGTGCGAGCTTTGAATAAAGACTTTATTACCAACGCGTTGTGGCCTACCTCTCTGGCAATCGAGTCGTGTGTGCGCAGCACCACACTGTGATATTGGTCTAAAATATACATGTTCTTTTCATCATATATTTTTATTATTGTTATTCAACCCGGGCGAAGCCGGGTACCTCAGCTAGTACCAGAATAAAACTTCACTTTTTCATGGTAGTTTTTAAAGCATTTATACATTAGTTTCATTGCCGCTGTTATACCGCCCGACAAAGGTTTCAAACTACATTCTCTACTTGCGATGATGAACCTCATCTTACAAGGGAGTTTGTGCATTTTTGGGATCCAGTAAATGAATGGTAATTTATGGTGTTTATCCGGAACTAGCAATCTTCTCACCGTTGAGTGATTTGTACGGTGTTGTATCAAGTCTGTTTTGTCCTCGTTACTTATTTTGTAGGTCTTTGAAATTCCCGTGTCTAAGCCCAATTCTTCCAAAAGTGATTGAATGTAGAATGTTTTCCATACAAATGCAAAATTATTATTTGCTTTGTCAATTGGAACAATAACATATTGTGTTTGAAGCTGCCTTAAGGAATCACGTGTCTCTGGATTGTTTAAAATTGCCTTCGGATTATTGATTCGAACTTTTCTTTTGCAAATCAACAACTCTCCTTTTCACATGTTTCTCTACCTCCTCCAACCATAAAGCCATTTGTGTGTTTGGTACTTTGTGTTTATCATTTTGTTCTCTTATCCATTCCATCAGTCCTATCATTGTAAATTCAATTGCTTTATTCCCTTAGTCAAACTCGGTGCAGATATGTATAATGAGGTAAAGATGAACTGATTAGATTTTGGGGTCACGAGGTCAAAGGCCAAAGTCTGCAATAGGTCTATAACTTGAGAATGGCTGAATGGATCTTAGTCAAACTCGGTGCAGGTGTGTATAATGATGTAAAGATGAACTCATTAGACTTTGGGGTCAAAGGTCAAAATCTGCAATAGGTCTATAACTTGAGAACGGCTGATGTGATCTTAGTCAAACTCGGTGCAGGTATGTATAATGATGTAAAGATGAACTCATTAGACTTTGGGGTCAAAGGTCAAAGTCTGCAAAGTGTCTATAACTTGAGAACGGCTGAATGGATCTTAGTCAAACTCGGTGCAGGTATGTATAATGATGTAAAGATGAACTCATTAGACTTTGGGGTCAAAGGTCAAAATCTGCAATAGGTCTATAACTTGAGAACGGCTGAATGGATCTTAGTCAAACTCGGTGCAGTTGTGTATAATGATGTAAAGATGAACTCATTAGACTTTGGGGTCAAAGGTCAAAATCTGCAATCGGTCTATAACTTGAGAACGGCTGAATGGATCTTAGTCAAACTCGGTGCAGGTATGTATAATGATGTAAAGATGAACTCATTAGACTTTGGGGTCAAAGGTCAAAATCTGCAATAGGTCTATAACTTGAGAACGGCTGATGTGATCTAATTCCAACTTGGTACAGGTATGTATAATGTTGTAAAGATTAACTGATTCGATTTTTGGGGTCAACGGTCAAAGTCTGTAATAGGTCTATAACTTGAGAATGGCTGAAGTGATCTAATTCAAACTTGGTACAGATAATGATGTGTAATGATGGAAAGATTAACTGATTAGATTTTGGGGTCCCGAGGTCAAAGGCCAAAGGACAGAGGTTGTCACACACATGAGGAATAGAGTTAAAATGTAATTAGATAGGGGATAACTACACCAAAACTGCATGCCACACAGTAATGGGAAAGCCCGACTCCCCCCGTATTAATCTGCAGATGTGGACGACTCGGGACGAGTCTGGAAAAGAGAAAGGGGTAATGTTGCGGCTTTAGGAACCGGCACTGAAGGCAATGGCACCCAACATAAGGTCCTCAGGTAGTTATTTCCATAATATAAGATTAGAGTAGTTCCTTACCCTTGTGTAGTGGGATAGAATGTGATATAACGTGTTGGTGAGGGATAGAGAGGTGTTTCACCCATTTCCTAGGGGGTAGTTGTTCCATGTGCGCATTCGTGGTTTAGTTTGATAGCTCCTTGCTGCGTGTGTGGGTAGACACCACAGTGTGCCAAATGGCAGTTGAATGACCAAAATCCAACCCTCACCCTGCTTTATTTCCCATAATTTGCCCTTTACAGACCCATACGTACACAACCATTATTGATAATTTAAAATGCATTTTTATCTTACACTTGAGTTTCTATGCACACGTTATTTTTCATGATATTAAGGCATTATACACATTCTCCCATTGCATCAAGACCTGAAAAACACCGCGACCCACTAACCATGACGTCGCTTCAACCACCCACGATCTACCCACCTCCTGCCATCATCATCACTTCATCCATTAACCACAGAAGCACAGAGAGGGGATCGCTGTAAGCGGTGGTGAACGCCTTCATTCACCGGACTTTATTACCCCTCAGAACAGATAGACGCTAATTGGCCATTTCAATGTTCTCTAGTTATTCTGCGAAACAACAAATGTTTTATAAGTTGTTGAACTCATTTTACTCTCATTTTCTTTGAGCGCCAGGTGTATACAATTACAACTCGACTATAAATTACAACTCAAGACAACATTTTATAACCTTTCGTTTCTGAGCTGTTTCAGCCAACACAAGAATAAAAGGTTTCCTTTTTTCTTTTTTCTGTCGTAGTATTTTCCCGAGGGCTTCCACTCGTATGTTACATGTAAAGTATGTTGCATGCAAAGTCCCACTAGTATGTTACATGCAAAGTTCCACTAGTATGTTACATGCAAAGTATGTTGCATGCAAAGTTCCACCAGTATATTACATGTAAAGTATGTTGCATGCAAAGTTCCACTAGTATGTTACATGCAAAGTATGTTGAATGCAAAGTTCCACCAGTATGTTACATGTAAAGATCCACTAGTATGTTACATGCAAAGTATGTTGCATGCAAAGTTCCACTAGTATATTACATGCAAAGTTCCACTAGTATGTTACATGCAAAGTATGTTGCATGCAAAGTTCCACCAGTATATTACATGTAAAGTATGTTGCATGCAAAGTTCCACTAGTATATTACAGGTAAAGTATGTTGCATGCAAAGTTACACGAGTATGTTACATGCAAAGTATGTTGAATGCAAAGTTCCACCAGTATATTACATGTAAAGTATTTTGCATGCAAAGTTCCACTAGTATATTACATGTAAAGTATGATGCATGCAAAGTTCCACTAGCATGTTACATGCAAAGTATGTTGAATGCAAAGTTCCACCAGTATGTTACATGTAAAATATGTTGCATGCAGAGACCCACGAGTATGTTACATGAAAAGTTTGTTGCATGCAAAGTTCCACTAGTATATTACATGTACAGTATGATGCATGCAAAGTCCAACTAGTATATTACATGCAAAGTATGTTGCATGCAAAGTTCCACTAGTATGTTGCATGAAAAGTATGTTGCATGCAAAGTTCCACTAGTATATTACATGTACAGTATGATGCATGCAAAGTTCCACCAGTATATTAAATGAAAAGTATGTTGCATGCAAAGATCCACTAGTATGTTACATGAAAAGTATGTTGCATGCAAAGATCCACTAGTATGTTACATGCAAATTATGTGGCATGCAATGTTCCACTAGTATGTTACATGCAAAGTATGTTGCATGTAAAGTTCCACTAGTATATTACATGTAAAGTATGTTACATGCAAAGTTCCACTAGTATATTACATGTAATGTATGTTGCATGCAAAGTTCCACGAGTATATTACATGTAAAATATGTTGCATGCAAAGATCCACTTGTATGTTACATGCAAAGTATGTTGCATGCAAAGTTCCACTAGTCTATTACATGTAAAGTATGTTGCATGCAAAGTTCCACTAGTATGTTACATGCAAAGTGCGAGTTTCCTAAGAAGTGGTATTCGTTACAGTCGCTCACAGGGCATCTTGCATCTTAAAAGTCCTTTCTTGGCAGACCTGAACTCCTATCCATCTACAATGCCTTCATCCACAGTTTGACATAGTACTTCTATCCCATCTGGGCTGGTGCCCCTGCCTCACACCTTGCTCAGTTTGACATAGTACTTCTATCCCCTCTGGGCTGGTGCCCCTGCCTCCTCACACCTTGCTCATCTTGATGCTGTGGAAAGCAAGCCCTTCAAGATTATTGGAATCTCCCACGATTAAGCTGAGTCTATGGGCCTATCACTTTCCCATCGCATACAGGTCGGTGGTTTATCTGTTTTCTACTATCTCCTTTCTGGTCTTGACCCCTCTGCTCTTTACATGCTTTGTACCCCTCGCCCCGTCTCGCCCCGTCTCGCCCCAGGTTTCTGCAGGGTGCATGAGGTGCACCATCAACCATCTTCTGGTAAAACACACAAAATCCAGAATGACTGTTCCCTTCCTCTCCCTCCCCCCCACCCTTCCTCTCCTCCCCCCCCCACCCTTCCTCTCCCCCCACCCCCCTCCACCTTCCTCTCCCCCCCCCCACCCTTCCTCTCCCCCCCCCACCCTTCCTCTCCCCCCCACCCCCACCCTTCCTCTCCCCCCCACCCCCACCCTTCCTCTCCCCACCCAACCATTCCTTCCCCCACCCCCTCACACACACACACACACACACACACACACACACACACACACACACACACACACACACACACACACACACACACACACACACACACACACACTAAGGCCACCACAGTCAAAGTTTACAGTATTTCCTTCCTGAGAGATTACTTCTGTTCTCATCTTGTCCAATACATGCGTCTTTTCCTGGCCTCCATTCCACACCACACCCATTTTTTGTCCAAGTCTTCCTCTATCTTGTTTTTCAACTCTGTTGTTGGTGTCCCACCCCTCCCTTTTGTCCTGTTACGTCTTGATCCATGCAGTGTTCTCTCGATCTTCTGCGAGCTGTGACTGTGTATACAAAAAAAATAGTTCCGCCGATGCCTCGAGAAGCGAGATTGAAGCCTTGTTTTCCTGGTACCTGGAATACTCTGCAACACATGCCGACAGAATTCAGACTTTTTTGGAATGCCTGCCTCATTTTCCATATAATAATCATCTATCTTTGCTAACTCCAAAGCAGTGTTACAAATGATTTTAGCATCTAAATTAAGTCCATGGTGATGTAATTTATGGTCAAGGCCACTTTTTCACTTTAGATTGACCCTTGCCAGGTCAAAGGCGAAATTAAAAAAAGAATGACTAGCATTTTTGAACTCAGCAGACCCAAAAACCCTACAGTGCATTTTGTGAAATCTGAGATGGTCTGGCAACGGCTCTGGTTGAGTTGGTATGGATTGACCCAAGGGTTGATAATACAACGGTACGCTGCTTTCAAATGGAGAGATGACACATACAGGAGTCTGGGAAACAAAGTGCAGAGAATAATAAGTTCTGTAATGTATCACCAGCAAATCTATCATCTCACTGGATTGCAAAAGCAATCTTTTACTCTTCCTGAAAGCAACACATTTCCTTGAAGTAGCAAGTGAACTGAACTTACACTTCGCTCAAACGTACCTCCTTTGAACCTGTCTGCACTGATGCCTTATTTGCCAGCACCAATCATTGGAGGACACTTGGTGTTTACTCACTCATCTGTGCCAACTCAACACATCCAAAGCCAGTCATCCAGATGACTGTCCTACAATGCCTCAGATTTGGATGTTTTGCCGAAAGTTGGAATTCAGTATTCCCAGTAAATAAGAGTTCCCCTGTCTAGTTATGATGAAAGCCTGGTGTTGGCTTAATGGTTAAGGTGGCTGACTTGAGATATTGGGGTCCTGCATTCGATCCCCTGCCGTTCCGTTGAATTCACTCCAGGTGGGTTGACTCAGCCTGTCATCCTTCCGAGGTCGGCAAAATGAGTACCAGTTGACTGATGAAACGGGGCATTCTATCGGCGGCACAGCCGCATCTCCAGAAAATGATACAACCGAGCACCCGCAGGCTGAATATGAGCCGCCAGCACCAGCTATGATCATCTCTACCCAATCTCTATCACGCCTGTAATCGTGCGAGTATTAGAGGGATTCCTTGCCGACTGGATGATGAGGGATATGCAACATGGCATTGACCACCAAACATGAAGGGCAGTTCAAGCGTGCACTACCATATGAGTTTGCTTGACAGTATTCAGAGTGATGTTGACAAACTTGGCAATAACGTTAACTTGTGTGCCACTGACTTCAGCAAATCATATGATTGTTGTCATGGAGACCTTAATATGATTGTTGTCAAAAAGCTGATCCAAACTGCCCGCCCAGTTTTGCTGACAATCTGCAGTCTTCTATCGCTGCATTCGCAAAGCATTTGATACTGCTGATCAAAGTCGACCTCCCTTGATCTCACATGTGGTTTACTCCAGGGTATGAAATTATGTCCCATTATCTTATTGACAATAGTTAACGATGCTGATATGACTTCTGCAAAATGCTGGAAATATATTGATGAGCTTAGCCTTGTCTGTCGAAGTCAGAACGTTCAGATTTACAGTTTCATGCAGATTTTCATTCCTTCGCCATTCACCACCTCCCATTCAACAATTCACCTAACCAGAGTCAATGCCATAAGTGTCCACTCTGAATCTGGGAGGTCTGCAGTGGTACAAACCATCTCAGAGTCATACCAAAGACTTTAAAAATGGTACCTGCTTCTTCTTTACTTGACACAAAGCATTTAAAGGATAAAGCACCGAAAAACCCCGTAGGTTGGTATCCATGAGGAGGAGGAAATTCCTCCTCGGTTGCCCAACTGAGTGTGGAGAGAAAAGTGATGTCATTCCTGGTACCCAGAGTGATCTGGGAAGTGATGTTACTTCCCCCAATCTCAGCAGTCATGTTTGTGTGAAAGTCAAGTCTGGCGTTGTCACATGTTTCAGTCTGAGTGCTTGATTTGTCACAGCTTCCTCCACGAGCTTTCAATACAGCCTGTAAAAATAAATAAATACATGGAGATAGATGATGTCCCACATTAAGTTGTCTCTTCTCTCAAACTACTTGGTGTTGTGGAAGTGTAACTCAGTGTAACTTATTGATTGGCACTGGTAACTCATTGATTAAGACTGGTAACGAAGCAGATAGACGATTTCGTAAATGAATGCCAAGAATGTGCACGAACATGGTAATCTCTTGAAACACCTGGTCACAGCCCCAGGCTGGAGCACCCCCCTATTGTTTGGTAAATGGAACTCGCAGCAGGAGGGGAGCTAGCTGGTGCCAGGGAGGCGACCAGTAACGTCAGCGGAGAAGGGATTACGATTTCAGCGGACAGAGGATTAACTGAAGTGTGCCGATATAAACAGAAGGGACTTTGAGCCAAAAGAGCACTTGCCACGATAACCCCTGCCCGACGGAACGAATGAGCACTCATCATCAGAACCTCTGCCCGACGGGAATGGCGGAGGAACATCGGCCGAACGAGAAGGACCATGCGAATAGAGTTAACCTGGTCCATTGAGTTAAACGGTATTATTTGGTAATGGAATGAAGTGAATAACCAGTTAATAAACCAGACCTTTTGTAAAACCTGTTTCCGACCATTGGCGTCTTGAGTCTCACCCACCACTTCCCCGACAATATGGAGGCACCGCTGAGATCAATTGGACACATACAAGACCTTTAAAGGTGAGTGTGTCTTGTTTTTGTCCAGTATGATTTACGAACTTGGGAATAGTTATGTTGTATATACATGGAGGATTTGGTGTGTGGGCTTCTCCACGCACAATTGGTGCAGGAGAGCCCTCAGAAGGAAGATATAGATGAGACCTTTTGGCTCCGGTGATGTGCTCGCGACACAGAGATCCATTTGAGTTGGTCTAGGGTGCTGGGTAGTGGATCACAAAGAACCATTGCTGAGCTGGTACTCCCGGGTGCTGTGGCTACTACCCAAAGAACCATTTTTTGTATGATTAAGATGTAACGATTTTAACGATCGTCCGAGGTAACGTCCTACAAAATGTCTGCTCGTTCTTTTTCCTTTGAGTCGTAATCCTGTTGAAATCTCATTTACAAAAGCGGAAGTTAGTACGCCGGGGAATGATCGAGGTCCTTGATGGCAAATCAGGAATAGTGAATAAGCGGACAAAATCAGGATGGAACGTTTTAAATGATTCTATTATTCGTGAGCTTGCGAGGATATGTACATTATACGCTGGGTATTAAAAGCCTTACTCTGGTCTGCAGGCAAATCGGCTCATGAAGTGCACCATGAGGCGATTTGTTTGCCGGTTCGGTAAGGTTCGGTAAGGTCCGTACACGTGTACAATCGTGTACACCCGTTTTAAATAAATAATTTTTTTTCAGTTTTCCCGCCATGTCTAAAACTCGTTCGATCAACAAATAAATTCATGACAGACAACCCCATCTCATACCGGTCCAGAATTATTATGAAAGATGGCGATTGGATGAAAATTGCATCAAATTTTGTCCAGGTCCATCACTAAGCCTTTGAGACATGCTTCACGGTTGAATGAAAGACAATAATTAAGTGCTTTTGTGGAAAAGCAATGGCAGACCACCCAATGTCACCACTTTCATGAGCTCAGAGAAATAATAATTCCAAATTCCACTCTGATGGCTCAATGGAAATCGGCAGCAGAATGAAAATCAACAGACAATGGAACAGCTAGCGACGAGTGTTTGTGAGTAACAACCACCCTCTGGTCGAGGCTCATAGGAAAAGTGATACTTACTGATTCGGCACGCTTACAATAGATATTAATGGCGAAGGTTGTGGTTGGTTCGATTTTGCGAAATGAACGTTCTTTGAACAAGTTAAATGGAAAAAATAATGAAAAAGTATATAATTGTTTACTCTCTGAAACTGGGTATTGTATAGAACTCTGGGTATAGTTCTCAAATCACTCTGGGTTGTGCCTTGAAGAATGAATTGGAGTTGTGACAAGGTGTAGACAGATGGGAGGTTGCGATGCTGGTACTGTGGATTCTATGAGACAAAGTACAGACAAATTTTGTTTCACTTCTAAAAAAAAATTTGGACAAAAGTGGGTGTAAGGATGTAAGGGTGTAATGTAATGTAAGGATGTAAGGTAAAATTGAGTTATGGAATTAATTGCTTTCAACAATGCAAAGGGTGACAAGATATGGGATTGTAATGGGATTTTAATGGGATAAATATAAAAGATATTTGTTTTTGTCAAGAAAAAGTGACAATTAGCTGAGGAGTCACCGAGGCCAAACTTTAACCTTTGACGGCAGAGAAATTGTGTTCTGACAGCAGAAGACTTCCAAATAATATTTATGGCTGGATTGTTTCAAGAGAAATGACATACTATTTATTTTAATATAAAATTGCTATGAGATGAAATTATATTTTCGGTGTTGGTGTGATACTAATTACCTAGAAAAATATATCTGAAGACTTACGGACATAATTTAGGCAAAATATGGCAGAATAGTTGTTGATAGTTTAGGCACATATCAGAATGCTTGTTGATTTAAAATTTCAAAGTCAAATTTTTACACCTTCAAGTACTGATGAAATCTCCATTTTTCACATGTAGTTTTGTTGAAAAACGGATGAAGGTGAATAATTTAGGATTATTAGAAAAATTTTGATGGGTCTAACTGTGGAAAGTGTTATTAAATCATAGGTAGAGGTAACAAGGAAACTAGGTGTTACTAGGAAACAAAAGTATTCAGGTGTTACCAGGAAACAAAAGTAGACAGACAAGCAAAATGAGTATAAAGACGTTGACCAACCAAGATGTTGCATATCTTTGTTGATGTTCTGACGTTGTTTATTTCAATTATGGTCGGAATTATTAGAATTGCTATTAAATGAGAATTTTCATATTGGATGTTAAAGCAACGAAGAGTTTTATGGGATTATAAGGTCATATCGCGACATCATGGGAAAGCTAATGTTAATTGTGGGATGTCAGAGGTAATGGTGTAGTTTAATGTTCACACTGTTTTGGAAAATAATGCTCGATGCAACATGATCCTAAAAAGAACCCATCCATACATCTAAGGATCAGGAAGGGAAGGAATGGAAAATTTGAAGTATTAAAGTTACGGAACTCAAAATATCTAGGTTTTTTTTTTTTTTTTTTTTTTTTTTTTTTGTATACAAGATCGAGGCTCGTGAAAGAGCGAACATTAATCACACAGAAAGACAAACCGACACATAAAACATATAACATAGGGAGCGGTAGACAAGATGGGGAGAGAGGGGGAAGGACACAAACACAACATTTGAGAGCAGGGACCGAGAGACATGGAGACATCGAGAGATCTGAGAGAGGGCGAGGGCTTTGGGGGGGGGGGGCGTGGGAAGGGGGCAGTGGGAGAGGTATAAAACATATGGACACTGCCAGGACTTCCAGGAAAGAAGTTGGAATTTCAAACAAGGTGGATCTGGGGTGAATTAGCGGGGGTAGAAAAGATCAAGGTTTTGGATGGGGGAAGATAAGAGATGGTGGTGAACAGCTGTTTTAAAGACCTGGAGGGAGGAGTGGGATTGAAGGGAGTGAGGGAGTTTGTTCCAGAGGCGGGAGAAAAGAGGAATGAAAGAGTGAAGGTGAGCGGAGAGCCGAGATTTCGGCAGTTTAACCATCAGAGGGTTGCTGGCAGATCTTGTGCGACCTGTAGGAATATTTGGGGGACAGAGCACAGAGAGAGCTGGGGGTGCAAGGCCGGAGAGGAGTCGGTAGAAGACAGAAAGACCACCTACCTGCCTGCGGTGAGTGAGTGAAAGGCCCTCAGAGATAGCTTCATCGCGGGAGATTCCAATAATTCTGAAAGCTTTGGTTTCAACAGCGTGAAGCCGAGCTAGGTGTGAGGCAGGAGCACCGGCCCATAGGGGAGAACAGTATTCCATTGAGCTGCGGATGAAAGCCTTGTATGTGGTGAGGAGCTCAGGTGTGCCGAGGAAGGACTTCGCACGACGGAGGATGCCCAGTCGGCGACTGGCTTTGGAGGCCAGCTTGGAAATGTGGTTTTCCCAAGAAAGATCATGGCAGATAGTGAGACCCAAAATCTTGAGCGACAGAACTTCTTGGAGAGGATTGTTGAGAAAGTAGATGGGAGGGTTGTCCAGTCGATCTTTTCGGAGAGACATAGTAAGAGTGTGAGATTTGTCAGGATTGAAAGACATGTTCCACTTGTTTGACCAGTCTGTGATTTTGTCCAGGTCTTCAGAGAGTGAGGAGGCAGCAGACTGCCGATCTGAGGGAAGAGGAATGGAGCGGCAGAGAGTGGAGTCATCAGCAAAGAGATAGAGAGGATTTTCGAGAGAGTCAGAGAGATCATTGATGAAGACCAGAAAAAGCACGGGGCCCAGAACACTGCCTTGGGGAACTCCGGCCTGAACAGGAAGAGGAGATGAGAGAAACCCATTCAGGGCCACACGTTGACGACGACTAGAGAGGAAGTCCGCCAGCCATGCGTGGAGATTTCCATGGATACCAAAGGAGGAGAGTTTGGTGAGCAGAGCGGGGTGCCAGACCGTGTCGAAGGCACGTGATATGTCGAGGGAGACAGCTCTAATTTCCTGTTTGGCATTGAGGACCTCCATCCATTGTTGAGACAGCAGAAGCAGCATGTCCAGAGTAGAGTGACCTGGTCTGAAACCAAATTGATGATCAGAGATCAAGCCATTGGAGAAGAGGAAAGATTTCATATCAGAAGCAATGATGGATTCCATGACTTTGCTGATAATTGGGAGAAGGCTGATTGGTCTGTAGTTGCTAGGATCTGTTTTTGCACCTTTTTTGTGCAAAGCGGTGATGTTGGCTGATTTCCAAGCAGATGGCAGTTGACCTTGAGCAAAAGAGAGGGTGAAGAGAACAGAGAGAGGGTGAGATAGAGCAGCAGAGCAGGATTTTAGGACCCGTGGGCTGATGCCGTCGGGTCCAGTTGCAGAATCAGAGTCGAGGGTTGACAGAAACTTTTCCACCTTGTCAGGAGGAAAGGACACGGAGTCCAGGAGCAGCAGGGTACGACTGGGTATGGTGGGTACAGAGAGGGATGGGTTTGGGACACAAGATTTAGAGGCAAACACAGAGTTGAGGCATTCAGCTTTTTCACGTGCGGAGTCAGCTGTGTAGCCGTTTGAGGTAAGGGAGGGGATGGAGGGGGAACAAACACCAGAAACGGATTTGACCAGACGCCACCAGGATTTGGAAGAGGGAGACAGTTAAGAGAGTTCGGTCTTGAGAACGGAGAGATATTGTTTCCTGGCTCTCCTGAGGGTGGACACACACTTGTTTCGGGCTTTGTGAAAGGAAATGAGATTTCCTTCCGTTGGATTTGCTTTCCAGGAGACGAAGGCAAGTTGTTTCTGGGCAACAGCCTCACCACAAGATTCCGTGTACCATGGACGGGAGGAAGGGTATGACAACTGAAGACGAGATGGGATAAATCTGTGCATGAGAGAGAGCAATTTACTTTGGAAGAATTCCCAGGATGAGTTGATGTCAGAGGTGGTAGAGATGGGAGACCAGTCCAGATGATTGATGGCTGCTTGAAGACCGTGCCAGTTGGCCTGAGTGAAATGCCAGACTCGTCGACGCTGAGCAGGCTCCCTGAGGATGGTCAGAGAGATGTCCACTTTAACAAGGACATGATCAGATGATCCGATCGGAGCAGAAGAAGAGCAGCAGACATTTTCAGGGAAGTTAGTCATAACCAAGTCCAGAAGAGAAGATGTTCCGTTGACTGAGATCCGGGTCGGGAAATTGACAGATTGTGTCAGTCCCAGTGAGTCGCAGAAGTCCTTTGCTGAGGAGCCATGGCTGGTGAGAGAGGTACCCACACCCAGCCAACTGGCATGATGACAGTTGAAATCACCACATATGAGGAAGAGAGAGTTGGGATGAGTAGATATAAGTTGGTCCATATCATCAGACAGCGAGATGTAGATGGAGTCATCACTGTTTGGTGGACGGTACAACACACATATGAACAAGAGGTGGGAGCGAAGGGGAAGCCGTAGCCAGAGGTATTCCTGGGGGTGAGGTGGAGAGAGTGCAGTGCAGGGCGAGTGAGGAAGAGAGTTTTTGATAAAGATAGCAACCCCGCCTCCAGGACGAGGCTCAGGTCTATCATACCGGAGGAGGGAGTAGCCCGGGAGAGATACTATGGAATCAGAGACATCATAAAGGAGGAAAGTTTCTGTTAAGCAGATCACGTCTGGTTTGACAGAAACAACCTGTATGGAGAGATCAGTTAAGTTTGAACGAAGGCCCCGGATGTTTGAGGTCCATACCGTTCATGAAGAGGAAGGGGGAGCATCAGATACAGAACAGGGGGGAGGAGGGGTAGGGTAAGATGTAGAAGAGGTGGAAGAGGTAGGGAGAGCTGTTGAAGGTGTGTCAGAGATTTCAGAATAGCTCGGAGAAAGGGAAGGATGGGGCGGACAAAAGGTTTGATGGTGATTGGGTGAGCCACAATGAGGTGTTATTTGAGGAGGGGGAAGAGCGAGGCAGAATGTTGGGGGAGATGGAGGTGAGAGTTTGAAGGGGGAAGAAGCGGGGAGGACGCTTTGAGGAGGGGGAGTGAGAGGGGGGAAATTGAGAAGCAATGAGGGTGGGGAGATTTGAAGGGGAGGGGTGAGGGGGGAGTTTGGGAGGGAAGGGACAAGGGGAGGGATTTGAAAGGGATGGGATATGGGGGAGATTTGGAGGGGAGGGGTGAGGCAGGAGTCTAGGAGGGGAGGGGCGAGGGGGCGTCTTGGCGGGGAGGGGTGAGGGGGTAGATGGATGTAGTCATTAAAAAATTGAGTCATTCATTGGTTTGATGATAATCCTAATATTTTGATAAATATTTGATAATAATCCTAATAATTTTAATCCTAGGAATAATATTGCTAATAGTTTGTCTGAAGGCTTTGATAAGTATTTGTCTAAAGCAAACAGCGACTTCTAAGATGACAGACGTGTGAGGTATTTGGCATCGCCAGACTAGCTTATTGGTTTAGGAATGTTTAGAGGTCATTGCAATGTGATAATTACTTGTGATCATTTGTGAAATTTCATGAACAGATATGTGAAATGGATGTAATTTGAGTAAGTATGAGAAAATTTGGTGCGGGATTCGTGGAATGTACAAGGCCGGACATGATCATTGGGAATTCAATTGAACTAATTGACTGATATGTAAATCCAATTTCAAATTTCAAGTAAATCGAATGAAAATTAAGGATTTTTGTTCGTTGTTGCAACGTTGTGCTCCAACGTTTTGGGAACATTCAAATGTTGGGTTTTGCTAACGTTTCCAAAACGTCGCTACAACGTTTCACTTTCGTTGTTGCAACGTTTTGCTCCAACGTTTTGGGAACATTCAAATGTTGTGGTTTGCTGACGTTTCCACAACGTCGCTACAACGTTTCACTTTCGTTGTTGCAACGTTTTGCTCCAACGTTTTGGGAACATTCAAATGTTGTGTTTTGCTGACGTTTCCACAATGTCGCTACAACGTTTCACTTTCGTTGTTGCAACGTTTTGCTCCAACGTTTTGGGAACATTCAAATGTTGTGTTTTGCTGACGTTTCCACAACGTCGCTACAACGTTTCACTTTCGTTGTTGCAACGTTTTGCTCCAACGTTTTGGGAACATTCAAATGTTGTGTTTTGCTGACGTTTCCACAACGTCGCTACAACGTTTCACTTTCGTTGTTGCAACGTTTTGCTCCAACGTTTTGGGGACACTCAAATGTTAAGTAAATCGGATAAGAATTCACGAGTTATTTAATTATTAGCGATTAATGAAGTACTTATTTAATTAATTACATTTCTTATTAAATTACAGTAATTACATTACAGTAATTACCTGAGGTAATTACAGTAATTACAGTTCCGGTAATTACAGTAATTACAGTAATCATTACAGTAATTGCAGTAATCTTATTACAGTAATTACATTACATTAACTCAGGCACCTTTTGAGTAAGGAAGCTGATATTTGGACATGACACTGACCAAGTGATGTGGCTGTCAAGGAAAATTTTGATTTATTGATTAATCATTTAATAAATTAACTCGTTGATTTATAAATGACTTATTTAATTAAAAGTCCTCAGAGATACATCTTCGGATGAAATACTTGCAGATTGGTTATGCTATGAGCCAATTGATTAAGGAAAATATTTTGTGATGGCCATATTGGCAATTTCGTGGCCATATTCGTGGCAACTCAGTTAGTGCCACTGCACCTTTAAAATGCATCCCTGCGTTCATTTTTCGATCGATTGAGTTGAAATTTTGAACAATCGGATCTGGACTGTCGTTATTAACGACCCGAGCACGCACCCGTCCAATCAGGATGGAGCGGTATGGTCCCCGGATTATCACTGCCCGCAGTTTTAATTAGTTTTACTTTTTCTCTTGGTCATATAATTTTGAAGACATGCATGTCATGATATAGGAAATGTTTGTTCTGTTGAACGGAATAAATGTTGTTTATTTGTGTGGGTGTGTATTTTTTGTGTATTTTGGATATATTTTCACGACTAATTCCAGTTAACATCCTGCAAAATTTGATCGTTTGCTGGCCGAGTCGAAATTGCGTTGAGTTCCTATGGCATGCGCCATTAAAAGCGCTGTGTAATGGTTGAGCTCCCTTTATTTCGTTTTGGTCATGCGGATGAGCAGACAAAGTGACGAATGCTGCGGCTGGAGCAGTAGAAGCGATGTTTTTAATTGAAACGATTTAATGAGTAATTAAAAGTGGGAGGGGGCAACACCACGCATACCTCTTTTAAGGTGTGTATAAACCCTGGAATAAACGTGGGAGGGGGCAACACCACGCATACCTCTTTTAAGGTGTGTATAAACCCTGGAATATTTCAGCAATCAATACAATGCTGAAACTATGTAAGTTAAGTTAATGAGTAATTTAATGAGTAACTTAATGAGTAATTTAATAAGTAATTTAATGAGTAATTTAATGAGTAATTTAATGAGGAATTTAATGAGTAATTAAAAGTGGGAGGGGGCAACACCACGCATACCTCTTTTAAGGTGTGTATAAACCCTGGAATAAACGTGGGAGGGGGCAACACCACGCATACCTCTTTTAAGGTGTGTATAAACCCTGGAATATTTCAGCAATCAATACAATGCTGAAACTATGTAAGTTAAGTTAATGAGTAATTTAATGAGTAACTTAATGAGTAATTTAATAAGTAATTTAATGAGTAATTTAATGAGGAATTTAATGAGGAATTAAAAGTGGGAGGGGGCAACACCATGCATACCTCTTTTAAGGTGTGTATAAACCCTGGAATAAACGTGGGAGGGGGCAACACCACGCATACCTCTTTTAAGGTGTGTATAAACCTTGGAATATTTCAGCAATCAATACGATGCTGAAATGATGTAATTTACTGTGTAAGAGGGTCGACCTTGGGTTTGTTTGGGTTTTGTTGTTTATTTTTGTGGGTGTGTATTTTTGTGTATTTTGTATATATTTTCACGGCTAATTCCAGTTAACATCCTGCAAAATTTGCTCGTTTTTCTGGCCGAGTCGAAATTGCGTTGAGTTCCTATGGCATGCGCCATTAAAAGCGCTGTGTAATGGTTGAACTCCCTTTATTTCGTTTTGGTCACGCGGATGAGCAGACAAAATGACGAATGCTGCGGCTGGAGCAGTGGAAGCGATTTTTTGAATTGTTCAATGATTATTCGATATTGTTATGACTTATTGTCAATAGGTATACTAAGTGGCCATGAGGTAGCCTGTTGCTATGTAGTTTTATTCTATTGTTGATTATACCACATAGCTGTGGTGATAAAGGAAATGTTCGTTTTAAATAGATGATTATGATAGGACCATGACTATAAAATCATGATGATTATTATGAATGATATCATAGGGTTCAAATGCAGAATGATTGCATGAACTTGGGAAAGAACTTTCAAGCCCTATGGGATAAATTGGGTGTTACAAGCGATGGAGTTTCAAAATTTAGCATGATTGAAGGAATTTTACAGTCTTATTTCAGGAGTTTTACGAAATTTATATTGCCAAGAGATTTTGGGTACTATTAAAAGAAAAAAAATGATGAGATATTTTTCCCAATGAACTTTAATATCTGCCATCCATTTTGGCTGTCTCACGAATGAAGGATGAGTTGCCTTTAGTGGTTGCAAAGAAAATTTGTGGAGACCAGGCAAAATGGGGAAATATGTCAGATATGACCCAAGGACAGGACGGTGATTCATCAATTGACATGAGGTATGAACTAGAGGTGACGACCGATGAGATTCGATCTCAGTCAATGGATGGACCTGTCCTGACATCATTGGGGAAAGGGCTTATGCAAGGAATCATCCAAAATGATTAATTTGATTTATTGATGAATATTGATGAATTAATTGAAATTGAATAATTGATTGAATTGTTGATTGATTGAATCTAATTGATTGAATTTAATTGAATAAGTTTAACTGGATAAATTGAATTGAATAAATTAAATTGAATATATTGATCGTTTGATTGATGAAAATGCGGTCTCAAGAAAGAAGCTTTAATATCTTTGTGAGATATTATCAATGTGAAGACAACCTTGGAAAATTGAGCAAGGTGGTGAGTTTATATATAGATATATATGTGCGGTTACCATTGTATGATTTCCCCTTCAACAGAGCGGACACCTGAGGATTCACCCATTTCATACTGACCCTCTGGCTCATCTGCAAATACTGATCTGTGAGATTGGATTGTGCAAAAGCCACAGGTGAGGGAGATTCTCTGGAAATCACCGTTTGAACAGGTGGAGAGATCCTTCCTGGAGGTACGAGTGAAGCTTTAGAGGCACAAACTACAACACATCCAACGCTACTTTGATAAAAGGCAGAATGGGAAATGGAGCCTGCAAGAATACACAAGGACAACCAGAGATTCCACAAAAAGGTACTTGTACACATCATATGTACGACCGTTATGGTGCCGAAGCTATAAGGCAGGTCGAAAATTGGTATTTGTGGACAAAGGGACATGATGAGGAGTTTCCAAGAGATGGTACATTTGAGCGAAGTCGATTGGAAAGATTGGAACAAAGATTGAAAGCCAGGAAGAGACAGAATCTAACGGTAGACTGGCTTGCATTCCATCTTTGGGATGGTGAATCCAGACAACGGGAACAGCAAGAACGGATAACGGATCTAGAACTTAAAATAAAAAGGATACAGGATACAGTGGAGGAGACAAATGCACAACTGCCCTCGAAATTAGGAATGAAAGTGACAGTTGTCCCATCTGATTTCCAGTTGTCTCCCCAAAAAGGACGGTACAGAGAATTTTTTCGTGTTTCAGGAGATAACAAGAGATTGCAGTGGCAACTCAGGGATGTAGAGATGCAGCCCAGCAATACAAGTGCACAGGTGCACAGACCAGGCAACGACAGAAACCGGTGTTTCAAGTGTGGACGGATGGGACATTGGAAAAGAGGATGTCCGTATACCAAAAGGAAGACAAGTTCATAGGGTAAACCAAGATCAAGGGTACCAGTGCTGACCGATACCTCAGACAATGATTAGGCCTTCATTGCGACAAATCCCAAATGACGATTGGCCTCAACAAATTAGATTACTGGACAAACATGAATAACTGTCGATGATTCTTGGGTCTGAAAAGTTTTCGGAGCAAGAATTATTCATTTTTTCTTTTGCTTATAAGCAAATTGATAATTAATTGATCAAATGCCGAAATTGGATCTTTTATGTTGGGCACAAAATTTTAAATTTACAAAGTTTGGAACAATTGCTTGCAATTTTTTTGGCAAACCAAGTGACAAGAGTTCTCAATGGAATACTGTTCTCCCCTATGGGCCGGTGCTCCTGCCTCACACCTAGCTCGGCTTCACGCTGTTGAAACCAAAGCTTTCAGAATTATTGGAATCTCCCGCGATGAAGCTATCTCTGAGGGCCTTTCACTCACTCACCGCAGGCAGGTAGGTGGTCTTTGTGTCTTCTACCGACTCCTCTCCGGCCTTGCACCCCCAGCTCTCTCTGTGCTCTGTCCCCCAAATATTCCTACAGGTCGCACAAGATCTGCCAGCAACCCTCTGATGGTTAAACTGCCGAAATCTCGGCTCGCTGCTCACCTTCACTCTTTCATTCCTCTTTTCTCCCGCCTCTGGAACAAACTCCCTCACTCCCTTCAATCCCACTCCTCCCTCCAGGTCTTTAAAACAGCTGTTCACCACCATCTCTTATCTTCCCCCATCCAAAACCTTGATCTTTTCTACCCCCGCTAATTCACCCCAGATCCACCTTGTTTGAAATTCCAACTTCTTTCCTGGAAGTCCTGGCAGTGTCCATATGTTTTATACCTCTCCCACCGCCCCCTTCCCACGCCCCCCCCCCAAAGCCCTCGCCCTCTCTCAGATCTCTCGATGTCTCCATGTCTCTCGGTCCCTGCTCTCAAATGTTGTGTTTGTGTCCTTCCCCCTCTCTCCCCATCTTGTCTACCGCTCCCTATGTTATATGTTTTATGTGTCGGTTTGTCTTTCTGTGTGATTAATGTTCGCTCTTTCACGAGCCTCGACCTTGTATACAAACAAAAAAAAAAAAAAAAAAAAAAAAAAAAAAAGAAAGAAAGAGTCACATCATGATCAGGTGGGAATTTCGGACTATTGTTCCACACGATTGATAGGTCAGTGGTCGACTGACATACAAATGGGTGGGTAGTCAAATTTGGATAAATTATTGTGGGAACTGAAAGGGTAATGTCAATGTGACGTCATAGGGGTTTTCTAAGAATAAACTTTTTGGTCCATTTGTGTATTAGCGCTTATAAAATTGAAGGACAAATTTTGAGAAATTGAAATAAAGTTGACACCCATCCGGATCTGTAAATAAGGGTTCCAACGCAAACAAATACGCATAATGCACGTGTCTGTGGGTATTTTGTGTGTCAATGTTAGTGTTTTTGTGTATCAATCTTACAAGATTGTTGACACCGACAGTGTGCCTTGTCTGGAAAATAGATAGTTCCATGGGGATGGGATCGCATATCGAGAGAATTCGTAAAATAAAAAAAATAGAAATATAATTTGATTATGAAAATTATCACTTTTGTCAAGGGAGATGGAGAATAAAGATTTGATTTGCTGAGTTATGAGCAGCTATTCATTAATAGTAAAAATTAGGAGTAATCTTGGGATTCCATTGTGATCGAATTTATATGAGAATCAAAGCTATTTATGGATATGAGCTTCATAAAAATGTGGGAGTACAAAATTAGCCAAATTTTGGAGAGGTCTTACACTGACTTCCCAGAGTACTCTGCTCATGGATTTTTATATATATAAACTTGAATTTTATCAGCATATAAATTGTGCTGTATGTATGGATGTGTTTTAGGCATAGATGATATGGGAAAATAGTAAAGAAAATTTTGCTGGTTTGAACTATTGTGGGTTTTCAGTTCTGGAGTTCAAACAAAGTCACTGGTTAACAGATGAGAAAGGATAGTAAATAAATTATTCAATGCTGGGCAAATTAAGTACGATATTACTAAGACTTATGAGAGCTATTGTTCTTCCTTACAGCAGTGGAAAATTATAGGGGAAAAAAAATTAGATCCAACATAATGAATCTATAAAAGAATGTGATAGGGATAATATCCTCAATTTGTACTAATTATTTGATTGTGGGTAAAGGAATTAATTTATCGTAGTGGATTGTTAACAGCAGCCTGAAAATGTCCTGAGAGTGTGCATCCATGTAATCAGAAATCCCAGATTTGTTTTTACAAACAACATTTTGGTAGAGGTCTTGTGTGGACGAACACTTCCTTGGTAGATAAAAAACGGTACTGCATGCTGGCAGCCACTTTTGCGGCCAGTTAGGCCAAACAAATTGAGAGGAAATTGTAGTTAAATACGTAAGTTACACATGGCTATTTGTAAAAAAAAAAAGGAAATTTGTTGAGATGGGAAACATTTTCGAAGGTTTATTAAAGTGTTATAATATGACATGTGGCAAGGCAAACTATTGGATGGGAAAATTAGATCTGGCTATAGAATAAATTTATTGACCCCTTGAAGTTAATTCTTCGAATCATTGTTTCACTGGCATTTTTTGTTCAAATTGGAAATAGTTTGGTATAGCTTTGGTTAAAACCTTTGGTTGCGGTATCTTGGAACGAATTGATAAACCATAGGAGATTGATAAGAATAGAAACAAATATGGACCCAAAATAGAAAGTTGGATTCATGCCTCTCATTGCAAGCAAGCACATGGGGCTAAGGTGGACGATCCCACAGAAAATGAGGCTGCACCTAGCAGCCCAGCAGAAC
Source organism: Myxine glutinosa (assembly GCF_964187855.1). Taxonomy (NCBI): domain Eukaryota; kingdom Metazoa; phylum Chordata; class Myxini; order Myxiniformes; family Myxinidae; genus Myxine; species Myxine glutinosa. The sequence continues at coordinate 156,801,292 of NC_136263.1, read as the reverse complement.
ATTCAGTGGCAGATAAATGATAGTCGTGATTTACAGTCATTTGAATTACATTTTAACACCCCTTGCATTGATAAACATTACATTTTCAACATGTGATATTCCTACTTGGGATAGTGACATTTAGTTGCCTACATGACATACAATTACCTGCTGATATTAATACAACATGAGTGAAAAAAATGTATCACAACTACACTCATGATCAGGGGATTGAGTTCAACCCCGGGAGATAGGGGGATCAGGGTAAGACAAATAATCTGATTTATGTTACATATTAAGGGATTTTCTTTATTTACCTTTTAGGAAGCTTGTTAGTTTGGTATATAATGTTGAATGTCATCGACATATAATTATGTCATAGGTATGAATATATACAAGGAGTAGCAGACTTGTTTGTTGGTTTAGTAGTTATATTGGCAATTGTTTTAGTGGTGGCTTGCTTGAAAGCCTTAGTGACGGTGTGTTTGAATAAGGTAACCAACAACACGATGATAACGCATGAAGTGACAAATGAGGAAAGAAATGTGGAACCAGAAAAGGAAGACTTTTATGGCGACATAAATACTGAGATTAAAAGATTAAATCAAGTGATGTTGCAAATGAATACAGTAGAATTAAGATAATGGCATAACGACAATGTTATGAGTTGTGTCAATCACAATATCAGTGAACTCATATCACCACGAGTGACACACTGTTAGAGAAAAAAAAGGGGAAAAGAAAAAGTGGAGAGGAATTATGGTAATAATACATTATGCTTAATTTGTTGGTTTGGGAAAATTTTTGTTTGGAATTACATATTCCTGTTTGTGATTGTAATCATATACAATTTATTTTCTTAGAGTAGTGCTAAAATACCTGCACAAGCTAATTTTTGAACTATATTAACCTGAAAGCAATTGTGGATGCTATTCTTAGTTTAGTAGTAAAATACATACCTGATTGAATATTATTTGTGTGACGCATATAAATGAATATAACTTTTTGAATGTTGTAAGGGAAAACAACAAATTGTTGAATGTGAAACTGTCGGAAGATATACATGATTATGCTGATTTCATGGTAAGATGTACCCTATCTGATTCAGTGTGTGTGGAAAGCAGATTCAGATGTGACTGAGCATAAGGATAAGACGAGATCACATTTTGAAGGGAGTGCTAACGGAATTGGGAAGAAGTTCGAGAAAGAAAATTTGTGGCTAAAAAATGAAGTTAATCGTGGCATACACCCTCTTTCTCAAAGAATGATGAAGACATTCTCCCGTGTAACTTGGAGATGAATGCTTACCTTCACCAAGGAAATTTATGTGACCATTTGCCTGGATCACACTGCAACATATGAAAGAAAGGCGATCACTTACTCTTGTTCGAAGGCTTCGAACATTCATCACATCAGAAGTTGCAGGACAACGACATTTTACCTGCAACCTCTGTGAAATGCGGGGACATATGTTATTACTTCACCAACGTCGGGGGAACCAGCATGGAGCTGCAAAAAACGGCTGTGCCCTTGTCACAACAGCTGTACACGATTCTGCTGGTTGCTCCTGGTAAGGACCATGAATGACCTGAACACCATGGTCCCAACATCATTGTGGATGCATCCGGCATCCCTGTTCCACATCTTGCTGGCCAATCAACATTACACCAACACTTGCTGCCCACTCATAATGAGGGAGGAGGCAAGTCGACTACAACTGGGCGAAGGCCTTGTTCAAGGAATCATTATGGTTCACAGCAAGAGTGGCAAGAATGCTACATGGAGAGCAGGGTCAGTCTCTGACTCTGCACCGTTACCACAACAGCGAAATCCTACACGAAGTAGTGCAGGTGTTCATAAAGACAGAAGAAAATGTTTCATACCTGAATTCAAACACAAGTGATCAGCCCTTCCTTTCAAACAAAGTCAACATTTGTGTGGAGGCAAACGTTTTTGCCAGATGGTGCAGATGCTTTACAAAACTTGAAAATGAAGTGAAATTGTTGTATCTTGGTGATGGTGAAGTGTTGTTTTGAAAAGATATTTGTGATGCAAATGCAATAGATTGAACAATATGAAAGGAGCCATGACCAACGAAATGTTTTGTGATTCTTGCAGGATGACGGTGTATGCCTAAGGGAATTTGATTACCAAAGTGATTGATTATTTACTTATACTTGTAATGATGTTTACTTGCAGTGATTGATTATTTACTTATACTTGTAATGATGTTTACTTGCAGTGATTGATTATTTACTTATACTTGTAATGATGTTTACTTGCAGTGATTGATTTATTTACTTATACTTGTAATGATGTTTACTTGCAGTGATTGATTATTTACTTATACTTGTATTGATGTTTACTTGTAGTGATTGATTGTTTACTTATATTGATGTTTAGATTAATGGTTAATATAAACAAAAACAAAAAGATGAGGGAATTGTGGAAGTGTAACTCAGTGTAACTTATTGATTGGCACTGGTAACTCATTGATTAAGACTGGTAACGAAGCAGATAGACGATTTCGTAAATGAATGCCAAGAATGTGCACGAACATGGTAATCTCTTGAAACACCTGGTCACAGCCCCAGGCTGGAGCACCCCCCTATTGTTTGGTAAATGGAACTCGCAGCAGGAGGGGAGCTAGCTGGTGCCAGGGAGGCGACCAGTAACGTCAGCGGAGAAGGGATTACGATTTCAGCGGACAGAGGATTAACTGAAGTGTGCCGATATAAACAGAAGGGACTTTGAGCCAAAAGAGCACTTGCCACGATAACCCCTGCCCGACGGAACGAACGAGCACTCATCATCAGAACCTCTGCCCGACAGGAATGGCGGAGGAACATCGGCCGAACGAGAAGGACCATGCCAATAGAGTTAACCTGGTCCATTGAGTTAAACGGTATTATTTGGCAATGGAATGAAGTGAATAACCAGTTAATAAACCAGACCTTTTGTAAAACCTGTTTCCGACCATTGGCGTCTTGAGTCTCACCCACTACTTCCCCGACAGTGTCATCATTCAAAAGAACATTAACTGGGATCAACAAGTGCAACACCGTGTCAGCAACGCTTTGTGATGGCATTACTTTTTCTTTTTCTTTTTTCTTTGTGTACAGAGTCGAGGCTCGTGAAAGAGCTAACATTTATCAAACAAACAAATCAAACAAACAAGCAAACAAAGTATATAAAAAGGGGAGCGGTCGACAAGATGGGGAGAGAAGGGGAGGAAGCACACAAACACAACATTTGAGAGCAGGGACATCGGGAGATGTGTGGGAGGGAGAAGGCCTGGGGGGGGGGGCAGGATAGGTTTAAAACGCAAGGACACCAAGGACTTCCAGGAAAGAAGTCGGCACCTCAAAAAGTGGATTTGGATTGAAATTAGCGGGGGTAGAAAAGATCAAGGTTTTGGATTGGGGAAGATAAGAGATGGTGGTGAACAGCCGTTTTAAAGACCTGGAGGGTGGAGTGGGATTGAAGAGAGTGAGGGAGTTTGTTCCAGAGGCGGGAGAAAAGAGGAGTGAAGGTGAGCAGAGAGTCTTGATTTTGGAAGTTTAACCATAAGAGGGTTGCAGGCAGATCTTGTGCGACCTGCAGGAATATTTGGGGGACAGAGCCCAGTGAGAGCTGGGGGAGCAAGGCCAGAGAGGAGTCGGTAGAAGACGGAAAGACCACCAACCTGCCTGCGGTGAGTAAGTGAAAGGCCCTCGGAGATAGCGTCATCGCGGGAGATTCCAATGATTCTGAACGCTTTGGTTTCAACAGCGTGAAGACGAGCTAGGTGTGAGGCAGGAGCACCAGCCCAGAGAGGAGAGCAGTACTCCATTGAGCTGCGGATGAAAGCCTTGTATGTGGTGAGGAGCTCAGGTGTGCCAAGGAAGGACTTCGCACGACAGAGGATGCCCAGTCGGCGACTGGCTTTGGAGGCCAGCTTGGAAATGTGGTTTTCCCAGGAAAGATCATGGCAGATAGTGAGACCCAAAATCTTGAGTGACAGAACTTCTTGGAGAGGATTATTCAGAAAGTGGATAGGAGGGTTGTCCAGTCGGTCTTTTCGGAGAGACATCGTAAGAGTGTGAGATTTGTCAGGATTGAAAGACATGTTCCACTTGTTTGACCAGTCTGTGATTTTGTCCAGGTCTGCAGAGAGTGAGGAGGCTGCAGACTGCCGATCTGAGGGATGAGGAATGGAGTGGCAGAGAGTGGAGTCATCAGCAAAGAGATAGAGAGGATTTTCAAGAGAGTCAGAGAGATCATTTTGAGATCTTGAGATACATCTTGAGAAAGTTACATAAAAATCGAGCCAAGGTTGACGATTAAATTTAGATTTACAAACTGTATAATTATTCACCCAATGCTTGAATTTTGAGCACCTTGTGGTCTTCTGGTATTACCATATCCAAAACCCAATGTATCAAACACATCCGGGAAGAGAGCACTACATGTTCTTGCTTTTCCAATAATTTTGCCTTATGATTTACTTTTGAACACTTTCAATGTTGACTCACTTTCTGATAAGTGTAAATCAATTGACACTCGTTTTGGTAAGTCCTTGCTCACTTTTGAGCAGAACTGCTGTTTTTTTGGCCCTAACTCAACTGATTATCTCCAGTCTTAATTTATGAAATGTCCAACAGCTACACATGCCCCAAATACGAACTCAAAGATGTAAAGAATCCCTCATTCCGTTTATGATTCAGTTGCTTAATGCTAATCTTTAGTATCCTGCTTTCTTAAAATGTTCACATTATCTGTTTGTTTTTATCATTATTACCTCCGCCACAGGAGGTGGGTGGATGTTATGTTTTCAACCCTGTCTGTTTGTCTGTCCGTTTGTCTGTCTGTTTGTCTGTCTGTGAACAAGATATCTCAAAAAGTTGTGTACGAATTCCGACGAAATTTGGCAGAGATGTAGCGTATGTGCAACGGACGAAATGATTAGATTTTGGTGAAGAATCGGATTCGGATCCGCCTACTAGAATTTGTTAAGTTATTCTTCACCTTCTGGGAGATTTGGCCAAAACGATATATAGCAGGATATCTCAAAAAGTTGTAGACAGATTCAGACGAAACTTGGTGGAGAAGTTTGATGTGTGACAAGGATGAATCTATTCGATTTTGGTGAAGATCTGAATATGAATTCGGATACGAGAATTTTTTAATTTTAAGTGATTCTTCAACATTGAGAGATCGGGTGAAAAACGATATATAGCATGATATTTATAAAAGTTATGGACGTGTTCTGACTAAACTTGGTGGACGAGTTGGTTAGGTGACAAGAACAAACTGATTAGATTTTGGTTCAGGTCCGAATCCAGATCCGGCTTACCAGTGGAATACAAAACAAAGTAGTGAGCCTGGCAGAGGTATGCTCGCTACCGAGTGCCCTTATTGTTTACTTTATTTTATGATTATTTTATCTTTCTTGTTTTTAGTGTAAACTGGAAACTTTTAGTCTTCTGATTACCCTGTTTGGTAAATTTTTTAATAAATAAAACCAAATTTTATTGAAAGATGCGGTTAGTTTAGTGGTGGTGTATTCGATGAGGACTTGCGTTCTTGTTAATTATACGTTACACCAGACAAGAAATGTCCTACTCAATATCTACACAACTCCAATTTATTGCAATTATATTTAACTAGGGCATTGCCCATACGTGGGTGCCCGTTCCTTGCCAAAAAAAAAAAAAACGCTACCCGTACGCTCTACCCCGCCCGTACGCCCGTAAACAAAAAAAACAACGCTCTTCGCTTCCGCCCTTCGCTCTGACTGAATTGGGAGAAATAATGCGCATAAGAAATCGAATTACGTACCGTAATGGCGGTCAGCTCGTAACACGCTCAGCTCCGCTCGTCTCACATCGGCCACGCCTACGCAACAAAGCGTTCTGTGATTGGCTGCCGGAAGTTCGCAAATCGTCGCAGTTACGATGAATCGTTTTAATTTAATCGCAGTTTGAATTCGTTTTAAAACATAGTTAAACGGCAACATAGTTTTCCAACGTGAAATAAATGAATACGCTGTCAAATGTGCCGTCCGAGGTAGAGTCTGATCGCCACGTTCGGCACACGTGATAGCTCGCTGCTCTCTGATTGGTTGAAGCGTTTTTTGGACATAGCTCGGTAAGTACTTGTCCGATTAATTTCAAACCTTGAAAAGGCACATCCTCGGGTCCCCAGCAATATACCTGGCAAGTTAAAAGTATATCGGACCCGTGGTTGTCGAGAAACAGCGGTCACAGACAAACGTACAAACGTACAGAGATTACTGGAATTATAGATAGATAACCATTATCATAACCAAGGCAACAAAATTATTATTGGCATAAAAATAGTATTGGCTTGCTCCCCCAGCTCTGTCTGGGCTCTATCCCCCAAATATTCCTACAGGTCGCACAAGATCTGCCTGCAACCCTCTCATGGTTAAACTGCCAAAATCAAGACTCTCTGCTCACCTTCACTCCTTCATTCCCCTTTTTCCTGCCTCTGGAACAAACTCCCTCACTCTCTTCAATCCCACTCCTCCCTTCAGGTCTTTAAAACAGCTGTTCACCACCATCTTATCTTCCCCCATCCAAAACCTTGATCTTTTCTACCCCTGCTAATTTCACCCCAGATCCACTTTTTTGAAATACCAACTTCTTTCCTCTGGAAGTCCTTGCAATGTCCTTGTGTTTTATACCTCTCCCACCCCCACCCCTTCCCATGCCTCCTCCCCCCCACCCCCAAGCCCTCTCCCTCCCACAGATCTCCCGATGTCCCTGCTCTCAAATGTTGTGTTTGTGCTTCCCCTTCTCTCCCCATCTTGTCTATCGCTACCATTATATATTTTGTGTGTCTGTTTGATTTTTTGTGTGATGAATGTTAGCTCTTTCACGAGCCTCGATCCTGTATACAAAAAAAAAAAATTCATGAGAGAGTCCTTTTATTGTAATAGTGCTACTGTTTGGTTGTACTTTAACAAAAAAGAGGATATGAGCTTGCTTTGGTTGTGGATCAACTTGGCGTAGAATGACACATTCCAAAGGCACAACTGTTAAGCAATGACGTTCACATGGAATGGTGCAATGAAAGCATTGGAAATATGGAGGCAGATACGTTTTGTACGAACCATAAATTAAGGCAAAGGCAACCATTGTTTTGACATTGACAGGAAACTCCTGTTTGCTGTGGAGGATATAAAAACAATTAAGGGAAAGCAGAAAAAATGGAAAATTCATGGTGTTGGGTTAGGGGCATCAGGCAGGAATGGATTGCACATGGAGTGTTAAAGAGGGTATACAAATGAGAAACCATACACCTCAATGCCTTTTATTTATACACACACACACACACACACACAGACACACACACACACACACACACACACACACACACACACACATCATATGTATATTGTTGCAGTTTTGAGTTTTGATAAGTCAGTATAATAAAGGTTAAATTTCCCCCTCATAGTTAGTCACACAACAACATGTAGCCTCGCGATAGTGCAGTTATCTCTTAGTATTTGTGAGCATAGTCCTTTTCCTGTGTTAGTTATGCATTGAGTAGATTAAGGAGAATAGGACCTTCTCCTACTTCCATTGCCTTATCCCGCCTCCAATGCCTCATGCCTTTTTGTGCTGCCTTTGGTTCTTTTGGCGCGAATTAACATGAGGCAGGCCTAGGAGGGTCGGGTCGGGACCGAATGAGGGCGGCAGAGGAGCTGACGGTAAGCGTGAGCCGCCAATCAGGGCTCAGAGAGTGTGGCGGCAGCACTGCGTCACAGGGCGTGGTTGGAAGGTTCGAGAAGGTTCGGGGCATATCGATATAAGCGGTTGAGCAAAGCCCCCAGGAGCAGTTGAGTTCGAGCAGCAATTGAGGTACGAGGACTGAGTTGGCATTGAGTGAGAAGTTGAAGGAGCGTGGTCAGCAGTAAAGGACTTTGAAAGATACGGGATCGGCGAAAGACGCACGTGAACCGGGATGCGCGCTCATATGAAAGTGACGCTCGGTTGAGCTTGAAGCCGAGCCGCTAAAGTGCATTGAGTTACGCGAGTGAAAACGCGCTGTGGAACCACCAGCCGCGCTGAGAGACGTGTACTTTGCCTTCCTACCTCATCGGCTGCCTTTTGTTCGGGAGACGCGCTACGAGGATCCTTCCACCGCCTGCGTGCCTTCTTCGCGGGACGTGCTGGGACCGGGGAGAGCCGGACGGGGCCGTTCCTGGACGACCAAGTCAGCGCGTTTGGCCTGAACATCATCGTGCCTGCAATTCCCTGTGTGAGTGTGAATAGGCCCGAGTCTTGGATTTAAGGATAAGCCTGTTTAAGTTCTGCTCTGTGTCTCTGCTTCGACCAATCATTGTACATAATATTGGGAATAATAATTAAACGTGTGTTCTTCCTTCCATTCGATTGTTCTCGTGATTTCCTCATTGACTAAGCGTGGTACGAATAAAACCGCTCGAATCGGGTTCCACTACTAAGACTGCACAGACCACGTGGTACTCAATCCGCTCGGTGTACTCAAATTACACGTGGCTCGTGCGAGGCTTGGTTCCCCGCTTCCGTGGCGGCGTGGGTATTTAGGTACGAGCGAGACTTGGTCCCGAAACCCTACTTTGCGTTTGCCCAGGAGAGGCATTTCAAGTCTCTCGGTTCCGCCAAGCCCAGAAAGAACAAGGGGCTTAATCCCCCCTTGGTAAGGGTAAGAAGGGCGGCAGAAAACCGTAACAATATATATATATATATATATATACATACAGTGAAACCTTGACTTACGAGTGCACCAACTTACGAGTTTTCCGAGATACGAGCCGTCGCTCGGGCGGTTTTTTGCTTTGAGATTCGAGCCGAGATCTGAGTTACGAGCTTACGCCACCCACCACTAGGTGGCCCAACGAGCGTTCAGGTCACGTGGTTATCTTGCCGTGCAAGCATCTCTGCCGTATATCGCTGCTGCTTTGTTTTCGCATGTTGGTTACTTTGGAAAATTTCTTTGTTTTAACCATGGGTCCTAAGAAATTGAGTGCCTAGGGCAGTACTGAGAAGAAGAAGAGGATGATGTGCTTGGATATAAAACACGCAATCGTCGAAAAACATGAGCGAGGTGTGCGTGTTGTCGACTTGGCGAGGCAGTACGATCGTAGCAGTACGATCGAAACATTTTGAAAGGGAGTAAGAAACAAACCTCGTTGGACAGGTTTTTATTGAAATGCCCTGCAAGTGAAAGCGAGGAAAGTGTGGCGAAAAAGGCAAAAGTCATCTCCTCCACCTCCGCCAGCATCTTCGTCTGATCTTCAAGGTAAATACACTTAATAAAACCAGTTTATTTCTTTACATTGTGGCGGACACGGAAGCTCACTGGCGTGGTGACATCATTCCGCGCACCAAGTGGGCGGGGGCCACGCCGAGGGGTAGGCGTGGCCTCAGGATATACACCGGGCGCGCAGCCCGGAGCGCGCCAGTGTTACAGTGAGCTCTTGAATAAAGACTCTTACAAATTACCGCGTTGGCCGCTTCCTCCTTGTTTATAAGCAGCGCGCGTAACGCCGCTTATTATGTACAGTATATACGAGGTCGTGCTTGTTTATACATTATTTGTTATTTATAAAGTACATTTTTCTTATTTAAAAACACATAACAAAAAAAATTGGTGTGGTTTTTTGGGGGCTGGAACGGATTAATAGCATTTCAATGCATTTTAATGGGGAAATTTAATTTGAGAAACGAGCAAATTGAGTTACGAGCTCGGTCACAGAACGAATTAAACTCGTAAGTCAAGGTTTCACTGTATGTATGTATATATATATATATATATATATATATTGTTGCGGATATGGGATTTGGCCTCCATCCATATCCGCTTGTAAATATTCCCCTATTTCCCCAATACTCCCCAACTATCCCCAATCCCCCATTCCCTAGTCCCATTATCTGTAAACAACACTCTGTAGCCCCGACCTTCCCCTTTTTCCCCCATTAAATGTCGTACCCAGGTTCACCGCATCTCACGTAGACAACTTTCGGACATCTTGCTAGTTATTCTTAGTCTATGTCAGTTAAGGACTCGTTTCCATTAATTCTGACTCTTCGTTGCACCAGAATGTGATTGTATGGCACCATTAGTAAGTTTAGGACCTCCCAATACCTCCCCGCATCTCTTCCTCATGGAACAACAACACCAACAACAACAACAGCGGCGGCGGCGCGGCGGCGGCGCGGGGAGTGTGCGTCCTCACTCCGGCTTGGTTAGCCGCCATTGAACATGTGCTCCGACGGGGTTACCACGCAGGGGCTCACTGTCAGCTCCTCGTCAAGGGCGGAGCCCGGTAACCCCCCGCACCCAATAAGAAGCGGCGGACCGATTCCATCTGGGGCGGAGCTAACGAGCCGAGGGCGTGTCACTCCCCGCTGGGCATGCGCAGGAAGACGGAGGTGACGTCAGATGCGCCTCAGCTTGGAGAGAAACGGACGCCACCTCCAGCGCGACGATACCTACCCGCATCTCTGGACCGGACCGGGTCGATTCTGCCCCTGAGCCAAGGTGCACCTTGAGCTATCGACTGCCTGCCCTTCCTTGCCATCAATCCCTGTGTGAGTCAGTCTTGTCCCGTTTGTCTGTGGTCTGTCGGGAATTAAGATAAGACTGTGTCTAAGTGCCCATCTTGCTGTGCTTTACCTCTTGCCGTGTAATCTAACCGTTCTGCATAACCAATATTATATCCTCCTCCGGAGGTCTTGAGAACTGCACCCCTTGTGTCGTTGCCTTCATCCCAGCCGTTGTGTCCTTTCCTTCATTGATCTAGCGTAGCGCGATTCGGCCAACGTTCGAGTGTAATCGGGTAAACTGTGCGAACACGGCGGCCATTCCGCTCGGCCCATCATAACATCTAAGTCGTGTCCGTAACAATTGGTTGTCAGGAGTTGGATTCGGACCTGGGACTAAATTTGTTAGGCCCAAATTTTGGAACACCAATTGTACTATTAGTGTAACAATTGGTGTCGGGAAGTGAGATTGGACCCGAAGCGCGTTTCACGCGCTCGAAATTATAACGGCGAAATTTGATTGTGTTTTACAAAAATAAAAACCCGAATTTTGAAAGTCGCGCTATGGCAGATCAAGACGGCTGGGTTCCGGTAGAGGAGAGTGAGGCAGGTTCGATCCAGGACCAAATTGAGGGACAAGAGGAGAGCGAAGCAGTGAGGGTGGCAGGCTCGCAAAATAGCGTCGTCGCGCACGAGGTTACGGGCGCGCAAAATGGCGCCTCGCACATGGCCACGGCGACCGCGCCCGCGACCGTAGTAGCGCCACCGGTGGATTTGAACCTTTTTATGATGCAAATGACGGCCCTTATGGAAAAGAATAGTGAGCAATTGGGAGACCAAATTAGAGGTTTGAAAAGCAGTATGGGACAAATGGGGAACCGGATGGATGCTCAGGGTGAGCGATTGGAGGGCCAAATGGGGGTAATGAGGGACGAAGCGAGGGGTACCGGTGAGGGATTAAAACATGGGTTAATGGGGGTAGAAAACAGAATGGCCGCTCAAGAGAATCAAATGGAAGGGATGCAAAAGGGGTTAGAGGGGTTAGAAAACAGTATGGAAGGCAAATTGAGGGACATGAGGGACCAAGCGGAAAGGGAAGTTAAACAAATGGGGCAGCAGATAGAGGGGGTCAGAATGGGGGTAGAAACCAAACTGGATGCTCACAGGGAGGAAATGGAGCAGATGAGGGTGGCATCTGGGCAGGAGATGCAAGTGATGGGAGAAGAGATCAGAAGAGGTGTGAGTGAGGAGGTCGGAGGAGTGCGCGAGGAGGTGAGGCACTGTAAGGAGCACATGGAGAAGGAGGTGAGAAAGGGGACTGTAAAGTTACAAGGGGGCATAGAGGACCTGACGCAGGAAGTAGAACAACTGACAGAGGGACAAAAAGAACTAACGGACCATGTAAGGAAGAACACAGCGGTAATAGGAGGGTTAAAAGCGACACAAAATGACCTAAAAAATGACTTGGTAGCGACGAAGAGGGAATGTCAGATGGTACGTGAGGGACTGACAACGAGGTTGGACGAGGTGACAGAGGTAATGGAGACGAAGGACCGGCAGGTGAGGACGCACATGGAAACGGTCAAGGTAGCCTTAGAGGACGAGCTTGAGGAGACGTACCGGGAAATAAAAGAGGTGAAGCAGAAATTAGAAGAAGTGGAAGAAGGGGTGAGCGAAATTAAGAAGCGACGGAGAGGGGATAAGAAAGAGATAAAAGAGGAAATAAAAGAATTGGTCCAAAGTCTGTGTTTGGATCGTGATGATGTGCTCATTAACCGGATGAGGGATTCGCAGGTGATGGAGGAGAAGCGAAGAGGAAGAGGACCCGGTGTAAGTGGTGACCAATATGGTCGTGCGTATGATGCGCCAGGTGATTTAATGAGCTTGGGGGTCGAGATGGACCCGGGTGTTCGTGAGAGGCCGTTGGTGAAGTGTGCGACAGGTCTGGTGTGCGAAAAAGGAGGTGTGCGAGAAAGTCCGACTCTGGGGTGTGTGAGGAAAAAGTGCGTGCCAAGGAGTGAAGGTGCTGGCGAGAGTGAGTCGGTCGTAGCGCGTGTGCGAGGGAGCACATGGAAGCGCGGTGTGGTAAGTGTTACAGAGGGTGTGACGGGAGAGTGTGTGCAAGAGTGTGCGCGAGAAAGGTGTGTGACGGAGAGGTGCATGGGGAAAGAGTGCGCTGTCAAAGGCAAGGAAGAATGCACGCCTGTGGTGAGTGTTACAGAGGGTGTGACGGGAGAGTGTGCGCAAGAGTGTGCGCGAGAAAGGTGTGTAACGGACAGGTGCATGAGGAAAGAGTGCGCTGTCGGGAGTAAGGGTGAGTGCGTTGTCAAGAGTGGTGGTGAGAGTAGTGAGAGTGACAAGGAGCGTGAGTTGGTTGTGACAGGTGAGCGAGGATGTACACCTGGAATGGAAGGATGCACACCTGGAATGGTAGAGCATGAGTGGGAATGCATGCTGGAATTGGTAGTGAGGAACGTGGTTGGGTGTGCGAGTGAGAGCACACCTGTGATTGTCACAGAGGAGGTGACCGAGGAGGGGGCGCAAAGAGGTGTGTTGGTGAGGTGTGCGAGCGACGAATGTGTGCCAAGGTGTTCGGTGGTCAGGTGTGTGACCAAGTCGGTGAGCGGAATGGGTGTACCGAGGTGTGTAAGAAGAGGTACGACGAGGAGCATGGAAACGGCTGGATGTATGAGCACGAAAGGGGTAGCGTATGCTTGTAAGCATCCAGGTGAGGCATCGACGGTAACCGGGTTAGAGGTTAGGTCGACTTTAGCCGAAGCGGGCCCTCGGTGCGTGCCGGGCTTCGCGTGCCGCGAGAACCAGCGGGGATCCGAGCCACGGCGGGTTCAAAAGGACCGCCGTGCGCGATCCACGCTGGGCCTCGCGTGGAACGGCCGCGTCCGGGCTCCACTAGGCGGAGCGGGCAGCCCGATAGGAAGGGTCGTCATGGCGACCACTTTTTGTTGAGGCATTCCGGCAGGTCGAGATCGGGACATTGGATGGCTCCACGCCGGGGTGGTGCGTGGGATCTCGGCCTGGGTAAGCCCCCGTCCCTGCACCGAGTGCCGGACGCGTCCAGCCGCTGGCACAACACAACCCGCATTCATGGCTTGGCTTTACGAAGCCGGGCTTTGGACAGGAATTGGCGCACCGAGAGGCATTAGTGAGTAGACGGTGTGATGAGGTTAGTGTTTTGGACCCAAAATTAGAAAAAAACAAAATTTGATGATTGGCAAAGGATTGGCAGTAATGATTGGCAGATGATGGGTAGTGATTGGCAAATTTTTGATTTGTTGAAATTTGATGTGCAAAATTGGTAGTGAGCGATGGGCCCGGTGGGTAAGGGTGGCATCCCTGCCACCCTTCCCAGGTGGGGCAAATGCGCACTAGCTTATGGGGTGTATGGCAGTGAAAACTAGCCCGGGTGGGTTAGGTTATATTGATAGGGATCTAGCGAAGATGACATTAGGTAACGTTAAGGTTAGTTAGTGACTGATACCTGTAGTGGGGACGCAGGTAGATTAGTGTGGATGATAATGACGAGGGAGCGCAATAGTTTAAAGGGACGACTGGGAAGCGCAAGTTTCAGAGGGGAGTAGTTAGATGAGATGATGCTGTGTGAGGATGGAACAGGTGTGATTGCACAGGTGTGCAACTGAACAGGTGTATGGAGCAGTGTATGAGTAGTAAGTGTGTGGATCAGCGCGAATGCGCTTGGGGAGAGAAGGGTGCAGGTGGCACCAGGTGTGAGAGCACAGGTGTGCAAGTAAAGGTGGTGTGGAGAGAGTTGGAGTAAGTGGTACGGAGTGGTGTGCATGGTGCAAAGGTGTGGATGGGGGAAGAGTGGACCCCTTTCACGAGTACCCGGGGCGGGTAGTGTAAGTGTTAGGTAGAGGGTATAGGTAAATTGTGGTTGGATATTGGCATCTGTGGTGCGGTTGCAGAATGGTATTGTGGATGGGTGCATTAGTGTTGTGGAAATGGCTGGGCGTGTAGCCTGTTAGTGTGTGTAGTTGGTTTGGGCACTCCACCACTGGGAGGATGTCGGCCAGGTGAGGCCGCAGGTGGGCTCTGGGAGCCGGTAGTAGTTGTTGTGGATGGGGCCCGAGGATCCGGAGGACGGACCCGGGTAGCCCAGTGCCAGAGGGCACCAAGGGGTGACAGAGCCAGGAGAGGGCCTTCCCCCGTTAGTTAGGTTAGGGTGAGGAGCAGGTAAGCTCGGGTGGCAACTACAGTGGTGGAGGTGTGCAGGTGGGTAGACCTGCTGGGAGAGCTACACATCACAGCCCAGAAATTGTGCGAGGGCACCGGGAGATGAATCGGGGGAGTGAGACCTCAAATTGAGAGGCACCACAGTTTGGTCAATGGGAATTGGTTTTTAGAACCCATAGTGTAAGTTGGCCAATGGATTGGCAGGGAAAGACCCCGGGTAATGTAAAGTTGTTAAAGTCATTTAGGAAATAGTTAGGATTGATGAACCTGTCGCACCATACGCAGCCACTTACCTGTGGTGATGATGATGACTCCACACCTGTGTTTTCTTTGTTCTGTGTGGAGGAAATGAGAATTGCTGTGTGGATTGGTGAGACGCATCACGACGTGGATGAGACATTGGGGTGATTCCATCTCTCCCTCCTTAGGAGGGACTGATGATGAATTGGTGATGGCAAATTTTGCTGTTGAGTTGGAGATGGCAAATTGTGATGAGAGTTGGAAATGGCAAATTTGATTGGTTAGGAGGGAGAGAAGACGAATTTGGTTTATGGGAGGAACGGGGAAGACAGTAGGGACGTTTGTTGATTTGTAAAGTAGATGTTTATGGGTAGTGTTGTGTTTTGTGGATACAGTAAGGGGTAAGGGAGGGGCAATGTAGGTTACCTGGTGGGGGGGGGGGGCCTACGGTAGGAACGTACCTGTCTCACCTGGTTCCCATGTGCCCCCAGTGTGCATTACCTTACATTGCGTGCACTTTTGCGCCCTTACCACCTTACTCACTTGTCTACTTCTTTTGTCTCCCACCTCCGAGGATCTGGCTTTGGGGCAGAGAGAGAGGAGAGAGAGGTGCTGGCTCCGCAGTTGTGGGCCTGCACTTTCGCTGCTTGCTGCCTGGATCGATACACCATATGGACCGCAATTTTTGTGGCCGCCCACCATGGACCGCAGTTCTCTTGCGGGCAAGCACCACCCGTTGATGGACCTATGGGTCGACGTGGCACCTATGCCATACAGGTGAACCACTTTTAGTTGGCCCCCCTGATGGCCACAATTTAGAAATGGACGCGGTTGGCGCCTTTCTTCATTTCTAAGGAAGCCAGAAGGCCAAGTGCTCCATGAAGGCAAGACCAGCGGCAGAACATCGGCCGGCTGCGACACCACCGGTGACCATGGATACTTAATTGTGCATTTTTATGAACACTTTATTGGTGCACCGGATGGTGCTGACTGTACATGATGGGGTGGTGCTTTTGGTGCTTGGATGGGGTGCTCTGCACATTATTAAAGGCCGTAGGGCCACAGGGCACTCGTGGGTTGGTGTATCGATACTGGCATGCGTGCTCTCTCTGTGCATAACATCTGCATGTGTTCCTCCAAAAACAGGTCCTGGATCGTAGTGTAAATATCAGTGTAGTCTTGTGTAAATAATGCTCCCTACCGGCTGTATGTTTAGTTTGAGGATTCTTTCCGCGATTTGGTTATCCTGTGGGTGTGTTTCGGTGAGGAGAAGGGTGCAACGTCGCAGGGGGACATATTTACTCATTTGTGAACATCTGTAAAACTGTTGCACTCAGGGTTGAGTTAATAGTAGAGGGAACTACATCTGAGTGCCACACTAACGTAGGTAAAAATTTATCGGGTCGGGACGCCCCGAGGTAGAGAAGGGTGCAATGTTGCGGATATGGGATTTGGCCTCCATCCATATCCGCTTGTAAATATTCCCCTATTTCCCCAATACTCCCCAACTATCCCCAATCCCCCATTCCCTAGTCCCATTATCTGTAAACAACACTCTGTAGCCCCGACCTTCCCCTTTTTCCCCCATTAAATGTCGTACCCAGGTTCACCGCATCTCACGTAGCCAACTTTCGGACATCTTGCTAGTTATTCTTAGTCTATGTCAGTTAAGGACTCGTTTCCATTAATTCTGACTCTTCGTTGCACAAGAATGTGATTGTATGGCAGCATTAGTAAGTTTAGGACCTCCCAATACCTCCCCGCATCTCTTCCTCATGGAACAACAACACCAACAACAACAACAGCGGCGGCGGCGCGGCGGCGGCGTGGGGAGTGTGCGTCCTCACTCCGGCTTGGTTAGCCGCCATTGAACATGTGCTCCGACGGGGTTACCACGCAGGGGCTCACTGTCAGCTCCTCATCAAGGGCGGATCCCGGTAACCCCCCGCACCCAATAAGAAGCGGCGGACCGATTCCATCTGGGGCGGAGCTAACGGGCCGAGGGCGTGTCACTCCCCGCTGGGCATGCGCAGGAAGACGGAGGTGACGTCAGATGCGCCTCAGCTTGGAGAGAAACGGACGCCACCTCCAGCGCGACGATACCTACCCGCATCTCTGGACCGGACCGGGTCGATTCTGCCCCTGAGCCAAGGTGCACCTTGAGCTATCGACTGCCTGCCCTTCCTTGCCATCAATCCCTGTGTGAGTCAGTCTTGTCCCGTTTGTCTGTGGTCTGTCGGGAATAAGATAAGACTGTGTCTAAGTGCCCATCTTGCTGTGCTTTACCTCTTGCCGTGTAATCTAACCGTTCTGCATAACCAATATTATATCCTCCTCCGGAGGTCTTGAGAACTGTACCCCTTGTGTCGTTGCCTTCATCCCAGCCGTTGTGTCCTTTCCTTCATTGATCTAGCGTAGCGCGATTCGGCCAACGTTCGAGTGTAATCGGGTAAACTGTGCGAACACGGCGGCCATTCCGCTCGGCCCATCATAACATCTAAGTCGTGTCCGTAACAATATATATATATATATACACATACAGTCATGTGAAAAAGTAAGTACACCCCATGTAAAGTTTTGACTTTTTCAACATATTTCAACATACAGCTATTTGATCTTCATTTCAAGAATATTGATAGATAAAGGTGATATAATATAACAAATATCATGAAACATTTACATTTTGTAGTCCATTGTGTAATTTAAATAAACATAAATGCAAATTTAGCGTGTGGAAAAAGTAAGTACACCCCTACATTTATCACTACTTCAAATACCTAAAATTAGAAGCAGGTGCACCAGCTCAGGTGCAAATGACTAGAACATCATTAGAGAGGATCTTGGAGGAACCTGTCTTATTTAAACCTCAGACATTTAGTTTGGTTTGCTCTTTGTTTTTGAAGTGTGCGGCGTCACCATGACTAGATCAAAAGAGCTCTCCGAGGCCTTCAGAAAGAAGTTTATACATGGCGATGCGTCTGGGAAGGGATTTAAAAAGATATCCAAACAATTTGAAATCAATCATTCGACTGTCTGGAAGATCATGTACAAGTGGAGAAGATTCCAAACAACTGCCAACTTGTTCAGGCCAGGCCGCCCCAGCAAGTTCAGCCCGAGAGCAGACCGCAAGATGCTGAAAGAAGTCTCTAAGAATCCCAGAATGTCATCACGGGACCTACAGGTAGCTCTTGCCACTGTTGACGTCAAAGTGCACGAGTCTACCATTAGAAAGAGGCTGCACAAATTTGATCTGCATGGGAGGTGTGCCAGGAGGAAACCTTTGCTGTCCAGAAAGAACATCAGGGCAATACTAAAGTTTGCCAATGAACACCTCGGCAAAGACCAGCACTTCTGGAACAATGTGCTCTGGACAGATGAGTCAAACGTAGAGCTATTTGGCCACAGTACCAGAAGACATGTTTGGTGAAAACCAAAGACAGCATTTGACCACAAGAACCTGATACCAACTGTAAAGCATGGTGGTGGAAATATTATGGTTTGGGGCAGCTTTGCTGCATCAGGGCCTGGGCAGCTCACCATCATAGAATCCACTCTTAATTATTCATTGTACCAGAGGGTGCTTGAGGATAATGTGAGGCCATCTTTCGGAAAGTTGAAGCTCAACTGAAGGTGGACCTTGCAACATGACAATGACCCTAAATATAGCAGTAAATCCACCAAGGAATGGCTGAAAACAAAGAAATGGAGGGTTCTGGAATGGCCAAGTCAAAGCCTGGATCTAAATCCCATCGAGATGTTGTGGGGGGATATTTAACGAGCTGTGCATGCAAGAAACCCCTCAAACATCGCACAGCTGAAAGAATTCTGCATGCAGGAGTGGGCAAAAATTTCTCCCAGTCGGTGTCAGAGACTAGTAGACAGTTATAAGAAACGCCTACTTGAGGTTGTTTCTGCCAAAGGTGGCAATACCACCTATTAGAGCCAAGGGTGTACTTACTTTTTCCACATGCGAAATTTGCATTTATGTTTATTTAAATTATACAATGGACTATCAAAATGTAAATGTTTCATGATATTTGTTATATTATATCACCTTTATGTATCAATATTGTTGAAATGAAGATCAAATAGCTGTATGTTGAAATATGTTGAAAAAGTCAAAACTTTACATGGGGTGTACTTACTTTTTCACGTGACTGTATATACATTACAACGAACGTAGGCTATATGTAAAAATAGAATTACCAGGGGTAGGCTATATGTAATATGCTGCATCTATATGTATGTGTAAAAATAGAATCTCCACCTAGGTCATACTATCCTCTTCAACTAAAGTATCAAACAAGCCCGGCTACGCCGCTGTTAGACTTTCGGTCTTGTTTTCTCTGCAATTGTTGGTCTGAATGACACAAAATTTTCACCATAGGAGTGTTTCCGCCTGTAGGCGTGAATTAGTGACAATTATGCGGCCATAGTTCACGTGGTATGGTCGCCACCTTGGAAAAACGTTACACCTCTATATCTCTGAAACTGTTCCATGGTAAAAATTTAAACATAGCTCATTGTCAAGTACTCCCCGTGAGGAATAAGATATGTTAATGATGATGTCATCGGTGCCTTCGTTATGATATCATAATTCGACAGTATAATGCTTCATCCAATCACTATTAATTTTTTTCACTGCAACTGTTGGTCTGATGGACACAAAATTTTCTCCATAGTATCACCTCCTCCAGTAGAATATTTTAAAGAAAATTTTGATGTCATAGATCACGTGGTACAGGCGCCATCTTGGAAAAAAAACAAAAAAACGTTGCACCTCTATGTCTCCGAAACTGATCAATGGAAGAAAATTGAATCTTGGCTCATTTTAAAGAACTCCGCATGGGGAATAAGTGTTAATGATGATGTCATCGGTGCCTTAATCATGACTCATAATTTGACAGGGACAACGCTTAGTCTGATCAGTTTGAAATTTCATGAGCATGATCTACGCAACAATTATATTAAAAAATTTAAATTTATGATGCCATCGCTAACGTGGGCTGGCAGCCATATAGGATCAAAGAAAAAAAACCTTCAAAAATAGAAAAGGTGGCTCGCACCAAGTTGAATCCGCAGGGTAAGTATTCTATGAATACCATCTCGTTTAAATATCAGTATTCGGGGACCAATATTAATAAAAATTATATAAAACACTGAAAGATACATTTCTAAAACAATAATGAATCGTTGATAGTTATACCAACATAATGTGTGTGTGTGTGTGTGTGTGTGTGTGTGTGTGTGTGTGTGTGTGTGTGTGTGTGTGTGTGTGTGTGTGTGTGTGTGTGTGTGTGTGTGTGTGTGTTTGTGTGTGATCGATGAACATTTTTCAATGTTCATTCAAATACTCAACTCAGCTTGTACAAAGTCCTTCAAAAACTTCAAATCCTTTGCATTGAGAGAGTTTCCCCAAAACAAATTACAAAAACTAAAACAAACGTCTAGTTGTGTAATCCCACCACACTTGCAGTTGCTCAACTACTGAATGTGCATATTGTTCATTTTTCCGTGGCCTTGAGTGAAAATGAAAAACATTTATAAAGTCAATTGGTCAACAAAAGTATTTTGCTTCTTGAACGCCAACGGTGGATTTAATTGTTGAAAAGGTACACAAGTTCACAATAAATTCAGCCTTACCAACCGTGCTCCAGCCGTTTTAATAGAGAAGAGTGCAGAAGTTTGCACATGATGAGATCACTTCCTTATACTGCAGCCAAAGGTTATTACTGTATTGAATGGCTGCATCCTGTAAACATCTCTCCACCTCTGCCCTATTGCCTCTGTTCTGACCTGACTCACAAATCATTAGAGCCTAGCTTCCCATCCACACCCCCACTCAAATCCCTTGCCTGCATAAACTTTCCAGGACATAAACAGCATGAGGTTTTATGTATGTATGTACAGTGCATTCAGAAAGTATTCAGACCCCTTCACTTTTTTCACATTTTGTTATGTTGCAGCCTTATGCTGAAATTGTTTAAATTCATTTTTCCCTCATCAATCTACACCCAATACCCCATAATGAAAAAGAGAAAACAGGATTTTAGAAAGTTTTGCAAATTTATTAAAAAGAAAAAACTTAAATATCACATTTACATAAGTATTCATACCCTTTACTATGACACTTGAAATTTAGCTCAGGTGCCTCCCATTTCTCTTGACCGTCTTTGAGATGTTTCTACACCTTGATTGGAGTCCACTTGTGGTAAATTCAATTGATTAGACATGATTTGGAAAGGCACACACCTGTCTATATAAGGTCTCACAGCTGACAATGCATATCAGAGCAAAAACCAAGCCATGAGGTCGAAGGAACTGCCTGCAGAGCTCAGAGACAGGATTGTGTCGAGGCACAGATCTGGGGAAGCCTACAAAAAAATCTCTGCCACATTGAAGATTCCCAAGAGCACAGTGGCCTCCATGATTCTTAAATGCAAGAAGTTTGGAACACCCAGGACCCTTCCTAGAGCTGGCCACCCGGCCAAACTGAGCAATCATGGGAGAAGGGCCTTGGTAAGAGAGGTGACCAACCACCCGATGGCCACTCTGACTGAGCTCCAGAGATCCTGTGTGGAGATGGGAGACACTTCCAGAAGGACAACCATCACTGCAACACTCCACCGATCTGGGCTTCATGGCAGAGTGGCCAGACGGAAGCCAAACAGTTCAATCTTGGTTTCATCAGACCACAGAATCTTGTTTCTCACAGTCTGAGAGTCCTTTAGGTGCTTTTTTGCAAACTCCAACCAGGCTTTCATGTGTCTTTCACCGAGGAGAGGTGGAGTGTTGCAGTGATGGTTGTCCTTCTGGAAGTTTCTCCCATCTCCACACAGGATCTCTGGAGCTCAGCCAGTGACCATCGGGTTCTTGGTCACCTCTCTTACCAAGGCCCTTCTCCCCCGATTGCTCAGTTTGGCCGGGCGGCCAGCTCTAGGAAGAGTCCTGGTTGTTCCAAACTTCTTCCATTTAAGAATTATGGAGGCCACAGTGGTCTTGGGAATCTTCAATGCAGCAGAATTTTTTTTGTAGAATCCCAGATCTGTGCCTCAACACAATCCTGTCTCTGAGCTCTTGAGGCAGTTCCTTCGACCTCGTAGCTTGGTTTTTGCTCTGATATGCATTGTCAGCTGTGAGACCTTATATAGACAGGTGTGTGCCTTTCCAAATCATGTCCAATCAATTGAATTTACCACAGGTGGACTCCAATCAAGGTGTAGAAACATCTCAAGGATGATCAAGAGAAATGGGAGGCACCTGAGCTAAATTTCAAGAGTCATAGTAAAGGGTATGAATACTTATGTAAATGTGATATTTAAGTTTTTTCTTTTTAATAAATTTGCAAAACTTTCTAAAATCCTGTTTTCTCTTTGTCATTGTGGGGTATTGGGTGCAGATTGATGAGGGAAAAAATGAATTTAAACGATTTCAGCATAAGGCTGCAACATAACAAAATGTGAAAAAAGTAAAGGGGTCTGAATACTTTCTGAATGCACTCTATGTTTAAAGCAGTGATTCTTGAAGACTGATAATTTTATGGAAGGGAATGTAAGAAAGTAAAATGCTGTACCCACACCATTAAGCCAAAATTTTCAAACAGGTTTACAGTAATAAAGCTAGATATCTACGATTACAAAGCAATCACCAAGATTAAGCTTCTCCGTGTCCGTGATGCAATATTGGCCATATTTTCGGATCGACATGTGACCTTGACCTTCTACATATAGGGATAGAGTGTAAATCAAAACAATAGGGGAAATACCGCTGAGATCACCTGGTGGAACCAGGGAACCACTGGTAGGTGTGGATGACCTACAACGTATGTAACAGAGAAGAAAATAAATACCTATTTTGGGAAGAAACCCTCTGATCTTTTTAATGTCATGAACTAACTTTAGTCCCTTGCAGGTGATGACGGTTGTGGTCAGGTTTCATCGAAATTGTGTTTGTAGATTCAAAGAAGAAGTTCAAGTGTTTACGTAAGCCTAACTGACTGCCTGACTGACAAACAGCGCGCAATGCTAATACTTTCCCTGAACAATTTTTGTTCTACGTAAGTTAAAATGTGTCCCCATCTACAATCTATCCAAAAAACTCAACATCATGAAAATAGGAGGAAAAGTATTCAAGTTGTGATCAAACAGGTGTGTTTCGTTAATTAGGTCAAAAGCCAAAAAGTAGGTCAAGGACATTGATCAAGTATCAGATGCACAATTTCAGTGCTACTACACTCTTATGATGCATGCACATCTTCGAAGGCCAAGCAGTCTGAGATTCACATGGGCAAAATTTAACGATGACAGAAAAGCGTTTTTTTTTTCAGTCTGCCATTTTACCTGGTCCTTTAACCTGAAGGTGTATGATGGAAATTAAGCGTGCATGCAGCTTGTTCTAGGTTATCTTGGGAGGGAAACGTCGTACTTATCTGACCAAGCTTAGTTGAGTTATGGTGAAAAATATCAGAATGTCGATAATTAAGGAAAGGCTTAACTTGTTAAAATGGGTAAAATGGCTTGTTAAACTTGTTAAACTTGTTAAACTTGTTAAAAATGGGTAAAATACAACAACAACAACATGCATTTTAAGGCCATTTCCCTGCAAGAGAGCGGGAGTTAGCCTTGCGGTCCCCATGACAATCTTCTCCATTTTGCCCTATTTTCTGCATCTCTCCTTGTTAACCCCATTGCCCGCATTTCTTCTTCCACCATCTTTAGCCGAGTCTTTCTCGGTCTTCCCCGTCCTCTACTTCCTTCTACATTCATTTCCATCACTCTTCTCAACAAGTCACTTTCATCCTTCCTCAACACATGACCAAACGATCTCAACCTGTTCCTCTTCACAGCATTAACCACAGGCTCTATTCCCATCATCTTTCGCAATTCATCATTTGTCTTCCTCTGTCTCAACGATACTCCACACATCCACTGAACCATTCGCATTTCCACCCTTTCCAGCCTTAGTTGCTGCTCTACGTTCATTACCCATGTCTCGCTCCCATAAATCATAACACTTCTCGCACATGCAGCATACACCTTTCCCTTCAGCTTCAACGACACTCCCCTCCTCATCAGCACGCCATTCAGTTCCCGAAACTTCTTCCATGCACATCTCACTCGAGCAACCGTTGCCGAGTCTGATCCACCTTCTCCATTCAGCATGTCTCCGAGGTAGAAAAATGTTTTCACACCTTCCAGCTTCATGCCGTCTCCAAGATCCAACTCAACATTTCCTCCATCTGCAGCTCCCTCTGTGCACACCTTACATTTGGATGTAGCTGCCACACTGGTTAATAACCCTCTCAGACCACTACATTTTTGATGAACCCACTCAGCGCACATTGTACATTGAATGGAGTTCACTCCGACACCCTTCCTGCACACAGCACATGGCCACTTCCCAGTTCTTTCCACCTCACCACATGCTTTACCACTTGCCATCACCTTCGTCTTCCCTATATTCACCTTCAGACCTTTTGTCTCCAGACATTCCTTCCACTTGTTCATCTTTTCCTTCAGTCCATCTATACTTTCCGCAATCAACACCAGATCATCTGCATACAACAACTCCCATGGAAAACCCTCCTTTACTTTCTGAGCCAGCACCTCCATCACAGCTACAAATAGTAGTGGACTTAGTACCGACCCCTGATGCACCGCCACCTTCACCTCAAACTCACCACTGTTCCCGTCCTTCGTCCTTACAGCTGTGCGCGCTCTTTTGTACATTGCCATCACAACTCTGATCAACCATTCCTCTACTTCTAACTTCCTCAATGCCCATGTCAATACTTCACGTGGAACCCTATCGAATGCTTTCTCCTGATCAACAAACCCAAGAAACAACTTCTTCCTCTTCTCCATGTACTTCTCCTGCAACTGCCTCACAATAAAGAGCGCGTCTGCCATTCCCTTTCCTGACATAAATCCAAACTGCATTTCGTCAATCTTCACCTACTTCCTTATCCTCCTCTCCAACACCCTTTCCAATACATTCATTCCATGCTCCAATAACTTTATTGCTCGGTACGAGCTATACTCCAGAGGGTCAGCTTTCCCCTTGTATAGAGGGACGAGGGTACTCAGTTCCCAATCCACTGGAATGCGACCTTCTTTCAACACCAGATTACATATCTCTGCCATTCTCTTCACACCCCAACTTCCTGCTGCCTTCAACATATCTCCCACAACTCCCGTCCGCCCTCCCGCTTTTCTACTCTTCATTGCTTTTATCGCTTCCTCAACTTCCTTCTCAGTTATCTTCTCTGCCGGTCCTAAAACTGGGTTACTCTCTATGTTGCCATCCCATTCATTCTCTGTATTCAACAGCATTTCCATATATCTTTTCCATCTTCCTTTAATTCCATCTGGGTCCACAACGATTTGTCCCACTTCATCCTTCAAGCAACTCACCCCCATCACATCCACCTATCTTTCGCTATCTGCTTTGCAATCCTGAATACCGCTCTCTGACCCTCTTCCGAATCCAAGCGTTCTCCGAACATTTTCTGACATGCCTCCTGCGCCTTTGCTACCTCTTTATTTGCAGACTTCTTGGCTGCCTTATAACTTTCATGCTCTGCTTTTTCTACTCCCGTACCCTTCGCCTTCTGCCACTCCTTGAACTTCTTCCTTTTCTCGTCAATGCTCTTTCCAACTTCATCATGCCACCACCATGTTTATAAGTGCCTCGGTGGTCCTTTTGTCCATCCACATACCTCACCAATGGCTCGCAACAGACTATCTTTCATTGACGTCCAACCACGTTCAAGCTCAACCACATCATCCTCTACCCTACTCAGCCTCTCTTTTAATGCCTCCCTTACTGTCACCTCTTTCAACCTACACACCTTCATTCTCGGTTGGTACTTCACCCGCCGAGCTCTTCTCGCACCTTTCACCCTTATGTCGCAGACAACCAAGTGGTGCTGTGAAACAGCCTCCTCCCCCGGGATCACCTTTGTGTCCCGGAGGTGCCCCCTATCTCGCCTACGCACCATCAGGTAGTCAACGGTTGTCGTCGACCCACCTGACGTGTATGTAACAAGCTTATTATCCCCTTTCTGGAACTGAGTATTTCAAATCAACAAATCAGCTCCATCAGCAAACTCCAAAATCCTTTCACCTTCTTCATTTCTCACACCATATCCGTAACCCCCATGAACTCCCTCAAAACCATCCATACTCCTTCCCACATGTCCATTTAGGTCTCTTCATACCACAACAACTTCCTCATCTTTCACGTTTTCCATCAGCTTCTCTATCGCACACCAGAACTTGTCCTTCTCTTCATCGCTCCGACCAACCTGCGGAGCATATCCCGAGATGACGTTCACCAAGAGCTTTCCAATCATCATTTTCACCATCATGAACCTATCACTCACTCTAGTCACACTCACCACACTGTCTACAAACTCCTCAAAAAACAGGACACCAACACAATTCACGCACTTCGGGCACCCTTTCCACACAAACTTGTATTTCTGTCCCTGCCTACCCTTCACCATTCTCACACCACTTCCCTTCCATCTCGTCTCATGCACACAATATATGTCCACTCTTCTTCTGACCAATACTTCCACCACTTCTCCTGATCTCCCTGTCATTGTCCCTACATTCCATGTCCCACACCTCAGAAACCGATCTCCACTTCGGGCTGTACCCTGCCCATATGTAGTTGTAATTGTCATGGTTTTCTTTTTGAGGCAATGTTTTTATGGCCGGATGCCCTTCCTGACGCCAACCCTCTTAGTCGCCTCTTACGACACGCAGGGATACGGTGTACCTATTCTAACCAGGGTACACATGTCGAGATCATGCCATTGGTTGTGCCTCATGTAATTGTGGTTTGTATTTAATAATGGTTGCTTTGTGAAAAGGATTAAGCTTACTATGTTCCTCTTGTTTTGAACTATGTTTTATTGTCCAACTGTGCCAAAAAATGTAGAAAGATAGTGAAACCGCTTGCTCTGTTAGACCCCCTCGTGAAAACGCATCTGTCTGTCCTTGACCAAAAGCCAACATGGAAGATAAGTTTTGAGAATGTCACGGTGCTCTTTCTCCCTCCCGCATCTTGCCCTTTGCTCATGCCAAAGAAGATAGGTTCTCGGGGGGAGATGTCGAGCCAGTTTTTCCTTTGTCCGTGCTCATTTTTCAGCGGAGATTTTTTGTATAATTCTGTGTATCTATCTATAATTCCAGTAATCTCTGTGTGTATGTTTGTATGTTTGTATGTTTGTATGTTTGTATGTTTGTATGTCTGTATGTCTGTGACCGCTGTTTCTCGACAACCACGGGTCCGATATACTTGAAACTTGCCAGGTATATTGCTGGGGACCCAAGGATGTGCCTTTTCAAGGTTTCATATTAATCGGAGAAGTAGTTACCGAGCTATGTCCAAAAAACGATTCAACCAATCAGAGAGCAGCGAGCTATCACGTGTGCCGAACGTGGCGAACAGACTCTGCCTCGGACGGCACATTTGAGAGCGTATTCATTTATTTCACGTTGGAAAACTATGTTGCCGTTAAACTATGTTTTAAAACTAATTAAAACTAATTTGCGATTCATCGTAACTGCGATTTGCGACCTTCCGGACAGTGAAGACTGCACTTCCGGCAGCCAATCACAGAACGCGTTGTTGCGTAGGCGTGGCCGATGTGAGAGCGAGCCGAGCCGAGCGCGTGCGCCATTACGGTTCGTAATTCGATTTCTTCCGGAGAAAATAATAATTTCTCGATTTCTTATGCGCATTATTTCTCCCAATTCAGTCAGAGCGAAGGGCGGAAGCGAAGAGCGTTGTTTTTTTTGTTTACGGGCGTACGGGCGTACGGGCGGGGTAGAGCGTACGGGTAGCGTTTTTTTTTTTTTTTGGCAAGGAACGGGCACCCACGTACGGGCATGCCCTAGTATAAAGAAACTCTGGGTTGCCAATTTTCTAGGAGTGTATGTGGCCATGCTGTTCAATTGTGAATGGTATGACTCTTACACCCTCCACAGCGCTGTGATATTGGTTCATCATTAAATCTTGTTATCTCTTGAACTCAAGGTGTGGAACATGGTTCTATTCTCGTCACACACCGGTCCAAGTCATTGTAATTCATGTAAAAGCACAAGGATGGCCGAGTCGTCCTCCCAAATACATTACACATACAAGCTCCTCCACAAGCTTGAGATCACCATTGATAACAAAGAAAGGGTTCGTTTACACTGCACGTTAAGCAGCTAAGATGGCCAGGCCTACAGAATGTAAACGCATCACTTTCGAAGGTGAGATCCTCAGTGAGCAGAAGCACTCGGAGCCCTCAAGCACCTCGTGCAAACGAGCCTCAGGAAGCAGGAAAGGAGGCCTCAAGCACGTCATGCAAACGAGCCTCAGGAAGCAGGAAAGGAGGCCTCAAGCACGTCGTGCAAACGAGCCTCAGGAAGCAGGAAGGGAGGCCTCAAGCACGTCATGCAAACGAGCCTCAGGCAGCAGGAAAGGCCTCAAGCACGTCGTGCAAACGAGCCTCAGGAAGCGGGAAAGGAGGCCTCAAGCACGTCGTGCAAACGAGCCTCAGGAAGCGGGAAAGGCCTCAAGCACGTCGTGCAAACGAGCGTCAGGAAGCGGGAAAGGAGGCCTCAAGCACGTCGTGCAAACGAGCCTCAGGAAGAAGGAAAGGAGGCCTCAAGCACGTCGTGCAAACGAGCCTCAGGAAGCAGGAAAGAAGGCCTCAAGCACGTCGTGCAAACGAGCCTCAGGAAGCAAGAAAGGAGGCCTCAAGCACGTCATGCAAACGAGCCTCAGGAAGCAGGAAAGGAGGCCTCAAGCACGTCGTGCAAACGAGCCTCAGGAAGCAGGAAAGGAGGCCTCAGGCACGTCGTGCAAACGAGCGTCAGGAAGCAGGAAAGGAGGCCTCAAGCACGTCATGCAAACGAGCCTCAGGAGGCAAGAAAGGAGGCCTCAAGCACGTTGTGCAAACGAGCCTCACGAAGGAGGAAAGGAGGCCTCAAGCATGTCGTGCAAACGAGCCTCAGGAAGCAAGATAGGAGGCCTCAAGCACGTCGTGCAAATGAGCCTCAGGAAGCAGGAAAGGAGGCCTCAAGCACATCGTGCAAACGAGCCTCAGGAAGCAGGAAAGGAGGCCTCAAGCACGTCGTGCAAACGAGCCTCAGGAAGGAGGAAAGGAGGCCTCAAGCACATCGTGCCAACGAGCCTCAGGAAGAAGGAAAGGAAGCCTCAAGCACGTCATGCAAACGAGCCTCAGGAAGCCGGAAAGGAGGCCTCAATGATGTCGTGCAAACGAGCCTCAGGAAGCAGGAAAGGAGGCCTCAAGCACATCATGCAAACGAGCCTCAGGGAGAAAGAAAGGAGGCCTCAAGCACGTCGTGCAAACGAGCCTCAGGAAGCAGGAAAGGAGGCCTCAAGCACGTCGTGCAAACGAACCTCAGGAAGCAGGAAAGGAGGCCTCAAGCACGTCGTTCAAACGAGCCTCAGGAAGCAGGAAAGGAGGCCTCAAGTACGTCGTGCAAACGAGCCTCAGGAAGCAGGAAAGGTGGCCTCAAGCACGTCGTGTAAACGAGCCTCAGGAAGAAGAAAAGGAGGCCTCAAGCACGTCGTGCAAACGAGCCTCAGGAAGCAGGAAAGGAGGCCTCAAGCACGTCGTGCAAACGAGCCTCAAGAAGCAGGAAAGGAGGCCTCAAGCACGTTGTCCAAACGAGCCTCAGGAAGCAGGAAAGGAGGCCTCAAGCACGTCGTGCAAACGAGCCTCAGGAAGCAGGAAAGGAGGCCTCAAGCACGTCGTGCAAACGAGCCTCAGGAAGCAGGAAAGGAGGCCTCAAGCACGTAGTGCAAACGAGCCTCAGGAAGCAGGAAAGGAGGCCTCAAGCACGTCGTGTAAACGAGCCTCAGGAAGCAGGAAAGGAGGCTTCAAGCACGTCGTGCAAACGAGCCTCAGGAAGCAGGAAAGGAGGCCTCAAGCACGTCGTGCAAACGAGCCTCAAGAAGCAGGAAAGGAGGCCTCAAGCACGTCGTGCAAACGAGCCTCAGGAAGCAGGAAAGGAGGCCTCAAGCACGTCGTGTAAACGAGCCTCAGGAAGCAGGAAAGGAGGCCTCAAGCACGTCGTGCAAACGAGCCTCAGGAAGCAGGAAAGGAGGCCTCAAGCACGGCGTGCAAACGAGCCTCAGGAAGCAGGAAAGGAGGCCTCAAGTACGTCGTGCAAACGAGCCTCAGGAAGCAGGAAAGGAGGCCTCAAGCACATCGTGTAAACGAGCCTCAGGAAGCAGGAAAGGAGGCTTCAAGCACGTCGTGCAAACGAGCACGACGTGCTCGTAGTTTTGCCCTACCTCCTTTTCTCGCTTGTTTAGCCGATGACGATGAAAGGAAGACCGACGAGGGTCGAGTTGAACCTTCCCGTGCTGAGATTGAGTATCATATACAACACAAGGGAATGAAAAAGAAATAATATAATGTTCTTTGTATTAACTTCTTCATATAATAAAATGGCTTCGGTAAAATTCCAGGGGCATAGAAAAGGCCCCTTTATATAAGAGTATGTGGCAAAGTAAAGAAAAGAAGGGACATGCCATAGCTTGTAGAAAATTCCAAACAAAACAAAATAAGGGGCATTCAAAAAACCTCGTGTGCATGCTGGACTACCCTTGTGTTCTGAAGAGGATCCTAGTATTGCTCTAGAAAAGTTCATATAAAGGGCACCAATTTTATTCATACACCTGCATGTAGAAGTAAATGTATTTTATTTGCCAGATGTAGGGCGCCCCTTTATATGAACTTTTCTGGAGCATTACTAGATATTTATATTACTAGATAATATTAATCTTGTAATCTTGGAAAATATTTACTAGATAATATTTTTTTATATATATATATTTATTTATGTATATATATTTATATATTTTTAATTTTAAAGTAAAAACTATAGCACTTAGGTGGAATTTGTTTTAAAAGCCATTAACTAGACCTATTGGCCGATGTATATTCCAAGTTTCAGCTAGTTTCAATGTATAGTCCTTGAGATATGAGCGCCAACACATTTTTGGCAGACGGACAGACGGACAGACACCAACGTGATTTTGAGGGTTTTCCAAATATAACTCAAGAATGCATAAACGGACATTGCTGAAATTTGGAACATATTACTTCAATGTACAAAGCATTTACTTCTGAAATTTGCAGCCGATTTCGTCCAGTAGAAGCCGAGAAACGCATTTTCAGTCCCCATGTAAAAGCTGCATACAGAGAAACGATCCCTTATATAAAGGGAGGGGCGCTTTGTGCGCTCCTTTGATTGTCACATCAACGGGTCCTCTAACACCATCACATCGACAGTAATGATTTTCATTAAATTCCCACAGGAGAGGCCGAATCACATGTCTACTTTGTCCTTCAAGCCTGCCATTAACAAATTTCCACCCCCACCCCCTTCCCATGCCTCCTCCCCCCAAGTCCTCTCCCTCCCACAGATCTCCCGATGTCCCTGCTCTCAAATGTTGTACTTGTGTGCTGCTCTCTCTCCCCATCTTGTCTCCAGCTCCCTTTATCATATGTTTTATGTGTCAGTTTGTCTTTTTGTAGACAATGTTCGCTCTTACACGAGCCTCGATCTTGTAATAGAAAAAAAAAGAAAAAAAAGTGTTTTGCCCTACCTTCATTAATGCTCCATCATTTACACCACCTAATTCAACACATTAAATTATTTATTCGTGCCTGTTTGTGTCCTCTATGGCATCACTAAAAACCACTTCCTGTTGGGAATTATTTTAAATTGTGTTTGATTGCCAGACAGGCAGACAGACAAAGTATTATCTTACTCCTCTGTGCGTATGCGCCGTCGAGAAGAAATTCCGTACAATTTGACAAATTCAGAGCCAAATTACTGCTAAACTGCAGGTTAATGTTCCAATTAATGTTCTGATTTATGTTCTACATGTTCAAAATATAGAATTCAATTGAAATTAAGTATTCCCTCGACCATAGACGTTTTGGAACATATGTCTGTGCACAAGAAGGGTGTCTGTGCACAAGCAGTCAGACAGAGAGTGAACCAATTGCTTCGCCCCACTTTTTGCTTCACATGCGGCGTAAAATAAAAAAGTATTATTTAAAGAAGATGGACAAGACCATGTAGACGGAGAATCCTGAGACAAAATATAGACAGATACCAAGGCAAGCACATAGATAAACTGGTGAGTTCATGGAACACCTTACACTGCGCAGTCTTTCCAAAAAGGACATGGGCAGTGTACCTTAAGCTCTTGCTTTGCATTTCTGAGCACAATCTATATTACCTACAAGCCAGTGCGATTTTGTCTGAATGTCAATATTCTCCATTGCTGAGAACGTGAGTGGAAAATTTGATTGGCCGAAATGGAATAAAATTGCATAATATTTTGTCTAAGGGGGGAAAGCAGGGAAGAGTGGGAGATCCCTCTTCCAACCCCTTCACCTCCTCCCATCCCCATCCCCTCCCTCCAGACTCCCAGCCGACATCCCAGAGAGGGAGGACAGAGAGAAAGAGGTGGGAGAGAGAGAGGGGGGGGGGGGGTGGGTAGAGGAGCGAGAGAGGGGAGGATTCAGTTGGGATCTGGAGGGAGAGAGAGGTGCAGGGAGAGACAGGAGGGGGAGGGGTGGAGAGAGAGGGGACGGAAGAACATGGGGGAGAGCGGGGAAGGGTGGGAGAGCCACATGTCACTATACTGTACACTATGAGAGGAAGGGTGTGTGAGGAGTGAGAGAGAGGGGGGGGGGAACTGAAGAGGGTGTAGGTGTGAGGGGAGGGTGAGGATCGGGTGGGGGAGGGAAAGAGGTGGGATGGAGAGGTGGAGAGGGAGGAGGAGAGAGGATGGGGGAGAGGGGAGGGAAGGGTGAGGAGGTTGGAGGGGGCAAGAGAGGGATGGGGGAATTTAGCAGATGCGATGCCCAGTTTAATGTCCATCTGAGAGATGGTACACACTGATAAATCGCGCTGCCTGTGAAACACCAGGATGAGATTTTATAGCTGGGTCAGGATTTGAACCTGGGCTATATGGCTTCAAGCAAGTGTGCATATGTCTCGGCCATCCTGCCGTAGTACTTGTCCCATTGCTTTACTAATTATAATCTAATTTATTTTGCCTTCATAACTCCTGGGATGTCCCCTTGGAGAACCAAGCCATGGTATCACCCTGGAACCCAAATGTCTTAAGCACTCAAGCAAGCACTCCAACTAAATGGTTGAAGAATAGCTCATTTATTTTAATCACCTTAACATTGTCGTGAATGTCAATTTGTAATCATTTTATTTTAAAAAATCAACGTCTGCTGTGATAAAAATTTTAATTACACCACTTGTGACTAATGCATGGCTTACAAAACATCGTTGAAAAGGAAAGGCTTGGTTTAATGGAATTTTCAGACCCACGAGGCTCTACATATATACCATGTGGCAGGACATAACTACAGTGAATGAAGGAGCCTTTGGGTAATCCATCATACCATGTGTGTTTCCCACTCTTAAAAATCTCAGAACTTATGTTATATACTTGAATTAGTCTGTGAGAGGCCATTGTGGAAAATCTCATCATATAATGCCTAAAATCTCTCAAAGCTCCTAATTTGAAAACTATAGCACCTACAATAACAATGTATATAGTGATTTTTAAGTATGAAGATCAGCTATTCGATTATGTGAGTGTGTAAATTGAAAAAAAAACATTTGAGCACTTAATCATACAGAAACAGTTGCAGCCTGTTCCAAGTAAGGCATTTTGAACAAAACATAAGACCCCTGTGAGGGATAGCAGGCTGACCAAGGATAAAGCCTGTTTTTGTTTTAATTTAATAAGCCGGTTAATTGTTCTCAAAAAGTGTGTTTTGATACATCCAACCACTCAGTTTTCATTCATGCACTCATGCTATATTAATGTTTGTCGAGCATGCAGATACACACACACTGCAATACCATCCACTGTGTCTTTCAGAACAGGTGAAGCTGATTATTCTTAAACTTGTCAAAAATAACATGATCTCTCAATAGCCCAGTAAGGCTTGGATACACTAACCAACTGTCAACAAACCTCTTTTTTTCACAAGAAGGCACGCAAATACTCATTTTGTGTCTTCCTGACAGTTGCTCATCAATGCAGTCCCGTACAAAATGTTGCAAGAAAGTAGTATATTATCTATAAGAAGGCCAAGGTCAATATCCCCACAACTTGAGAACGACTTTTCTGTAGTTAATTGGCCAATGGATAATTAATTATCCGTTTTCCCAAAATTGAGATCGTATGGTAGCTTGGGTGTTGTTTATCTTAGGAAAGAAAAGAGCATGTCCAATATTTCTGAACGCAAAGCCCAAAATAAAATGAGCATTGGTGTCATGGAATTTAGTGTTTGGCGAGTTCTTTCAAATTGCCAAAAATAATACAATTGAAAAAGTGAAGAAGAAGGAGAAAAAAAGTGTTGAATGGAGGTAAGTAGAAAAGAGAGTATTGTAGTGTGGTGCTATGCGCACAACTTGTTTGCCAAAAAGGTAAGCCACAACGCGTAGGATCAAAACCAAAAGAGTCTTTATTGTAAAGCTCAAACTGTAGCACTGACTCGCTTGGGGCTGCGAGCCCCGTGTATATCCCGAGGCCACGCCTACCCCTCAGGCGTGGCCGACACCCCATTGGTGCGCGGAATGATGTCACCGCGCCAGCGAGCCATCGTGTCCGCCACACGCACCCCCCCCCCCGAATTCCCGCGCACCTGAAGGGTCAGTTTGCGGGGCAAACGGATGACCCGGCCGAAGTGCCCTCTGGCGGCGTTTGGGATGGCGGGATGCCATCTGGGATGCCTCTGGCGGCATCTGGGATGGGTGCAGGACAGGGGGGTGGCGTGCCGGCGGGGCTGGGCGGTGCCGGGGGTCCGCCCGCCGGGGGGCGGCCCCGACGTGGGGGCCGAGCCGCTTGCGGGGGGAGGTCCACGTTGAGGTGGGCCGGCTTGAGGCGGTCTACGGAAACACGGTCAGGAGTACCGCCGATGTCCAGGGTGAAATGCTTTGCCCCGGTCTCCAGCACGCGGAAGGGCCCGTCGTACGGGGGTCGCAGCGGTGTCCGGTGGGCATCGTGGCGGACGAAAATGTACTCCGCCGTACGAAGCTCCAGGGCAACGTGCGTTGGCGGGCACCCATGGTGCGCCGTCGGCACCGGGGCGAACCTCTGGGCGGTCTCCTGCAGTGCGGAGCGCTGCTGCGCTGCGGACCATGGTGCCGTGGGGTCGGGGAGGAACTCGCCCGGCAACCGCAGCGGTTGTTCGAAGACCAACTCCGCTGCGGAAGCGCGCAGGTCGTCCTTGGGCGCCGTCCTGAGGCCCAGCGGGACCCATGGGAGCCTGTCGACCCAGCCGCCGTCGCGGAGGGTGGCTCGGAGCGCGGCCTTCAAGGAGCGATGGAAACGCTCGCACAGGCCGTTGGCCTGGGGGTGGTAGGCCGTGGTGTGGTGCAGCTGGACGCCGAGCCCCCACGCTACCGCCCCCCAGAGCTCCGAGGTGAACTGGGGGCCGCGGTCGGACGGGATGTCCGAGGGGGCGCCGAACCGGGCAACCCAGGTGGCGATGAACGCCTGCGCGACGTCCGCCGCCATCGTCGCCGCCAAAGGCACGGCCTCCGGCCACCGGGTGGTGCGGTCCACCATGGTGAGGACGTAGGTGAAACCCCGTGAGGGGGGCAGAGGTCCCACCAAGTCCACGTGAACGTGGTCGAACCGACGTTCGGGCACAGTAAACGGGGCCAACGGGGCCTGGGTGTGGCGGTGCACCTTCGCGCGCTGGCACGCGAGGCACGTCCTGGCCCAATCGCGGACGGCCTTCTGGAGGCCATGCCAGACGAACTTGTTGGCGACCAGCCTCTGGGATGCCTTCGTGCCCGGGTGGGACAGGCCGTGGATGGCGTCAAAAACCCGGCGCTGCCAGCCCGCGGGCACGATGGGGCGAGGCCGGCCGAGGGAGACGTCACACAAGAGGGCCGTGCCCGTGCCGTCGAATGGCACCTCGGTGACGCGGAGGACCGTGACGGCGGTCCGCAAGGCCTGGACGTCGGGGTCGGCGGTCTGGTCCGCCGCCATCCGGGCATAGTCGATCCCGAGGTGGACCGCATGGGCGACGGACCGGGAAAGGAAATCCGCCACCGGGTTGTCCTTCCCCGTGACGTGCCGGATGTCCGTCGTGTACTCGGACATGGCCGAGAGGTGATGCTGCTGCCGGGCCAACCATGGCTCGGCGACCTTGGCCATCGCGAAGCCCAGGGGCTTGTGGTCGAGGAAGGCCGTGAACGAATGGCCCTCGAGCAGATGGCGGAAATGCCGGACCGCCAGGTGAAGCCCGAGGAGCTCGCGGTCGAAGGTACTGTACCGCCGTTCGTGCGGGCGGAGCTGCCGGCTAAAAAAACGCCAGCAACTGCCAAGCTCCCTTCACCCATTGCTCGTGCACCATGCCCACCGCGTAGTCCGATGCGTCGGTGGTGAGGGCGATCGGTGCATCGGGCGCCGGGTGCGCGAGCATGGTGGCATTAGCCAAGGTGAGCTTCGTGCCCGCGAACACCGCATCCATCGGCTCGGTCCAAGCAACGTCACCTTTGACCGGCTTCCCCCGGAGGGCCTCGTGCAGGGGGCGCAGGAGCTGGGCGACGCGGGGCAGGAAACGGTGGTAAAAGTTCACCATGCCCAGGAACTCCTGGAGCCCCTTGATCGTGCAGGGACGCGGAAACCCCCTGACCGCTTCCACCTTGGCCGGTAAGGGGATGGCCCCATGCCTGGTGACGCGGTGCCCCAAAAAGTCGATTTCGGCGATGCCGAACCGGCACTTGGCGGGGTTGATGATCAGGCCATGCCGGCCTAGGCGTTCGAAGAGCGTGCGGAGATGGCGGAGGTGCTCCTCACGGGACGCGATTGCAACGAGGATGTCGTACAGGTAGACATAAACGAAGTCCAAGTCGCGCAAGACGCTGTCCATCAGCTGTTGGAACGCCTGAGCCACATTCTTCAACCCGAAGGGCATCCGCAGAAACTCGAAGAGGCCGAATGGTGTGATTACGGCCGTCTTCGGTATGTCCTCCGGC
Source organism: Myxine glutinosa (assembly GCF_964187855.1). Taxonomy (NCBI): domain Eukaryota; kingdom Metazoa; phylum Chordata; class Myxini; order Myxiniformes; family Myxinidae; genus Myxine; species Myxine glutinosa. The sequence goes on along the minus strand of NC_136263.1, from coordinate 156,764,253 downwards.
CTGACGGGGACCTGGTGGTATCCACGGATGAGGTCCACTTTGGAGAAGAGGGACATTTTTGCCAACCGGGCGGAAAAGTCTTGGATGTGAGGGACCGGGTAGCGGTCGGGGGTGGTACCATCGTTGAGGCGGCGGTAGTCTCCGCACGGCCGCCATCCCCTGCCGGACTTCAGCACGATGTGCAGTGGTGATGCCCAAGCACTCTTGGAGCGCCGTACGATGCCCAGCCGCTCCAGCATAGCGAACTCTGCTTTCGCCACCGCGAGCTTCGTCGGCTCGAGGCGGCGTGCCCGGTCGTAGACCGGTGGCCCGACGGTGGGGATGTGATGCTCCACCCCGTGCTTGACGGCCACTGCCGAGAAGGTGGGCCGCGTGAGGGCCGGGAAACTGGCGAGGAGGCGGATAAGGTCATCCGCTGCCGGAAGCGTACAAACCAAACTCACCTGGACGGAACCGTTTAGCAAGCCGCTTGGTGAGCCGCTCAGTGAGCCGCTCAACGAGCTGCTCAGCGAACAAGCGAGCGAGCTAAAGGTTTCGGCCTGGACGAGCCGTCTGTGCTTCACGTCCACCAACAACCCATTTGCACATCGGAAGTCTGCACCGAGCAATGCCATGGGCACGCTGGCGGTTACGAACGACCATTGAAAGTGCTGCCCCCCGAACCGCAGGGAGAGGCAGCGCTTCCCCGAAATTGCGTATGGGTGTACCATTGTCTGCAAGCAACGCGGGGCCCCGGCCCGCGGTTCGCTTGTCGGACGTGTGGGCTGGGATGACGCTTACCTACGCTCCTGTATCGCAGAGGAAACGGCACCCGGACAAGGTGTCCATGATGAATAAGAGGCTGCCGGAATTGACGACGCTCAGTGTCACTACCGAGCGCCGGCTCGGTCGTTTCCCGACTTGCCAAACGAGCACGGCGGGCAACACTTCTTAGCCTTGTGGCCGAACCTGGCGTGGAATAGCACCAGGCTTGCGGCGGGATCGGCGGAGGCTGCGGCTTTCGCAGCTGCGGTGGTGGAGGGCGGGGCGTGGCGGCGGCCATGAGGTGTGCATCAGCCTCGGGATCCATGAGGTGTGCAGCCGCATCAGCCTTGGGATCCACGACGGCCGCACAAAAGCTCGCCCGCTTGTCACAAGCCGCGAAAAACTTGTCGGCCTCGACGGCCAGAGCGCGGGATTCCCCTATTTTGGAACCGGCCAACGCGAGGCGTACCTGTTCCGGTAGCTGGCGTATAAAAAGCGCCCGGAATAAAATATCCGGGACTTTGTCACCCAGCAACGACAGCATGTAATCCATCCGCACCGATGGTCGTGTGTCGCCGAGTTCGGGAAGGTCCAGGATTTGGTCCGTCTGTTCGAACTCCGTGAGGCCGAACGTGGCGATGAGGAGACATTTGAGCGCCTTGTACTTGTGCTCTGCCGGTGGGTGCCGCAGGATGGACACGACTCGGGCGGCTGTGCCGGGCCCGAGAGCGGCGATCATGTGGTAGTAACGCGTCTCGTCCGCCGTTATTCCTCGAAGCTGGAACTGTGTTTCGGCCTGCACGAACCATACCTCGGCCTGTGCTTCCCAAAACTCAGGGAGCTTTACCGCGACCGCGTTGCTGGCCATGGCGCGTTCTGTGGTCAGCGACGGCTGAACCAATCGAGGTCACCAGTGTAGTGCGGTGCTACGCGCACAACTTGTTTGCCAAAAAGGTAAGCCACAACGCATAGGATCAAAACCAAAAGAGTCTTTATTGTAAAGCTCAAACTGTAGCACTGACTCGCTCGGGGCTGCGAGCCCCGTGTATATCCCGAGGCCACGCCTACCCATCGGGCGTGGCCGACACCCCATTGGTGCGCGGAATGATGTCACCGCGCCAGCGAGCCATCGTGTCCGCCACAGTATAGTGATCAAGAGAGAGGCAAGGACACATTGTTAGCAAACGACAATGTCTCAGCTAACTCTCATAGTATTTGCATGAAACACTACGAGGCTGAGATGACAACTCCATTTGCCTGGAACATCTGGAATCTGACAAACAATGGTGCTCCCATGAGGAATTCAACAAAAACACCATGTTCCTCACATTGGAAACTCAATCGATATTTATATCGGAGCAGAGCGAGTGATGCGTATCTCTACATCACACAATCTTGTGAACACTAAACATTCCATGGTATTTTAAAAAAAGTATGACATTGTGTGTCGGTATCTTGGCTAAATTTCATTTTCCTTCTTAAATTCACTGGCCTTGGTGGTCAGAAAACAAACTGTTGAATAACATGATTTATAGCCAGCACAAACCTCCAAAATATGAATTGCATGTTGCTGCTATTAATTTACACATCACTCAGGCTCGGAGACCATCTACATGTGACAGAATCAAAAATGTTAGTATATTGTGATTGCCCTGTGAGTTTATTGAGTATATTGTATATTGAGTATGTGAGTGTGAGTATATTGAGAACTCCATTCAATGTACAATGTGTGCTGAGTGGGTTCATCAAAAATGTAGTGGTCTGAGAGGGTCATTAACCTGTGTGGCAGCTACATTCAAATGTAAGGTGTGCACAGCGGGAGCTGCAGATGGAGGAAATGTTGAGTTGGATCTTGGAGACGGCGTGAATCTGGAAGGTGTGAAAATATTTTGCTATCTGAAGGTGAATATCGGAAAGACGAAGGTGATGGCAAGTGGTAAAGCATGTGGTGAGGTGGAAAGAACTGGGAAGTGGCCCTGTGCTGTGTGCAGGAAGGGTGTCGGAGTGAATTCCATTCAATGTACAATGTGCGCTGAGTGGGTTCATCAAAAATGTAGTGGTTTGGGAGGGTCATTAACCAGTGTGGCAGCTACATTCAAATGTAAGGTGTGCACAGAGGGAGCTGCAGATGGAGGAAATGTTGAGTGGGATCTTGGAGAGGGCATGAAGCTGGAAGGTGTGAAAACATTTTGCTACCTCGGAGACATGCTGAATGGAGAAGGTGGATCAGACTCGGCAACGTTTGCTCGAGTGAGATGTGCATGGAAGAAGTTTCGGGAACTGAGTGGTGTGCTGACGAGGAGGGGAGTGTCATTGAAGCTGAAGGGAAAGGTGTATGCTGCATGTGTGAGAAGTGTTATGATTTATGGGCGCGAGACATGGGTAATGAACGTAGAGCAGCAACGAAGGCTGGAAAGGGTTGAAATGCGAATGGTTCGGTGGATGTGTGGAGTATCGTTGAGATAGGGGAAGACAAATGATGAATTGCGAAAGATGATGGGAATAGAGCCTGTGATTGATGCTGTGAAGAGAAACAGTTTGAGATGGTTTGGTCATGTGTTGAGGAAGGATGAAAGTGACTGGTTGAGAAGAGTGATGGAAATGAATGTAGAAGGAAGTAGAGGGTTGGGAAGACCGAGAAAGACTTGGCTGTAGATGGTGGAAGAAAAAATGCGGGCAAGGGGGTTAACAAGGAGAGATGCAGATAATAGGGCAAAATGGAGAAGATTGTCATGGGGACCGCAAGGCTAACTCTCGCTCTTGCAGGGAAAATGGCCTTAAAATGCCTGTTGTTGTTATATTGTGATTGCCCTGACCCATTCCAACAACTATGATGTGACAACATTCCAGTGTGAGGACAATCAATTGATTCCCAATTCGGATTCACAATGCCAATTAAAGGGTGATGGGGCATTCACAATGCCATCAGTGTTTTGTTTCTGTGCTCGATAAGCATAGATTGAAAATAGCATCGAAATAAAAATTATACAGCACATTGGATAAAATGACACTTCAATGCTTGTGATGTTATTTTTACTTTTGGTAATATTGATAATCACTCACCGTCATCACCCTTTCATTGTAAAATTACAAAACAGTTTCGCCCATTTTCAATGTAAACTAGCCAACTTCTCAACTTGCGTTGAGTCCACAAGCCGTACTTGGCATGTGCTGCATGAGAACACTGAAGCAGGAAACTGCCTTGACACAAATCAGGAAAATGTCAAAAGATCCCCTTAGAGAACAGAAGCATCTTGAGTGACCAACTTCCTTTTGTTTTACCATATCTACAGAGCTTATTCAGCAATGACTTACCCTGTTAAATGTAGATCAAAGGTGAATGCAGACAAATTAGTCAGAAAGCTGCAAAATATATATTTTTTAAAATAACGTGGATTTTTGTGTTATGTTAAAAATCTCATTTAACAAAAAAACAACTCTACCAAAAAAAACATTATTTATCATGATAACTTACCTGAACTGCATGATGAATACTATTTCTCCAAACACAATTAGCAGCTAACACTTGCATTCACCTATCATACACCAAGCACACAAAAAAAAAAGTATCTCCATTAACATAAACTAAAATATATAATAAAATAAAATAACTTACAAAGAAACATTATTTATCTTGATAACTTATCTGAACTGCATGATAAATACTATTTCTCCAAACACAATTAGCAGCTAACACTTGCATTCACCTATCATACACCGAGCACACAAAAAAAAAGTATCTCCATTAACATAAACTAAAATATATAATAAAACGAAATAACTTACAAAGAAACATTATTTATCTTGATAACTTACCTGAACTGCATGATAAATGCTATTTCTCCAAACACAATTAGCAGCTAACACTTGCATTCACCTATCACACAAAAAATGTCTCGTTTAAAACAAAAAATAACAATAAAAAATAAATAAAAACTCTCTCTACCAAAGAAACATTATTTATCATGACAACTTACCTGAACTGCATGATAAATACTATTTCTCCAAACACAATTAGCAGCTAACACTTGCATTCACCTATCACACAAAAAATTTCTCGTTTAAAACAAAAAATAACAATAAAAAATAAATAAAAACTCTCTCTACCAAAGAAACATTATTTATCATGACAACTTACCTGAACTGCATGATAAATACTATTTCTCCAAACACAATTAGCAGCTAACACTTGCATTCACCTATCACACGTAAAAAAATGTATCTCCTTTCACAAAAACTAAAAAACAAAAAAAACTACCAAAAAACATTATTTATCATGATAGCTTACCTGAACTGTATGATAAATACTATTTCTCCAAACACAATTAGCAGCTAACACTTGCATTCACCTATCACACAAAAAAATGTATCTCCTTTCACAAAAACTAAAAAACAAAAAAAACTACCAAAAAACATTATTTATCATGATAACTTACCTGAACTGTATGATAAATACTATTTCTCCAAACACAATTAGCAGCTAACACTTGAATTTACCTATCACACAAAAAAATGTATCTCCTTTCACAAAAACTAAAAAACAAAAAAAACTACCAAAAAACATTATTTATCATGATAGCTTACCTGAACTGTATGATAAATACTATTTCTCCAAACACAATTAGCAGCTAACACTTGAATTTACCTATCACACCAAAAAAATGTATCTCCTTTCACAAAAACTAAAAAAAAAAAAAAACTACCAAAAAACATTATTTATCATGATAGCTTACCTGAACTGTATGATAAATACTATTTCTCCAAACACAATTAGCAGCTAACACTTGAATTTACCTATCACACAAAAAAATGTATCTCGTTTAACAAAAAAATAACAATAAAAAATAAATAAAAACTCTCTCTACCATAGAAACATTAATTTATCATGATAACTTACGTGAACTGCATGATAAATACTATTTCTCCAAACACAATTAGCAGCTAACACTTGCGTTCACCTATCACACGTATCACACCATTCTCCCCTGCACTCTTTCCACAACTTTAGCAGCACATTTGATTTTTGGAGAGTTGTCTCAAAATATTCTCAAAAGCGAGGTTTGTTTTTCAACCATTTTTATTATTATTGTTATTGTTTTTACAAATAAACACGCATTTGTCATGATCAAGTCTCATCAAAAGTCCCCCACTGTTCGTTAAAGGTTTTCACTCCTAAAAATGTTTTGCAGAACTATATCCTTATGTTTCGGCCACAATCTTGGTATTCCTTCATGCTACAGGTAATGTGATACAACTGGGATAAAAACAAAACTACTTAAGGAAATGCAATTCGCACTGTCACATGATGTGGGTTTTCACATGAGAGGACCATTCATGAAAAAGGAGACAGTACCTCAAATGGCTAGTACGATGGTGTAGACCAGTGGTTCCCAAACTTTTTTGGTGGCGACCCTGAATACATTATTGTCCTGGCCTGGCGACCCTAAACGCTATACATTCAGTGTTAATGACCTATCATTTTTATATATTGTGTTTATTCATATAGTTTTATTGAATTAATTACCAACACATAATGATTTTGAAAGAGTTTTTAATTGTATAAAATGAAAAACAAATTTACATGAAAATGAGATTTTTAGACAGTAGGACAAGACCATGTAGGATGACTTTTCGTAGTCCCGTACTTGGTAGAAGACAAAACCTCTTCTAAAATTCATTAAAAATTGCTAGAATCACATTACCTCCTTGTTCTGTCTTTAAATATTCCGTCATTTCTTGAAAATAAATAAAAGTTGAGCTCTATTTTGTTTCTGAATATCTGTGACCAACGTCTATAAATAGGCTTGGATCAGCGAAATTGACCAATCACGAGCCGGTATTCATTACGTCACACGATCAGTTTGTACATACGGATGTGGCTCGTTCGCGACGATGAAAAAAAACAACTTGACAACCAAAATGGCGGACGACGTGGAGTTCTCGGATGTCGAACCGACGTGCTTCATACACTTCTAATGTGTCGATGGAGCCGAACTTACAGCATTTTCTGGTACTACCTGGGATAGAGCATTAGAATATGCAGATGCTTGGAAAAATTACGGCGAAAGAGCCAAAATCGCCACGGATTTCCTGAAGCGCATCGCCAGTGTCTCTGTACAATCCACACGTACTATATGTACAAGTGATACAACACGCCCCACGAAGCCACTCGATGCTCGATGTCATCGAAAATGCTATCAGAAATTCACCGACAAGACCAAGAAAGAGCAAGCCGAGAATAGAAAACGGAAAGCAGCAAGTGAACGTCTTACAGATGCATCCAAAGGTAGGTGCCGATTCTAGAAAAAACTAGAGCTTCCAGGGAAGCAGAACAACTGAACTGACTGGACAAATTAACGGACGACAGACGACGATGACAGAAGCCGGACGCCGGAGGGTTCAGTATGTGATGAACTCAACTGGACGGTAGTCCAGTTGAGTTCAAAAATACTTCCAATTGCATGTTAACTCATGGAGCTGCTTTTATTAAATGTTGAGTGAGTGAGATGGAAGAACAGCTGCTAAGAAATGCAACATAAATTATATTAACTTCAGTAAAATGTATGAATGCGAAAATCAGCCAAGTTGTAATTGTAATTGTAATTCTTTCTCATTTCAGATTCTTCCAATGAACATAAAAGGACTGTGTTCAAGAAGTGACACCAGCAGTACGTCAGCACGCAGATCATCTCATGTGCTACCTCAAATAGGCATCATATGCCGGGGGAAAAAGTACATTTCTGACGAGCTTAAATGAACAGGAGTAGTAGAACTCCTCACTTCCTGGGAACTTATAGATGGTGGCCAACTATCAAAACAAGCCAAAGCACAAAATGATGAGGACATTTGACGAGAAATTGAAGGCAAGGACTGTGTAGCAATAGAAGTGAGGTACCATTCATCTTGCTACAGACAATACATCAGGCCCTTATCAAGGAAAAAAAGCCAGTACAGAGCATTGTGACAGACAGATGTTTTGGAAAATATTTTGACAACTTTTGTGAGGAGGTCATCAAACCACATATTATCCGGGATAAGGCTGTTTACAGATTAACAAAGCTGAAAAGGATGTTTGTGAAAACTGTAGGGAAGGTAGAGAAACAGGATGCCCAAACATACAAATCATTCAACTTGAAGCGAAGACTGCAGGTCCGGTACCCTCAGCTGAAATTTCTGTGTCCTCATAGATGCAACTAGAGTGATATGGTGTATGTAGATGAACTTTATACAGAAATGCTCTTAACAGATGAAACGTGTGGTCCTATTGAACAGTCGGACACGGCCACAGATACCACTGACTCTGAGGATGACACAGACCAAATGCGCATGACTGCAGATCAAGTAAATCTGTGATTGATGAAGTAAACTACTTCATCAAGCACAGAAACACTGAGGGAAATGTATGCAAGCGCGTTGCACCTGAGGACAGAAATTAATGCCATTCCATCTTGGACAATACCATGGCCACCTACGTCTTCTCACCTGACATTGGATACAGCTGAGAAACTTGTTCCTGTAAAGGTGTTTAATTTTCTTGCCTTGATGAGTTGGTCTATCTTCTGAGCCAGAAGAAAAGGAATTTGTCAAAGTTACAGTTGAGCAGCAAAGACGCATCCTATCCATAGCGCAAGACATCATTTATTTGGCATCAAAAGGCAGGAAAGCAATGCCAAAACATACATCACTAGCGAATGATGATGAACGTTAAGGAAGGTATGAAATTTTGAATCTGTATATTAATTATTGTAAACTACCAGATGAAAATGATTGGTACCTATCGGGTTTTTATATTTTTGCAAGTGATTGTCACATCCAAATGCAGCATTCAATAAATTTGAAATTAGCAGAATGTCATAGATAAAAACCAAGACCGAAAGTCTAAAAGCGGCGTGGCCGGGCTTGTAAAATATAATAAACCACAAACACACATGTTTAGCTTTTTAAACAGTCACTAATGCTGTTTAGAACATTAAACAAAGAAATTTGGAGGAATCCACACATCCGTGAGGTAAGTTTTACTTACAGAACTGAGGGAAGATCTACTGTAGTCTAGATTATACCCCACAAGGGTTGGGTACGTACCGTTTTGTTGCAAGAGACGTAACGCCGATGCTTTCGATATTTGATGGTCATTTTAACAATCTGTTTGTTTGTGTTTCACACTTCATGAAGAACGTAAAGGTAGAGCATGGCGATTGTGATATATGACAGCTTCGACGATATGTTTGGCATGAACGGCATATAAATCAAAATGGTGGTGTGTGGAGGGTCAGCCGCCGTACCGCCATAAAGACATCAGACGTAATCACATCACCCTGTCATGTGACCAGTTCCTCAGCTCTGATTGGTATACGTTTGAGGGGACATACATACATACAGATGGACAAACACTGTTCTAAACGGCTTTGCCCTATGGGCTACGCCGTAAAAACTTTATTCCATCAGGCTACAAATGTATTTACAAGTGGATCTAGTGTTGCACTTGGAGGTGGCAGTCTTGTCAACTAACTGCAAAATTGATGGGTATTATCCATTTTGATAGGTGTATTGTTACCGGTACAAAAAATGTTAATTTGGTCATTTAGGATTATTTTGGTAATGTGCACTCTGAAAAGTGGGAACAATGCATTTCTTTAATGAGTAATCATTACCCAGTTGAATTATGCAGTTCCATTCCACTTCCAATGAGGGGACTACGAAACTTGTTATCCAATGGGTTAATATGTGATTGTCCCACTGTCTATTTATTACACAAAGATTTTCTCAGTGGCTACCATGATACTGCTTCCTTGGAGTTCTATAAGTTCTTCATGAAATCCCGGAATATCTTCTCCGACTTCACTGATGTCCACATTGAACACATTTTTGATCCAACTGTGCTTCTTCAGGTCGACGTTTTCTGGAAAATACCTGTCCATTTCTTCCTGAATGTTCTTCAGATGATCTTCGAAAAGACTTTTAACGTCAACAAGGGACTTTTTAACCAGCACAGCAATCAGTTCTGGAAAGGCAGCCGTTTTTCCTTCAGCCAGTTTTTCTCTATAAAGAGCAAGCTTTTTCTTGAATGAGGCAAATTATTTTACCTATGTCCACCATTGTATGATTACGGCCATGCATGTCTGAATTCAGTTCATTCAGGTGCATGAAGATGTCACCCAAATAGGCAAGCTTTGCCAGCCAAGCAGCATCTTTAAAGCAGTCTGTCAGTGCATGTCTCTTCTCACGTAAAAAAAATTCAATTTCCGTTTTTAGTTCAATAACTCTTCCGAGAATCTTCCCTCGAGAGAGCCAACGAACATCAGAATGGAACAGCAAGATCTGGTGATGTGATCCCATCTCTTCACACATTTTATGGAAAATGCGTGAGTTTAAAGCCCTGGCCTTGACAAAATTCACAATTTGGATAGCATCATTGAAAACTACATGGAGCTCCGGTTGCAAATGTTGAGTGGCAAGGTTTTCCCGATGTAAGAAACAGTGAATTATTATGATATCAGGTTTTTCTGCTTTAACACGAGTATCAAAACCCAAACGACTTCCCATCATAGATGGAGCTCCGTTAGTGCACACAGCCAAACAATTCAACCGGTCTAGATCATGTTTCTTGAAAAAATTGTTCAACATATGAAAGATGTCTTCTCCAGTGGTGGTACTTTACAGGGCATTTCAGAAAATAAATTCTTCCAGAATGTCGTCTTCTCCTCTGTACCTTACAAAAACCGTACATTGAGCGTCACCTGCAATGTCGACTGATTCATTCGTCTGCAACGAAAATTTTCCTGCTTTTTTCAGTGCCAGCACTGAAAATGCGTCTGCAATTTCTGCAAGTTGAGACAAAATATCACCTGAAATGAGATAAATTCGACGTTTGATGCTATTGTCAGAAAGTGGTACCGATTCAATCTCCTTGGCAACATCTGCTCCGCAAACAGTTTTCACCATTGCCACTGCTGCTGGCTTCACCAGCTCCTCTCCAATGTTATGGGGCTTTTTTCATCTTGCAATATACCACGCCACTTTCTCCAAGGACGCCAAGGAAGCTTTCTCCAGAGAAAAGGCTGAACTCGAGGGAGCATCAATCCGACTTCGTGTATCTGTTCTTTTTTGTCCTCCCAGTAAATCAGTGGCTTTTTGACAAAGTTTGGATGAACTTAATGGAAATGATGCTTCAATTTGTTTTGCTTCATAGATTCATTGGCGAGGACTTGCAGGCACTGAACACACTGAGGTCGGACATTCCCAGATTTTTCTCTCATCTCGGTGAAGCTATATTTAAAAAAACTCAGGCTTATACAGCAGTTGTGTTTTGCGTTGGGCCATTCTGCCTGCAATGTTTGGCCTCGATCTGTTCAGCCGTTGCAGAGAAAAAGGGGTTTTCGTGTTTTCACGAAAAACAATATGGCGGGCGAACCACTTGCCCTGTGACGTCATAATTACCATTAAAATATTCTACAGACCGAGTCCCTCATATGGTGAAAATTTGATCTCAATCGGTCCAATTATTGCAGAGAAATTGGTTTTTAAAGGAAATTAAAACTTAAAATGGCACTGAGTTAAGGATCATCAGAATTATCAAATTCCCAAAGTTCAAATTACCATAACTTTGTCAAAAATGATCGAAACGTCGTGAAGTTCGAACTTGATCTGTAACTTATCATGAGGAAACCATGTGCCAAGTTTGAAATCATTAGCGTTAAGAGTTTAGAAAAAAAGTCCGGAAAACTATTCTTTGCGTGACGGACTAACGGACTGACAGACGGAGGGACGGCGTGCAAACCTATAGTCCCCTCCGGTGTACACCGGTAGGGGACTAATAATCCTTATTGTGCCAGTGAAGTAATCCCCTTATAACACTAATATTTCTTTTTTTGAGATCGTCCCGTGACCCTCAGGAACACTCTCTCGACAAATTAACACCCTCATTTGGGTCGCGACCATAGGTTTGGCAACCACTGGTCTAGACCCGAGGGGGACACACACTTGCCTATAAGTGGTCTAGTCTGGGTTGAAATCTTGGCCCAACTATAAACTGTCATCCCTGAGCATCGCATCTGTCGGCATTAGTTGGTGGACATTCAAGATGCCACGGTGAGTGAGTCACGAAGAGTAGGCAAGTTATTACCGGCGCAATGGCCAAATTACAAATTCCTGCATTACCTCCAGAGATAATTGCATTAGCTACACAGCTACACCCTCAGCGAATGATACTACTCCACAGTCTTGTGCTGCCGATGAAAGAGGGAAGAAGGAGAAAAGAAGAACCTCAACTTTTGTTGCGGGTATTCAAGTTATCTGGGTATAAATGAGAGCATGTCTAATATGTTTGATGCAGCTAAAATGAATGAAAGTAAATGAATAGATCTCCCTCCTCCAACCCCCTCCCCATTGTGGTGCTTAAGCGTGTTCAAAGCACATGTGGAAGGGGTTCATACTATGTCAAAAAGTCACTGGGCAGATGGGTGTAACTTCCTGAACAGGGTTAAGAGGTCAAACTGGATATTTGAGATAGTCCTTGACAGCATCATTCCAACAAATGCCTCAAGACCCTAAAATTATTAAGAAACAGCATCTAGATCACACAGCATTTGCCCATCTGATCCAGAAAGGGCCAATCCATTGTTGACATCACATGTTTACTGCAAGGTATTCTGGGGGAAATATACATATATATATTGTTGCGGAAATGAGGATTGTGTTTTTTTTATTGTGTGTATTATTATTATTGTTTAGTCTGAGCCCTCCTTGCTCCAGTGTGTATAAAGGTCAAAGGGCGTCCCGGTAGTTAATTCCATAAAGCATACATTGAAGGACACTATAATATCCCTGTTCAGTAGTTTATTTCCTTATTATGTGTATCAGGGTAAGGCCTTGTCTTCCATTAAAATGACACTACACTGCACCAAGTGAAATAGCTAGATTCCCTTCATTCCCATTCAATAAACCTCCATTTCCCCTTTCGTCATGGCCAAGCCAGTTTGTTACAGCTGTGGGTTGTTTTCGCCCCCAAAGCCGCCATTGAACATGTGCTCGGGTTGGGGAAGAAAGGCGTGCCTGCCCGTCGTCATCAAGGGCGGAGCCAGAGGGTCGCGCGACCAACCAGGGCCGAGGTGAGCACACCGATGGGCGTGTCCGAAAAGCCGGCGGCTTAATCGCCGGAGGCGCTATAAAGGCGCGCGCGCAAGAAGTTGCGAGGAGGTCCATGACAAAGAGGAGGTCCATGACAAGAGCAGAGCTGAGTTGTGTGGTTTTGGGAAAGAGCTGGGTTGGTCGTCAGTGGTGGTCAGTGGTTGCGTTGAGTGGTCAGTGGTTGCGTTGAGTTGTCGGTGGTGAGGAGTGATTGAACCAAGAGGAAGAGTTGGACCAAGAAAGAGAGAGGAGAGAACCCGTCACGCCAGACCCCCCACCAGCGCGTCGGCTCCACCAAGCAGCTCCGACCCGTGATCCCGCGCACACGACAGGATCGGTGGCATCAGCGGCCGTCGAGGTCCAGCCTGACGTCCCGTGCGGGATCAAGCTCCAGCCACACACCTCCTTCCAGCCAATCCTGCCTGCAATTTCCCCATTTGTGTACGTGAGTTTGTTCTGTTTGTTTTGTCCCTGGGAATAAATTAAGACTGCATAGGATAAGCTAGTAATTTTCACTGTGTCACCTGGTTTTTCAATGTTCCCTGTACATAACCGTGACTGCTCCTTTTGCTTGTGTGTGTAAATAATAAATCCCGTTACTCTTCTGTACGTCTTCTTCTTCCTCTTTACATTCGGTCGCTTTAGAGTTTTCCATATTGAATATCTGTGGCGCGATACGGCCAACGTTCGGGTGAATCGGGTGAATCGGGGAAACTGTTAGGTCGCGGTGCCATCCGCTCGGCAAACATAACATCCTTAACCGCGGACCGTAACAATTGGTGTCGGGAGCGGGGTCGGACCCGAAGCGCGCGTAACACGCTCAAAATTACAAGCTGCTGAAATTGTTTTAAAGAAAAAAAAAACCCGAATTTTGAAATCGCGCCATGGCTGGTCAAGGCGATCGGATGCCGGTGGGTGAACTAGGAGAGGGGTTAGGAGTAACCCAGGATCAAATGGAGGGGAACATTGGCAATGTGGTTGAGGAGGTTTCAGGCGCGCAAAATGGCGCTCTCGCGCACGAGGTTACGGGCGCGCAAAATGGCGCCTCGCACATGGCCACGGCGACCGCGCCTGCGACCGTAGCAGCACCGCCGGTGGATTCGAACCTTTTTTTCCTACAAATGGGGGCCCTTATGGACAGGCTAGAAGCCAAAATGGGACAAATGGGGAACCGGATGGATGCTCAGGGTGAGCAATTGGGGGTAATGAGGGACGGAGCGAGGGCTGATAGTGAGCGATTGGGGGGCGAAATGGGGGGCAAAATGGGAGAAATGGGGGAACGGCTAGAAGCTAAATTTGAGGGTTTAGACAAGAAATTTGAGGGATTAGACAATGGGATAGAGGGGGTGAAACATGGGTTAACGGGGGTGGAAAATAGAATGGCTTCCCAGGAGAATCAGATAGAGGGGGAGAAACATGGGTTAACGGGGGTGGAAAATAAAATGGCTGCCCAGGAGAATCAGAAAGAGGGGGGTGAAAAATGGGTTAGAGGGGCTAGAAAATAGGATGGAAGACAAATTGCGGGCAATAGGGGAGCAATCCGCCCGGGAAATCGAACAGATGGGGAACCAGATAGAGGAGGTGAAAATCGGGTTAGAAAGTAAATTGGATGCTCAGAGGGATGAATTGGGACAGATGAGGGTGGCATCTACAAAAGAGATGGAGGAGATGAAAGAGGAGATACGACGAGGTGTAAGTGAGGAGGTCTCGGGGGTACGCGAGGAGGTAAAGCGAGGCGAAAAGTGTATAGAGAAAGAGGTGAGAAATGGGACGGCAAAGTTACAAGGGGGCATAGAGGACCTGACGGAGGAGGTGGAACAGCTGACGGTAGAACAGACGGAGTTAGTGGAGCAGGTTCAAAGGAACACTGCGGTACTAGGAGGGTTAAAAGAGACACAAAACGACATTAAAAATGACTTAATAGTGACACAGAGGCAATGTCAGATGGTACGTGAGGGACTGACAACGAGGTTGGACGAGGTGACAGAAGTAATGGAGACGAAGGACCGGGAGGTGAGGACGCACATAGAGAGGGTCAAGATAGCCTTAGAGGACGAACTTGAGAAGCACAGGGAAATAAAAGAGGTGAAGCAAAAATTAGAGGAAGTGGAAGAAGAGGTGAGTGAAATTAAGAAGAGACGGACAGAAACTAAGAGAGAAATACAGGAGGAGGTGATAGAATATGTTCAAGGTCGGTGCTCAAATCGTGATGTGGTGCTCACCAACCAAATAAAGAGTTTGCAGGTGGTGAAGGAGGTGCGGAGACGTGGTGCCAAGGTGAATGGCGATATACGTGGGAATGTATATGATGTGAGGGGAGCTTCAGTCGGCTTGGGGGTTGATTTGGATCCGGGTGTTCGTGAGAGGCCGTTGGTGAAGTGTGCGACAGGTACGGTGTGTGAAGGAGGAGGTGTGCGAGAATGTCCGACTCTGGGGTGTGTGAGGAAAAAGTGCGCGCCGAGGAGTGAGTGTGCTGTCGAGAGTGAGTCGGTCGTAGCGCGTGTGCGAGGGAGCACATGGAAGCGCGTAGTGAGGAGTGTTACAGAGGATGTAACAAGAAAGTGTACACCTGTGGTGAGTGTTACGGAGGAAGTAACGGGAGAGTGTGCGCGAGAAAGGTGTGTAACGGACGGGTGCATGAGTACAGAGTGCGCTGTCGAGAGTAAGGGTGAGTGCGCGACCGAGTGTGGAGGTGAGAGTAGTAAGAGTGACACAGAGCGTGAGTTGGTTGTGGCAGGTGAGAGAGGATGTACACCTGGAATGGAAGGATGTACACCTGGAATGGAAGGAAGCACACCTGGAATGGTAGAGCGTGTGTGGGAATGCACACTGGAATTGGTAGTGAGGCACGTGGTTGGGTGTGCGAGTGAGAGCACACCTGTGATTGTCACAGAGGAGGTGACCGAGAAGGGGGTGCGAAGAGGTGTGTTGGTGAGGTGTGTGAACAACGAGTGTGTGCAAAGGTGTGAGGTGGTCAGGTGTGTGACCAAGTCGGTGAGCGAAAGAACGAGTGCAATAGCGAAGTACGCGGGGTGTACGGGCGGCGTTGGAGCACCGAGCTCGGTGAGGGTGAAAGGGGTAGCGTATGCGTGTGAGCATGCAGGTGAAGCATCAACGGTAACCGGGTTAGCGGTTAGAATGACATTTAGCCGAATCGGGCCCTCGGTGCGCGTCGGGCAGCTTCGCGTGCCGCGAGGACCAGCGGGGATCCGAACCACGACGGTTTCGAAAGAACCGCCGTACGCGATCCACGCTGGGCCTCGCTTTGAACGGCCGCGTCCGTGCTCCACTAGGCGGAGCGGGCATCCCGATAGGAAGGGTCGTCATGGCGACCCCTTTTTGTTGAGGCGTTCCGGCAGGTCGAGATCGGGCCATTGGATGGCTCCGTGCCGAGGTGGTGCGTGGGATCTCGGCCCGGGTAAACCTCCTTCCCTGCACGGAGTGCCGGACGTATCCAACCGCCGGCACCAAAGAACCCGCATTCATTGCTCGGCTGTGCGAAGCCGGGCTGTAGAAGTGAATTGGCGCACCGAGAGGCACTAGTGAGAAGACTGATGACGAGGATAGTGGTTTTGGCCCCGAAATTAGAAAAACAAAATTTGATGATTGGCAGAGTGAGGATTGGCAGACGATTGGTAGTGATTGGCAAATTTTTGATTGGCTGAAATTTGATGTGCAAAATTTATAGTGAGAGATGCCCGATGGGGTGGGATGGCAACTCTGCCATCTCTCACAGAGGGGGCAAAGGAGCACTAGATTTATGGGGTTTATGGCAGTGAAAACTAGCCCGGGAGGGTTTGGATAATGTGTTGGGACCTAGAAGATGACCTTAGGTAACGGTAAGGTTTAGGTAGTGACAATGATACCGGTAGTGGGGACGCAGGTAGATTAGTGTGAATGATAATGACGAGGGAGCGCAATAGTTTAAAGGGACGACTGGGAAGCGCAAGTTCCAGAGGGGAGTAGTTAGATGAGATGATGCAGTGTGTGTGAGGATCGAAAGTGTATTGAGCAGGGTATGAGTAAATGATTGTGAGTGTGAGTTGTATTGTGATTGCACAGGTGTGCAACTGAACAGGTGTATGGAGCAGTGTTTGAGTGAGTGATGGTGATGAGTGTTGTGTTGACCAACTGGTCCAGGAAGAGGAGGAGGGTGCAGGTGGCACCAGGTAAGATTGCACAGGTGTGCAACTGCAGGTGAATGGAGAATGGTTGTGTGAAATACATTGAATGGAGAATGGTAGTGTGGAAATATGGAGTATTGGAATGGATGGTCGTGGAGTGAGTATGGTGGAAACTATGGAGTGGAGTGGATGGTGCGAAGGTGTGAATGGGGGAAGAGTGGACCCCCATCACGAATACCCGGGGAGGGTAGTGTAAGTGTTAGGTAGAGGGTATAGGTAAATTGTGGTTGGATATTGGCATCTGTGGTGCGGGTGAAAGAATGGTGTTTGGATGGGTGCATTAGTGTTGTGGAAATGGCTGGGCGTGTAGCCTGTTAGTGTGTGTAGTTGGTTTGGGCACTCCACCACTGTGAGGATGTCGGCCAGGTGAGGCCGCAGGTGGGCTCTGGGAGCCGGTAGAGTTGTTGTGGATGGGGCCCGAGGATCCGGAGGACGGACCCGGATAGCCCAGTGCCAGAGGGCACTGAGGGGTGACAGAGCCAGGAGGGGCCTTCCCCAGTTAGATAGGTTAGAGTGAGGAGCTAGGTAAGCTCGGGTGGCAACTGCAGTGGTGGAGGTGTGCAGGTGGGTAGACCTGCTGGGAGAGCTACACGCCCCAGCCCAGAAATTGTGCAAGGGCACCGGGAGATGAATCGGGGGAGTGAGACCCCAAATTGAGAAGCACCACAGTTTGGTCAATGGGAATTGGTTTTTAGAACCACATAGAGTAAGATTGCCAATGGTTTGGCAGGGAAAGACCCCGGGTAGTGTAAAGTGTGTTAAAGTCATTTAGAGGATAGTTAGGATTGAAGTCTCCTCGCACCATCTACATGCACTCACCTGAGATGACGTACCTCCACACCATGCCATGTTTTAATTATTTTTGATGCAAATGTTTGGAATGTGAGACGCATCATGACGTGGGTGTGACATTGTGCTTGATGTTCCATCTCTTCCTCCTTATGAGGATTGATGATGAATTGGGTGATGGCAAATTTTGGATAGAGGGATTGTGGGAACGAATTTGGAATAGAAGAAATATGGGGAAGACGTGACAGTAGTGACGAATTTGTAAATGTGTAGATTTTGTAAATATGGGGTAAGGGCAAGGGTAGTGTAGGTGACAGGGGGGGTGACGTACGGTAGGGACGAGCTTTCTCACTTCGCTCTCCGTACGCACTTCACCTTGCATTGCCTTATTGATGTGTACCCTTGTGACCTTGCCCCTCGCTCATCTGTCTTGTCCCCCTTTTGTCTCCCACATGACCTGAGCGCCACTGGGCGCTGAGGGGAGCGTGCGTGAGTCCGCCATTGTGCGCCCAGAACTCCCAGAACCAGCTGTCTGCATCGATGCACCACATTATGGACCACATGTCTGTGGCCAAGCACCACTGATGGACCCCATGGGTTGGGGCATGGCCCCTCTGCTGGAACCGGCTATGAAGGCCCGAAATCTTGCTGGCGGACCTTGGCCACAGGGCACCGATGCCCCACAGGTGAACCATACATCGTCGGCCCCTGTGGGCCATAAATAAAATAAATAAAAATGGACACGTTGGGTGCATTTTAATAGTGCAAATAGGCCGCCAGCAAAGGAAGATGACAACACCAAGAAATAATAATAGCCAGCAGAGGGAGCCGAAGAGCAAGAGACCACCTGCAGGGTTAGGGGTTGTCGATTTATTTTATTCATTGGACAGTGATGACTGTGCACCGATTGGTGCTTGAGGGTGTGTTGGTGCGTTTTGGGTGCTTTCATGGTGCGCCGATGCAGAGCAGACTGTCTCCCCCCCAGAAAGAACAATCACAGGTCCTGGGTTGTGTTTTGTAAATAAAGTAGCGTCAATTGTAAATAATGCTCCCCACCGTCAGTGTGTAGTTTGAAGACCATTCCGCAATTCGGTTAGCTGTGGGCGTGAGTCTGTTAGGTAGGGTGCAATGGAGCAGCAGGACATATTTATTTATGTTTTAAAACTGTCGCACTCAGGGTCAGGTTAAAAGTAGAGGGAACTACACCTACGTGTCACACTAAGCTAAAGTTATAGGCCCGGGACGTGCCTAAGAGGAGGAGGGTGCAGTGTTGCGGAAATGAGGATTGTGTTTTTTTTATTGTGTGTATTATTATTATTGTTTAGTCTGAGCCCTCCTTGCTCCAGTGTGTATAAAGGTCAAAGGGCGTCCCGGTAGTTAATTCCATAAAGCATACATTGAAGGACACTATAATATCCCTGTTCAGTAGTTTATTTCCTTATTATGTGTATCAGGGTAAGGCCTTGTCTTCCATTAAAATGACACTCCATTGCACCAAGTGAAATAGATAGATTCCCTTCATTCCCATTCCCAAAACCTCCATTTCCCCTTTCGTCATGGCCAAGCCAGTTTGTTACAGCTGTGGGTTGTTTTCGCCCCCAAAGCCGCCATTGAACATGTGCTCGGGTTGGGGAAGAAAGGCGTGCCCACCCGTCGTCATCAAGGGCGGAGCCAGAGGGTCACGCGACCAACCAGGGCCGAGGTGAGCACACCGATGGGCGTGTCCGAAAAGCCGGCGGCTTAATCGCCGGAGGCGCTATAAAGGCGCGCGCGCAAGAAGTTGCGAGGAGGTCCACGACAAAGAGGAGGTCCATGACAAGAGCAGAGCTGAGTTGTGTGGTTTTGGGAAAGAGCTGGGTTGGTCGTCAGTGGTGGTCAGTGGTTGCGTTGAGTGGTCAGTGGTTGCGTTGAGTTGTCGGTGGTGAGGAGTGATTGAACCAAGAGGAAGAGTTGGACCAAGAAAGAGAGAGGAGAGAACCCGTCACGCCAGACCCCCCACCAGCGCGTCGGCTCCACCAAGCAGCTCCGACCCGTGATCCCGCGCACATGACAGGATCGGTGGCATCAGCGGCCGTCGAGGTCCAGCCCGACGTCCCATGCGGGATCAAGCTCCAGCCACACACCTCCTTCCAGCCAATCCTGCCTGCAATTTCCCCATTCGTGTACGTGAGTTTGTTCTGTTTGTTTTGTCCCTGGGAATAAATTAAGACTGCATAGGATAAGCTAGTAATTTTCACTGTGTCACCTGCTTTTTCAATGTTCCCTGTACATAACCGTGACTGCTCCTTTTGCTTGTGTGTGTAGATAATAAATCCCTTTACTCTTCTGTATGTCTTCTTCTTCCTCTTTACATTCGGTCGCTTTAGAGTTTTCCATATTGAATATCTGTGGCGTGATACGGCCAACGTTCGGGTGAATCGGGTGAATCGGGGAAACTGTTAGGTCGCGGTGCCATCCGCTCGGCAAACATAACATCCTTAACCGCGGACCGTAACAATATATATATATATTTTAATTTATTTATATATATATACCATTTTGCTTCCTAGATACTAGTTGACCTGTTTGCAATACAAGCTATCCAGGTGGCACGAATATTTACCTTTTGAAAATGTGTTCAATGAAATGCACACCAAACAGCGTTGTAACAATGAAGATAACTCACAATGATTATTTGGGTTACCTCTGCCACCGAAGGTGGATGGAGGTTATGTTTTCATCCCTGTCTGTTTGTTTGTCTGTCTGTGAACAGGATATCTCAAAAGGTTGTGGACGGATTCGGACGAAATTTGGCAGAGGAGTTGCGTATGTGACGAGCAATAATTGATTCAATTTTTTGTGAAGATCCAGAACCGGATCCGGCCAGTAGAATTCTTAAGTGATTCTTCACCATTGAGTGATAGGGCTAAAACCGATATATAGCAGGATATCTCAAAAAGTTATGGACGGATTTGAACGAAACTTAGTGGACAGATTGGGTGTTTGACAAGACCAAATTTATTCAATTTTGGTGAAGATCTGATTATGAATTCGGATACGAGAATTATTTAATTTTTTAAGTGATTCATCACCATTGAGAGATCGGGTGAAAAGCGATACATAGCATCATATTTTAAAACGTTATGGACGTGTTATGACTAAACTTGGTGGACGAGTTGGTTAGGTGACAAGAACAAGCCGATTACATTTTGGTTCAGGTCCGAATCCGGATCCGGCCTATCATTGGGATACAAAACATAAATTGTTCAGCCTGGAGTAGGTGTGCTCTCTACAGAGTGCCGTTCTCGTCTTAAATCTGTTTTCAACCAATCATATAAGGTGGAGGTGATTGGCGACGGTGACTCAAATTAAATATTGGAACTTCCTGGTCAGATAGTACTAGAAATAGCACCTGGAAAGGATTACAGATCAAACTCTGGTTCTACCCCCTTCTCTCCCTTTTTCTTGCAGAAGAACTTGCAGTAAACAGTTCAATAGATCTGGGGTCCATAGGTAAACTTTTCTGAGAAGTAAACTTCAGATAGAATCGTTGACCATTGTCAGTGTTTAAATGAAATTCTGGTTTCACTACATCACATTAGCCTAGAATGATTGATGTAGAGATAGACACTGTATATTGAAGCATGCACGAGAAGGAGTACCCCAATTCGGTCCCACCATCCCCTTGTCTACCTGCATTAATGAACTTTGCTACATCTGCATGTCGTATCTATTATCTCAACGGGTATACATCGCACGAGACAGATAACAAATATAGAGTAGGAGGCCACATGTCCCACAAATCCGGTTTCCCCTTTTCCCCTCAGCTCCCTTTTATTGTCAATTTATTTATTATTACACGTCACCCTCGGAGATGACCTCACTGCTTCAGTGACAGCAAAGCATTACAAAGCCACAGAATGACTTTTAGCTGGGTGAGGCATGCTTCAGCACACTCTTTGAAAAGGCATGGGAAGGCAAGGGAAGAGGAACTGAAGGAAGATTTGAGTAATCCTGGAGTTTGGGCATTTGAATTTGCAAAGTTTGAAAAATTGAAAAAGTTTTTTTTTTTTTTAAACGTTTGAAAAGCCAGTTGGAATTTGAAGCAGGGAAGGTGAGTTTTGACATTGAAACCTTGAAAAAGTAGGCAGTTGAGTCTAGTAGTAGGAGGACATCAACAGATGGCCTTGTGATCTGCACAGTGTGACCTGCACATGATGTCAAAGTTCTCAATCCTGGGCAGATACACAAGATGAGGTTTGTATTTATCTCTCCCCTGCATTTTAGATTTCTTTTTTTTTTGCTTTTCAACCTTCACAGATCTATTCCTCGGGTTTTTTTTTTT
Source organism: Myxine glutinosa (assembly GCF_964187855.1). NCBI lineage: Eukaryota > Metazoa > Chordata > Myxini > Myxiniformes > Myxinidae > Myxine > Myxine glutinosa. The sequence continues at coordinate 156,742,086 of NC_136263.1, read as the reverse complement.
GGTTTTTTTTGTTTTTTTTGTATACAAGATCGAGGCTCGTGAAAGCTAACATTAATCACACAAAAAGACAAACCGACACACAAAACACAAAAAACAAGGGGAGTGGCAGACAAGATGGGGAGAGAGGGGGAAGGACACAAAAGAGAGGGGGAAGAGGGGGAAGGACACAAACACAACATTTGAGAGCAGGGACATCGGGAGGACTTGGGGGGAGGTGGGAGAGGATTAAAACATATGAACACTGCAAGGACTCTGGGGTGAATTACCGGGGGTAGAAAAGATCAAGGTTTTCGATGGGGGACGATAAGAGATGGTGGTGAACAGCTGTTTTAAAGACCTGGAGGGAGGAGTGGGATTGAAGGGAGTGGGGGAGTTTGTTCCAGAGGCGGGAGAAAAGGGGAATGAAAGAGTGAAGGTGAGCAGAGAGCCTAGACTTTGGCAGTTTAACCATAAGAGGGTTGCAGGCAGATCTTGTGCGACCTGAAGGAATATTGGGGGGACAGAGCCCAGAGAGAGCTGGGGGAGCAAGGCCGGAGAGGAGTCGGTAGAAGACAGAAAGACCACCAACCTGCCTGCGGTGAGTGAGTGAAAGGCCCTCGGCGTTGACTACATCGCAGGAGATTCCAATGATTCTGAAAGCTTTGGCCTCAACAGCGTGAAGCCGAGCAAGGTGTGAGGCAGGAGCACCAACCCAGAGGGTTAATGAAGAATCCGTCCATAGGGAGTGATACGTTCTTTGAATAATTAATGCACGTGTTTTATATCCATCCCATGTCACAGTAGTCACCCCACGCGCACACACAATGTGAACAGCGGGGTTAAGCAATTGGTTCATTGTCTGTCCTCCTGTGTACAAACATGTTTATCAACAAACATCAGATTACTCTGCCTGCCGGATCGAAAAGCATTCCAAACTGGAAACTTGGTTTTTGAGAACTCAAACTACAAATAAAAGGCACGAACAACTAATGTTAAGGTTGGTGTATAAAACGCTGTATCTACAGCAGGAAACTTCCGGATTCTTTTTCCTTCAACTTATATTTTATGAAAATTTAATTACATACTTAAACACTGACCACATAGCATTTTTTTCACTTTTAAACCCCTTCCGTTTAGCAGTAATTTGACATGTTAAATAAGGTGGTGTACAATACTGCATTGGGTGGTGGTAAACTTCTGGAGTTTTTCTTACTAGCAACGGTACCCGCACTATGGGCGGGGCTTCAATTGGGAAGCCCAAATGAAAAGGCAAAATACCAGAAATTGAAGGATTTTTTATTTTAAACGATTCATATAAACATCCGTTGAATCACAGCACACATAAATCATCAAAATCGGTACATTAGATGGCGACCATTTTGAAAAAAGATTGAATTCTACAAAAAGGAAGCGGCCGCGACACGTCTTTCTCAGTCGCACGTTTATGTGTGAAGAGTGCGCGCCGAATCTGTAACACGGAAGCGGCCACTACACCTGTTTCTCAGTCGCTTTGCACACGCTGCCGTGTTACTTCGGAGCCGCACGTTTATATCGGAAGAGTTCGTCAGGAGTCGATCTACTCTCTCCTGGTACGTAGAATTTCAACAAAAGCCACATCATTGTTCATATCGGTAAATATTATTCTATCGTGTTTGGAAAAACTGGAAAATTGGAAAAACAATATAGTGTAGTGACCCATGGGTCCCCCAAGCGAGACCAGCAACAGAATCGCCTTGCTCCAGCCGGTGACGTAACCGGCGGGCAAACCACGGCGCTGGGGTGGCCGGTCACGTGACCACCAAAGCGTGCCGCGCGTGCGGTTATAATCCTTTGCACCTGTCGGCCACGTGACCACCAAAGCGCACCTCGCCTGAGAGGCGTGGCTTTCGGTTTCGGTTGTGCTTTCTGGTTTTGATATATATGCAGCCCGATAAACGGGCTTTTCAGAGTTCCCGAGTTGGTTTTTGCAATAAACATCTTCTCGGACGAGTTTGTGTCTTGCCCGTCACTTCGTCCATCTCAAGCAAGGGCCCTGCTCTTCAATAGCCTATTTTACTCCAAGGGGTCCCAGGAATACCCACCCAAAATATCGTTGCGATCGGTTGAGCCGTTTTTGCGGCACCTTCGAATGGACCGACGGACATTTGGTGAATTATAGTAAGATGACCTTCAAAATCATTTATTTCAATTTAATTATATACTTGTACTTAGGCAGTTAAGACTGAAAAATATGGCGTATCGTTCATTTTTTCAGGAAAGCACCAAATTTGGCACAGATGTAGTATGGACCTATACAATTGTTTTCCTGAGGGGTGCCCAAAAATTCAGAACCCCTGGTGGCCGCCATATTGAATTTCAACATGACCGCCCTCTGTGACCTATTTCCCTCAATAACTTCTACACTATGAGCGATAACACCACAGTTCCAGTGTCTTACCCCATGTTTTAATGGTCTCTGAATCCAATGGGATCAATTGCATAAAGATTGGCATCCATCATCTTTAATTTCAAGATGGCCGCCATGGTGTTTCCATTTTCCTTGAATCTCTCATAGTATTTTAGGTAAAATTTCAATTCCAAGTGATACACATTGTTTTATTGGTCTCTGATAACAATGGAATGGTATTAATTAATCAAAGTTACACACAGTTGCAGTTTTAACTTAAAATATTGTGGGCACTTGAAAGGTGGAGGCTCTCGCACAGACGCGTAGTACTACAAGCACTGTCCATCGCAGTCACACAGTGATGTGCAGGGCAGATTTGCCCTGGAGCATTTACAGTTGCCTTTACAGGCCGACTTACAATGGCAGCTTGTAAGCTCTGAACATGCCTCCTGTATCAGTGGTATTGTGGTCCAAATTGGTGTCCAATAAGTCCCTGTTTTCATCCAGCCCCAATCAGCTGGTGATGGAAGTTCTGGGTAGGGCACAAGTGCCCGACTCCATACGTGTACAGCCTGAAAACATGCACGTTTTAGGTGTTGTTCGAAGGCGTCTGCTGTTGGGGGAATGTGATCAATTGTTCTTGCCTTCTTCGTGAACAAGTGTCGGCGCATGTCATTCACTGTCTTTATCTCGGTAGTCCGGTCATAGAGGATGGCAACATATCTTTCTATGCTCTGTAGTTCCATAGTAATAGCGTCCACAGATGGCCTATAAGCGAGAGCATGAAAGGTCTGCGTGATGCTGGGGTATGCCTCCCAAGCCTTCCAGGCTGTCTTTTTCCCAATTTGGGCAAAAAATGACACTGTGTCGCAGCCAGTGAAGGCATGAAATAATAACAAAGACTCGGACTTCCTGCGGCCAAGGCCGGTGGCAATTTTATGGATGGCAAGGTAGCGGTAGCTTTTGCCAGTGCCAATGGCAATCTAGAGTTCATCCACACCATGTGACTGGTAGGTAAAGTAGTGTGCTATTGCCAAGACCACAATATCAGAATCTACAGTTCGAATCAATACAGTTTTCTACAGTTTACAGTTTACAAAATACAATCTACAGTTTTTCCCCTTTTTCACGACATCCAGGACATTTTTTGGGATTTTTTGAATTTTCTGAATTTTTGGGCACCCCTGAGGAAAACAATTGTATCGGTCCATACTACATCTGAGCCAAATTTGGTGCTTTCCTGAAAAAATGAACGATGCTTCCTCTTAACTGCCTAACTATTGAACACCGTATGAGGTACATCAAAAGCTCAAGCTTTTGGGTCTCACTATTTGCCATGATCTTTCTTGGGAAAACCACATTTCCAAGCTGGCCGCCAAAGCCAGTCGCCGACTGGGCAGCCTCCGTCGTGCGAAGTCCTTCCTTGGCACACCTGAGCTCCTCACCACATACAAGGCTTTCATCCACAGCTCAATGGAATGTTCCCCCCTCTGGGCCGGTGCTCCTGCCTCACACCGAGCTCGGCTTCACGCTGTTGAAACCAAAGCTTTCAGAATCATTGGAATCTCCTGCGATGAAGCCAACTCCAAGGGCCTTTCACTCACTCACGGCAGGCAGGTTGGTGGTCTTTGTCTTCTACCAACTCCTCTCCGGCATTGCTCCCCCAGCTCTCTTTGTGCTCTGTCCCCCAAATATTTCTACAGGTCGCACAAGATCTGTCAGCAACCCTCTTATGGTTAAACTGCCAAAATCTAGGCTCTCTGCTCACCTTCACTCTTTCATTCCCCTTTTCTCCTGCCTCTGGAACAAACTCCCCCACTCCTCCCACCATGTCTTTAAAACAGCTGTTCACCACCATCTCTTATCTTCCCCCATTCAAAACTTTGATCATTTCCCCCCCTGCTAATTCACCCCAGATGCACTTTTTTGAAATTCCAACTTCTTTCCTGGAAGTCCTTGTTTGTCCATATGTTTTATACCTCTCCCACCTCCCCCTAAGCCTTCTCCCTCCCACAGTTCTCTCGATGTCCCTGCTCTCAAATGTTGTGTTTGTGTCCTTCGCCCTCTCTCCCCATCTTGTCTACCACCCCTTGTTTTGTGTCGGTTTGACTCTTTGTGTGATTAATGTTAGCTCTTTCACGAGCCTCGATCTTGTATACAAAAAAAAAAAAAGGTAAGGTGATTTATGAACTCGTTCATTTTGTAGTGTATAATTGTCAAAGCATCATCATACTAAAATACACAATTTGGTGTCTGTCTGACGATTTTTGAGCACCAATCTTGACAGGAGTCTAAGGGTCGCACGACAGAGGTTGTAGCGTTTTAACTCCCCCCAAACCCCAACCCAAAAGGGTTTTTCCTGCCAAGTGAGTTGCATGTTGAGGTGTATATCCGTATTAAGATTTACTGTGGTGTATTTCCAAGGCCGCTTCTAATAACAAAGCTAACAAAAAAGAGGAATCAGAGATTGCAGACTCTAACCAGGATGTGTTTGTGGTATCTTTTGTGTGGTGCTTATTAGCTGCTGTGTTTGTGTGGTTTATCGATGATGTAGGTTTATGTTCAATCCAATATGGCTGTCGAAACGACCAATGACGTCATCAATTTAATTCTCCCATAAAATGGTTGCAAAGATCATGCTCAATCAATTCCTAACCGATCATATCAAGTTATATTTGTCTAATTATGACATAATGAATATATATTATTCCCCAAGGAGTTCTTTACAATGAGCCAAGTCATTTTTTTTCTTCTATGCAGCACTTTCGGAGATATAGAGGTGCAAACTTTTTTGGGTTTTCCAATATGGCGCCGTACCACATGACCGATTTTATAATCAAAAAATTTAACAGGAGAGGCTCCTATAGTGAAAATTGTGTCAATCAGACCAACGGTTGCAGAGAAAACGAATTTTAAAGGGAATATACCTGCAAAATGCCGAATGCAGTTTAACACTAAACAAAAAGGGAGGAAACATGGGGTGTGTTCAGTTAAGCAGCTAGCGCTTGCCAAGCCAGCCGTTCCTTATCAACGGTTTTGAATAGAGTGCTTGTTCGAATGACAGCCACTTGAGCTCTTCACGAGAAACTTGGTAAATAAACACTCATCTTCCAGGCCAGCCTAGATCTACTGTAATCTATATAACCCCATAGTGGAATGACCCTACCTGCCATTCCTGTAGGGAATGGGTGTAGTAGTATTTTAAATATAGGGAGTTTGAGAACTTGTGTTCTTGTGAGGAAAGGTCCCAGTGGTGAAGGAAATAACCATTAGCTGAGGTTAAAACTCGACAAAGCAGGCAGCTTGTTTTTCTCATGGGGCAAAAGCAGACATGGCTCCATCAGAACCCAATTCCATGACTGTTTGGCACAGCATCATGTCCGAGAAGAACTTCATGACCACTTTTTCCACAAGTATAACAGATAACAGTGAATCCAGCAAACTATGGTAAATCAAATTCATGTAACATGTTTGTCTTTCTCCAATCGTTTGGAAATTGAAGATAAACACAAGTTGTTTTCTTTTTGGGGTTTTTTTTTTTTCAATACATACTATCGCCAGAGGAGGGTATTGCACGAGTCCGTTTGTTCCTTGGCAAAAAGTAGGTTGATCACTCCGGTTTGTGTGCGTGTTTGTTACTTGGCAATATACAGTTAAAAGCATGGAATTAAGCATGGATAAAGTTATTAAAGCATGTAATGAAGGTATTGGAAAGGAGAATAAAGAAGAAAGTGAAGATCGACGAAATGCATTTTGGATTTATGCCAGGAAGAGGAACGACAGGTGTTTTATTGTAAGGCAGTTGCAGGAGAAGTACATTGAGAAGAGGAAGAAGTTGTTTCTTGGGTTTGTTGATCTGGAGAAAGCATTCGATAGGGTTCCACGCAAAGTAGTGACATGGGCATTGAGGAAGTTCGGAGTGGAGGAATGGTTGATCAGAGTAGTGATGCCAATGTACAAGAGCATGCACAGCTGCAAGGACGAAGGAAGGGAACAGTGGTAAGTTTGAGGTGAAGGTGGGGATGCATCAGGGGGTCGGTACCAAGTCCACTACTATTTGTAGCTGTGATGGAGGTGCTGGCTTGGAACATAAAGCAGGGTTTATTGTGGGAGTTGCTGTATGCAGATGATCTGGTGTTGATTGGGGAGAGTATAGATGGACTGAAGGAGAAGATGAACAAGTGGAAGGAATGTATTGAGACAAAAGGTCTGAAGGTGAATATCGGAAAGATGGTGATGGTAAGTGGTATAAGCACGTGGTGAGGTGGAAAGAACTGGGAAGTGGCCGTGTGCTGGAAGGGTGTGGGAGTGAACTCCATTCAATGTACAATGTGCACTGAGTGGGTTCATCAAAAATGTAGTGGTCTGAGCGTCGTCATTAACCAGTGTGGCAGCTACATTCAAGTGCAAGGTGTGCACAGAGGGAGCTGCAGATGGAGGAAATGTTGAGTTGGATCTTGGACACGGTGTGAAGCTGGAAGGTGTGAAAACATTTTGCTACCTAGGAGACATGCTGAATGGAGAAGGTGGATCAGACTCGGCAACGGTTGCAAGAGTTAGATGTGCATGGAAGAAGTTTCGGGAACTGAGTGGCGTGCTGACCTGGGGAGTGTCGTTGAAGCTGAAGGCAAAGGTGTATGCTGTATGTGTGAGAAGTGTTATGATTTATGGGAGCAAGACATGGGTAATGAAAGTAGAGCAGCAACAAAGGCTGGAAATGCAAATGGTTCAGTGGATGTGTGGAGTATCATTGAGAGGGGAAGACAAATGATGAATTGTGAAAGATGATGGGAATAGAGCCTGTGATGGATGCTGTGAAGAGAAACAGGTTGAGATGGTTTGGTCATGTGTTGAGGAAGGATGAAAGCGACTGGTTAAGTGATGGAAATGAATGTCAAAGGAAGTAGAGGACGTGGAAAACCGAGAAAGACTTGGCTAAAGAAATGCGGGCAAGGGGGTTAAGGGCAGATGTAGAAAATAGGGCAAAATAGAGAAGATTGTTTCTTAAGCCATTTCTTAAGCTAAGCTTTCTTAAGCTAAGCTGTTTAAGCAGCAGTTTAAGCAGGTTTTAACAGCTTAAGCTAAGCTGTTTCTTAAGCTAACCCTAACAACCCTAACCCACACTGTCCAGAACAGCCATAATACACATGTTATTTGCCTTTGCTCCCAACATGTCAATAAATTTGGCCTGCAGCAGTCTGGAATGACTTGCTCAAAAAGAAGGCCCAATAGTTACCCATCCACCAGCAAATTACATTGATCATTTGGACTGTACAAAGGTCGTTGTGAAAACGATGTTCAAGGAAAACTACAATTCCTTTGCATTTGTCATTCTGCTTTTCCATGAATGGCCAAGTCAAAGGAAGGCTAAAAGATCCTATTCAGCACAATCACTGGGTGTGGCAGAGTTTTTTTTTTGTTTTTTTTTAAACAAAACATCTGGTTAAGAATTGGCCCATTTCATAGGCTTCAACCTCCTGCTGCTTTTTAGCACACCATGTTTGAATTGCTCTACAATTATATATTTAACTAGAATGGAACTCAGTAGAGCACATACCTCCACCAGGCTGAACAGTTTGTTTTCTATCTGATAGGCCAGATCTGGTTTTTTATCAAGAACGAGATATTGTGCTATATGTCAGTTTTAGCCCCATCACTCAAAGTGAAGAATCACAAATTCCAGTAGTCGGATCCAGATCTTCACCAAAATCTAATCATTTTGGCCTCGTCACACACAGTCTCCACCAAATTTCGTCTGAATCCTTCCAAAACTTGATATGTTCACAGACAGGGGTGAAAACAACCTCCATCCACCTTTGGTGGTGGAGGTAATAACGAGTCATTTTTTGTTTGCACATCCTTTATTTGACAACACAAAAAAACAAGAAATTCAAAACTACACCATCAAGAGCTCGAAATTCAGCCATCGCACCATGCTCCAGAAGTCTTCACTATACCTTATCATATGTGCGAACACACGATACATCTTTATACGTGCATGTCTGCAAAACAGCAATGACATGTTGGGTTAAACATGACAATTGTACATGTAATCACCTTTTCAGCTGTATAGAATATATTTTAATAGCAATAATCCTCGATTGGCTATCACAGAAAAACATTTCAAACGTGAGTGTTTCACAGCCCAGTCGCAGATGTAAACGTCTATCCAATTTCTATTGTTAACAATTTTCCTCCAAAGGCAAGACGTGGGAAAAAGTGAAGCAATTGGAGACACTTGAAAGACTTTCTTTGGATCTACTAGGTCTATGCTTTGAATCCAGAATTAAAAGTAGCACAAGGAACTTTCCTTTAAACTTTAACTGTGGCATAATGGCTGGATGATCCCCTTCAGGTCTGGGTGGTTGACATTTCAAATCGAGGCTGAGTGACACCAAAGACCAAAATTGGTATGCGATGCCTTTCATGACTCAGCAATAATAAACATGGATAAGCCATTGTGCAAGGTATATGGGCCGAGTGGCTTCCTCTATTGAAATTTCTTGCAAGGGAACCATTTTAATGTTACCTTTACAAAAAAAAAAAAAAAAAAAAAAATTCACAGGGGAACTCAGGTAAAATTACCCATAAACGTTCAGAAATACTCAACTTCACAAGAAAAGTTTCCCTTCTAGTGGTGCGATATGCAAGGAGCTGATGTAGTTGCATACTTTTTCCATCATGCTGGCACGACACCCATACACAGGTCTTGCCAGTATCCCTCCATTTACAGTACATCTAGATAGCCACCCAATTCCAAATTAATGTCATCTACCATTCAATGCATAAACTGACAAAGATCACTACCTTACTGTCCTAACTTTACTTTTAGGTACAGCCCTGGGTCCCATCACCATCTCCTGCTGATAAACTGCAATTGTCAATACCCTTCATATTAAATATCTAAATCAAGCCCCCTCTCGAATCTATAAAGTCTCGTCTTCACAACTTTGTCCAACTAGTCCTAGAATCAATTTAGTAGTTCTATGCTGTACCTTCTACCAGTTATGTCCATCTTGAGACATGCCCAAACCAGTACACATGACTTTTTTTTTCTTCTTTTTTTACATATTTCTAGCACCTTGCACGTTATATTAAACCGAATCTGCCAATCAGAATCTACGAAAGTATCAACCTTCGTCACTAAACATGCCCACCCCCTCAAAATAGGTATTTTGTTTGATTAAAGTCTTATGATTATGTTAGTACGATTCTACATGCTGCAGTCTCCTAGCAACCGTGAAAGTTTTATTTTACCAGGTGAATGCCCAGCCCCTAATTTTTTAACGACAATAAGAGGTGCACTTCCATTTTCAATGTAGGTGCGCTTGTGCAAGGCAGGAGAACAGTAGTACTATGCACAGGAAATCCATAGGATCTATCTAGCACAAAGTTATTTTTTAAGATGGTGGAAAAATCTGCAGCATCAAAGGGTTCAAAACAATTTGCCCACAAGTTTAATCCAGCTTACCACGATCATTTTTCCATCCTTGATCTCTCGAACAAGTGTAGTCTCTTTATCATCCCATTTTTGCAGCTGTACCAGTTTTCCTTCATCAACAGTAACAGTGGACTGCAGAAAAACGAAGGACATGGTTCGTGACACCACAGATGTTCAGTTAAGGCTTCACAATAAGCAAGTTAACTGAGCTTGGAAATGTCAGGCATGTCATGATAAATCTAAACAAGCATCAGATTAGATAAACAATGTTAAAATGTACTTGTGGTAGAGAAATTTGACCTGCACCAGATTTTTACTTTGTCATCCGAGAGTAATTACAAAAGTAGACAAAGTAGGCCATGAAACCATTTTAACAAATCCTGGTTGTCAAGAAAGATATGCTTTCCCCACATTGTGGAAAAGTTAACACCTTTGACCTCAGCTTTATTAATAATAAAAATAATTAAAAAAAATTAAAAACCCCCTATGAATGTGTCAATTGCCTCCTGATTAGGTCCAGCACATTCCCTTTTGAAGGAATGTCAGATAAGTAGCTTTTGTTAGGCAATAGCAATCTTGAAGGTTTACCTTTACAAGCCAGTAAGGTAGCAGTTCAATGCAGAAAACTTAAAGGGGAAATAAATAAATGCACAACCAAATCAGAGGCCTTTCCAATAATCTTCCAGATCAACCAAAATTTTCAATGGCAGCATCAAGGTTTGCATAATCGCCGTCTGAATTACGATGCACAATCAATGGAACACTTGCATGAAAAACAGAGGTACAACAGCATCAATCTGGTTCCCTCAAAGCTTACTTCAAAAGGACGAACAACTTGAGAATGTTTCCACCCAGATGTGAATGAATGATCGTTTCAAGGCCATTTTCCCCGCTATAGCGAGGGTTAGCCTTGCGGGCCCCATGACAATCATGGTTCCCCGTTTTGAGGCAATGTTTTTATGGCCTGATGCCCTTCCTGACGCCAACCCTTAGTCGCCTCTTACGATGTGCAGGGATACGGTGTACCTATTCTAAGCCAGGGTACACACCAGGATCATTCATCCCAGCAAGCTGGTACTCAATTTGCCGACCTCGGAAGGACGACAGGCTGAGTCAACCCCCCTGGTGTTAATTCAGCGATCGACCGGGATTCGAACCCAGGATCCTAGGATCCCAAGCCGGCTCCCCAACCACTAAGCCAACACCAGGCAGATGTGATGAAACGAAATCTTTACATGTTAATATTTGGGACAATAGTTCATCATTTTTTTTTGTTTTTTTAAAATAAACCAAAGCAAAGCCTCAATCACCATTTAACAAAAGCAGGTTGATATTCCGATTAGCTTTGCAATGTGGAGGTATAGCATGTGGGAGCATGCTACGCTAGACCCCCTTAGCACAAACCTTGACTTTGCGTTCATCAGCAGTCGTTTCATCAAACTCCTCTCCAAGCTTGAACGATATATCTGTCGTTTTGAAGGCGGACTGAGTCTTCATTGAGAAGGTGTCTCCATCAGCGCAGATGGTTATCACAGGCTTGCTCATCATGCCGAGCTTGCGTGTGCCAAATGGAACACCTGCCAGAATTAGCATTATTTTATAAAACATCCAAACCACGAAGTAAACATTGAAGGGATGCGAGATGGGTTGGAGGGAGGTAGAATAAAAGTTAAGTCCATAGGTTTGAAAGGATGCGGATTAAAAATAAATAATGTTTTAAACCACCCAGAGTTCATTTGTCTGCTGTAAGATCTGGAAAGCAAAATATTGGCCGACCAAATAGGGTACGATTGTCAATCCAGTTTAGTATACAATTTAAGGCCTCAACCACATGATCGGAGCGAAACAACTTTTCAATTTGCACAATTAGCTGCAATTTCAGCAACGCATGCACAAAACCAAATTATGGACACGACTAGGCCCCAACGCAACAAAGCTTTTGTCCAACATCATGAGTGAGCCTTTACTGCAAGCCAGACTCCAAACCAAGCACAAACGAATCAATTGGCAGTACAAGTACAGAAATCAAGGGCATACAGCTTTCTAACTACAGACAGTGCAACATCTGTTTTACTAGCCTTATAAAAGCCTCTCCCCTCAGGAATCTGACCAAGTCCTTGGTGGATACATTCCTGCAAACCCATTCCCTTCAAATCCAAGGTTTCCACCCACCCTCATCTATGGTGGGATCAAATCATACCTCAATTTCCCTACAAGTTAGAGAATAGGCCAAAAGATAATGCAACCCACGTAGCTTTGAAAATTAAACCTTAAGTGTGCACAAATTCCAACTTTATGACCATTACAAATTAATGAACCATGCATCAATAAACAAAGGGGGAAAAAAAAAAAAATGCACGCATAGGGATCCCAGCCGAACAAAGGACCAGTTAGGATGGATTAATTATTAAATATTGGCAAAATTAAAACAGAAAGGGTCAAATAATGAAGTCAGCTTAGGAAAGCACTTTAATCATTTGTTGCAGGTCACCCTATTTTTCCCTTCAAGGAAAAAAGCATGCAGAAAAGGTCCTGAAAAGCAAAATAATTTGGAACAAAAAAAAAATATATATATATATATATATAAATAATTTTCAGGATAACAGTCGAAAAAAAAAAATTGATTAAGTGTGCATATGAAAAAGTTGCACACCTTTCAGAAAGATTAGCAATATTGCATTAAAACGTCAATGCATGGCTTGGAGAGCTCCCGATGGATGCACACCTAGCGGAGCCTTTTGAACGGACCACTCCCTGTCGCGAACGCCCGAGCCCGAGTGACCACTCATTGCCAAGTGGCACGACCAGCACGCCAATCACCTGCAATCCACTTACAATCCACCTAATCCAACGAAGACGCTCTTTGGGCGTACACGACACCTCCAATGCAATAGATCGAATTTGCCAAAACCCATCGACAAATCTTGACCGAAGAAAAAAAAAAAATGTATTCGTAGTCACGTCACGTTCCCACGCTGCCCATGCATTTACTAGTGAACGCTGTAAAGTATTCAACTCCACAAGAAAATATCAAACAATTCAGACTGAAACCTCCTCGCATTCGTCATTAAAATCAATCGGGCATCATTTAGGGCATCGTGGAGCTCAAGACCGTTATTCCATGAGCAGACGATGCAACCCATTCGAAAAGCCCAGTTGGGATCGATTAGACTTCACGTACAAAAAATAAAATGTGCAATTGCTATTAAATTGACATCGTGCACCTTACCCAGAGCCTTCATGTATCCATCAAAATCACGACTCTCAACCATCTTCCACGATCCACAGAAAGTCTCGGCCATCGTGATCGCAATGAACACCGCGGTCTTCCAGGTATCACCCTCAAAAATGATGTTCTGATAAGAACGTTACCAACAGGCTATTTGAGCCGCCCAGGCTCGATTTCTATTGGCTGGAGGATTCGCACGAGGCTGCCGAAACGCGTGCGGATTGGACGAAGCGGTTGATCGCAGAGGCTGCGCGAGCGAGTTCCACGGGAGGGCGTGGCCTGCAATCGGAACCTCGCACGACCACGCCCTCCGCTCATAATGTTCCAATCAGTTGATTTTCAAATTACATGTAACCGACTATTCTTTTGGTAATAGTGTACCTATGATATTATGATAATTAGATGTGTGCACGTGCTAATGAAGAACGAAAGTTGAGTATCGCAAACGTTGACCGTTATAGTCACAGATCAATGAATATCTGACTATTTCTCTTGTTGCGCATGCGCAGTGCTCCAAACTTACAAACGCCCGTTTCCTTGAGCTAATTTCTCTAATGTCATTACCGAAGGATTTCAAAACAGTGTGTATTGGTTAAGATTACCAATGGAGCCAAACGATAGACGGGATATTCAGAGGGCTCCTTTGCTTTGTCAATTCCATCTGTTCATCAGCATTAGGCTGGTTAAAAACATTCCTGTTTATCATCGCCGCCGCCCCATAAAAGTCGTCCGCCCCTAAAAAAAAACTATATATTCTTTATTTTTTTTGCTCGCAAAGTCAGTAAAATCCGTTCCCGCTCAGTGGAACAGGTTCGAATTTTGTATGTGCTCGCGTACTGTCTGAGCCAAGTTACATGTGCTCGAACTTCGCCGACCTGCAGGAGACCAGTGAGGCACAAGTCTTCAATAATGTCGACGCCATTGCCAATCTCACGTGCAACGATGCGCCAGAGAAGCCAAACTACACGGCTGGCTATGAAGATGTGTGCTATTTGTGTGGCTGTGTTGAGGAGCTGAGTACCACAGATGAGTCATATCCTACATGCAGTACCTGCAGTGAGAGTCGTACTGCCGAGAAGAGGCCCACTCGGAAGTTCAAGAAGTAGTTGGTATTCTGAAGGAGAAGCCAAATATCATCGGCAAACGGGAGACCCTCACGTGATAATTATTGCTGTGGATTCCTAGTCAAAAATTAAACGAGCGCTGCCACTACATGTAGTCGTAGGTGATGATAGATACATGAATAAACGGCAACCAACACTCTACTCAACATCTATGAGTGCTATAATAGCAGTAGCTGCTGATAGATAGATACATCTATGAGTGCTATATTAGCAGTAGCTGCTGATAGATAGATACATCTATGAGTGCTATAATAGCAGTAGCTGCTGATAGATAGATACATCTATGAGTGCTATAATAGCAGTAGCTGCTGATAGATAGATACATCTACGAGTGCTAGAATAGCAGTAGCTGCTGATAGATAGATACATCTATGAGTGCTATAATAGCAGTAGTTGCTGATATATAGATACATCTATGAGTGCTATAATAGCAGTAGCTGCTGATATATAGATACATCTATGAGTGCTATAATAGCAGTAGCTGCTGATATATAGATACATCTATGAGTGCTATAATAGCAGTAGCTGCTGATAGATAGATACATCTATGAGTGCTATAATAGCAGTAGCTGCTGATAGATCGATACATCTATGAGTGCTATAATAGCTGTAGCTGCTGTTAGATAGATACATCTATGAGTGCTATAATAGCAGTAGCTGCTGATATATAGATACATCTATGAGTGCTATAATAGCAGTAGCTGCTGATATATAGATACATCTATGAGTGCTATAATAGCAGTAGCTGCTGATAGATAGATACATCTATGAGTGCTATAATAGCAGTACCTGCTGATATATAGATACATCTATGAGTGCTATAATAGCAGTAGCTGCTGATATATAGATACATCTATGAGTGCTATAATAGCAGTAGCTGCTGATATATAGATACATCTATTCGTGCTATAATAGCAGTAGCTGCTGATAGATCGATACATCTATGAGTGCTATAATAGCAGTAGCTGCTGATAGATAGATACATCTATGAGTGCTATAATAGCAGTAGCTGCTGATAGATAGATACATCTATGAGTGCTATAATAGCAGTAGCTGCTGATACATCGATACATCCATGAGTGCTATAATAGCAGTAGCTGCTGATAGATAGATACATCTATGAGTGCTATAATAGCAGTAGCTGCTGTTATATAGATACATCTATGAGTGCTATAATAGCAGTAGCTGCTGTTATATAGATACATCTATTAGTGCTATAATAGCAGTAGCTGCTGATAGATAGATACATCTATGAGTGCTATAATAGCAGTAGCTGCTGATATATAGATACATCTATTCGTGCTATAATAGCAGTAGCTGCTGATAGATAGATACATCTATGAGTGCTATAATAGCAGTAGCTGCTGATAGATAGACACATCTATTAGTGCTATAATAGCAGTAGCTGCTGATAGATAGATACATCTATAAGTGATATAATAGCAGTAGCTGCTGATAGATAGATACATCTATGAGTGCTATAATAGCAGGAGCTGCTGATAGATAGATACATCTATGAGTGCTATAATAGCAGTAGCTGCTGATAGATAGATACATCTATAAGTGATATAATAGCAGTAGCTGCTGATAGATAGATACATCTATGAGTGCTATAATAGCATGAGCTGCTGATAGATAGATACATCTATGAGTGCTATAATAGCAGTAGCTGCTGATATATAGATACATCTATTAGTGCTATAATAGCAGTAGCTGCTGATAGATAGATACATCTATGAGTGCTATAATAGCAGTAGCTGCTGATAGATAGATACATCTATGAGTGCTATAATAGCAGTAGCTGCTGATAGATAGACACATCTATTAGTGCTATAATAGCAGTAGCTGCTGATAGATAGATACATCTACGAGTGCTATAATAGCAGTAGCTGCTGATAGATAGATACATCTATAAGTGATATAATAGCAGTAGCTGCTGATAGATAGATACATCTATGAGTGCTATAATAGCAGTAGCTGCTGATAGATAGATACATCTTTGAGTGCTATCATAGCAGTAGCTGCTGATAGATAGATACATCTATGAGTGCTATAATAGCAGTAGCTGCTGATAGATAGATACATCTATGAGTGCTATAATAGCAGTAGCTGCTGACAGATAGATACATCTATGAGTGCTATAATAGCAGTAGCTGCTGATAGATAGATACATCTATGAGTGCTATAATAGCAGTAGCTGCTGTTATATAGATACATCTATGAGTGCTATAATAGCAGTAGCTGCTGATAGCTAGATACATCTATGAGTGCTATAATAGCAGTAGCTGCTGATAGATAGATACATCTATGAGTGCTATAATAGCAGTAGCTGCTGTTATATAGATACATCTATGAGTGCTATAATAGCAGTAGCTGCTGATAGATAGATACATCTATGAGTGCTATAATAGCAGTAGCTGCTGATAGATAGATACATCTTTGAGTGCTATCATAGCAGTAGCTGCTGATAGATAGATACATCTATGAGTGCTATAATAGCAGTAGCTGCTGATAGATAGATACATCTATGAGTGCTATAATAGCAGTAGCTGCTGACAGATAGATACATCTATGAGTGCTATAATAGCAGTAGCTGCTGATAGATAGATACATCTATGAGTGCTATAATAGCAGTAGCTGCTGTTATATAGATACATCTATGAGTGCTATAATAGCAGTAGCTGCTGATAGATAAATACATCTATGAGTGCTATAATAGCAGTAGCTGCTGATAGATAGATACATCTATGAGTGCTATAATAGCAGTAGCTGCTGTTATATAGATACATCTATGAGTGCTATAATAGCAGTAGCTGCTGATAGATAGATACATCTATGAGTGCTATAATAGCAGTAGCTGCTGATAGATAGACACATCTATTAGTGCTATAATAGCAGTAGCTGCTGATAGATAGATACATCTATAAGTGATATAATAGCAGTAGCTGCTGATAGATAGATACATCTATGAGTGCTATAATAGCAGGAGCTGCTGATAGATAGATACATCTATGAGTGCTATAATAGCAGTAGCTGCTGATAGATAGATACATCTATAAGTGATATAATAGCAGTAGCTGCTGATAGATAGATACATCTATGAGTGCTATAATAGCAGGAGCTGCTGATAGATAGATACATCTATGAGTGCTATAATAGCAGTAGCTGCTGATATATAGATACATCTATTAGTGCTATAATAGCAGTAGCTGCTGATAGATAGATACATCTATGAGTGCTATAATAGCAGTAGCTGCTGATAGATAGATACATCTATGAGTGCTATAATAGCAGTAGCTGCTGATAGATAGACACATCTATTAGTGCTATAATAGCAGTAGCTGCTGATAGATAGATACATCTACGAGTGCTATAATAGCAGTAGCTGCTGATAGATAGATACATCTATAAGTGATATAATAGCAGTAGCTGCTGATAGATAGATACATCTATGAGTGCTATAATAGCAGTAGCTGCTGATAGATAGATACATCTTTGAGTGCTATCATAGCAGTAGCTGCTGATAGATAGATACATCTATGAGTGCTATAATAGCAGTAGCTGCTGATAGATAGATACATCTATGAGTGCTATAATAGCAGTAGCTGCTGACAGATAGATACATCTATGAGTGCTATAATAGCAGTAGCTGCTGATAGATAGATACATCTATGAGTGCTATAATAGCAGTAGCTGCTGTTATATAGATACATCTATGAGTGCTATAATAGCAGTAGCTGCTGATAGATAGATACATCTATGAGTGCTATAATAGCAGTAGCTGCTGATAGATAGATACATCTATGAGTGCTATAATAGCAGTAGCTGCTGATAGATAGATAGATAGATACATCTATGAGTGCTAAAATAGCAGTAGCTGCTGTTATATAGATACATCTATGAGTGCTATAATAGCAGTAGCTGCTGATAGATAGATACATCTATGAGTGCTATAATAGCAGTAGCTGCTGATTGATAGATACATCTATGAGTGCTATAATAGCAGTAGCTGCTGATAGATAGATACATCTATGAGTGCTATAATAGCAGTAGCTGCTGATAGATAGATAGATACATCTATGAGTGCTATAATAGCAGTAGCTGCTGTTATATAGATACATCTATGAGTGCTATAATAGCAGTAGCTGCTGATATATAGATACATCTATGAGTGCTATAATAGCAGTAGCTGCTGATATATAGATACATCTATGGGTGCTATAATAGCAGTAGCTGCTGATAGATAGATACATCTATGAGTGCTATAATAGCAGTAGCTGCTGATAGATGGATACATCTATGAGTGCTATAATAGCAGTAGCTGCGGATAGATAGATACATCTATGAGTGCTATAATAGCAGTAGCTGCTGATTGATAGATACATCTATGAGTGCTATAATAGCAGTAGCTGCTGATAGATAGATACATCTATGAGTGCTATAATAGCAGTAGCTGCTGTAAGATAGATTCATCTATGAGTGCTATAATAGCAGTAGCTGCTGATAGATAGATACATCTACGAGTGCTATAATAGCATTAGCTGCTGTTATATAGATACATCTATGAGTGCTATAATAGCAGTAGCTGCTGTTATATAGATACATCTATGAGTGCTATAATAGCAGTAGCTGCTGTTAAAATCGATACATCTATGAGTGCTATTATAGTAGTAGCTGCTGTTATATAGATACATCTATGAGTGCTATAATAGCAGTAGCTGCTGATATATAGATACATCTATGAGTGCTATAATAGCAGTAGCTGCTGATATATAGATACATCTATGAGTGCTATAATAGCAGTAGCTGCTGATAGATAGATACATCTATGAGTGCTATTATATCAGTAGCTGCTGATAGATAGATACATCTATGAGTGCTATAATAGCAGTAGCTGCTGATAGATAGATACATCTATGAGTGCTATAATAGCAGTAGCTGCTGATAGATAGATACATCTATGAGTGCTATAATAGCAGTAGCTGCTGATAGATAGATACATCTATGAGTGCTATAATAGCAGTAGCTGCTGATAGATAGATACATCGATGAGTGCTATAATAGCAGTAGCTGCTGATATATAGATACATCTTTGAGTGCTATAATAGCAGTAGCTGCTGATATATAGATACATCTTTGAGTGCTATAATAGCAGTCGCTGCTGATATATTGATACATCTTTGAGTGCTATAATAGCAGTAGTTGCTGATAGATAGATACATCTATGAGTGCTATAATAGCAGTAGCTGCTGATATATAGATACATCTTTGAGTGCTATAATAGCAGTAGTTGCTGATAGATAGATACATCTATGAGTGCTATAATAGCAGTAGCTGCTGATAGATAGATACATCTTTGAGTGCTATAATAGCAGTAGCTGCTGATATATAGATACATCTTTGAGTGCTATAATAGCAGTAGCTGCTGATAGATAGATACATCTATGAGTGCTATAATAGCAGTAGCTGCTGATATATAGATACATCTTTGAGTGCTATAATAGCAGTAGCTGCTGATATATAGATACATCTTTGAGTGCTATAATAGCAGTAGCTGCTGATATATAGATACATCTATGAGTGCTATAATAGCAGTAGCTGCTGATATATAGATACATCTTTGAGTGCTATAATAGCAGTAGTTGCTGATAGATAGATACATCTATGAGTGCTATAATAGCAGTAGCTGCTGATAGATAGATACATCTTTGAGTGCTGTAATAGCAGTAGTTGCTGATAGATAGATACATCGATGAGTGCTATAATAGCAGTAGTTGCTGATAGATAGATACATCGATGAGTGCTATAATTGCAGTAGCTGCTGATATATAGATACATCTATGAGTGCTGTAATAGCAGTAGTTGCTGATAGATAGATACATTGATGCGTGCTATAATAGCAGTAGCTGCTGATATATAGATACATCTTTGAGTGCTATAATAGCAGTAGTTGCTGATAGATAGATACATCTATGAGTGCTATAATAGCAGTAGCTGCTGATATATAGATACATCTTTGAGTGCTATAATAGCAGTAGCTGCTGATATATAGATACATCTTTGAGTGCTATAATAGCAGTAGCTGCTGATAGATAGATACATCTATGAGTGCTATAATAGCAGTTGCTGCTGATATATAGATACATCTTTGAGTGCTATAATAGCAGTAGTTGCTGATAGATAGATACATCTATGAGTGCTATAATAGCAGTAGCTGCTGATAGATAGATACATCTATGAGTGCTGTAATAGCAGTAGTTGCTGATAGATAGATACATCGATGAGTGCTATAATAGCAGTAGCTGCTGATAGATAGATACATCGATGAGTGCTACAATAGCAGTAGTTGCTGATAGATAGATACATCTATGAGTGCTATAATAGCAGTAGCTGCTGATATATAGATACATCTTTGAGTGCTATAATAGCAGTAGCTGCTGATATATAGATACATCTTTGAGTGCTATAATAGCAGTAGTTGCTGATAGATAGATACATCTATGAGTGCTATAATAGCAGTAGCTGCTGATAGATAGATACATCTTTGAGTGCTATAATAGCAGTAGCTGCTGATAGATAGATACATCTTTGAGTGCTATAATAGCAGTAGCTGCTGATATATAGATACATCTTTGAGTGCTATAATAGCAGTAGTTGCTGATAGATAGATACATCTATGAGTGCTATAATAGCAGTAGCTGCTGATATATAGATACATCTTTGAGTGCTATAATAGCAGTAGCTGCTGATATATAGATACATCTTTGAGTGCTATAATAGCAGTAGCTGCTGATATATAGATACATCTATGAGTGCTATAATAGCAGTAGCTGCTGATATATAGATACATCTTTGAGTGCTATAATAGCAGTAGTTGCTGATAGATAGATACATCTATGAGTGCTATAATAGCAGTAGCTGCTGATAGATAGATACATCTATGAGTGCTGTAATAGCAGTAGTTGCTGATAGATAGATACATCGATGAGTGTTATAATAGCAGTAGCTGCTGATAGATAGATACATCTATGAGTGCTGTAATAGCAGTAGTTGCTGATAGATAGATACATCTATGAGTGCTATAATAGCAGTAGCTGCTGATAGATAGATACATCTATGAGTGCTATAATAGCAGTAGCTGCTGATAGATAGATACATCTATGAGTGCTATAATAGCAGTAGCTGCTGATAGATAGATACATCTATGAGTGCTGTAATAGCAGTAGCTGCTGATAGATCGATACATCTATGAGTGCTATAATAGCAGTAGTTGCTGATAGACAGATACATCTATGAGTGCTATAATAGCAGTAGCTGCTGATATATAGATACATCTTTGAGTGCTATAATAGCAGTAGCTGCTGATAGATAGATACATCTTTGAGTGCTATAATAGCAGTAGCTGCTGATATATAGATACATCTTTGAGTGCTATAATAGCAGTAGCTGCTGATATATAGATACATCTATGAGTGCTATAATAGCAGTAGCTGCTGATAGATAGATACATCTATGAGTGCTATAATAGCAGTAGCTGCTGATAGATCGATACATCTTTGAGTGCTATAATAGCAGTAGCTGCTGATAGATAGATACATCTTTGAGTGCTATAATAGCAGTAGTTGCTGATAGACAGATACATCTATGAGTGCTATAATAGCAGTAGTTGCTGATAGATAGATACATCGATGAGTGCTATAATTGCAGTAGCTGCTGATATATAGATACATCTATGAGTGCTGTAATAGCAGTAGTTGCTGATAGATAGATACATTGATGCGTGCTATAATAGCAGTAGCTGCTGATATATAGATACATCTTTGAGTGCTATAATAGCAGTAGTTGCTGATAGATAGATACATCTATGAGTGCTATAATAGCAGTAGCTGCTGATATATAGATACATCTTTGAGTGCTATAATAGCAGTAGCTGCTGATATATAGATACATCTTTGAGTGCTATAATAGCAGTAGCTGCTGTCAGGGAATTTGTACTGGGGGACTCACAGGACTCCAAAGACCAGACACAGGTTACAAAGGTCTAGTTTATTAAACTGTATTCACTTCATCCAATTACCAAAATGATACCGCATAATATAATGGATCAGGTTAACTCTTTTCGCTGGTCCTTCTCTCCATCCGACACTCCCGTTCGGTCAGCGCTTCACGTAGCAAGTTCTCGTTCATTCCATCGTTCCGTCGGGCAGGGCTTCTGAGGACAAGTGTACTTTACTCAACGTTTGCTCTCGTTATATCGCCAAACTGGACTTAATCTCCTCTCCGCTAATGTCCCGAGGTCATGCATCGCACCGAGTCCTGGCATCAGCTCGCTCCCCTCCTGCTGTGTAAATGGAAATCACAGCAGGGGGGGGGTGCTCTAGCCTGGGGCCTTGACCAGGTGTTTCAAGAGATTACATTGTTCATACACATAAATTGTATCTGCTTTGTTACCAGGTTAATTAATAAGTTACCAGGGCCAATCAATATGTTACACTGAGTTACACTTCCACAATTCCCTCATCTTTTTGTTTTTGTTTATATTAACCATTAATCTAAACATCAATATAAGTAAACAATCAATCTCTTTGGTAATCAAATTCCCTTAGGCATACACCGTCATCCTGCAAGAATCACAAAACATTTCGTTGGTCATTGACTTCTTCCATATCGTTCAATCTATTGCATTTGCATCACAAATATATTTTCAAAACAACACTTCACCATCACCAAGATACAACAATTTCACTTCATTTTCAAGTTTTGTACAGCATCTGCACCATCTGGCAAAAAACGTTTGCCTCCACACAAATGTTGACTTTGTTTGAAAGGAAGGGCTGATCACTTGTGTTTGAATCCAGGTATGAAGCATTTTCTCTTCATAGCTCCTGCACTACTTCGTGTAGGATTTCGCTGTTGTGGTAACACTGCGGAGTCATAGACTGACCCTTCTCTCCATGTAGCATTCTTGCCACTTTTTGCTGTGAACCATGATTGGCCAGCAAGATGTGGAACAGGGATGCCGGATGCATCCACACTGATGTTGGGACCATGGTGTTCAGGTCATTCATGGTCCTTACCAGGAGCAATCCAGCAGAATCGTGCACAGCTGTTGTGACAAGGGCACAGCCGTTTTTTGCAGCTCCATGCTGGTTCCCCGGACGTTGGTGAAGTAATAACATATGTCCCCGCATTTCACAGAGGTTGCAGGTAAAATGTCGTTGTCCTGCAACTTCTGATGTGGTGAATGTTCGAAGTCTTCGAACAAGAGTAAGTGATCGCCTTTCTTTCATATGTTGCAGTGTGATCCAGGCAAATGGTCACATAAATTTCCTTGGTGAAGGTAAGCATTCATCTCCAAGTTACACGGGAGAATGTCTTCATCATTCTTTGAGAAAGAGGGTGTATGCCACGATTAGCTTCATTTTTTAGCCACAAATTTTCTTTCTTTCTTCTTCCCAATTCCGTTAGCAATCCCTCCAAAATGTGATCTCGTCTTATCCTTATGCTCAGTCATATCTGAATCTGCTTTCCGCACACACTGAATCAGATAGGGTACATCTTACCATGAAATCAGCATAATCATGTATATCTTCCGACAGTTTCACATTCAACAATTTGTTGTTTTTCCTTCACACAAAAAGTTATATTCATTTATATGCGTCACACAAATAATATTCAATCAGGTATGTATTTTATTACTAAACTAAGAATAGCATTGTATATGATTACAATCACACACGGGAATACCTAATTCCCAACAACAATTTTCCCAAACCAACAAATTAAGCATAATGTATTATTACCATAATTCCTCTCCACTTTTTCTTTTCCCTCTTTTTTTTTTTTTTTCCTAACAGTGTGTCACTCGTGGTGATATGAGTTCATTGATATTGTAATTGACACAACTCATAACATTGTCGTTATGCCATTATCTTAATTCTACTGTATTCATTTGCAACATCACTTGATTTAGTCTTTTAATCTCAGTATTTATGTCGCCATAAAAGTCTTCCTTTTCTGGTTCCACATTTCTTTCCTCATTTGTCACTTCATGCGTTATCATCGTGTTGTTGGTTACCTTATTCAAACACACCGTCACTAAGGCTTTCAAGCAAGCCACCACTAAAACAATTGCCAATATAACTACTAAACCAACAAACAAGTCTGCTACTCCTTGTATATATTCATATCTATGACATAGTTATATGTCGATGACATTTAACATTATATACCAAACTAACAAGCTTCCTAAAAGGTAAATAAAGAAAATCCCTTAATATGTAACATAATCAGATTATTTGTCTTACCCTGATCCCCCTATCTCCCGGGGTTGAACTCAATCCCCTGATCATGAGTGTAGTTGTGATACATTTTTTCACTCATGCTGTATTAATATCAGCAGGTAATTGTATGTCATGTAGGCAAATAAATGTCACTATTCCAAGTAGGAATATCACATGTTGAAAATGTAATGTTTATCAATGCAAGGGGTGTTAAAATGTAATTCAAATGACTGTAAATCATGACTATCATTTTTCTACCACTGAATGTTCTGCTGGGCTGCTAGGTGCAGCCTCATTTTCTGTGGGATCGTCCACCTTAGCCCCATGTGCTTGCTTGCAATGAGAGGCATGAATCCAACTTTCTATTTTGGGTCCATATTTGTTTCTATTCTTATCAATCTCCTATGGTTTATCAATTCGTTCCAAGATACCGCAACCAAAGGTTTTAACCAAAGCTCTACCAAACTATTTCCAATGTGAACAAAATGCCAGTGAAACAATGATTCGAAGGATTAACTTCAAGGGGTCAATAAATTTATTCTATAGCCAGATCTAATTTTCCTATCCAATAGTTTGCCTTGCCACATGTCATATTATAACACCTTAATAAACCTTCGAAAAAATGTTTCCCATCTCAACAAATTTCCTTTTTTACAAATAGCCATGTGTAACTTACGTATTTAACTACAATTTCCTCTCAATTTGTTTGGCCTAACTGGCCGCAAAAGTGGCTGCCAGCATGCAGTACCGTTTTTATCTACCAAGGAAGTGTTCCACACAAGACCTCTACCAAAATGTTGTTTGCAAAAACAAATCTGGGATTTCTGATTACATGGATGCACACTCTCAGGACATTTTCAGGCTGCTGTTAACAATCCACTACGATGACTTAATTCCTTTACCCACAATCAAATAATTAGTACAAATTGAGGATATTATCCCTATCACATTCTTTTATAGATTCATTATGTTGGATCTAATTTTTTCCAATAATTTTCCACTGCTGTAAGGCGGAACAATAGCTCTCATAAGTCTTAGTAATATCGTACTTAATTTGCCCAGCAGGGAATAATTTATTTACTATCCTTTCTCATCTGTTAACCAGTGACTTTGTTTAAACTCCAGAACTGAAAACCCACAATAGTTCAAACCAGCAAAATTTTCTTTACTCTTTTCCCATATCATCTATGCCTAAAACACATCCATACATACAGCACAATTTATATGCTGATAAAATTCAAGTTTATATATATAAAATCCATGAGCAGAGTATTCTGGGAAGTCAGTGTAAGACCTCTCCCAAATTTGGATGATTTTGTACTTCCTCATTTCCTTTTATGAAGCTCATATCCATAAATAGATGTTATTCTCATATACATTCTATCAAAAATGGAATCCCAAAATTACTCACAATTTTACTATTAATTAATGGCTGCTCATAACCCAGCACATCAAAAAAAAATTTTTATATTCCATTTCCCTTGACAAAAGAGATAATGTTCATAATCAAATTATATTTCTATTTTATTTTACGGATTCTCTGGATATTCAATCCCATCCACATATCCCAATCCCATCCACATATAACTATCCATTTCCACACAGGCACACTGTCGGTGTCAACAATCTTGTAAGATTGATACACAAAAACACACACACACATGCATTATGCATATTTGTTTGCGTTGGAACCATTATTTACAGATCAGATGGGTGTCAATTTTATTTCAATTTCATAAAATTTGTCAATCAAATTCAAAATGCTTATAGACAAATAAACCAAAAGTCCATTCTTAGAAAACCCTTATGATGTCAAATTGAAATTACCCTTTCTGCCTTCACAATAATCTATCCAAATTTTGACTACACACCCATTTGCATGTCAGTCGACCATTGACCTATCAATCGTGCGGAACAATAGTCCGAAATTCCCACCTGATCATCATGTGACTCTTGTTACTTGGTTTGCCAACAATTGCAACGCAATTGTTCCAAACTTTGTAAATTTAAAATTGCTGTGCCCAAAATAGAAGATCCAATTTTGGCATTTGATCAATTAATTATTAATTTGTTAACAAGCAAAAAGAAAAATGAATCATTCTTGCTCTGAAAACTTTTCAGACACAAGAATCATTGACAGTTGTTCATGTTTGTCCAGTAATCGAATCTGTTGAGGCCAATCATCATTTGGGATTTGCAGCAATGAAGGCCTAATCATTGTCTGAGGTACCGGTAAGCACTGGTACCCTTGATCTTGGTTTGCCCCATGACCTTGTCTTCCTGTTGACATACGGACATCTTCTTCTCCAATGTCCCATCTTTCCACACTCGAAACACCGGTTTCTGTCGTTGTCTGATCTGTGCGCCTGTGCACTTGTATTGCTGGGCTGCATCTCTACATCCCTGAGTTGCCACTGCAATCTCTCGTTATCTCCTGAAACACGAAAAAATTCTCTGTACCGTCCTTTTTGGGGAGACAACTGGAAATCTGATGGGACAACTGTCACTTTCGTTCCTAATTTCGAGGGCAGTTGTGCATTTGTCTCCTCCACTGTATCCTGTATCCTTTTTATTTTAAGTTCTAGATCCGTTATCCGTTCTTGCTGTTCCCGTTGTCTGGATTCACCATCCCAAAGATGGAATGCAAGCCAGTCTACCGTTAGATTCTGTCTCTTCCTGGCTTTCAATCTTTGTTCCAATCTTTCCAATCGACTTCGCTCGAATGTACCATCTCTTGGAAACTCCTCATCATGTCCCTTTGTCCACAAATACCAATTCTCGACCTGTCTTATAGCTTCGGCACCATAACGGTCGTACATATGATGTGTACAAGTACCTTTTTGTGGAATTTCTGGTTGTCCTTGTGTATTCTTGCAGGCTCCATTTCCCATTCTGCCTTTTATCAAAGTAGCGTTGGATGTGTTGTAGCTTGTTCCAGGTTCCTCTAAAGCTTCACTCGTACCTCCAGGAAGGATCTCTCCACCTGTTCACACGGTGATTTCCAGAGAATCTCCCTCAGCTGTGGCTTTTGCACAATCCAATCTCACAGATCAGTATTTGCAGATGAGCCGGAGGGTCAGTATGAAATGGGTGAATCCTCAGGTGTCCGCTCTGTTTGACGGGGAAATCACACAATGGTAACCGCACATATATATCTGTATATAAACTCACCACCTTGCTCAATTTTCCCAGGTTGTCTCCACATTGATAATATCTCGCAAATATATCAAAGCTTCTTTCTTGAGACCGCATTTTCATCAATCAAACAATCAATATATTCAATTCAATTTATTCAGTTCAATTTATGCAATTAAATTCAATCAATTAGATTCAATCAATTAACAATTCAATCAATTATTCAATTTCAATTAATTCATCAATATTCATCAATAAATCAAATTAATCATTTTGAATGACTCCTTGCATAAGCCCTTTCCCCAATGATGTCAGGACAGGTCCATCCATTGACTGAGATCGACTCATCGGTCGTCACCTCTGGTTCGTACCTCATGTCAATTGATGAATCACCGTCCTGTCCTAGGGTCATATCTGACATATTTCCCCATTTTGCCTGGTCTCCACAAATTTTCTTTGCAACCACTAAAGGCAACTCATCCTTCATTCGTGAGACAGCCAAAATGGATGGCAGATATTAAAGTTCATTGGAAAAAATATCTCATCATTTTTTTTTTTTCTTTAATAGTACCCAAAATCTCTTGGCAATTTAAATTTCGTAAAACTACTGAAATAAGACTGTAAAATTCCTTCAATCATGCTAAATTTTGAAGCTCCATTGCTTGTAACACCCAATTTATCCCATAGGGCTTGAAAGTTCTTTCCCAAGTTCATGCAATCATTCTGCATTTGAACCCTATGATATCATTCATAATAATCATCATGATTTTATAGTCATGGTCATATCATAATCATCTATTTAAAACGAACATTTCCTTTATCACCACAATTATGTGGTATAATCAACAATAGAATAAAACTGTACATAGCAACAGGCTACCTCATGGCCACTCAGTATACCTATTGACAATAAGTCATAACAATATCGAATAATCATTGAACAATTCAAAAATCGCTTCCACTGCTCCAGCCGCAGCATTCGTCATTTTGTTTGCTCATCCGCATGACCAAAACGAAATAAAGGGAGCTCAACCATTACACAGCGCTTTTAATGGCGCATGCCATAGAACCTCAACGCAATTTCGACTCAGCCAGAAAACGAGCAAATTTTGCAGGATGTTAACTGGAATTAGTCGTGAAAATATATCCAAAATACACAAAAAATACACATCCACAAAATAAACAACAAACCCAAACAAACCCAAGGTCGACCCTCTTACACAGTAAATTACATCATTTCAGCATCGTATTGATTGCTGAAATATTCCAGGGTTTATACATACCTTAAAAGAGGTATGCGTGGTGTTGCCCCCTCCCACGTTTATTCCAGGGTTTATACACACCTTAAAAGAGGTATGCGTGGTGTTGCCCCCTCCCACTTTTAATTCCTCATTAAATTACTTATTAAATTACTTATTAAATTACTCATTAAATTACTCATTAAATTACTCATTAAATTATTCGTTAAATTACTCATTAAATTACTCATTAAATTACTCATTAAATTATTCGTTAAATTACTCATTAAATTACTCATTAAATTATTCGTTAAATTACTCATTAAATTACTCATTAAATTACTCATTAAATTATTCGTTAAATTACTCATTAAATTACTCATTAAATTACTCATTAAATTACTCAGTAAATTATTCGTTAAATTACTCATTAAATTACTCATTAAATTACTCATTAAATTATTCGTTAAATTACTCATTAAATTACTCATTAAATTACTCATTAAATTACTCAGTAAATTACTCATTAACTTAACTTACATAGTTTCAGCATTGTATTGATTGCTGAAATATTCCAGGGTTTATACACACCTTAAAAGAGGTATGCGTGGTGTTGCCCCCTCCCACTTTTAATTACTCATTACATCGTTTCCATTTAAAAAACATCGCTTCTACTGCTCCAGCCGCAGCATTTGTCACTTTGTTTGCTCATCCGCATGACCAAACCGAAATAAAAGGAGCTCAACCATTACACAGCGCTTTTAATGGCGCATGCCATAGAAACTCAACGCAATTTCGACTCGGCCAGCAAACGAGCAAATTTTGCAGGATGTTAACTGGAATTAGTCGTGAAAATATATCCAAAATACACAAGAAATACACAAAAATACACTCCCACACAAATAAACAACATTTATTCCGTTCAACAGAACAAACATTTCCTCTATCATGACACGCATGTCTTCAAAATTATATGACCAAGAGAAAAAGTAAAATTAATTAAAACTGCGGGCAGTGATGATCCGGGGACCATACCGCTCCATCCTGATTGGACGAGTGCGTGCTAGAGTCGTTAACAACGACAGTCCAGATCCGATTGTTCAAAATTTCAACTCAATCGATCGAAAAATGAACGCAGGGATGCATTTTAAAGGTGCAGTGGCACTAACTGAGTTGCCACGAATATGGCCACAAAATTGCCAATATGGCCATCACAAAATATTTTCCTTAATCAATTGGCTCATAGCATAACCAATCTGCAAGTATTTCATCCGAAGATGTATCTCTCAGGAATTTTAATTAAATAAGTCATTTATAAATCAACGAGTTAATTTATTAAATGATTAATCAATAAATCAATATTTTCCTTGACAGCCACATCACTTGGTCAGTGTCATGTCCAAATATCAGCTTCCTTACTCAAAAGGTGCCTGAGTTAATGTAATGTAATTACTGTAATAAGATTACTGCAATTACTGTAATGATTACTGTAATTACTGTAATTACCGGAACTGTAATTACTGTAATTACCTCAGGTAATTACTGTAATGTAATTACTGTAATGTAATAAGAAATGTAATTAATTAAATAAGTACTTCATTAATCGTTAATAATGAAATAATTCCTGAATTCTCATTCGATTCACTTGACATTCGAATGTCCCCAAAACGTTGGAGCAAAACGTTGCAACAACGAAAGTGAAACGTTGTAGCGACGTTGTGGAAATGTTAGCAAAACCCAACATTTGAATGTTCCCATTCATTCCAACAACAAGTTCCAACAACAAGTTCCAACAACAAGTTCCAACAGCAAGTTCCAACAACAAGTTCCAACAACAAGTTCCAACAACAAGTTCCAACAAGTTCCAACAGCAAGTTCCAACAGCAAGTTGCAACAACAAGTTCCAACAAGTTCCAACAACAAGTTCCAACAACAAGTTCCAACAACAAGTTCCAACAGCAAGTTCCAACAGCAAGTTCCAACAACAAGTTCCAACAGCAAGTTCCAACAACAAGTTCCAACAACAAGTTCCAACAACAAGTTCCAACAAGTTCCAACAGCAAGTTCCAACAGCAAGTTGCAACAACAAGTTCCAACAAGTTCCAACAACAAGTTCCAACAACAAGTTCCAACAACAAGTTCCAACAAGTTCCAACAGCAAGTTCCAACAGCAAGTTGCAACAACAAGTTCCAACAAGTTCCAACAACAAGTTCCAACAGCAAGTTCCAACAGCAAGTTCCAACAACAAGTTCCAACAGCAAGTTTCAACAACAAGTTCCAACAGCAAGTTTCAACAACAAGTTCCAACAACAAGTTCCAACAGCAAGTTCCAACAACAAGTTCCAACAAGTTCCAACAGCAAGTTCCAACAGCAAGTTGCAACAAGTTCCAACAGCAAGTTCCAACAACAAGTTCCAACAAGTTCCAACAGCAAGTTCCAACAGCAAGTTGCAACAACAAGTTCCAACAAGTTCCAACAACAAGTTCCAACAAGTTCCAACAACAAGTTCCAACAACAAGTTCCAACAAGTTCCAACAGCAAGTTCCAACAACAAGTTCCAACAGCAAGTTCCAACAGCAAGTTGCAACAACAAGTTCCAACAACAAGTTCCAACAACAAGTTCCAACAAGTTCCAACAGCAAGTTCCAACAACAAGTTCCAACAGCAAGTTCCAACAACAAGTTCCAACAGCAAGTTTCAACAACAAGTTCCAACAACAAGTTCCAACAACAAGTTCCAACAACAAGTTCCAACAGCAAGTTCCAACAACAAGTTCCAACAAGTTCCAACAGCAAGTTCCAACAGCAAGTTGCAACAACAAGTTCCAACAGCAAGTTCCAACAACAAGTTCCAACAAGTTCCAACAGCAAGTTCCAACAGCAAGTTGCAACAACAAGTTCCAACAAGTTCCAACAACAAGTTCCAACAACAAGTTCCAACAAGTTCCAACAGCAAGTTCCAACAACAAGTTCCAACAGCAAGTTCCAACAGCAAGTTGCAACAACAAGTTCCAACAACAAGTTCCAACAACAAGTTCCAACAAGTTCCAACAGCAAGTTCCAACAGCAAGTTGCAACAACAAGTTCCAACAAGTTCCAACAACAAGTTCCAACAGCAAGTTCCAACAAGTTCCAACAGCAAGTTCCAACAAGTTCCAACAGCAAGTTCCAACAGCAAGTTCCAACAACAAGTTCCAACAGCAAGTTCCAACAACAAGTTCCAACAGCAAGTTTCAACAACAAGTTCCAACAACAAGTTCCAACAACAATTTCCAACAACAAGTTCCAACAGCAAGTTCCAACAACAAGTTCCAACAAGTTCCAACAGCAAGTTCCAACAGCAAGTTGCAACAACAAGTTCCAACAGCAAGTTCCAACAACAAGTTCCAACAAGTTCCAACAGCAAGTTCCAACAGCAAGTTGCAACAACAAGTTCCAACAAGTTCCAACAACAAGTTCCAACAACAAGTTCCAACAAGTTCCAACAGCAAGTTCCAACAGCAAGTTGCAACAACAAGTTCCAACAAGTTCCAACAACAAGTTCCAACAGCAAGTTCCAACAAGTTCCAACAGCAAGTTCCAACAAGTTCCAACAGCAAGTTCCAACAGCAAGTTCCAACAACAAGTTCCAACAGCAAGTTCCAACAACAAGTTCCAACAGCAAGTTTCAACAACAAGTTCCAACAACAAGTTCCAACAGCAAGTTCCAACAACAAGTTCCAACAACAAGTTCCATTTGCTATAGCAGCCCTTGTATGGGCTAAATGTAAAAAAGTATTAATCCCGTGTAATCCATCGGATTCTAAAGGTGTGTCTTTATCCTTCATCAAACTTCTCTTCTGCTTTTGTCGTTCCGCATGATCATATATCTGTGTATCATTTGCTGGTGTTGCGTTTTGTTCCCTCATTACCCCAAAATAATCCATACAACACAGAGTCCCCACTACCAGAGAACCCATTCCTAGGATAAATATCACCATTTTCAAGGAGTATCTGAAGTAGAAGTCTCTGGTTTCCCTTGATTGGTCGGCTTGTCTTGATACGGTGTTTCCCTTTGTCCCACCTGTATCCATCTGTAAAACATGTGTCTGACTATCATCTTTATCTCTGTTTGTCTCTATGTCTCTCTTTCTTTCTTTTTCTGTCTATCTCTCTCTGTCTGTCTCTCTTTCTCACTTTGTCTCACTCTGTCTATCTCTTTTTGTCTGTCTCTCTCTATGTGTCTGACTATCATTTTTATCTCTGTTTGTCTCTATGTCTCTCTTTCTTTCTTTTTTTCTGTCTATCTCTCTCTGTCTGTCTCTCTTTCTCACTTTGTCTCACTCAGTGTCTATCTCTTTTTGTCTGTCTCTCTCTATGTGTCTGACTCTGACTATCATCTTTATCTCTGTTTGTCTCTATGTCTCTCTTTCTTTCTTTTTCTGTCTTTCTCTCTCTGTCTGTCTCTCTTTCTCACTTTGTCTCACTCTGTCTATCTCTTTTTGTCTGTCTCTCTCTATGTGTCTGACTATCATCTTTATCTCTGTTTGTCTCTATGTCTCTCTTTCTTTCTTTTTCTGTCTATCTCTCTCTGTCTGTCTCTCTTTCTCACTTTGTCTCACTCTGTCTATCTCTTTTTGTCTGTCTCTCTCTATGTGTCTGACTCTGACTATCATCTTTATCTCTGTTTGTCTCTATGTCTCTCTTTCTTTCTTTTCTGTCTATCTCTCTCTGTCTGTCTCTCTTTCTCACTTTGTCTCACTCTGTCTATCTCTTTTTGTCTGTCTCTCTCTATGTGTCTGACTCTGACTATCATCTTTATCTCTGTTTGTCTCTATGTCTCTCTTTCTTTCTTTTCTGTCTATCTCTCTCTGTCTGTCTCTCTTTCTCACTTTGTCTCACTCTGTCTATCTCTTTTTGTCTGTCTCTCTCTATGTGTCTGACTATCATCTTTATCTCTGTTTGTCTCTATGTCTCTCTTTCTTTCTTTTTCTGTCTATCTCTCTCTGTCTGTCTCTCTTTCTCACTTTGTCTCTTTGGTCCATTCGCAAAGCCAAAACGAACGACCACAGAACCCTCGCCATTAATATCTATTGTAAGCGTGCCAAATCAATAAGTATCAATTTTTCTATGAGCCTCGACCAGAGAGTGGTTGCTACTCACAAAACACCATTTCCTGTAATTATCTCTCACTAGGGCATGCCCATACTATATATATATCTAAAATTATATCCCCCGCCGAGCAAGTCGCTGGCTCCAAGTCGAGTGCTTTGAACAAAAAAAGAAGTACTCTTAACGGTGGTTTTTTATTCAACCGTGAAGCATGTCTCAAAGGCTTCTTGATGGACCTGGACAAAATTTGATGCAATTTTTTTTCTCAATCGCCATCTTTCATCATAATTCTGGACCGGCATGAGGGGGGTTGTCTGTCATGAATTTATAGGCATGGCGGGAAAACTGAAAAAAATTATTTATTTAAAACGGGTGTACACGATTGTACACGTGTACGGACGGACCTTAGCGAACCGGCAAACAAGTCGCTTCATGCACATCAGTGGTGCGTTTCTTCGTGGCGCGTGTCAGAAGAATTACACAGCGCAGGAAAAATACGTATTTACAGAAATCGTTAAAAAAAAAAACTCGGATAATCGCTAAAATCGTTGTGGCCGGTGTACCATATTGGAAATATATATATATATAAATATAATTCCGTTTCCCGGTTCCCTGTCGCTCGCCGAGCGCCGATCAAGTCAAGTGCTTCGAACAAGTGCAAAAAAAAGTAGTACTTTATCCGTGTGCGGGTGTGTAAACGAGTGTACCGGCCTTACACGTCCTTGAAACAAGCGGTCGCAAGGTGCACACTTGCTCCGCCCGCTTCCAGGTCACAGTAAGGCCCTTTAATTAACCAGCGCAAAAATACGTATTTACAGAAATCATTTAGAAAAAAAACGAATAAATTGCTACAGTCGTTTATCGAAATCCCATTTGTGATGGCTCACGCCACCTATATCGCGGCATCGGTGCACAAAGAAGCCCCAGATCACCTGCTCCCCCATGTATGTACCCATAACTTCCAAGTTCGTAAATCATATTGGGCAAGACAAGACACACTCACCTTTTAAAGAAGACTTGCTTGTACAATTGATCGCAGCGGTGCCTCCAAGATTGTCAGGGAATTTGTACTGGGGGACTCACAGGACTCCAAAGACCGGACACAGGTTACAAAGGTCTAGTTTATTAAACTGTATTCACTTCATCCAATTACCAAAATGATACCGCATAATATAATGGATCAGGTTAACTCTTTTCGCTGGTCCTTCTCTCCATCCGACACTCCCGTTCGGTCAGCGCTTCACGTAGCAAGTTCTCGTTCATTCCATCGTTCCGTCGGGCAGGGCTTCTGAGGACAAGTGTACTTTACTCAACGTTTGCTCTCGTTATATCGCCAAACTGGACTTAATCTCCTCTCCGCTAATGTCCCGAGGTCATGCATCGCACCGAGTCCTGGCATCAGCTCGCTCCCCTCCTGCTGTGTAAATGGAAATCACAGCAGGGGGGGGTGCTCTAGCCTGGGGCCTTGACCAGGTGTTTCAAGAGATTACATTGTTCATACACATAAATTGTATCTGCTTTGTTACCAGGTTAATTAATAAGTTACCAGGGCCAATCAATATGTTACACTGAGTTACACTTCCACACTGCTGATAGATAGATACATCTATGAGTGCTATAATAGCAGTTGCTGCTGATATATAGATACATCTTTGAGTGCTATAATAGCAGTAGTTGCTGATAGATAGATACATCTATGAGTGCTATAATAGCAGTAGCTGCTGATAGATAGATACATCTATGAGTGCTGTAATAGCAGTAGTTGCTGATAGATAGATACATCGATGAGTGCTATAATAGCAGTAGCTGCTGATAGATAGATACATCGATGAGTGCTACAATAGCAGTAGTTGCTGATAGATAGATACATCTATGAGTGCTATAATAGCAGTAGCTGCAGATATATAGATACATCTTTGAGTGCTATAATAGCAGTAGCTGCTGATATATAGATACATCTTTGAGTGCTATAATAGCAGTAGTTGCTGATAGATAGATACATCTATGAGTGCTATAATAGCAGTAGCTGCTGATAGATAGATACATCTTTGAGTGCTATAATAGCAGTAGCTGCTGATAGATAGATACATCTTTGAGTGCTATAATAGCAGTAGCTGCTGATATATAGATACATCTTTGAGTGCTATAATAGCAGTAGTTGCTGATAGATAGATACATCTATGAGTGCTATAATAGCAGTAGCTGCTGATATATAGATACATCTTTGAGTGCTATAATAGCAGTAGCTGCTGATATATAGATACATCTTTGAGTGCTATAATAGCAGTAGCTGCTGATATATAGATACATCTATGAGTGCTATAATAGCAGTAGCTGCTGATATATAGATACATCTTTGAGTGCTATAATAGCAGTAGTTGCTGATAGATAGATACATCTATGAGTGCTATAATAGCAGTAGCTGCTGATAGATAGATACATCTATGAGTGCTGTAATAGCAGTAGTTGCTGATAGATAGATACATCGATGAGTGCTATAATAGCAGTAGCTGCTGATAGATAGATACATCTATGAGTGCTGTAATAGCAGTAGTTGCTGATAGATAGATACATCTATGAGTGCTATAATAGCAGTAGCTGCTGATAGATAGATACATCTATGAGTGCTATAATAGCAGTAGCTGCTGATAGATAGATACATCTATGAGTGCTATAATAGCAGTAGCTGCTGATAGATAGATACATCTATGAGTGCTGTAATAGCAGTAGCTGCTGATAGATCGATACATCTATGAGTGCTATAATAGCAGTAGTTGCTGATAGACAGATACATCTATGAGTGCTATAATAGCAGTAGCTGCTGATATATAGATACATCTTTGAGTGCTATAATAGCAGTAGCTGCTGATAGATAGATACATCTTTGAGTGCTATAATAGCAGTAGCTGCTGATATATAGATACATCTTTGAGTGCTATAATAGCAGTAGCTGCTGATATATAGATACATCTATGAGTGCTATAATAGCAGTAGCTGCTGATAGATAGATACATCTATGAGTGCTATAATAGCAGTAGCTGCTGATAGATCGATACATCTTTGAGTGCTATAATAGCAGTAGCTGCTGATAGATAGATACATCTTTGAGTGCTATAATAGCAGTAGTTGCTGATAGACAGATACATCTATGAGTGCTATAATAGCAGTAGCTGCTGATAGATCGATACATCTATGAGTGCTATAATAGCAGTAGCTGCTGATATATAGATACATATTTGAGTGCTATAATAGCAGTAGCTGCTGATATATAGATACATCTATGAGTGCTATAATAGCAGTAGCTGCTGATATATAGATACATCTCTGAGTGCTATAATAGCAGTAGTTGCTGATAGACAGATACATCTATGAGTGCTATAATAGCAGTAGCTGCTGATAGATCGATACATCTATGAGTGCTATAATAGCAGTAGCTGCTGATAGATAGATACATCTATGAGTGCTATAATAGCAGTAGTTGCTGATAGATAGATACATCTATGAGTGCTATAATAGCAGTAGTTGCTGATAGATAGATACATCTATGAGTGCTATAATAGCAGTAGCTGCTGATATATAGATACATCTTTGAGTGCTATAATAGCAGTAGTTGCTGATATATAGATACATCTATGAGTGCTATAATAGCAGTAGCTGCTGATATATAGATACATCTTTGAGTGCTATAATAGCAGTAGTTGCTGATAGATAGATACATCTATGATTGCTATAATAGCAGTAGCTGCTGATAGATAGATACATCGATGATTGCTATAATAGCAGTAGCTGCTGTTATATAGATACATCTATGATTGCTATAATAGCAGTAGCTGCTGATAGATAGATACATCTATGAGTGCTATAATAGCAGTAGCTGCTGTTATATAGATACATCTATGAGTGCTATAATAGCAGTAGCTGCTGTTATATAGATACATCTATGAGTGCTATAATAGCAGTAGCTGCTGTTATATAGATACATCTATGAGTGCTATAATAGCAGTAGCTGCTGATATAGGCTACTGTTTGAGGTTCGGTCCTTTGGGAACTACAGGGGTCTTGTTACGCAAATACGTTTCGTCTACGTCATTACGAGATGTCTGACACGCCTCGAGTGGGAGAGAGAACGCGGGATGTCAGGACGCTTCGTTATCTCTTTGCGAGGGGCGGGGTGTTCTTGCGAGGGGTGGGGTTTCCTTGAGAGAGGCCGGGTTTGTGCATGAAGCAGTTTCTGAGGTATTCCTCACGAGATACAGATCAATCGTGCAGCAGATAAGGATCTACCTCGATATATCGTCATTGTAAAAGTGAAAAACATTAAACGTCAAGGGTTTCGCTTCTCGCCAATTTGAGCTCGTTATCCTCTCGACCACTTCAGGTAAAACTATGTTTTACACAATAAACACGACATTCGATACAAATCATTACAAGAGATGGAGGGGAGAGGATGGAGTAGAGAGAGATGGAGGGGAGAGGATGGAGTAGAGAGGGAGATGGAGGGGAGAGAATGGAGTAGAGATGGAGATGGAAGAGAGAGGATGGAGTAGAGAGGGAGATAGAAGGTAGAGGATGGAGTTGAGAGGGAGATGGAGTAGAGAGGAGATGGAAGAGAGAGGATGGAGTCGTGAGGGAGATGGAAGGGAGAGGATGGAGAAGGGAGAGGATGGAGAAGGGAGAGGATGGAGTAGTGAGGGATGGAGATGGAGGGGAGAGGATGGAGTAGAGAGGGAGATGGAAGGGAGAGGATGGAGTAGAGAGGGAGATGGAAGGGAGAGGATGGAGTCGAGAGGAAGATGGAAGAGAGAGGTTGGAGTAGTGAGGGAGATGGAAGGGAGAGGCTGGAGTAGAGAGGGATGGAAGGGAGAGGATGGAGTAGAGAGGGAGTTGGAAGGGAGAGGATGGAATCGTGAGGGAGATGGAAGGGAGAGGATGGAGTTGAGAGGGATGGAAGGGAGAGGATAGAGTAGTGAGGGAGATGGAAGGGAGAGGATGGAGTAGAGAGGGATGAAAGGATGAAAGGGAGAGGATGAAGTAGTGAAGGAGATGGAATGGAGAGGATGGAGAAGAGGATGGAGTAGAGAGGATGGAGAGAGAGGATTGAGTCGAGAGGGATGGAGAGAGCGGAGAGAGGATGGAGTAGAGAGGGATGGAGAGAGAGGATGGAGTAGAGAGGGATGGAGAGCGAGAGGATGGATTAGAGAGGAATGGAGAGAGAGGATGGTGTAGAGAGGGATGTAGAGAGAGGATGGAGTAGAGAGGGATGGAGAGAGAGGATGGAGTAGAGAGGAATGGAGTAGAGACGGATGGAGTAGAGAGGGATGGAGTAGAGAGGGTTGGAGTAGAGAGGGATGGAGAGAGGATGGATTAGAGAGGATGAAGTAGAGAGGGATGGAGAGAGAGAGGATGGAGTCGAGAGGGATGGAGAGAGAGAGGATGGAGTAGAGAGGGATGGAGAGACAGGATGGAGAGAGAGAGAGGATGGAGAGAGAGAGAGAGAGGATAGAGTAGAGAGGGATGGAGAGACAGGATGGAGAGAGAGAGGATGGAGAGAGAGAGAGGATAGAGTAGAGAGGGATGGAGAGGGAGATGGAGATGTCAGGGAGAGGGGGTGGAAAGGAGAGGGAGAGTGGGTGGAAAGTGGAGGGAGAGTGGGTGGAAAGTGGAGGGAGAGTGGGTGGAAAGTGGAGGGAGAGTGGGTGGAAAGTGGACGGAGAGTGGGTGGAAAGTGGACGGAGAGTGGGTGGAAAGTGGACGGAGAATGGGTGGAAAGGAGTGGGAGAGGAGGTGGAGAGTGGGATGGAGATGTCATCCTGTACATGTGTGAGAGTTTGTGTAGAGAAGATGTGGAGGAAGATGGAGAGGAGAGGGAACTTAAGGAATGACCTATGTTGGAACCCAGGTAGCCAGGTGATCACCATGGAAGCTCAACTTACAAAGAGGCCAGTGCTGGCTCCATCTGTAGTGAGACTCCGACGGCGCCTGTCCCAAGTGAAATTCCGGGCCGAATTGAAGAACAACTACAACAAACTCCGCATGTGTTTACCGCATGATCAATTGAAAAAACGCATGCCTAAGGTACGTGCACAGGTACAAATACTGTGGTCCCGTTTAAATTCCTCTCTATTTGAGTTTAATGTAAAGATGTTAGATTAAGATACACCTGGACTCCTGAGAAGTGTGTGCTTACAGGAAAGTGTTCTGAGGAAAGCCAAACTACACGTCCAGAGCCTGGAAGAGACTTTAACATCTCTCCTTGGGGATCTCGGTAACACTCTCACACTCCAACTCTGCCACCTAAGTGCAGCCATCTTGCTTTGTTATTGTCCATGTGCGAGTACTTCGGTACCTGTGCTTAAAGGTAATCCTCCCGTGTGCTGTGCAGGAAAGACGAGTGTTGCACATTCTCACCCCACAAGCCTGCACGACTTGGGACTCGAGTTTCTTTGGCTACACTACGGCGACATGTAAGGACAAGGCTAAATTATTGGTAAATTGGGAAACAATTGGACACAATCGGTAATGAGATACCTCTTCTTCATTTGTAAGCAGCATAAGGCTGCGGGGTCGCACCATTGGCTGAAGGCGTGGCTGTGCAGCTGAATGCAGTGTCCCTTGTAGATTAGATCAGAAAGTTGTAATTTGTTCAGAGTGCCGGCGATACCTCGCCGACACTTCGTGAAAGACACCGAGGCCACGGCCGGGACACCCAGCTTAATGGCACACCACGATGGAGAGAACACGGGTATTCTGATGTCTTCTTCTTCTTTTTTACGGTTTAATGGCGCTTTCAGAGCCGCGGGGCTCTATATACGCCACGCACCCTAACATCCAAACAAAGCCAAACCATGAGGTTTACACTAGAAAAACTAGAGACTCACACTGCTAACCCCGTATCTTTGATGAACTTTAAAACTGATCTACAAAACCCAGGATGTTTCAGATCCAGCCAGCAAAAGGCTTCCGGCAGACCTGACCACGTGATCCCCATTCCGCGGACATAAAGCTGAAGACGAGATCTAGCAAACTAGCATTATTATAACGCGGACAAAAGGAAAAGACATGGTCCAGATCTTCGGGAACCTTACACCGATCACACCACCCCGAGGGATGGCACCCGATCCTGTGAAGATCAAAATTGAGAAAACAATGTCCAATTGTGGCGGACACGATGGCTCGCTGGCGCAGTGACATAATTCCGCGCACCAGTGGGTGTCGGCCACGCCCCAGGTGAGGTGTGGCCTCCAGATATACACGCGGGCTCGCAGCCCCGAGCACGGCAGTGCGGACGAGTGAGCAACCAAGAAAGAGCTCGACTTAACCCAAAGCGTTGTGGCCTACCTTTGCTTAACGTGTGTGCCCAGCACCACACTGGTGACCCCCACTGGTTCAGCCGTTGCTGTTCCCCGAACGCGCCATGGCCATCAACGCTGTAGCGATCAAGCTCCCGGAGTTCTGGGAAGCGCAGGCCAACACCTGGTTTCTACAGGCCGAGGCCCAATTCCAGCTCCGGGGCGTCACGGCGGACGACACGAGATACTTTTACGTGGTCGCTGCCCTTGGATCCGGCACGGCCGCCCGAGTCGTGTCCTTCCTCCGGCACCCGCCGGACGAGAGCAAGTACGCGGCGCTCAAGCGACTTCTCCTCGACACGTTTGGCCTCACAGAGGCCGACCGCGCTGACCATCTTTTGGACCTTCCCGTCCTCGGCGACACACGACCG
Source organism: Myxine glutinosa (assembly GCF_964187855.1). Classification (NCBI taxonomy): domain Eukaryota; kingdom Metazoa; phylum Chordata; class Myxini; order Myxiniformes; family Myxinidae; genus Myxine; species Myxine glutinosa. Next base: position 156,700,459 of record NC_136263.1, on the reverse strand, counting down.
TCCGCCTGCATGGATTACATGCTGTCCCTGCTCGGCGACGGCCACGCGGATTTCCTTTTCCGTGCTCTCTTCCTCCGCCAGCTACCTGTACAGGTACGGCTCACGCTGGCCGGTTCGACCATTACGGAACCGCGTGCCCTGGCCAGGGAGGCGGACAAGTTTTTCGCAGCCCACGACGCACGGCCGGCATATAGCACAGCGGTCGTGGATCCCGGCGCCGCGCACGGCGCGAGTGGTTCGGATCGCCACGTGGCATGGCGTTCGGATCCTCCCGAACACGCCGCAGGTTTGGCGGATCCGCGCGTGGCTACCGCCACGCCCCGCCCACCACCGTCGTCACAACCGGCACGACAACCACCACCGGCCCAGACCTGGTGCCACTTCCATACCAGGTTCGGCCACAAGGCCAGGTCCTGCTGCCCGCCTTGTACTTTTGGCAGGTCGGGAAACGGCCAGGCCGGCGCTCGCTTCCTGCCATGAGCGTTGGCCATACTGGCAGCCTTCTGTTCATAACAGACACCTCCTCGGGTCGTCGCTTCCTGTGCGACACGGGAGCGCAGGTGAGCGTCCTCCCTGCCTCCGCGTCCGACAAGCAAGCTGAGGGCCGGGGCCCTGCTTTGCTTGCCGCCAACGGCACGCCCATCCACACGTTCGTGAAGCGTTGTCTCTCGCTGCGGTTCGGGGGGCAGCGCTTTCAGTGGTCGTTTGTTACCGCTAGTGTCCCCATGGGCCTACTCGGAGCGGACTTTCTCTGTGCGCATGGGCTGTTGCTGGACGTGAGGCGCAGACGCCTTGTCCAAGCCGAAACCTTCAGCTCGCTTGCTTGCACGCTGAGCAGTTCGTTGAGCAGCTCCCTGGGCGGCTCACCGAGCGGCTCGCCAAGCGGCTTGCTGAGCGGTTCGGTCCCGGCGAGGTTGGTCTGTACGCTTCCGGCAGCGGGCGAGTTCACCCGCCTCATCGCCAGTTTCCCGGCCCTCACGTGGCCCACTTTCTCGGCGGTGGCCGTCAAGCACGGGGTGGAGCATCACATCCCCACCGTCGGGCCACCGGTCTACGCCCGGGCGCGCCGCCTTGACCCGGCGAAGCTCGCCGTGGCGCAGGAGGAGTTCGCCACGCTGGAGCGACTGGGCATCGTCCGGCGCTGCAGCAGCGCATGGGCATTGCCGCTGCACATTGTGCCCAAGCCCGGTGGCGGGTGGCAGCCGTGCGGAGACTACCGCCGCCTCAACGATGCTACCACCCCCGAACGCTACCCGGTCCCTCACATCCAGGACTTTTCCGCCCGGTTGGCGAAAATGTCCCTCTTCTCCAAGGTGGACCTCATCCGCGGATACCACCAGGTCCCCGTCAGGCCGGAGGACATACCGAAGACGGCCATCATCACACCATTCGGCCTCTTCGAGTTTCTGCGGATGCCCTTCGGATTGAAGAATGCGGCCCAGGCGTTCCAGCGGCTTATGGACAGCGTCTTGGGCGACCTGGACTTTGTGTACGTCGACCTGGACGACATCCTCGTCGCAAGCGCGTCCCGTGAGGAGCACCTCCGCCATCTCCGCATGCTCTTCGAACGCCTGGGCCGGCATGGCCTGAACATCAACCCCGCCAAGTGCCGGTTCGGCGTCACCGAAATTGACTTTTTGGGGCACCGCGTCACCAGTCACGGGGCCATCCCCTTACCGGCCAAGGTGGAGGCGGTCAGGGGTTTTCTGCGCCCCCGCACGATCAAGGGGCTCCAGGAGTTCCTGGGCATGGTGAACTTTTATCACCGTTTCCTGCCCCGCATCGCGCAGCTCCTGCGCCCCCTGCACGAGGCACTCCGGGGGAAGCCGGACAAAGGCGACGTTGCCTGGAACGAGCCGATGGACACGGCGTTCGCGGGCGTGAAGCTTGCCTTGGCTAACACCACCATGCTCGCGCACCCGGCGCCCGATGCACCGATCGCCCTCACCACCGATGCGTCGAACTACGCGGTGGGCGCGGTGCACGAGCAATGGGTGAAGGGAGCTTGGCAGCCACTGGCGTTTTTTAGCCGGCAGCTCCGCCTGCACGAACGGCGGTACAGTACCTTCGACCGCGAGCTGCTCAGGCTCCACCTGGCGGTCCGGCACTTCCGCCATCTGCTCGAGGGCCGCCCGTTCGCGGCCTTCGTCGACCACAAGCCCCTGGTCTTCGCGATGGCCAAGGTCGCCGAGCCGTGGTCGGCCCGGCAGCAGCGTCACCTCTCGGCCGTGTCCGAGTACACGACGGACATCCGGCACGTCGCGGGGAAGGACAACCCAGTGGCGGATTGCCTTTCCCGGTCCGTCGCCCACGCGGTCCACCTCGGGTTCGACTATGCCCGGATGGCGGCGGACCAGTCCGCCGACCCCACCATCCAGGCTTTTCGGACCGCCGTCACGGGCCTCCGCGTCACCGAGGTACCGTTCGACGGCGCGGGCGCGGCCCTCTTGTGCGACGTCTCCCTCGGCCGGCCTCGCCCCATCGTGCCCGCTGGCTGGCAGCGCCGGGTTTTTGACGCCATCCACGGCCTGTCCCACCCGGGCACGAAGGCCTCCCAGAAGCTGGTCGCCGACAAGTTCATCTGGCATGGCCTCCGGAAGGCCGTCCGCGATTGGGCCAGGACGTGCCTCGCGTGCCAGTGCGCGAAGGTTCACCGCCACACCCAGGCCCCTCTGGCCCCGTTTACGGTGCCCGAACGTCGGTTCGACCACGTTCACATGGACTTGGTGGGACCTCTGCCCCCCTCGCGGGGTTTCACCCACATCCTCACCATGGTGGACCGCACCACCCGGTGGCCGGAGGCTGTGCCTTTGGCGGCAACGACGGCGGCGGACGTCGCGCAGGCGTTCATCGCCACTTGGGTTGCCCGGTTCGGCGCCCCCTCGGACATCTCGTCCGACCGCGGCCCCCAGTTCACCTCGGAGCTCTGGGGGGCGGTAGCGCGGGGGCTCGGCGTCCAGCTGCACCGCACCACGGCCTACCACCCCCAGGCCAACGGCCTGTGCGAGCGCTTCCATCGCGCCATGAAGGCCGCGCTCCGGGCCAGCCTACGCGATGGCGGCTGGGTCGACAGGCTCCCCTGGGTCCTGCTGGGCCTCAGGACGGTGCCCAAGGACGACCTGCGCGCATCCGCGGTGGAGTTGGTCTTCGGACAACCGCTGCGGGTGCCGAGCGAGTTCCTCCCCGACTCCACGGCACCATGGTCCGCGGCGCAGCAGCGCTCCGCCCTGCAGGAGACCGCCCGGAGGTTCGCCCCGGTGCCGACGGCGCACCACGGTTGCCTGCCAATGCATGTCGCCCCGGAGCTTCGCACGGCGGAGTACGTGTTCATCCGCCACGACGCCCACCGGACACCGCTGCGGCCCCCGTACGACGGGCCCTTCCGCGTGCTGGAGACCGGGGCGAAGCATTTCACCCTGGACATCGGCAGTACTCCTGACCGCGTCTCCGTGGACCGCCTCAAGCCGGCCCACCTTGACTTGGACCACCCCCCGCCAGAGGCTCTGCCCCCGCGTCAGGGCCGCCCCCCGGCGGGCGGACCCCCGGCACCGCCCAAACCCACCGTCACGCCACCCCCTGCCCTGCACCCATCCCAGGTGCCGCCAGAGGCATCCCAGATGGCATCCCGGCATCCCAGACGCCGCCAGCCGCCAGAGGGCGCTTCGGCCGGATCATCCGGTTGCCCCGCAAACTGACCCTTCAGGTGCGCGGGAATTCTTGGGGGGTGCGTGTGGCGGACACGATGGCTCGCTGGCGCAGTGACATAATTCCGCGCACCAGTGGGTGTCGGCCACGCCCCAGGTGAGGCGTGGCCTCCAGATATACACGCGGGCTCGCAGCCCCGAGCACGGCAGTGCGGACGAGTGAGCAACCAATAAAGAGCTCGACTTAACCCAAAGCGTTGTGGCCTACCTTTGTTTAACGTGTGTTACACGTTAAACCATACAATTCTATATTCTGATGTCGATGTCAAAATTGCGTTTACATATGCCTCGTCACACCCACGAGCCATTGGCAGCCTTCCATGCTAACTCCACCCCCTCCAGGGTCCACCAATCACGCGCGGACAGGCACCACGTGCCGAGAAGGGAGGGGAAAATGAGGGGGGAGGAGCTCTTTTAAACAAACGTCTTCCATATGTTTATTACTATAATCAACAAAATCATGACACACAATATCAGACAACCGCACAAACAATAGCGGACAACCGCACACACAATAGTAGACAACCACACACACAAAAGCAGACAACCACACACACAATAACAGACAACCGCACACATAACAGCAGACAACCACACACACACAATAGCAGACAACCACACACACTATAGCAGACAACCACACACACCATAGCAGACAACCGCACAAACAATAGCAGACATCCGCACACACACAATATCAGACAACCACACACACAATATCAGACAACCACAAACACAATAGCAGACAACCACACACACAATATTAGACAACCACACACACAATAGCAGACAACCACACACACAATAACAGACAACCGCACACATAACAGCAGACAACCACACACACAATAGCAGACAACCACACACACTATAGCAGACAACCACACACACTATAGCAGACAACGACACACACTATAGCAGACAACCACACACACTATAGCAGACAACCACACACACAATAGCAGACAACCACACACACAATAGCAGACAACCGCACACACAATAGCAGATAACCACACACCCATTAGCAGACAACCGCACACACAATAGCAGACAACCACACACACTATAGCAGACAACCACATACACTATAGCAGACAACCACACACACTATGGCAGACAACCACACACACAATAACAGACAACCGCACACATAATAGCAGACAACCACACACACAATAGCAGACAACCACACACACTATAGCAGACAACCACACACACCATAGCAGACAACCGCACACACAATAGCAGACAACCACACACCCATTAGCAGACAACCGCACACACAATAGCAGACAACCACACACACTATAGCAGACAACCACATACACTATAGCAGACAACCACACACCCATTAGCAGACAACCGCACACACAATAGCAGACAACCACACACACAATAGCAGACAACCACACACACAATAGCAGACAACCACACACACTATAGCAGACAACTGCACGCACAGTAGCAGACAACCACACACACAATAGCAGACAACCACACACACTATAGCAGACAACCACACACACTATAGCAGACAACCACACACACTATAGCAGACAACCACACACACCATAGCAGACAACCGCACAAACAATAGCAGACAACCGCACAAACAATAGCAGACAACCGCACACACACAATATCAGACAACCACACAGACAATATCAGACAACCACACACACAATAGCAGACAACCACACACACAATAGTAGACAACCACACACACAATAGCAGACAACCACACACACTATAGCAGACAACCACATACACTACAGCAGACAACCACACACACTATGGCAGACAACACACACACTATAGCAGAGAACCGCACACACAATAGCAGACAACCACACACACTATAGCAGACAGCCAGACACACTATAGCAGACAACCACACACACTATAACAGACAACCACCACAATCAAATGGACTCCTGCGTCGACCCAGGTACATTCACCGTGGCTCCGGTCATAAGTTTGTTTATTTACAATCAGGTCACTCCATCGCCGTCCTCTGGTCGGCTCAGCGCACTCCCACTCATCGTCCCAGCGCACCTGGTCACAACAACGAACACAATCGCACCTCCTGTCTGCGAACCCTGGCCAAATCACCTGAATTCATACCCGCCGTACAAAACAACATCAAGCTCACCCTGTTCAATACCCGGTCCCTCAACAACACATGCCTCATCCTGAACGAATACATCCTGGAAAATAAACTGGACTTTGTCTGTCTCACTGAAACCTGGCAACAACCTCTGGACTACTACACACTCAACCTCACCACACCCAATGGATATTCCTACGTCAATAAACCACGCTCGGAGGGCCGAGGTGGTGGAATTGCCGTAATTCACCGACAAGACATCAAGACCAGCCTCATCTCCATCGCATCTGCTCCATCATTTGAACACCTGGCTTTTAGACTCTCTAGTCACACATAGTCAGTCATGGCCTGTTGTCTACCGCCCTCCCAAACCACACCCATCATTCCTGTCTGACTTCTCCTACTTTCTGACCCAGCTATGTTCCCTCTCCCCCTCAATCCTCCTCCTTGGTGATTTCAATATCCACATGGACTCCACTGACTCCACGATAACCACTGACTTCACTGATTTACTTTTTTTTTTTTTTTTCTTTTTTTTTTTTGTATACTGAATCGAGGCTCGTGAAAGAGCTAACATTTACTTCACAAACAAATCAACCAGACTCACCTGCTTTAACCTCACTCAACATGTCAACTTTCCTACCCATAACCGTGTTCACATTTTGGACCTTGTCTGCTCTACTGGACTAATTTTGCACCATCTCTCTGGCTCCGACCTCACTCTCTCTGACCACTTAGCCATCACTCTGACCATCAACATCCCCACCCCAACACCAAGGCATTATCGCACTATCAACTTCCGTAAGCTAAACGCTCTTTCACCTACCTCATTCTCATCCACCCTCTCTGAAAAAATGTCCACTTCTCCCTTTGTTGACCTCCACACCCCTTCTGACCTCACTGACTACTACAACCACACTCTCTCCTCCTGCCTTGACCAACTTGCACCTATAAAAACCAAAACAGTTTCTTTCACCCATTCTGCTCCCTGGTTTACCCCTGAACTCAGCCTGATGAAAACTCGTGCTCACCAACTTGAAAGACTCCGCAATAAAACAGGTCTCACAGTTCACTCCCAGGCCTACAAGGACCACCTACAACACTATTAAGATGCCCTCTCCCGCGCCCGCTCCGCCTACTACTCTCAAATTATCCACTCTGGCTCCGGAAACCCAAAAGCACTCTTCTCTACAATAAACAAACTCCTCAACCCCCTGAACACCACCACCCAGTCATTCACAGTAGACAACTGCATCTCCTTCCTTTCATTCTTCCAACGCAAAATTGAAAACATCGACAACAGCTTGACCACCGCCGCACCCGCTCCCCCTCAAACCACCTGCCCCCCCCTTATCCTGCCATCCCCTGTCTCAATTCTCCCCAGTCTCCCCTACTGACCTCTCTGAACTCCTCATAGGAATGAAAACTGCCACCTGCACTCTTGACCCCATCCCCTCCAGCTTTGTCAAGGCCTCCCTTCCTGCTCTCTCTCCACTTATCATTGCAACAATAAACTCCTCCCTGTCTACAGGCATCGTCCCACCGTCCCTCAAAATTGCTGCTGTTACCCCCATTCTAAAAAAACCTGGACAAAACCCTGACACCCTGAATAACTTCAGACCCATCTCCAACCTACCCTTTCTGTCAAAGGTTTTGGAACGCGCTGCAGCCACTCAACTCAAACATCACCTCTCTGCCAATAACCTGTATGAAACATTCCAATCCGGATGCCGCTCCAACCACAGTACTGAAACTGCTCTCCTCAAAATCACCAATGACCTTCTCCTCTCCTCTGACGACTGGCAACCTCAACATTCTCATCCTCCTCGACCTCAGCGCCGCCTTTGACACCATCGATCACACCATCCTCCTCACCCGACTTGAAACCACCTTTAACATTACTGGCACTGCCCTCTCTTGGATTAAATCATACCTCTCTGACAGACGCCAGTTCATCTCCATCAATAACTGCAAATCCCCCACTGCTCCCCTCCCCCAAGGTGTCCCCCAAGGTTCAGTTCTTGGCCCCCTCCTCTTCATCCTTTACCTGTCCCCCCTCGGTCACTTAATCCGCCGTCATGGTCACCAATTCCACTGCTTCGCCGATGACATCCAGCTTTTCATCTCCACCAAGTCCATCTCCACCGCCACCCACTCTAACCTGACAAACTGCATCACTGAAATAAAATCCTGGCTTCAAATCAACTTCCTCAAACTTAACTGTGATAAATCTGAAATAATCATCATTGGCCCAAAAACGCTCACCAAATCCACCCATAACTTTGCCCTCAACATCGACGGTATCCCAGTATCCACCTCCCCTCACATCCGGAATCTTGGCATCATCTTTGACCAAACCCTCTCCTTCGACAAATACACTAAACAGATCACAAAGACAGCCTTCTTTCACCTGAAAAACATCGCCCGTCTCCGTCCATCCCTCTCCTCCCCGGCTGCAGAAACCCTCATCCATGCCTTCATCACCTCCCGTCTGGACTACTGCAATAGCCTCCTTTATGGTTCACCCTCAATAATCACCAATAAACTTCAATACATTCAGAACTCCGCTGCCCGTCTACTCACCCATTCCCGGACCCGTGACCACATCACCCCCGTCCTTTACAAGCTTCACTGGCTCCCCATCTCCCAGAGAATCCAGTACAAAATCCTCCTCTTGACCTACAAAGCCCTCCATAACCTGACCCCATCCTACCTGGCTGACCTCCTCTCCAGACACACTCCCACCCGCAACCTCCGCTCTGCTGGTACCAACCTCCTGACCCCCCCCCCCCCCCCAATCCGGACCAAATTTAGATCCTGGGAGGATAGGGCCTTATCCATCGCTGCTCCCACCCTCTGGAACTCACTACCTCACACCATCAGAGACTCCTCCTCACTCACCACATTCAAAACATCACTCAAGACCCACCTGTTCAACACTGCATTCAACATTTAACCCACAGCATCTAACCCCTGACTATCTCCTCTCCTTCTCCCTCCTTTGTGCTTTGAATATTTCCCTATTGATTCTTCTTTTTTGCAATTGTTTTTATGTTTTGCTATGCATTATGTTTTGCACTCTGCCAAAGCGTCTTTGGGCTTCCTGAAAAGCGCTATATAAAATAAATGCATTACTATTATTATTATAGCAGACAACCACACACACAATAGCAGACAACCACACACCCATTAGCAGACAACCACACACACAATAGCAGACAACCACACACACTATAGCAGCCAACCACACACACAATAGCAGACAACCACACACCCATTAGCAGACAACCGCACACACAATATCAGACAACCACACACACAATAGCAGACAACCGCACACACAATAGCAGACAACCACACACACAATAGCAGACAACCACACACACAATAGCAGACAACCACACACACAATAGCAGACAACCACACACACTATAGCAGACAACCGCACACACTATAGCAGACAACCACACACACTATAGCAGACAGCCACACACACTATAGCAGACAACCACACACACTATAGCAGACAACCACACACACTATAGCAGACAACCACACACACAATAGCAGACAACCACACACCCATTAGCAGACAACCGCACACACAATATCAGACAACCACACACACAATATCAGACAACCACACACACAATAGCAGACAACCACACACACAATAGTAGACAACCACACACACAATAGCAGACAACCACACACACAATAACAGACAACCGCACACATAACAGCAGACAACCACACACACAATAGCAGACAACCACACACACTAGAGCAGACAACCACACACACTATAGCAGACAACCACACACACTATAGCAGACAACCACACACACAATAGCAGACAACCACACATACAATAGCAGACAACCGCACACACAATAGCAGACAACCACACACACAATAGCAGACAACCACACACACAATAGCAGACAACCACACACACAATAGCAGACAACCACACACACTATAGCAGACAACCACACACACAATAGCAGACAACCACACACACCATAGCAGACAACAACACACACTATAGCAGACAACCACACACACTATAGCAGACAACCACACACACTGTAGCAGACAACCACACACACTGTAGCAGACAACCACACACACAATAGCAGACAACCACACACTATAGCAGACAACCACATACACTATAGCAGACAACCACACACACTATGGCAGACAACCACACACACAATAACAGACAACCGCACACATAATAGCAGACAACCACACACACAATAGCACACAACCACACACTATAGCAGACAACCACATACACTATAGCAGACAACCACACACACTATGGCAGACAACCACACACACAATAACAGACAACCACACACATAATAGCAGACAACCACACACACAATAGCAGACAACCACACACATTATAGCAGACAACCACACACACAATAGCAGACAACCACACACACAATAGCAGACAACCACACACACTATAGCAGACAACCACACACACTATTGCAGACAACCACTCACCCATTAGCAGACAACCGCACACACAATAGCAGACAACCACACACACAATAGCAGACAACCACACACACTATAGCAGACAACCACGCACACTATAGCAGACAACCACACACACAATAGCAGACAACCACACACACTATAGCAGACAACCACACACACTGTAGCAGACAACCACACACACAATAGCACAACCACACACACTATAGCATACAACCGCACACACAATAGCAGGCAACCAAACACACAAAAGCAGGCAACCGAACACGTGATAGCAGGCAACCGAACACACAATAGCATGTAACCGAACACACGATAGCAGGCAACCAAACACACGATAGCAGGCAACCGAAAACATGATAGCAGGCAACCGAACACACGATAGCAGGCAACCGAATACATGATAGCAGGCAACCGAATACATGATACTAGGCAACCAAACACACGATAGCAGGCAACCGAACAAACGATAGCAGACAACCAAACACGTGATAGCAGGCAACCGAACACACGATAGCAGGCAACCAAACACACGATAGCAGGCAACCGAACACATGATAGCAGGCAACCAAACACACTATAGCAGGCAACCGAATAAATGATAGCAGGCAACCGAACACATGATAGCAGGCAACCGAATACATGATAGCAGGCAACCGAATACATGATAGCAGGCAACCGAACACATGATAGCAGGCAACCGAACACATGATAGCAGGCAACCGAACACACGATAGCAGGCAACCAAACACACGATAGCAGGCAACCGAATACATGATAGCAGGCAACCGAACACACGATAGCAGGCAACCGAAGACATGATAGTAGGCAACCGAATACATGATAGCAGGCAACCGAACACACGATAGCAGGCAACCGAATACATGATAGCAGGCAACCGAACACATGATAGCAGGCAACCGAATACATGATAGCAGGCAACCAAACACATGATAGCAGGCAACGGAATACATGATAGCAGGCATCTGAACTCATGAAAGCAGGCAAAAGAACACATGATAGCAGGCAACCGAATACATGATAACAGGCAACCTAATACATGATAGCAGGCAACCGAATACATGATAGCAGGCAACCGAATACATGATAGCAGCCAACCGAATACATGATAGTAGGCAACCGAATACATGATAGCAGGCAACCAAACACATGATAGCAGGCAACCGAACACACGATAGCAGGCAAACGAATACACGATAGCAGGCAACCAAACACATGATAGCAGGCAACCGAACACACGATAGCAGGCAACCAAATACATGATAGCAGGCAACCGAACACACGATAGCAGACAATTGGATGCACAATCGCAAGCTCAACATGGTCCACCAGCCCTGGTATACCCAGGCAATCGACCATGGCCCAGGTTAGGTCCAAAGGCCAGCAACCTGGCCCTCGTAGTCCAACTTTGTGCAGTCCTTAGAGGGGAGGGCTATTGAAAGCGGCTACCTGGTCAACCACAATGCCCTTCACACACCGTCTACAAAACAAGACTTCATGTCCGACCACTTGTCTACCCAATCGCGCAGGCAAAAATACTGTTATGTTTAAGGGGGTAGGTAAAGGAATACCATAGGAAAGGTAGAATTGTATACGAAATAGCATGGAACGCGTAGGAGCATTTCGATGTACAATAAGTAGGGAAAATGTATCTTAAGGTTGTTTAAATATGCATCATACGGGGGATGATGCCGTGCTAATTGGTAATAGGGGTTAATGTTAGTTTTCCCCTATGCGTCACACCCTCTGTAATATTCGCTAACATTTTTGCTGACAAGGCCGGCCATGTAAAAGGACTACAAGCCAAGCAGGAGCCGGCCGAACTAAGCCCGCCCCATGGACCTAATAAAGCAAAAGGCCCACCCAGGATAGACGAAAGATCAGTGGACGGAGAAGAAGGCCGGCAGGCCATGCCCCGAGGGATGTGAATGGTTCTCGGTCGGAAAAAGAGGAGTGGCTACTTCTGCTGGGTCCGACAAGAAGGCTGGCCATTTTGGTACGCTTGTGAGGGAGAGGTTTTTCTGCAACATCGTGAGGAGGTTTTGGCTCTGGTATGCTGAGTATGTGGGGGTAGGATGAGGGAGTGGGTGGGATCGGGGGTGAATCTGGATGGGGTTATTGAAGGGAGGGGGGAAGGACTCCCTTGCCTATTCGGAGTTGACCAACCAAAGGCTGGAGTAAGAAGGGAGCCGTGATTGGTCACGGCGAAGCAAGAAGGAGCTCACTGGTTGGTAAAGAGAGTGCGATTAGGGGACATCTTGCTGATTGGCAAAGTACGACCGATGATGTCAGAGGCGGGACTGAGTGTGAGTGGTGGAGAGCTAAACCTGTGGGGTTGGCCGGCAGGGATTGGTGGAGAAGAGTTGATGACGTCATGACCTGGATGTTAAAAGAACACTGGCGGACATTTTCTCTCTCTTGCTCTGGACCGTCTTCTTGACCTGGACTTCCCTTGCGTTCTCCTTGTCTCTCTTGCCTTCGGACTTTCTTGGAAACGGTTGTGCGCCAACAATTCTTCCTCCCCTATCTTTACGAACTGGACCTCGGTGCAGGCGACAGCGGGCCGAGTTTGGCAGGTGGAAACGACGTGCGGCTGGCCGCTGGAGAGCAACGAGGCCTCGTGAACGGGGGATTGCGAGGCCTGTTTTCGCACCAATGGCTGGACGGTTCCCGCCAACGCACCGGACGAGTTGGATGATCCCTTACGAGACCACGAGCAAGTCAGAGCAAAGTTGCACACCACGCTTTTATTTTCATTTACAGTCACGTGAAAAAGTAAGTACACCACATGTAAAGTTTTGACTTTTTCAACATATTTCAACATACAGCTATTTGATCTTCATTTCAAAAATATTGATAGATAAAGGTGATATAATACAACAAATATCATGAAACATTTACATTTTGTAGTCCAATGTATAATTTAAATAAACATGAATGCAAATTTCGCATGTGGAAAAAGTTAGAACACCCTTGGCTCTAATCGGTGGTATTGCCCCTAGCCTAGAGCAAAAACAACCTCAAGTAGGCGTTTCTTATAACTGTCTGCCAGTCTCTGACATCGACTGGGAGAAATTTTTGACCACTCCTCCATGCAGAATTCTTTCAGCTGTGCGATGTTTGAGGGGTTTCTTGCATGCACAGCTCGTTTCAAATCCCCCCACAACATCTCGATGGGATTTAGATCCGGGCTTTGACTTGGCCATTCCAGAACCCTCCATTTCTTTCTTTTCAGCCATTCCTTGGTGGATTTACTGGTATGTTTAGGGTCATTGTCATGTTGCAAGGGCCACCTTCGGTTGAGCTTCAACTTTCCGACAGATGGCCTCACATTATCCTCAAGCACCCTCTGGTGCAATGAAGAATTCATAGTGGATTCTATGATGGTGAGCTGCCCAGGCCCTGATGCAGCAAAGCTGCCCCAAACCATAATATTTCCACCACCATGCTTTACAGTTGGTATCAGGTTGTTGTGGTCAAATGCTGTCTTCGGTTTTCGCCAAACATGTCTTCTGGTACTGTGGCCAAATAGCTCTACCTTTGACTCATCTGTCCAGAGCACATTGTTCCAGAAGTGCTGGTCTTTGCCTAGGTGTTCATTGGCAAACTTTAGTCTTGCCCTGATGCTCTTTCTGGACAGCAAAGGTTTCCTCCTGGCGCATCTCCCATATAATGTATATACTGTATATATATATATTGTTGCTGTTTTGAGTTTGTACAATAAAGGTTAAATTTCCCCCTCATAGTTTAGTCACACGTAGCCTCACGATAGTTCAGTTATTTCTTTGTATGTGTGAGCATAGTCCTTTTCCTGTGTTAGTTTTGCGTTGAGTAGAATAATGAAAATAGGTTCTTTCATTGCCTTCATTGCCTTATGCCGCCTTACGCCTCCTTATGCCGCCTTTGGCTTTTTGGCGCGAATTAACATGAGGCAGGCCTGGCAAATCCATGCAAGACCGAAGGCAGGGCGGAGGAGAAGCTGACGGTAAGCACGAGCCGCCAATCAGGGCTCGAAGGGAGTGGTTGCGACACTGCGTCACAAGGTGTGGTTGGAACATTCGAGAGGGCTAAGGGCGTGGCAATAAAACCCGTTGAGCGAAGCCCCCACCAGCAGTTCGGGGAGAGGTGAGCTTGTGCGTTGAGTTATTGGAGAGGTGCTTGTTGAGAGTTACGAGTTCTAAGAGAAGACGCGCATGAACCCAGCTATAAGCGCTCTTACCAAATTGGACGCTCGGTTGAGCTTGAGGCCGAGCCTCTATTGGGTTATGCGAGTGATAGCGTGCCGGTAACTAAACGCACTGTGGAAAACCGCCAAGCCGGCGAGAGACGTGTACATTTCCCTCCTGCCTGCTGTGCCCTTTGTTCGAGAGACGCGCTACAAGGATCCCTTCCACCACCTGCTTGCCTTCATCGCGGGACGTGCTGTGACCGTGGAGAGCCACGCCGGGCGGGGCCATTCCTGGACGACCAAGTCAGCACGTGAACATCATCCTACCTTCATTTCCCCTTTGTGAGTGTGATTGGGCCCATGTCTGGAGTTAAGTTAAGACTGATTAAGACTGCTCTGTGTCTCTGTGCCTCTACCGATCATTGTACATAGAAGTGTAAATAATAATTAAACCTGTGTTCTTCCTTTATTCGACTGTCTCGTGTTTTCCATCATTGACTAAGCGTGGTACGAATAGAACCGCTCGAATCGGGCTCCAATACTAGAAAACTGCATGGACCACATGGTACGCAATCCGCTCGGTGTACTCAAATTACACGTGGCTCGTGCGAGGCTTGATTCCCCGCTTCCGTGGTGGCACAGGTATTTAGGTATGTGCGAGAATTGTCCCGAAACCCTACCTTGCGTTTGCCCGGGAGGGGCGTTTCAAGTCTCTCGGTTGCGTCGACCCAAAAATAACGCGGGGCTTAATCTCCCCCTGGTAAGGGTAGGAAGGGCGGCGGAAAACCATAACAATATATATATTGTTACGGTTACGGTTAGGTTACGGTTACGGTTGTTACGGTTACGGTTACGGTTACGGTTACGGTTGTTACGGTTACGGTTACGGTTACGGTTATATATATTGTTACGGTTAGCAATAAAAGAGACCCCCTCTAGTTAATTACATGACAACATGTAGCCTGCATTATTCAGTTATTTCTCATTAAATGTAAAGATTAGCTCACTTCCCATTGTGTAGTAATTAAAGCATATATGCGTTGAGTTAGGCAAGATTCCAACCCCTCGTGTTGTTGAAGAAGACGTTGGTTCATGGGTGGGCGAGCACGGGCCGTGGAACCTTGCAGTGGGAGGTGGGGCTGAATGAACGACCGCACGTGACCAAGAACGGCCAATGGTAGGCCATGGAACCTTCCAGAAGGAGGCGGGGCTGAATGACCGCACCTGACCAACAGCGACCAGTGGGAGGCCGAAGAACCTTTCAGAAGGGCATTCACCCCCCCCCCCCACCCCCCCGATAAAAGTCCATACTGATCATACCCCGGGCTGATTCTTCCTCCGTGCTGACCTTCCCCCGAGCTGGTCGTCCTCTGAGCTGGTTCTTTCTTCGTGCTGGTCGTTCCCCGAGCTGGTTGCCTCCGAGGTGATCTTCCTCCGAGATGATCCTCCTTCGTGCTGTCTACCGGATCGGCCCGTACGCCACGCGCAGGAACTGCCCTCACCCGAATCAGTGTCCTCCCGGTATGAGTCTAACCCGTGTGACTTATCCCCTGTGTGCGAGTGTGCCAGGCACCTGTGTTGGGAATTGATAGGTAAGGATTTATGCTAAGCCTGCTTCTCGTCCCTTTTTCTGTGCTTTTTGTGAATAAAGATGTGTACATTGTATTTCCTCTCGACTTGCCCGTGTGCATCTTTTCTCCCATTGACCCAGCATCGTTCGAACCGAATTTGGCTGCTCGATTGGCTCCGCAGATCACGCAATGTAAAACCGTGACCCACACCGCGCGACTCGCTCGGCGCGCCTGATTGTACTAGGTGTGGGATCGCGAGGGGTTCAACACCCGGTCTTCCCAGTCACGTGGTGTCGAAGGTATTCAGATCACGGTCGATAACCCTTCGGCTCGTGGTTGGGGGATTGGCGATTGGAGTTGCTCCGCAACCCGCCGGGCGCGAGCTGCGTCGCAGTCGACGACCCGTGGACCCGGTGTCTGTGGCGAAACGGGGTCTTAACCCCCCTACCTCCCCTCCCCCCTTCGTACGTCGACAGACATGGGATCCGCAACAATATATATCTACACCTTGTACATGCAGGTCCCTGCGCCTCTCCCAGTGATAGCCATTACATAACCATACATAAGTGAACCTTGGGTCTGCACAACAACTCAGATGATGATCCCAGTGAGGAGAGGACCTGATTGGGAGTTTTAATTGGAGAGTCGTTCTTATGTGGAACAGTTTACTGGAGAGTGGAGTGAGTGAGGAATGTTTGTTATCAGTTTAAGTGAGAGGTGTTTATATTTACAAGAGGAAGAATCATTTTGAGTATCAGGATGGTGAATAAGTATCGATTGAAAAGACTGTTTAGCTTGGGGAGTATGTGTTTGTATGTGTTATTTGTGAAACACACACACACACGCACACACAAACACTCACAGACACAGTCACACACACACACACACACACACACACACACACACACACACACACACACACACACACACACACACACACAATCACACACACGGTGTTGTGTGTATCATGTATGAACCTTCAGGGAACCACCTCCACATCTGAGCGACAATTTGCACGAGCGTATCCAACAGGAGAACTTTCTCGCCGAGTTGAGATGGTTCCTCCTCAATACACGCCCTCATTCGGATCCCATGTTTGTTCCTGTAAACACCTGGACCGAAAACGGGTATGCCCACCGCAGGTGTTTTCTGTGCAAGTTCCCGCCGCGCCACACACAGCACAACTCACCTGTTCCTGTGGAACACCTCGTTCCTCGTTTTTTCATCTTGCATCACCATTGTGCTTTTTCATCTGTTTGTTATTCCGTCCCCCGCGCAGCGAGACGGGGGTTTTGCAATCACAGTTGCTCTGTGTGTCCGTCTTTGTGTGTCTGTGTGTCTGTCCGGGCCATAACTTTTTTTTACCATTTGAACTTTTGTCATCAAATTTTCAACAAAGCTTTATTATGAGAATATGGAGAAGATTAATGACTCATTTTGTTAAAAGGTCGGCCTCATAAAATCATCAATTTTCATCCGATTGACCTGAAATTTTATGAATTTGCATATCGGTTGATTAATGGCGATTTATCGATTTATTTTTGTCGACTGGCGATTGATTAATTTTTCATAAAATCATCAATTTTCATCCATCCGATTGATTAATTTCATCCGATTGACCTGAAATTTTAAGAACTTGCATATCAGGTCACTGAGGTAGTTCACCAATGAAAAGCTAGAAGCCATTTTTTTTTCGATCAAAAGGTCAAAGGTCAGCCCCATAAAATCATCAATTTTCATCCAATTTACCTGAAATTTTATGAATTTGCATATCGGGTCACAGAATTGGTTCACCAATCAAAAGCGAAAAGCCGATTTTCATAGATCAAAAGGTCAAAGGTCAAGGCTGCATAAAATCATCAATTTTCATCCGATTGACCTGAAATTTTATGAATTTGCATATCGGTTGATTAATGGCGATTTATCGATTTATTTTTGTCGACTGGCGATTGATTAATTTTTCATAAAATCAGCAATTTTTATCCATCCGATTGATAAATTTCATCCGATTGACCTGAAATTTTAAGAACTTGCATATCAGGTCACTGAGGTAGTTCGCCAATGAAAAGCTAGAAGCCAATTTTTTTTCGATCAAAAGGTCAAAGGTCAGCCCCATAAAATCATCAATTTTCATCCAATTTACCTGAAATTTTATGAATTTGCATATCGGGTCACAGAATTGGTTCACCAATCAAAAGCGAGAAGCCGATTTTCATAGATCAAAAGGTCAAAGGTCAAGGCTGCATAAAATCATCAATTTTCATCCGATTGACCTGAAATTTTATGAATTTGCATATCGGGTCACAGAATTGGTTCACCAATCAAAAGCGAGAAGCCGATTTTCATAGATCAAAAGGTCAAAGGTCAAGGCTGCATAAAATCATCAATTTTCATCCGATTGACCTGAAATTTTATGAATTTGCATATCGGTTGATTAATGGCGATTTATCAATTTATTTTTGTCGACTGGCGATTGATTAATTTTTCATAAAATTAGCAATTTTTATCCATCTGATTGATTAATTTCATCCGATTGACCTGGAATTTTAAGAACTTGCATATCAGGTCACTGAGGTAGTTCACCAATGAAAAGCTAGAAGCCAATTTTTTTTCGATCAAAAGGTCAAAGGTCAGCCCCATAAAATCATCAATTTTCATCCAATTTTCCTGAAATTCTATGAATTTGCATATCGGGTCACAGAATTGGTTCACGAATCAAAAGTGAGAAGCCGATTTTCATAGATCAAAAGGTCAAAGGTCAAGGTTGCATAAAATCATCAATTTTCATCCGATTGACCTGAAATTTTATGAATTTGCATATCGGTTGATTAATGGCGATTTATCAATTTATTTTTGTTGACTGGCGATTGATTAATTTTTCATAAAATCATCAATTTTCATCCATCCAATTGATTAATTTCATCCGATTGACCTGAAATTTAAAGAAATTGCATATCAGGTCACTGAGGTAGTTCACCAATGAAAAGCTAGAAGCCAATTTTTTTCGATCAAAAGGTCAAAGGTCAGCCACATAAAATCATCAATTTTCATCAAATGTACCTGAAATTTTATGAATTTGCATATCGGATCACAGAATTGGTTCACCAATCAAAAGTGAGAAGCCGATTTTCATAGATCAAAAGGTCAAAGGTCAGCCCCATGAAATCATCAATTTTCATCCAATAAACCTGAAATTTTATGAATTTACATATCGGGTCACAGAATCAGTTCACCAATCAAAAGCTAGAAGCCGATTTTCTTATATCAACAGGTCAAAGGTCAAGGTTGCATAAAATCATCAATTTACATCCGATTGACCTGAAATTTTAAGTTTGTATATTTGGTGAAGGAATTGGTTCACCAATCAAAATCTAAAAGCTGATTGTTTTTTTTAGATCAAAAGGTCAAAGGTCAATTAAGTTATAGCTCATGTGGTATGGTCGCCACCTTGGAATAAAGTTACACCTCTACATCTCCGAAACAACTCAATAGAAAAAATTGAAACAAGGCTCATTGTCAAGTACTCCCCATGGGGAATAAAATATGTTAACGATGATGTAATTGGTGCCTTCATTATGACGTCATATTTCGACATGTACAACGTTTAATCCGATTAGTGTGAAACAAAAAATTATCTGCAACTGTTAGTCTGATGGACATGAAGTTTTGAGCATAGGAGCGCCTCCTCCTGTAGAATTGTTAAACGAGAATTATGACGTCATATGTCATGTGGTACAGGCGCCATCTTGGAAAAATCGAAAAACGTTGCACTTCTATATCTCCGAAACCGCTCCATGGGAAAAATAGAAACGTATCTGATTGTAAAGAAATCCGCATGGGGAATAAGTGGTGTTAACGATGACGTCATTGGTGCCTTAATTGTGACGTAATAATTCGACAGGGCAATGCTCAGTCTGATCAGTTTGAAATTAATTTAGCGTGATCGATGCAACAATTATATCAGAGAATATAAATTTATGATGTCATCACTGACGTGATCTGGCAGCCATATTGGATCCAAGAAAAAAAACCCATCAAAAACATAAAAGTTGGCTCACACCAAGTTAACTGCGCAGGGTAAGTATACAAAGAATACCATATAAGTTTAAAAATTTTTGGGATTCGGATTTTTTGGGGGATTTAAACTTTTGGAGCAACTTTGGACTTACTGTGCTGTACTCTACTGGATCAACCTTGGATTTACTGTGCTGTACTCTACTGGATCAACCTTGGATTTACTGTGCTGTACTCTACTGGATCAACTTTGGACTGCCGAGCGAGTTTCATGGGTTCCGTGGGGGAGAGAGGAGGAGTTATACACGACATTCGACTAACAAACTCCTCTTCTCCCCTACTCCTCCCCCCACCCCCCACAATGCACCCCACCCGCGTCCCGCCCCCTTTCGCGAAGATTATCAGCGTTCTTGGATCATGTGCTGGAGATCCTCGTGCGAAATGGTATTATCTCATTCCTGAGGGGATCCTTTATCGAACTCTTGCTGGCTATTACCAAGCTGTGGAGCGACACCCGGGACTTCACTCGTACTCAAGAAGAGCTTGACATCAGATCGACGCTCACAACGTTTTTATCTTCATCCAACGAATTGGATTTGCAGGTAAGGATTTTCTCGGCTTGGAAGGACCCACTGATTTGTCTACGATGTAGGCCCTACAGACCGTGTGGTCGTGCGTGTGTGAAATGGTGTGCGAGATTTGGTGTTTGACCCACAGATATTAGACTGCATACAAGACGATGGATACATAGAGGAATTGGCACAAGGAATATCCACCAGGTACTGCCTGATCATCCCAAGCACGCTGAAATAAATTAATATTTATATGGATTTCTGTGATGACGATGTGCATGAACCTCTGACGTCACAGTGTTGATGGTGCATAAGAAACGTTCTTTACCATGAAGTAAACACTCATTGTTTACTGAATGAACATTTATTTTTGACTTCTAGTGATGTGGGGCAGTTGCTGCTTGAAACCACCGACGATACAGATGTGGCTGCAGCGGATAGACCTCCCTCCACCCACAATAATCTATACTCGATCATCGTGAAGTTCCTACTCGAGGTGTCATCACTCAGTAACACCGAGGAGAACTTTACACAAATATTTGTTACCCAGGTATGCAGTCTCAGGTAATATACCAATAGATTAACAACCTGTCTGGGTATGCAGTCTCAGGTAGTCTACCAATATAAGCACAACCTGTCTGGGTATGCAGTCTCAGGTAGTCTACCAATATAAGCACAACCTGTCTGGGTATGCAGTCTCAGGTTGTCTACCAATATAAGCACAACCTGTCTGGGTATGCAGTCTCAGGTAGTCTACCAATATAAGCACAACCTGTCTGGGTATGTAGTCTCAGGTAGTCTACCAATATAAGCACAACCTGTCTGGGTATGCAGTCTCAGGTAGTCTACCAATATAAGCACAACCTGTCTGGGTATGCAGTCTCAGGTAGTCTACCAATATAAGCACAACCTGTCTGGGTATGCAGTCTCAGGTAGTCTACCAATATAAGCACAACCTGTCTGGGTATGCAGTCTCAGGTAGTCTACCAATATAAGCACAACCTGTCTGGGTATGCAGTCTCAGGTAGGCTACTAATATATGCACAACCTGTCTGGGTATGCAGTCTCAGGTTGTCTACCAATATAAGCACAACCTGTCTGGGTAATGCAGTCTCATCGAAGAGTGCCGTTTGAGTTACTTACCATTTGGGTTTTGTCATCAAATTTGCAACAAAACTTTATTATGAGAATATGACCGCACTAATTAATAATTAAATATATAACTATATATATTAGCCCTGCGTTTTAGGATGTTTTCTCGCTTCCCATTGGTTTAATCACAACCTGTCCTTGCCTTTTGTGTTTAAGGGATCGTTCACCATTGATGGATCCACCCTTCTGCTGTGCACCGAGGTGTTTGAAGAAGATATCTAATGTGACCCACAGGGCAGGCTAATGTGACCCATAGGGCAAATCTTCTTACTGTGTGTGCTGTACTCTACTGGTTCTATACCTACTTTATTTATTTATTTATTTATTTATTTATTTATTGGTTTATTGGTTTATTTATTTATTTATTTATTTATTGATTGATTCATTGACTGATTCATTCAGGAATTCATTCATTCATTCATTCAGTGGTTCCTCCCAGGGGTCTCTTCATACCCCATGATGCTGCTTTTTGTGTGTTGTGCACGATTCTATTAATGTTAAATATTTCCCCTATAATGGCCTCTTGGAATAAACTATTTATGTTCATCGTATGTTCATATGTTCTTCTACGTATATCCAACTTCATACTCTTGATCTTTTAGGAAGGCAATCCTGTGAATCATGATATTTATACCAGGTTTTATGACGGGTCTACAAATGCAGACACATTGAGAACGATGACCGTCCATCAGCTATCCAGGTAAATCAGATCCATAGGTCTCAATAGGTTCACTCCGTAAGAGTGTCGCCCATCCTCAAAATGAAGGATTCACTGAAGATGATGCAAGTCGCTGGGATCAAAAGGGTTGTTCGGAATGAAAATGATGTCGTTCTCGTTCATCTACACAACGCACAAAAACTCAGCGCACGATCTACCATGAGCAATGACGTCATAGCAACGTCAATTCAGTGCTAAAAATAGTCATACGAGATAACTTGTACCTGGCATACTGAATTGAAAATGTTGTCTCACTGCGTGTTACGAGTTTTCTCGTAGAAGGGTAAAATTTTAAAATAAAGTGCAGTAAATGAAGGGTAAAATTTTAAAATAAAGTGCAGTAAATGAAGGGTAAAATTTTAAAATAAAGTGCAGTAAATGAAGGGTAAAATTTTAAAATAAAGTGCAGTAAATGAAGGGTAAAATTTTAAAATAAAGTGCAGCAAATGAAGGGCAAATTTTTAAAATAAAGTGCAGTAAATGAAGGGTAACATTTTAAAATAAAGTGCAGTAAATGAAGGGTAAAATTTTAAAATAAAGTGCAGTAAATGAAGGGTAAAATTTTAAAATAAAGTGCAGTAAATGAAGGGTAAAATTTTAAAATAAAGTGCAGTAAATGAAGGGTAAAATTTTAAAATAAAGTGCAGCAAATGAAGGGCAAATTTTTAAAATAAAGTGCAGTAAATGAAGGGTAACATTTTAAAATAAAGTGCAGTAAATGAAGGGTAAAATTTTAAAATAAAGTGCAGTAAATGAAGGGTAAAATTTTAAAATAAAGTGCAGTAAATGAAGGGTAAAATTTTAAAATAAAGTGCAGTAAATGAAGGGCAAAATTTTAAAATAAAGTGCAGTAAATGTAGGGTAAAATTTTAAAATAAAGTGCAGTAAATGAAGGGTAAAGTTTTAAAATAAAGTGCAGTAAATGAAGGGTAAAATTTTAAAATAAAGTGCAGTAAATGAAGGGTAAAATTTTAAAATAAAGTGCAGTAAATGAAGGGTAAATTTTAAAAATAAAGTGCAGTAAATGAAGGGTAAAGTTTTCGGTTTGTTAAATGTCACTCTTCCCTCCAGAGTTTCAACATGGTCGTTAAGCTCTTCTTCAGACAAAATTACATTCGATACTATAATTTACAAAACTCGGTACACAACTCCACCGGTACTCATTTACGACGAGAACGAGCAACCAAAGATTGCATACCCTTGCCCGTACTTGTTTTGTGTGGTTTCATCGTATGCACTTTATAGACGTACTCACATTCTAATTGTACAAACTTTATAGAAGTACGTTTTTTTTTTTGTTTTTTTTTGTATACCGAGTCGAGGCTCGTGAAAGAGCTAACATTTATCAAACAAACAAGCAAACAAAGTATATAAAAAGGGGAGCGGTCGACAAGATGGGGAGAGAAGGGGAGGAAGCACACACACACAACATTTGAGAGCAGGGACATCGGGAGATGGTTTTGGAGGGAGAGGGCCTGGGGGGGGGGGGGGGGGGGATAGGTATAAAACGCAAGGACACCAAGGACTTCCAGGAAAGAAGTCAAAAGTCACCTCAAAAAAGTGGATTTGGGGTGAAATTAGCAGGGGTAGAAAAGATCAAGGTTTTGGATTGGGGAAGATAAGAGATGGTGGTGAACAGCCGTTTTAAAGACCTGGAGGGAGGAGTGGGATTGAAGAGAGTGAGGGAGTTTGTTGCAGAGGCAGGAGAAAAGAGGAATGAAGGAGTGAAGGTGAGCAGAGAGTCTTGATTTTGGCAGTTTAACCATAAGAGGGTTGCAGGCAGATCTTGTGCGACCTGCAGGAATATTTGGGGGACAGAGCCCAGAGAGAGCTGGGGGAGCAAGGCCGGAGAGGAGTCGATAGAAGACGGAAAGACCACCAACCTGCCTGCGGTGATTAAGTGAAAGGCCCTCGGAGATAGCGTCATCGCGGGAGATTCCAATGATTCTGAACGCTTTGGTTTCAACAGCGTGAAGACGAGCTAGGTGTGAGGCAGGAGCACCAGCCCAGAGGGGAGAGCAGTACTCCATTGAGCTGCGGATGAAAGCCTTGTATTATGGTGAGGAGCTCAGGTGGGCCAAGGAAGGACTTCGCACGACGGAGGATGCC
Source organism: Myxine glutinosa (assembly GCF_964187855.1). Classification (NCBI taxonomy): domain Eukaryota; kingdom Metazoa; phylum Chordata; class Myxini; order Myxiniformes; family Myxinidae; genus Myxine; species Myxine glutinosa. The sequence continues at coordinate 156,675,802 of NC_136263.1, read as the reverse complement.
CAGTCGGCGACTGGCTTTGGAGGCCAGCTTGGAAATGTGGTTTTCCCAGGAAAGATCATGGCAGATAGTGAGACCCAAAAGCTTGAGTGACAGAACTTCTTGGAGAGGATTATTCAGAAAGTAGATGGGAGGGTTGTCCAGTCGGTCTTTTCGGAGAGACATCGTAAGAGTGTGAGATTTGTCAGGATTGAAAGACATGTTCCACTTGTTTGCCCAGTCTGTGATTTTGTCCAGGTCTGCAGAGAGTGAGGAGGCTGCGGACTGCCGATCTGAGGGATGAGGAATTGAGCGGCAGAGAGTGGAGTCAGATGACGTGTAAAAATTGTAGTCAGTGTTGGCAAAAGATGTGCGGACACGCAGACCCAAATGCAATACTCTCTCTGTGCTCTGTCCCCCAAATATTCCTACAGGTCGCACAAGATCTGCCAGCCACCCTCTGATGGTTAAACTGCCGAAATCTCGGCTCTCTGCTCACCTTCACTCTTTCATTCCTCTTTTCTCCCGCCTCTGGAACAAACTCCCACACTCACTTCAATCACACTCCTCCCTCCAGGTCTTCAAAACAGCTGTTCACCACCATCTCTTATCTTCCCCCATCCAAAACCTTGATCTTTTCTACCCCCACTAATTCACCCCAGATCCACCTTGTTTGAAATTCCAACTTCTTTCCTGGAAGTCTTGGCAGTGTCCATATGTTTTGTACCTCTCCCACCCCCCCCCCCCTTCCCATGCCTCCCCCCCAAAGCCCTCTCCCTCCCACAGTTCTCTCGATGTCTCCATGTCTCTCGGTCCCTGCTCTCAAATGTTGTAGTCCTTGAGCCAACCGGCCATTTTTTGAAGTGAATGCTCCGGGGGGGGGGGGGGGGGGGGGGAGTAATTCTCATTATGATTTTCCATTAGACCAATGTCTCAAGTGTCAGAAAAGGTGTGATGGACATCTGAGAACGGTAGCTTAGTGCCCGGATGGACGCCATCTTTGAAACCACCCAGCTCGAAAATGCCCATTTGGTGGGGTACATTGTTGCACGTGTATCTGGACTTCTATACTAGCTATCGATGTGCGGTTGACGACTAAATATACGTCCGATGTGTACCGTCTAAATAAAAAATAATATGAAGCATTTTGTTTTAGATTAATTATTATAAAAATCAATTATCGAAAAAAAATCATATATTTTTCAATATTTTATTATTAGACTTGTACTTTTTTTAGTGAAACAACACTGGTATGATTTTCCAAATTATGCATTGTGCTACACCGTTTATCTGTCTATAAAAATAACTCAAAAACTAAAACATATCATCCACCACGAGTTTACACAAAAAATATATGAAAAGGCATGCACTTTCCACAAACCGAAACTATGTCAGTTGGAATTTCCCGCCGATAATCAACCCACAGAACCCAGTGCCGAAAGTGACGTCAGTCTATTCTATATCTATATTCTATATTCTATATCTCAGTCTGAGATTTGTTGCGGTGACCTGATTAATTTCTGAGGGGGGGGGGGGGGGCTTAAGAACTAAAAGTGAACATGTTAGATGGCGCCACATACAACTCTATTATAGAGTTGTATTGTGGCGCCATCTAACATGTTCACTGACTTGGATGAGTATGTCTATGTAAGCTGGCGAGCTTTTCGGATATCGGAGTAATCTAACGTCAGTCTTTTTGTTCTTTCAGCTGAGATGGCCGGTGTCGAGGCGAAACGGGCGAAGATTGAACCTGAGTCCGGAACGTGCATCCTGTGCAGCAAGAAGTCGCCACTCTCTGAACTAAGCAAGGCAGCGGGCAACAGTTCTTGGAAGACATTGTGTGACGCAGCCGCAGTTAGAAACTTTTATCCAATTCTAAAGCTAGTCCAAGAAGGCGCAGTTGAACTTCCTAATATTCCAATATTATACCATAGGGCTTGTAGATCAGACTTCACTCACAAAAACCACCTAGCTACTTTGACCAATGCAGCTAGAAGTTCTTCAGTTGATACTGGCGATGCGGTGCGACGGCGATCATCACGGGAAGAGACAGGATCAACTTCAACGGTCTACGATGATAAATGCATTTTTTGCCAGCGTGCTTCAAAATTCATAAAAGGCAGTCGTACCCGTGAAACAGTTGTCTTGGCTGTTGAACTTCGAGCAGATAAGACAATAAGAGATGCTGCGACAGCTCGCAATGATGAGAGAGTTTTGGCATTGACTACACGAGATATGGTTGCAGCTGAGGCTCACTACCACTTCTCCTGCTATAGAAACTACACACGGCCCCAAAAACCTCAAGTAGAAACTGACATTGAAGATAATATCGAGAAAAAAGAAATGATACGATGTATATTCAATTTCATTCGCACTGACTTGTTCTTGAACCCGAGGATTGTTCCAATAGTTGATGTTGCAACAGATATCCTGTCTTCAGATACATTTTCAGTTGATGTTCGTGACTCCATCAAGAAGAATCTGCAGCGCACATTACAAAGAGAGTTTGGAGAATCGCTCATCTTCTTCAATGTGAAACACCGTGTATACTTGATGCCCGATAATCTGACAAAGCGAGAGATTGCTGCAGAGTGCGTAAACCTGAAAGCAGAAGTGAAAGCATTTGAACGAACGGACGGTGAAAGTAACATTGTGCGTGCAGCTACTTCACTGCGACACCAGATCAAAGATGCTCATTACAATGAACGTTGGCCGCCTCAGCCAGCAGAACTCACTTCAGATTACGTGAAGATACCAGATTCTCTTCGTGTATTTCTGCATACTTTGATTTGCGGGAGTGGGGGTAGCTCTGCGCGTGCCGACATACTGGTATGGTCGATGGCTCAAGATATCATCAATGCTGTACACCGGGGTACCATCAGAACATCGAAGCATGTCCTACTTCCGTGGGTCATGAAAACGCTCACCGGTAATACAGAGGTCATCAGAATATGGAATCGACTCGGGCACGGATGTTCGTACACAGTTCTGGAAGAAATCGAGACAGCGCTATGCATAGACAAATTAGCAAGTGTGGAGAAAGATACAGTACCACTTCCGTCACATGTGCACCCTTCGGTCCCGACTGTATTAGCATTCGATAACATCGACAGGCTAGAGGAATCGCTGAGTGGTGGCGGAACATCGCATCGCGTCAACGGTATCATCGTCCAACCGAAGTCGCAGTCGTGTTTGCCGCCCCAACCTCCATCGGCAGTATCCAAAGCAGATAAGAAGCGATCTATCCCGTCATCCAGCGATTTAGTTCCAATATACAGCGGTGGGAAACGAGAGGGCCCACCTGCAATCAAGCCTGCAGATCTTTCTGACACTCTTGCAGGCGCAACATCCCTTGCGCAGCGCCGAAATCACGTATGGATTATGACTCGCATGCTGGAACCATGCGACCAGACAATCAGTTCGTGGACTGGTTTCAACATCATGACTAGAGATCGTGTTCAGGTGACGGAAGATGTAGTTGGCTACCTGCCGACTATAAACGCGCCTGCCACAGATATGGCAACAGTGCAAGAAATCCTCAGAGAAGCTCTGAACATCATGTCATCACTTCAGCTTGAGCGTATACCGGTGGTGCTAGACCAGGCACTATTTGCTAAGGCGACCGAAATAGCATGGAAAGATGTCGATCGATATGGAAGAATCATGCTCATGATGGGGAACTTCCATACCATCTGTAACTTCATGTCGAGCATTGGGAAAACGTTTGGAGATGCAGGCCTTCGGGATGTAGCTGTTGAGTCAGGAGTAATCGCTGAAGGTTCCATCAACAGGGTTCTGGAAGGCAAGCAATACAACCGTGCTGTGCGACTCCACAAGTTGATGTACGAGGCACTAATGCACATCATTTGGAAGGGCTTCCAGGTGTGGATAGAAAGCAATCATCCTGACAAGGAACCCCAGATTCGAAGCACTGACCTCAAAATTCGCAGCATCAAGGAGGATGTTTGCCACGAGACTCTCGCTGCTGCTCTCGATGATGATTCATGTGTACAGAGCTTTGACATGTTCGCGAAATACCTACATTTTCTGCGAACCAAACATGGAGACCTGGCTCGCTTCTGGATGATGTATATTGATATGGTAGAGACCCTGCTGGGGTTGATTCGTGCGGATAGAGAAGGCGACTGGATGCTTCACTTGGCTTGTGTCAGAAGAGTGATCCCTTGGTGTTTCGCAATGAACAAGGTGAACTATGCTAGATATCTACCAGTGTACTATGCACAGATGACGCAACTCCACGAAACATGCCCCGAGTTGTACAGGCATTTCAATCAAGGCTACTTCTCCGTCCAGCTTAGACCAGGGAATCCATTTGCCAGAATCGCTGTTGATCAGACAACAGAAGAAACAGTAAACAAAGATACGCAAACAGCTGGAGGAACACGAGGTTTTAGTCTTCGACAAGGGGCTGTGTCACGATACTATCTAACTGCAGAAAATCGGGCTACTGCACTGAGGCAACTACGAGAAACTATCCTTGTGAATGGCAGCGACACATCTCATGCCAAGCACCCTGACTTGTCTACTTCTCGCATCAAACGTGATGAGTCTGGCGTCACAGCTATCTGTGATCTACTGGAAAATGACTGGACCAATCCATTCGCCGATGATCCGTCATGTCTTCTCAGTATATCTACCGGAGCGGCTGCGAGGGAGGACGTTTCTAATGACCTACTCAACACCCTGCAAAAGGGGGAAGCGGCGTATCAAAGCTTCCAGAAACGTCTTGAAGAGGGAACAGGCTTTCATGACACATTGAACAAGCTAAACTTGAAGACCTTTGGTAAGATCAAGCAGAAAGTTGTGAAGGGCACAAACAAGGAGATCGTCCTGAGAGCTGACAGACAACTGTTTGCCACCATGATACTCATCGCCAAGACAAGGAACCTCGACATGCAACTTGTCCTTTGTCACCCACTAGGGCCGTTACCATGGTCTTTGGCAAACGTTGATGGGTCAATGAAAAAAACGAACAAAGCTGCACTTGCGAAACACATGGAAGGTCTTGTGGAACCAGCCGAGAGCGTTGACAAGCGAAGTGCAACAATAATTGATGCGATGGCTCTCATACAAAAGATGCATGGCGAGAACGACACGTTCGAAGAACTATCTGACCGCATCCTTGCTGCAGCGCTTCACGCTGGTCAAGGCAGTGAGCGCATCGATGTTGTCTTTGACACATACACAGAAGAATCCATCAAAGCAGCTGAGCGTGTGAACCGCGGTTCAAATGAAGGCATCAGTTTCAGCGAGATCAGACCCGCACACAAAATCATGAACTGGCGGCGTCTCCTTGCTTGCAGCCAGACAAAGGAGAAACTGGTTGTGTTTCTGGCGGAGTCGTGGAAACATGAAACAAATCGCGAAAAGCTAGGCAACAGAACACTGTATGTCACCTGTGGTGAAAAATGTCTGGTACTGACCCGCGATAGGTGGAAGTTGGTGCAAGCACTCGAATGTAGTCACGAGGAAGCAGACACGCGTATGTTTCTCCACGCAAAGCACGCCGCTACCCACTACAAGACGATCATCTTAGTGGCAGATGACACCGACGTTCTGATCATCAGTCTTCATCTCAGCAGAACCATCGATAGTCAGCTCTTCATCAGACGAGGAACAAAGGTTCGAGTCAGAATGATCGACGTTGGAAAGTTGGCTGCGGTATTGGGGTCTGGAGTTTGCAGTGCATTGCCAGGGCTTCATGCATGGAGCGGGTGTGACACTGTGAGTGCTCTGGCTAGCCAAGGAAAGATAAAGGCTTTGAAGCTTGTGCAAGCGAATGAGCTGTATCTTCAAGCATTCACAGATCTGGGATCTTCGTGGAATGTACCAACAGACGTCTTCAATAGCATTCAGGCCTTCACGTGTCAGCTGTACGCCAAGAACACGAAGATCGTCGGTGTTAATTCGCTCCGTTATCACATGTTCTGTGCAAAGAAGGGCCAGATCGAATCTGGACAATTGCCGCCTTGTGAAGACTCCTTGATGCAGCATACGCTTAGGGCCAACTATCAGGCGGCTATCTGGCGACGCAGCCTTGAAAACCTACCAGACGTCCCAACACCATCAGCAGGACATGGTTGGGAACTCGATGATGGCGGTTCGCTCACAATCCGATGGATGGCGGGTCTACCAGCTCCAGATGTCGTCTTGAATCTCATCTCATGCACATGCAGAAGGACGTGTCGACCGTCAGATTGCTCCTGCATACTGAATGGGTTGAAGTGCACTGTTGTGTGTAAGCTGCAGGGATGCTCCAACATGGTGCAGGATGATGCTATCGTGGCTCAGGATGCCAATGACTCTGATGGCGACTCTGATGATTAACTTTGTGTGCACTGTATATTGTATAGCATATGTTGTTCTCTATTATAATGCAGGCCAAATTGCCTGAAAATCTTTATAGACAGATAAACGGTTTAGCAAAATGTATAATTTGGAAGATCATACCGGTGTTATTTGACTAAAACATGACATGTTCAATGATACCTCCGCTTGCTTATTAGGAATATACATCGTATGGTGTTAAAATCAGCTCCATACGTCTTTCCAAACTCTAGTAATGAATAATGAATATAATTGGCGGCCATTTTGAAATCCAAGATGGCCACCAAAGTGCAGATTTCCTATGTAACAATTTCCGCCTGCTTATTAGATATCGTATGGTGTTAAAATCCTCTCCGTACGACATTCCTAACTTGCGTTATCGTCAGAATAGATAATGCCAGCGGCGGCCTAAGTCATTTTATGCCTCTTTACATTTATTTGTTGTAAACTCGTGGTGGATGATATGTTTTAGTTTTTGAGTTATTTTTATAGACAGATAAACGGTGTAGCACAATGCATAATTTGGAAAATCATACCAGTGTTGTTTCACAAAAAAAAGTACAAGTCTAATAATAAAATATTGAAAAATATATGATTTTTTTTCGATAATTGATTTTTATAATAATTAATCTAAAACAAAATGCTTCATATTATTTTTTATTTAGACGGTACACATCGGACGTATATTTAGTCGTCAACCGCACATCGATAGCTAGTATAGAAGTCCAGATACACGTGCAACAATGTACCCCACCAAATGGGCATTTTCGAGCTGGGTGGTTTCAAAGATGGCGTCCATCCGGGCACTAAGCTACCGTTCTCAGATGTCCATCACACCTTTTCTGACACTTGAGACATTGGTCTAATGGAAAATCATAATGAGAATTACTCCCCCCGCCGGAGCATTACTTTTGGTCTGGCTCAAGGACTATTGTGTTTGTGTCCTTCCCCCTCTCTCCCCATCTTGTCTACCGCTCCCGATGTTATATGTTTTATGTGTCGGTTTGTCTTTCTGTGTGATTAATGTTCGCTCTTTCACGAGCCTCGATCTTGTATACAAAAAAAAAAAAAAAAAAAAAAAATACCCTCTCCTCTACTGGACGTCACAAATCCTGAAATTTAAACAGTCTCATTTCTGCAGGCCTGATTACCCACCTCCACCTGAACCAGCATCCTTATTCTTGCCATAATAATTCATGGACCGGTGTGTGTTTGTATGTTTGTCGCGCTACTCCTTCTACAGCTCTGGGCCGATTACATCCAGACTTCCTTTATAGGATCAGCATGACCCCACTTGGTGCAAAGGGGTGTTTTTATATTTGCCTTGGGGGGGAGGAGCGTGCAAATTCTCTGTGTAATGTGTAGTGCCCCCTCCAGGTGGGAGAGGGTATTGCAGGTCCTCACCCTCTGCACGATGTACAGTAATGCTGTCGCGACGTTTTCCAGAACAGTCAGGTGTTTTGAATTATAAGTAGTAGGCATGTTTTTGCTTCAAGCACGTAACGCGGATTTTTTTCGAGAGCAATTGAGGCAGCTGTCAGTTGCCTATACACCATCCAAGTAAAGGTATGTGTCAGAAGAACGTTTTGCATGCTTGGGATACTCTGCCCATCCGGATTTGGATATTCACTGAAATCGAATCGATTATTATTTGTCGCACACCAAAGCTTTTCCAAAACGTTCTGTGTTTAACATATAATTAGGGGCAGATATAATAGGAGAACATTATAGGGGAGGGATTAACTCAGAGATAATATATAAATTAAAATATCACCATACAGCTGCAGTGCCAACTTGATTCATACAGCTGCATGAAGAAATTTGCAATCCAGTTACAGAATGTGCCGATAATGCTTATAAGAATTAATTAACAATATAATTAATTAATAATAATGATAGTAATAATTTAATATTTAATATAATTCGTTTCCTATAATGTGTACACACACCGCGCTTGTCCAACGCGTGTCCCAAAGAATACATCACACCCAACATGTGTGAAATTGGTTGGTACATACTACATACGGCTTTATTAATTTTTAAACAAATTAAGCACACACATGCACATTATCTGATGTGTTTTTGTTTTCAAGGTACACAAAAAACTTTACGTGCTGTTGGGTTTTAACCTACATATGTAGGGCACCCCTTTATATGAACTTTTCTCGAGCATTACTTGGTTCCTCCTAAGAACACAAGGGTAGTCCAGCATGCACACGAGATTTTTTGAATTTCCTTTCTCTTCTATTGTTTGGCATTTTCCACAAGCTATGGAATGTCCCTTCTTTTCTATAGTTTGACACATGGCACATACCATATAAAGGGGCCTTTCTATGCCCCTGGCATTTTCTCCAAGAATATCCCTTCTTTTCTATAGTTTGGCACATGGCACATCCCATATAAAGGGGCCTTTCTATGCCCCTGGCATTTCCCCCAAGAATCTCCCTTCTTTTCTATAGTTTGCCACATGGCACATACCATATAAAGGGGCCTTTCTATGCCCCTGGCATTTTCTCCAAGAATATCCCTTCTTTTCTATAGTTTGCCACATGGCACATACCATATAAAGGGGCCTTTCTATGCCCCTGGCATTTACCCCAAGAATGTCCCTTCTTTTCTATAGTTTGCCACATGGCACATACCATATAAAGGGGCCTTTCTATGCCCCTGGCATTTCCCCCAAGAATCTCCCTTCTTTTCTATAGTTTGCCACATGGCACATACCATATAAAGGGGCCTTTCTATGCCCCTGGCATTTTCCCCAAGAACGTCCCTTCTTTTCTATAGTTTGCCACATGGCACATCCCATATAAAGGGGCCTTTCTATGCCCCTGGCATTTTCCCCAAGAACGTCCCTTCTTTTCTATAGTTTGCCACATGGCACATACCATATAAAGGGGCCTTTCTATGGCCCTGGCATTTCCCCCAAGAATGTCCCTCTTTTCTATAGTTTGCCACATGGCACATACCATATAAAGGGGCCTTTCTATGCCCCTGGCATTTCCCCCAAGAATGTCCCTTCTTTTCTATAGTTTGCCACATGGCACATACCATATAAAGGGGCCTTTCTATGCCCCTGGCATTTTCCCCAAGAACGTCCCTTCTTTTCTATAGTTTGCCACATGGCACATACCATATAAAGGGGCCTTTCTATGCCCCTGGCATTTCCCCCAAGAATGTCCCTTCTTTTCTATAGTTTTCGACATGGCACATACCATATAAAGGGGCCTTTCTATGCCCCTGGCATTTCCCCCAAGAATGTCCCTTCTTTTCTATAGTTTGCCACATGGCACATACCATATAAAGGGGCCTTTCTATGCCCCTGGCATTTTCTCCAAGAATGTCCCTTCTTTTCTATAGTTTTCGACATGGCACATACCATATAAAGGGGCCTTTCTATGCCCCTGGCATTTTCTCCAAGAATGTCCCTTCTTTTCTATAGTTTTCGACATGGCACATACCATATAAAGGGGCCTTTCTATGCCCCTGGCATTTTCCCCAAGCATGTCCTTCATTTTCTATGCCTATGAAAAAATACATGGAGACATCACAGACATCAATGAAATTACACTAATTAAAAACCAACCTATTTCCTGCCACTAATTATTTGGGGTGTTTTTTTTTGGGGGGGGGGGGAGGGGGGGATTGGTTCGCCTCTATGAGCCAAGCAAAAAATTATTTGTGCCAATATTTATGAGTATTTTATCTTTGCCTTTGTTTGAGTTTCATTCCCTCCACCATCAAAGGTTTGTTTTCGATGGAGGTTGTGTTTTCATCCTGTCTGTTTGTTTCACTGACTGTGAACAAGATATCTCAAAAAGTTGTCCACGGATTCGGATGATATTTGGCAGATAGGTCGTGTATGTGACGAGGAATTTTGGTGAAGATCCGAATTCAGATCCGGCTGGTAATTTTTTAAAGTGATTCTCCACCATTGGGAGGTAACCCCTGCGTGTGTTTCCAATCAGGTAAGACTTCGAACCTTCCCGCGCGTGTTACGACCACCAAGTTGGGTTTACGCCTCCGATTAAAGCTCGTTTTGGCCATTCGTCGTCTTGGGGTCTTAACGCTGGGGACACGCAATACAGATCAATGCTTCTTCCAACACATTCTGACTGACATATTGAGTCATATCAACAGATCAATATCCTCTGAGATGTGCACCAAAACAGCAGTTATTTATGACACATCATGATGTGAGATTTTACAAAAGGGACTCCACATAAATGTCATCGGGTCAAAATAAGATTGCCAGTGCATTCATTATACGTGCATGTAAAGTAATCAGCGAATGCATGAGGTCATTGATATTTTTGATGTCTCGACATGGTTTTCAGAATTCTCTGAGTCATTTTTAAAGAAAATAAACCAGAAAAATCGCAGTGCCAGATTCAATCTGCGGAGGCAGTGCCTGATAAGCTCATACAGAGTTTCTTCTTCTTCACACAATAACAACTTCTAGCTTCCAGACCGCACAGCCAATCATCTTGAAATTGTACACACTTGTTCCTCTTCATGACTTCTACTTTATAAAATTTCACATCGATCAATGAAGCGGTTCAAGAGATATAGCATTAAAAAAAATTTCGTTCAATAATTACTTGTCGCTGCAAACCATGTGAGCTATCACAAATTCCAAAAGGTCATTTTATCATACAGACATGCGGAACATAGGAGTGAAGTTTCCGCTCGATCAGTCGTTTCGGAGAAAATAGGTTTTTAGTGGTTTTTAAGGCTTTCCCCTTAAAACAATATGGCGGCCGAACCGCGTAACAAATGACGTCATTTTTTTTTTTTTTCTGCATCAATTTATTGTGAAATGATGCTCAAGAAATTTAATCCTAATCGGATTTAGTTTTTTTGTCAAATTACGACGCCATAATGGAGGCACCTGTGACATCATTCACATGTTATTCTACATGGAGAGTTCTTTACAATGAGCCGTGTCTCAATCTTTTCTACACAGCGCTTTTTGAGATATACAGGCACAACCTTTTTGGTTTTTCCAAGATGGCGCCCGTATCACGTGACGTATGACGTCATAATTACCATTACTATATTCTACAGGCTGATGAGCACCTATGGTGAAATTTTCCGGTCAATCGGTCCAAAGACTGCAGAGAAAATTATTTTTAAAGGAAATAAATCCGAAAATGGCAGTGCCACAATCATTCATGTCGCCTGAGAAGAAAAAATGTAGTTTCTTCTTCTTCACAACTTTTAGCTTCCAGACCGTACAACCAATCAAGTTGACATTTTAAACACTTATCCCCCTTGATGACAGCTACATAACATTAAAGTTTCACATCGATTCATGCAGCGGTTCAAGAGATTTATTGCGGCTAAACCATGTGACTCATTGCTACTTCCAAAATAACGTTTTCTTTTCCTTCAGAAATGAGAGAGGAGATTTTCAAATCGTCATAACTCCTAAACGATGCGACATACGACAAAATGCTTTTTGTTCGTCTTGGGCATACGATCATGCCTGCAAGGTTTGGACTCGATCTGTTCAGCCGTTTCAGAGAAAAAGGGTTTTTCATGTTTTTCATGAAAAACAATATGGCGGCCGAACCATATGACCTATGAATTATTTTTTATTTAGGTCCTGCACAAAAAAAATATTCGTGGCATCAAGGGTTCTATTTGGTGAATTCTAACCTCATAACGTCAGCACTTTTAATATCCTAAATAAACATATTTTTTGGTCGGAATGCAGAGTTCTTTAGAATGAGCCATGATTCAATTTTTTCCATTGAGCCATTTTGGAGATATATAGGGGCAAATTTGAAGGTTTTTTTCCAAGATGGCGCCCATACCACGTGACCTATGATGTCATAATTAGAAGGAAAAAATATACAGGTCTACCCAATCAATTGATGAAAAATTCGTGCCAATTGGACCAACGGTTGCAGAGAACATTCATTTTTAGGTTTTCGGACCTGGAAACTGGGGGAGGATGGGGAATAATAATAGCTATTCCTCTACATTGTATGTTGAGGACAGCATCCCTCTATCCATCTAGGTATCTATTGAATGATGGGCTCAATTACATCCTCCTGCACATCATTGTTGATGTATTCCTTGTTATATGTTTCATTTATCTTCACTAGTTTCACAAATAACGGGCCTCGAGCCAATTACCACCTGCTCCTCATTGGAATCTGATGGTATGCTCAAGGTGGGCAGCCAATGGATGCGCCTGATGATTTCACAAGAGGGAATGTTTTCAACAGAGTTCTGCAGGAGAAAGTTCAGTTGAGAGCTGAGTACCTCATGGACGAGATCTGTGTTATGAGTTTGAGTTGAGAATTCGGAGAGTGGTGAACTTCTGTTGTTTCTCTCAGCATCTCCACAGAAACCATAAACATTTCCACAGAAACCACAGAAACCTCTACAGAAACCACAGAAACCTCCACAGAATTACAGAAACCTCCACAGAAATACAGAAACCTCCACAGAATTACAGAAACCTCCACAGAATTACAGAAACCTCCACAGAATTACAGAAACCTCCACAGAAACCACAGAAGCCTCCACAGAAAGCACAGAAACCTCCACAGAAAGCACAGAAACCTCCACATAATTACAGAAACCTCCACAGAAACCTCAAATGTTATGAGTTTTTATGAGTGTTATGTTATGAGTTATGATCAAAGATCTGATTGATCTCTCCATACAGGTTGCTTCTGACAAGCCAGACGTGATCTGCTTAACAGAAACTTTCCTCCTTCAAGATGTCTCTGATTCCTTAATATCTCTTCCTGGTTACTCCCTCCTCTGGTATGATAGACCTGAGCCTCGTCCTGGTGGTGGGGTTGCTATATTTATCAAAAACTCTCTTCCTCACTCTCCTTGCACTGCCCCCTCTGCACCCCACCCCCAGGAGTACCTCTGGCTACGGCTTCCTCTCCACTCCCACCTTTTGTTCATTCGATGGCAGAAGACCAGAGAACACAATTTTTTACAATGAGGATTGCATGTGCATACTTACAAGTTTTAGGAAAGATCCTTGTATCGTAACAAGATTTATACAGCTTAATAGAAACACAAGACAGTTTAGGGGCATACATCTTCAAGATAATGGGAGGGATACAATCAGGACTATTTGCTTATTTTGGGTCTGATAAGAAGGGTTTGTCAAACTTTCCTCATTGTAAAATACACCAGAGGCATCATTAAAATTGAGAGCAGATGGTTGTGTGGAGTCTTTTCGGAGTTGTCATGTGGAGTTGGAGACACAAAGAGTGCACAGTCTTGAATCTTGGATTATAAGAAAGAGCCATCGTAGTTGATTAATAGTGGGAACTGGGAAGGTATTTTCACTGAAGGTTAGGAGATGTACAGTCACGTCAAAAAGTAAATACACCCCATGTAAAGTTTTGACTTTTTCAACATATTTCAACATACAGCTATTTGATCTTCACTTCAACAATATTGATAGATAAGGGTGATATAATATAACAAATATCATGAAACATTTACATTTTGTAGTCCATTGTATAATTTAAATAAACATAAATGCAAATTTCGCATGTGGAAAAAGTAAGTACACCCCATGTAAAGTTTTGACTTTTTCAACATATTTCAACATACAGCTATTTGATCTTCACTTCAACAATATTGATAGATAAGGGTGATATAATATAACAAATATCATGAAACATTTACATTTTGTAGTCCATTGTATAATTTAAATAAACATAAATGCAAATTTCGCATGTGGAAAAAGTAAGTACACACTTGGCTCTAATAGGTGGTATTGCCCCCTTTGGCAGAAACAACATCAAGTATAGTAGGCGTTTCATATAACTGTCTACCAGTCTCTGACATCGACTGGGAGAATTTTTTGCCCACTCCTCCATGCAGAATTCTTTCAGCTGTACGATGTTTGAGGGGTTTCTTGCATGCACAGCTCGTTTCAAATCCCCCCACAACATCTCGATGGGATTTAGATCCGGGCATTGACTTGGCCATTCCAGAACCCTCCATTTCTTTATTTTCAGCCATTCCTTGGTGGATTTACTGGTATGTTTAGGGTCATTGTCATGTTGCAAGGTCAACCTTCGGTTGAGCTTCAACATTCCGACAGATGGCCTCACATTATCCTCAAGCACCTTCTGGTACAATGAAGAATTCATAGTGGATTCTATGATGGTGAGCTGCCCAGGCCCTGATGCAGCAAAGCTGCCCCAAACCATAATATTTCCACCACCATGCTTTACAGTTGGTATCAGGTTCTTGTGGTCAAATGCTGTCTTTGGTTTTCACCAAACATGTCTTCTGGTTCTGTGGCCAAATAGCTCTACCTTTGACTCCTCTGTCCGGAGCACATTGTTCCAGAAGTGCTGGTCTTTGCCTCAGTGTTCATTGGAAAACTTTAGTCTTTCCCTGATGTTCTTTCTGGACAGCAAAGGTTTCCTCCTGGCACACCTCCCATGTAGATCAAATTTGTGCAGCCTCTTTCTATTGGTAGTCTCGTGTACTTTGACATCAACAGTGGCAAGAGCTACCTGTAGGTCCCGTGATGACATTCTGGGGTTCTTAGAGACTTCTTTCAGCATCTTGTGGTCTGCTCTCAGGCTGAACTTGCTGGGGCGGCCCGGCCTGAACAAGTTGGCAGTTGTTTGGAATCCTCTCCACTTGTACATGATCTTCTGGACAGTCGAATGATTGATTTCAAATTGTTTGGAGATCTTTTTAAATCCCTTCCCAGACTCGTACACATCTATAACCTTCTTTCTGAAGGCCTCAGAGAGCTCTTTTTATCTAGTCATGGTGTCGCCGCACACTTCAACAACAAAGAGCAAACCAAAGTAAATGTCTGAGGTTTAAATAAGACAGGTTCCTCCAAGATCCTCTCTAACGGTGTTCTAATCATTTGCACCTGAGCTGGTGCACCTGATTCTAATTTTAGGTATTTGAAGTAGTGATAAATGTAGGGGTGTACTTTCTTTTTCTTACTTTGTACTTACTTTTTCCACATGTGAAATTTGCATTTATGTTTATTTTGATTATACAATGGACTACAAAATGTAAATGTTTCATGATATTTGTTATATTATATCACCTTTATCTATCAATATTGTTGAAATGAAGATCAAATAGCTGTATGTTTAAACATGTTGAAAAAGTCAAAACTTTACTACATGTGGTGTACTTACTTTTTCACGTGACTGTATTTGACCATGGACCCAAAAGCATGGCTTATGGAGTTGCAATGGGCTATTATAAATAAAAAAATTGTGAAGTAAGGTTTCTGAAGCTTCATGGGTCACAGGGACAATGCATGCATCCTTTGTTATCGGATTCATGAATTTGTTTGGAAGGAACAAACTTTGATGCATGGAATCAAAAGTTTTTATAAGTGAATCTTCTTCCAATTATATCTTCCAAAGGATATTCTGAATATAACTTGGCATAGTTCATTCCAGTTAACATGAAAAATAGTCAAAACAAACATTCGGTGTAAAGGGATAGCTAGTATAAATAGTTAAGGCTTGGAAGTGAGAGTGAGAGGGACACAGAAACCTAAGAATAAAGCATTGGCCTGGAAGTGAGAAATAAATCAAGTGTTTGGATGATCATTAGCACAATCGGAGATGTGAGTTCAGTCTGTGACAAGGTGAGAGAGGTCAAAGGTGAATAAGTCAGTTGCTTGTCCAGAAAGCCAATAGGAATTCAGAATATTGCAATAACAAAGAAAAATGTAAGACAAGTATAAACAAAAATGATGTTATCGAGAGCAACAATGTTTATTGTACAATATCACACTGTATCCTAATGAAAGCCATTTCTAAAAGTTGAAATAAACATTATATATTTATTTTTGCACACATGTCATAATAATAATGAAAATAATATAAACAAAACGATTTCTACCATTCATATGTACATATCCCCAAAAAAATAAGCCCCAAAATTAAAAAAAAACCTACAAAGGCAACAGATACTATAGTGTAGCAGCATAGCAAACCTGTTGTGCATTTTGTGATACAAGCACCAAATTTGGCACAAATGTACATTAATATGTTGCGAACATTTTCAGATATTGGGCCACTTGAAATTCCGTAATTTTTTTTTTCAAATTTTTTCAAATTTCGTAATTTCAAATTTTTCGGGTGACACCGTCACAATTTCGGTCTTCGAGGCCGGCCGATATAGTGGGGCGGCTTAGCCCAAATATTCAAAAGAATTGTGCATTTTGTGATACAAGCACCAAATTTGGCACAAATGTACATTAATATGTTGCGAACATTGTGTGGTCAGCAATGAAGACGAGAGTCTGAATTACATGTATGCAAAAGACCTTGTGAACCAGTGAAGCAAATACACGGGTAAGCATGAATTAAATCTAGGGCATGATATAATTTCCATGATGTTTACCTCTACACTCAATGGTGGAAGGAGGTAATGTTGTGATCCCAGCTTGTCTGTATGTCTGTTTGTCTGTTAGTCCACAAAATTCCAGACAAAGCTTGTAGTAGTGGTAGTTGTAGTGGTAGTGGTGATAACAGAAATTGTTATATAGAACTGAACTTATATTATTATTATATGCAGAAAATAACTTCATTTCTATATGCCCTGCAGTGGACAGGTTAATTGGTTTATGCACTGAAGGGGTCACCCTGGTGTGCACTGCTGTGTTCTGCCTCACTGAGTTGTTCAGGTATGATGTACTCAGCACAAGCTTCCGGTCGGCCCGGAGGTGGGGGTGCGGGGCCTGTCACGGAACGTCAAAACAAACGGCCTGCCGGGGCCGCCCAAAAGTCGGGCGTGAGGGGCGCGTCCACCAATGGAACGCCTCTCGCTTCCCAGATCGAGGGCCACGTGGTCAGGAGAACCTCGTCCCTTCCGGTCACACTTTGCCTATCGGCCGGCCTCGAAGACCGAAATTGTGACGGTGTCACCCGAAAAATTTGAAATTACGAAATTTGAAAAAATTTGAAAAAAAAAATTACGGAATTTCAAGTGGCCCAATATCTGAAAATGTTCGCAACATATTCATGTACATTTGTGCCAAATTTGGTGCTTGTATCACAAAATGCACAATTCTTTTGAATATTTGGGCTAAGCCGCCCCACTACTAGTCGATGCTTGTGTTAAAAATCAATGACATTTGTTTCAGCATCAGTCTCGACATTCCGCCAACAATACGATCACAGCTTCCTACCTTCTATGATTATTACATCATTATCATTTATTCACTTGAACAGTGAAATAGCAAGAAAAACTGTTTACGTATGAAGCATGCAGTCACCAACAGTACATGTACTGATATTTAGCAAGGAATGTTCCGGCACATGAATCTGGCTCAAGGAAGGGACACAAAATTGCACTTTGTAACGTACTATTAAAAAACTACCCAATATTTTTGTTGCATGCAACAGCTCCTCAAATGCAAGTTGATTAAAATTGCACATTGTATCCAAAAATACAAAAACGATGAACCTACTCCGTGTTGCGTGAAGCTTCCCCATGTATGAGTTGATGAACATTCACAAACATGTTGTAATGTTACGTGCTTCATTACATTTGGATTCTTGGCTATTGTGTATTTACTTGTTTTAAAATCCATTACCAAAAAGATTTCCAAGAAATAGTATAAACCGCATAAACGGATATTCCGGATTAACAAACAGCAAATAACATGCATTTAGATAACATTGGTATCATTGAATCAGAGAATTGGTATCAGAGAATCATTGGTATCTCCCGTGTTGAAGCAGATTCCGAGGGCCTTTCACTCTCTCACCGCTGGCAGGTTGGTGGTCTTTGTCTTCTACCGACTGCTCTCCGGCCTTGCAGCTCCTTCTCTGTCTGTGCTCTGTCCCCCAAATATTCATTCAGGTCGCACAAGATCTGTCAGCAGCTCCCTTCTGGTGAAACTGCCAAAATCAAGACTCTCTGCTCACCTTCGCTCTTTCATTCCTCTTTACTCCCGCCTCTGGAACAAACTCCCTCACTCTCTTCAATCCCACTCCTCCCTTCAGGTCTTTAAAACAGCTGTTCACCACCATCCTCCCCCATCTAAAACCTTGATCTTTTCTACCCCCTTTAATATGCCAAAAATTCACCTTTTTCAATCTCCGACTTCATTCCTGAAATTCCTACAAGTGTCCACTTGTTTTATACCGTGTACCACTACCCCCCCCCCCCCCCACCAGCCCTCTTCCTTCCACAGATATCTCGATGTCCTTGTTCTTTACTGTTGTTGTGTTTGTCTGCTCTCTCTCTCCCCATCTTGTCTCCCGCTCCCTTTATTATATGTTTTATGTGTCTGTTTTTGTTTTTAATGTGTTCGCTCTTACATGAGCCTCGACTTTGTATACAATTTGTGGGATATTGATTGAGAGCGTTGGAAGATAAATATGAAACAAATAAAGAAGAGAAATATATGAATCAGAAGCATGGATGCATTTGAAGATTCATGATCTTATTTTCGTTTCAGATTAACCAGGGGGAAAAAAACCCCAATATTACATTCTATTTTTGCAGAAGCATTTTCTACTTACGTAAGATGTAAATGGGAAAGATCAAAGTGAAAGTGAGAGGTTAAAGGGAAAAATAGTGAGGATGAGGATTGCGGGAGTGAGGAGGATGGATAGAGGGAGAATGGATGAAGTGAGGGAGAAGATTGGTGTGCATATGAGCTCGATGGGGAGATTGGTGAAATTCCCACTAAGATGGGCTGGACATTTGGTGCAGATGGAGGAGGAGAGAAGAGCAAAGAGGGAAGATAGTTTGAGGGAGCAAGGTAGGAAGAAAAGATGGAGACTGCAGTTGAGATGGTAGGATTGTGTGAAGAGGGATATCAGCAAGGAGGGGGTGGTTGGAGAGTGGAGAGAGTTGGCTGAGGACAGGGAGGAGTGGATGAGTATTGTGGCCAAGGAAGGGCAGAAGCTTGGTCCAATTGGACCTCAACCCTTACAAAGGAAGAAGGAGGAGGAGGAGAAGGATAAGAAGATGGTAATGGGGGTATAAGTTGGCAGGATAACTTTGAAAAATAAAATGCAGCTTGTAGGTTTCAGGAATAAGGGATAAGAGGAATGGGGATGTAGGAGGCACATACAGTCATGTGAAAAAGTAAGTCCACCCCGTGTAAAGTTTTGACTTTTTCAACATATTTCAACATACAGCGATTTGATCTTCATTTCAACAATATTGATAGATAAAGGTGATATAATATAACAAATATCATGAAACATTTACATTTTGTAGTCCATTGTATAATTTAAATAAACATAAATGCAAATTTCGCATGTGGAAAAAGTAAGTACACCCCGACATTTATCACTACTTCAAATACCTAAATTTAGAATCAGGTGCACCAGCTCAGGTGCAAATGATTAGAACATCGTCAGAAAGGATCTTGGAGGAACCTGTCTTATTTAAACCTCAGACATTTAGTTTGGTTTGCTCTTTGTTGTTGAAGTGTGTGGCGTCACCATGCCTAGATCAAAAGAGCTCTCTGAGGCCTTCAGAAAGAAGGTTATAGCTTAACAGAAACTTTCTGCTTAACTGCTTACCAGAAACTTTCCTCCTTCATGATGTCTCTGATTCCTTGGTATCTCTCCCAGGTTACTCCCTCCTCCGGTATGATAGACCTGAGCCTCGTCCTGGAGGTGGGGTTGCTTTCTTTATAAAAAAAACTCTCTTCCTCACTCGCCCTGCACTGCCCTCTCTCCACCTCACCCCCAGGAATACCTTTGGCTACGGCTTCCCCTTCGCTCCCACCTTTTGTTCATATGTGTGTTGTACCGTCCACCAAACAGTGATGACTCCATCTACATCTCGCTGTCTGAGAATATGGACCAACTTCTATCTACCCATCCCAACTCTCTCTTCCTCATATGTGGTGATTTCAACTGTCAACATGCCAGTTGGCTGGGTGTGGGTACCTCTCTCACCAGCCATGGCTCTTCAGCAAAGGACTTCTGTGACTCACTGGGACTGACACAATCTGTCAATTTCCCGACCCGGATTTCAGTCAACGGAGCATCTTCTCTTCTGGACTTGGTTATGACTAACTTCCCTGAAAATGTCTGCTGCTCTTCTTCTGCTCCAATCGGCTCTTCTGATCATGTGCTTGTTAAAGTGGACATCTCTCTGACCATTCTCAGAGAGCCTCCTCAGCGTCGACGAGGCTGGCATTTCACTCAGGCCAACTGGCACGGTTTTCAAGCAGCCATCAATCATCTGGACTGGTCTCCCATCTCCACTGCCTCTGACATAAATTCTTCCTGGGAATTCTTCCATAGCAAACTGCTCTCTCTCTCATGCACAGATTTATCCCATCTCGTCGTCTGTTGTCATACCCTTCCTCCCGTCCATGGTACATGGAATCTTGTGGTGAGGCTATTGCCCAGAAACAACTTGCTTTCGTCTCCTGGAAAGCAAATCCAACGGAAGGAAATCTCATTTCCTTTCACAAAGCCCGAAACAAGTGTGTGTCCACCCTCAGGAGAGCCAGGAAACAATATCTCTCCATTCTCAGGACCGAACTCTCTTATCTGTCTCCCTCTTCCAAATCCTGGTGGTGTCTGGTCAAATCTGTTTCTGGTGTTTGTTCCCCCTCCATCCCCTCCCTCACCTCAAATGGCCACACGGCTGACTCCGCAAGTGAAAAAGCTGAATGCCTCAACTCTGTGTTTGCCTCTAAATCTTGTGTCCCAAACCCATCCCTCTCTGTACCCACCGTACCCAGTCGTACCCAGCTGCTCCTGGACTCTGTGTCCTTTCCTCCTGACAAGGTGGAAAAGTTTCTGTCAACCCTCGACTCGGATTCTGCACCTGGACCTGACGACATCAGCCCACGGGTCCTAAAATCCTGTTCTTCCGCTCTTTCACTCCCTCTCTCTGTTCTCTTCACCCTCTCTTTTGCTCAAGGTCATCTTCCATCTGCTTGGAAATCTGCCAACATCACCGCTTTGCACAAAAAAGGTGCAAAAACAGATCCCAGCAACTACAGACCAATCAGCCTTCTCCCAATTATCAGCAAAGTCATGGAATCCATCATTGCTTCAGATATGAAATCTTTCCTCTTCTCCAATGGCTTGATCTCTGATCATCAATTTGGTTTCAGACCTGGACACTCTACTCTGGACATGCTGCTTCTGCTTTCTCAACAATGGATGGAGGTCCTCAATGCCAAACAGGAAATTAGAGCTGTCTCCCTTGACATATCATGTGCCTTCGATACGGTCTGGCACCCCGCTCTGCTCACCAAACTCTCCTCTTTTGGTATCCATGGAAATCTCCATGCATGGCTGGCGGACTTCCTCTCTAGTCGTAGTCAACGTGTGGCCCTGAATGTGTTTCTCTCATCTCCTCTTCCTGTTCAGGCTGGAGTTCCACAAGGCAGTGTTCTGGGCCCTGTGCTTTTTCTGGTCTTCATCAATGAAGGTTTCTGGTCTTTTTCTGGTCTCTGACTCTCTTGAAAATCCTCTGTATCTCTTTGCTGATGACTCTACTCTCTGTCGCTCCATTCTTCATCCCTCAGATCGGCAGTCTGCAGCCTCCTCACTCTCTGCAGACCTGGACAAAATCACAGACTGGGCAAACAAGTGGAACATGTCTTTCAATCCTGACAAATCTCACACTCTTACGATGTCTCTCCGAAAAGACCGACTGGACAACCCTCCCATCCACTTTCTGAATAATCCTCTCCAAGAAGTTCTGTCACTCAAGCTTTTGGGTCTCACTATCTGCCATGATCTTTCCTGGGAAAACCACATTTCAAATCTGGCCTCCAAAGCCAGTCGCCGACTGGGCATCCTCCGTCGTGCGAAGTCCTTCCTTGGCACACCTGAGCTCCTCACCACATATAAGGCTTTCATCCGCAGCTCAATGGAATACTGCTCTCCCCTCTGGTCTGGTGCTCCTGCCTCACACCTAGCTCGTCTTCACGCTGTTGAAACCAAAGCATTCAGAATCATTGGAATCTCCCGCGATGAAGCTAACTCCGAGGGCCTCTCACTCACTCACCGCAGGCAGGTTGGTGGTCTTTCCGTCTTCTACCGCCTCCTCTCTGGCCTTGCCCCCCCCAGCTCTCTCTGGGCTCTGTCCAGCAAATATTCCTACAGGTCGCACAAGATCTGCCTGCAACCCTCTTATGGTCAAACTGCCAAAATCAAGACTCTCTGCTCACCTTCACTCCTCTTTTCTCCCACCTCTGGAACAAACTCCCTCACTCTCTTCAATCCCACTCAACCCTCCAGGTCTTTAAAACAGGTGTTCACCACCATCTCTTATCTTACCCCATCCAAAACCTTGATCTTTTCTACCCCCGCTAATTTCACCCCAATTCCACTTTTTTGAAATTCCAACTTCAGTCCTGGAAGTCCTTGGTGTCCTTGTGTTTTATACTTCTCCCTCCCCCCCCCCCCCCCTTTCCCATGCCTCCTCCCCCCAAGCCCTCTCCCTTCCACACATCTCCCTGCTCTCAAATGTTGTGTTTGTGTGCTTCCCCTTCTCTCCCCATCTTGTTTTCCACTCCCTCTTTTTATATATTTTGTTTGTCTGGTTGATTTGTTTGAGAAGTAAATGTTAGCTCTTTCACGAGCCTCGATTCAGTATACAAAAAAAAAAAAAAAAATAAATAATAGATGCCTATGAGTCTGGGAAGGGATTTAAAAAGATCTCCAAACAATTTGAAATCAATCATTCGACTATCTGGAAGATCATGTACAAGTGGAGAAGATTCCAAACAGCTGCCAACTTGTTCAGGCCAGGCCGCCCCAGCAAGTTCAGCCCAAGAGCAGACCGCAAGATGCTGAAAGAAGTCTCAAAGAACCCCAGAATGTCATCAAGGGACGTACAGGTAGCTCTTGCCACTGTTGATGTCAAAGTGCACGAGTCTACCATTAGAAAGAGACTGCACAAATTTGATCTACATGGGAGGTGTGCCAGGAGAAAACCTTTGCTGTCCAGAAAGAACATCAGGGCAAGACTAAAGTTTGCCAATGAACACCTCGCAAAGACCTGCACTTCTGGAACAATGTGCTTTGGACAGATGAGTCAAAGGTAGAGCTATTTGGCCACAGTACCAGAAGACATGTTTGGCGAAAACCAAAGACAGCATTTGACCACAAGAACCTGATACCAACTGTAAAGCATGGTGGTGGAAATATTATGGTTTGGGGCAGCTTTGCTGCATCGGGGCCTGGGCAGCTCACCATCATAGAATCCAGTATGAATTCTTCATTGTACCAGAGGGTGCTTGAGGATAATGTGAGGCCATTTGTCAGAAAGTTGAAGCTCAACCGAAGGTGGACCTTGCAACATGACAATGACCCTAAACATACCAGTACATCCATCAAGGAATGGCTGAAAAGAAAGAAATGGAGGGTTCTGGAATGGCCAAGTCAAAGCCCGGATCTAAATCCCATCCAGATGTTGTGGGGGGATTTGAAACGAGCTGTGCATGCAAGAAACCCCTCAAACATCGCACAGCTGGAAGAATTCTGCATGGAGGAGTGGGCAAAAATTTCTCCCAGTCGATGTCAGAGACTGGTAGACAGTAATAAGAAACGCCTACTTGAGGTTGTTTCTGCCAAAGGGGGCAATACCACCTATGAGAGCCAAGGGAGTACTTACTTTTTCCACATGCGAAATTTGCATTTATGTTTATTTAAATTATACAATGGACTAGAAAATGTAAATGTTTCATGATATTTGTTATATTATATCACCTTTATCTATCAATAATGTTGAAATGAAGATCAAATAGCTGTATGTTGAAATATGTTGAAAGAGTCAAAACTTTACATGGGGTGTACTTACTTTTTCTCGTGACTGTAGGTGGGGGGAAACATTGGAAGGGTAGAAATTCTGCTTTGTTTGCATGTGCAATCAGTGGATCACTGTGTGTATGAGCATATTTATAATATGCAGTGCACTTAACCAGTGAACAAAACTATGTGAGATATTGCTAAGTTATGCTTATGCATTATGTGACAAATTTAAACTGGTTTGTTTGTACTAAAACGTTCACTGTTATGTGCGTCGTTTTCATTGAATTTCTTTTTTAAATGTTGTTTGAAATAACAATTTAAACTTTTATTTTGACTAAAATGTTTACCAAATATGGGAGGAATTTAACTGAAACCCGCATGTATCACAGCTCATCTAACCCCCATGGATGTTTTACCCTCAAAGAAGTGTGTACCTTTATTAAGTACGCGCATGATACTGCCATTGTTGGCTGTCTTTCCAATCAATCATCCTTTGTAGTTTGTATCACACCTCGATGAGAATAACACACCGAGTAAGTGGTGTGGGGACTGTTGTCTCACTCTGTGTGTAAAACTAAAGAGATTATTTTGGATTTTGGAAAAGTTCACAATCATGAACCTGTAACCATAAATGGTGTTAAGGTGGAAATTGTTACAAATTCAAACACCTGGGCCCTATTATTGATAACAAAGGAACTTTTGATTAAAATACCGATGCTGTGTACAAGAAATCAATGCAAAGATTGTATCTTCTCAGGAAGTTGCGTTCATTTGGTGTTAGCTCCTCAGGAAGTTGAATTCATTTGGTGTTAGCTCTTCAGGAAGTTGCGTTCATTTGGTGTTAGCTCCTCAGGAAGTTGAATTCATTTGGTGTTCGCTCCTCAGGAAGTTGAATTAATTTGATGTTAGCTCTTCAGGTAGTTGAATTCATTTGGTGTTAGCTCCTCAGGAAGTTGAATTCATTTGGTGTTAGCTCCTCAGGAAGTTGAATTCATTTGGTGTTAGCTTCTCAGGAAGTTGAATTCATTTGGTGTTCGCTCCTCAGGAAGTTGAATTAATTTGATGTTAGCTCTTCAGGTAGTTGAATTCATTTGGTTAGCTCCTCAGGAAGTTGAATTCATTTGATGTTAGCTCTTCAGGTAGTTGAATTCATTTGGTGTTAGTTCCTCAGGCAGTTGAATTCATTTGGTGTTATCTCCTCAGGAAGTTGAATTCATTTGGTGTTAGCTCCTCAGGTATTTGAATTCATTTGATGTTAGCTCCTCAGGTATTTGAATTCATTTGGTGTTAGCTCTTCAGGTAGTTGAGTTCATTTGGTGTTAGCTCACACGTGGTGCGGATGTTGACCAATTCCTTACTGATTATTGTTTTGTCATTTAATTTGGTTTCCTGGTACAGTTATCTAAATGTGCGGAATAAGTCACGATTAAGAAAGATCGTTACACTGGCATTTAAAGTGGGTGGGCCTTCATCCAGTATGGAGTCTGTACTTGTGAGCATTGAAAAGGAAGTAGATGCAGGTGTGTACCTATGAAAGTCACTTCTTGAACGGACTTTTTGAAAAACTGCTATCAGGGAGACGCTTTCGTACTAAACGGATGAAGAAGAACATTTTCAACGTCATTTGTACCATTTGTAATTCAAGTCTTAAATTCAAATTCTTCACAATTTTGCTGTTAAGTCCATCTTCCATATATTTTACCGTTTTTTCTTATTAGTCCCCTACCGGTGTACACCGGAGGGGACAATAGGTTTGCACTCCGTCCCTCCGTCAGTCTGTCCGTCCATCACGCAAAGAACAGTTTTCCGGACTTTTTTTTCTAAACGCTTAATGCTAATAATTTCAAACTTGGTACATGGTTTCCTCATGATAAGTTACAGATCAAGTTCGAACTTCACGACGTTTCGATCATTTTTGACAAAGCTATGGCACTTTGAACTTTGGGAATTTCCCCAACAGTTTTCCGGACGACAGACTGCCGGTAGGGGACATGTATTGCAGCGCAATACTCGGAATGCTTGTTCCTTTTAATGCTTTTTTTTTTTTGATGATGTTTGAACTTACGATCTCACCAAAGAGGGATTTCCCTGGATATGGGACAATAAAGCTTGTTATTATTATTACACAGTTATAATATATCAGCATTTCAAAATCAAACTTGCTGTAATATACGGTCAATATATTTCGACTAAACTGCTTAACAGCTTTAACCGGAACTTTGAAAAAAGGAAACCCGACCTAATTTGTACATTTAACAGTCTTGTCATGTGTTGTGATTCAGCGCAAGGTAGTTTCAAATGATAAAACAATACTCGACATGAGTTAATCCAATCAGAGCAATTAAGTTAAAAGAAAAAAATATTACCTTAAGTAGGGAATGAATTAAGGCAAAATATAAATGAAAAAAAAAAACATTGATCTTTATTCGCTCCCTCACGGTTTCACCGGAGGGGACGACTATACGTTTGCTCTCTGTCTGGCCGTCCCACCTGTAGTTTTCCAGACTTCCGCTCTTACCCTTTAACATATTCGACTGAAACATGGTACAAGGCTTTATTATGATAGGTTACAGAGCAAGTTCG
Organism: Myxine glutinosa; assembly: GCF_964187855.1. NCBI lineage: Eukaryota > Metazoa > Chordata > Myxini > Myxiniformes > Myxinidae > Myxine > Myxine glutinosa. Next base: position 156,649,160 of record NC_136263.1, on the reverse strand, counting down.
AGTTTCAGGATGTTTCATCCATTTTTCACAGTTACGCCCTTTTTGGATTTAGAAAATATCACATCAGTAGGAGACATGATTGTATTGCAAAGCAATTCCCCCTCTTGTTTTGTTACGTTTCATTTTAGAAGTATTAAAGCACAATATTAAATCAACAAAATGCTATATTTACTCCCATTAACCTTAATTCATATCCTTAGTGGTGGCTTAATGGTTAAGGCAGTTGACTATGAATCTTAAGTTCAATCTTGGGTCTTGAGTTCAAACCCCAGCCATGTCAAAACCAACACCAGATGTGTTGACTCAGCCTGTCATCCTTTCGAGTTCTGCAAAATGAGTACCAGCTTGCTTGGGAGTGAGGGATCAACAACAGTTTATCTTGGGATAGCAGTGGCGTTCACATACACTAACTCCAACCCAAGTTGTAGAAGCTAGTGAAAGGGGAGCCTTTGGGTTGTCTTCCATTTCTGTTCACACCTTACTTTAAATGTAGTTAAGCAAACCATCTTACTTGCTGGTTACTGAGTTTCCTCCCCTCCTTTCTCTCCCACGTTCTTCTTTTCCTGTTCAATTATTTCCACCTGTCCACCTGCTGCCCCGGTGTCAATTTATTGCATGTTTACCCTCGGCTGCCACCCCACTCTTCGATGAGGCTCGACATTGCATATAATTTAAAAAGTATGCAATATATAACTGATCAGCGTATTTCAAAAAATTGCATTACAAATAGACAAAGAAAAAGCAAAACACCAGTTGATAAAGTTAGACATTAATACAACTTTCTCTCCAGAGCCAGAGAGAGCTCAGATATACTGGAGTGAATTGCACCATTTGAAAAAATTAAAACAAGCAAGCAAATAAAAATCTGTGTATAATTTTGAGATAACTCTATATTTTTATAGCATATGTATGTAATTTATAGATGGTAGAAATCTGCATGTATTTAAACAGTGCTGCAAATGCAGTACCTGGCTGCAGCTATGCATTATTTTTGGGGGCACACCTGGCACACAATGGCCGACTCTTTCCAGAAAGTACCGTGAAATATTTCACGTTCATGAATTTTTAAGATAGGGAACAGCCAGGTTGACATCCCCTCCAGAGGATGACTTACCCATTGATGCAATACCTTGCAGAGCAAAGCATTACACAAGTATGATGACAGCAAAAATGCAATTATTAATATGAAAAGACAAATGACCTCACCTGCATGGTCAATGCTAGAATATGGTAAAAAAATATGAGATCCTTTTAATGAAAGAATCCCAAGCCATTTTTAATACAAACAAAACTTATTGATTTGAGCTGTGCAGCTGACTTACTTAAACAAGTGGGTACCGTAGTATTGTTTTTAAAAGAAAGAGGCTAAAACGACTTTCACAAGTAAAATAGGTATATATGTAAATAAGTAATTCGCATTTATGAGAAAGTCCACAATAACAAGCCACTCCAAGACTCCAAGTACGATCTTAGATGTGATGACCCGGGCTCGCTGGGTAATCTAGAAAGAAGATTAACCAGCTGCGAACGGTCATCTGTTCTGTGCTTATAATGCATCAACGTGCAAAGGTAATGGGACATGAAAATGTACATGAAATGGTGACAGTTGAAGTACAAACAAGTAACAAAGACATTGCAACTTCTCTGTTCTTCAAGCGTATGATAAAATCTCATCATGCACACATTGGTATTGAAAATCATCCATTCCAAAAACTCCTGATGCTGTCCATGGTCCACTGGGTGATATATTTGTCTTTTTGTGATGCAGATCCATTGATTTTTGTGATGGAAATCATGGATTATGGAATCTGGAAGCAAAATGATGAACAGCAATTCACAAAATCAACAAGATTATGGATTCTGTAAATGTTGATGAACAACAACAAAAATTACGAGAACTGCCACTTTATGACTGCTGGCAGTGATGACTGGTTTCCTCAGCCTTCCCACTTTGATACAACCACTCTTTCATCGGACCCACGTGACACATGACATCCTCTTTATAACACTGAAATCAGTATTGTATTTTAAATATTTTATTTTTTAAATGAGAGGTCCACGGGGTCTTTTGGGTATTTTGAGTCCTCAGGGTCTTTTGGGTCTTCGGGGTCTTTTGGGTCCTCGGGGTCTTTTGGGTCATCGGGGCCTTTTGGGTCATCGGGGCCTTTTGGGTCATTGGGGTCTTTTGAGTCCTCAGGGTCCTCTGGCTCTTTTGGGTCCTTTGGTTATTTTGGGTCTTTGGAGTGCTCAGGGTCTTTTTTGATCCTCGGGGTATTTTGGGTCCTCGGGATCCTCTGGTTCTTCGTGGTATTTAAGGGTCTTCGGGGTATTTTTGTGTCTTGGTGGTCTTAAGGGTTTTGGGCATCTTAAAGTTTCTTCAAAGGGCTAATGGGTCTCAGCAGTCCAAAGTGTCGACAGGTAAATTCCGATAGTACAAATTAATAGACGTATGTAATTGATAGGATGCCAGTGAATTCAAACAGTGTGTCATAGATATGCAGAAAAGTCACAAAGCTGGAGAAGAAAATAATGTGGAGTTTCCTCTTCAAACAGTATCATCTTGTGGCTGCCAAACCGTACGACCAATCGTGTTGAAATTTTTACACTTATTCCGCTTCAGGACTTACTTATACATTACTTTACAGTTTCACATCGATCAATAAAGTGGTTCAAGAGATATAATTTAAAAAAGATTTTCGTTCAATTATCCATGGCTGCCAAACCATGTGACCTTGTCGCTTATTTCAAAATACCATTTTACAGTGAAAACATGGGGAACATACTTATGAAGTTTCCACTCGATCTGTTCAACTTTGAGGGAGGAGATAGGCTTTAAAGGTTTATGCTTCAAAAAATAATAGCTCCCAAACCATGTGACCTACAACATATATATATATATACATATAGATATACAGACTTGGCATTTAATATGGAATATTTTTTATGTGGGGGTGAACTTACTTTTCAAGATGACTGAGAACCAAAAGTTCATTGGAATTATGTTGAAATTATTCTAGATTTTGTTACTTAGACCTTTAAAAGAAACAAAAACCACATTTGACATTTTGAAACAAATAAATTGATCCTTGAAAGTGATGTGAACTGATATCGAACTCAATTCACGGACAGTACTGTGTTAAACTTCTGTACGTTTTCCAGAAGTATCTCTTTATTTTGCACATTAGCCAAAATTTTTTTCAACAAAAACAAAAGTTAAATTATGACTGGGATTACGGACAGTAAAACTACAGTTCAGTACTTCGTGTAACCCCATGAGCATTCAGGAGAGCACGTACACGTCGAAGCATGCTGTTCACGAGATTTTCCAAGGTTTGGACAGGAATCTCTTTCCATGCAGTGACAATAGCCTGCTGAAATTCACGCACAGAGGTCGGCTGCTGGTCCACGTTGTCGATTTGACGCGTTAATTCTGCCCACAAGTTCTCTATCGGATTCATATCCGGGGACATGGCGGGCCACTTCCTATGCTCTACACCACGGTCAGCAAGAAAGTGTTGGATCATGCGAGCACGATGAGGCCATGCATTGTCATCTTGGAAGACAAAGTTTCTTCGATAGGCTGCACGAGCAAATGGAAGCAATGTTTCTTCCAGAATGGCCCTGTACTTAAACTGGTTCAGGTTTCCATTCAGAACAACCAGGTCAGTTTTGCCCCCTGTATGAAAAGCAGCCCAAACGGTCACCCCACCACCTCCAGCTTGGAGTCTTGGCACTATGCAAACTTCGTTGTAGGCTTCATGAACTTGTCTGCGCACTCGGACATGGCCATCTTGACGGTAGACCAGAAATCAAGACTCGTCACTGAAGATCACGTGATTCCAGTGTCCTGGCTGCCATGGACGGTGCTCTCTGGCCCACTGTAATCGGCGCTGGCGGTGTTGTCTTGTCAGGCGTGGCTTTCTCAGGGGACGCCTGGCACGATAGCCTGCTTGAACCTGTCATTGGTTGACTCGCCTTCTGGATACAGGCACATTTGTCAGTTGCTGCCACTCAGCCCTAAGCCGATTAGCTGACTTGGTACGACCATTGCGGACTAACCGGTGCAGCTGGCAATCATCCCTCCTTGTGGTTCTGCGGGGACATCCTGGCCTCGATATTGGAGTACGGACACCCCTCTGAGCATTTCGTTTCGGGATCTTTGACACCTGACCTTGAGTGATGCCATACTGCCGAGCAATAGCACGCTGTTTCAAGCCGGAATTTCGTAAAGCCACCACTCCATGACAAACAGCATTGACGAGTTGACGGACCATCTCCAGAGGAAGCGGCAATAACTTTTGTAGACGTGCAGCAGTTGTTTTCCACTAATACAGAACGCAACAACCCTTATATAACCGATTGTGAAGCCAATCGTCAAATGTACCTGTCCGTACATTTTGTCACGCCACCTGTGATATAATCCTGTTATTGACTTCTTGCTGCGACAATCAGTGACATGGTTCTTTTAACAAAGAAATCACCGAAGCGTAAAATAAACTCACCAGATTGATATACTGAGTTAAGAAAGTAAACCCAAGTCAAGAAAAAAAAAAATTCCATATTAAATGCCAAGTCTGTATATATATAGATATATATATATATATATATATATATATATATATATATATATATATATATATATATATATATATATATTTCACTAAATGTCTGTCTGTCTGTTCGAAGGTACCGTAAAAACTGCTGAACGGATCGCAAAGATATTTTGGGTGGGTAATCCTGGGATCTCCAGGAGTAAAATAGGCTATTTAGTTTTCCCAATTTCAGCTTTGGTCTCCAGCATTCTCAGGTTTGGACTCCCGCATAACATTCGGTTCGCATAACATTCATTGTGGCGATGTTCTCATTGTTACGATCTTAATATAATTCACCAAATGTCCGCCTGTCTGTCTGTTCGAAGGTACCGTAAAAACTGCTGAAACGATTGCAAAGATATTTTGGGTGGGTAATCCTGGGATCTCCAGGAGTAAAATAGGCTATTTAGTTTTCCCAATTTCAGCTTTGGTCTCCAGCATTCTCAGGTTTGGACTCCCGCATAACATTCGCGTTCACATAACGTTCATTGTGACGATGTTCTCATCGTGACGATGTTGTGACGATGTATGTGTTCACAGTAGTGTTTGACATGACGGTGTGAACGTAATTTCGTAATGTTTTTCGTTTCGTAATCCTTTAATGAACATTTAATGTTTAATGAACGTTTAATGTTTAATGAACGTTTAATGCCCTTCGATGTCTGGGGCCGCATGCGCGCTACACTGGACGGACCAGCGTGTACCTTGCCCTTCGCCGTGAGGCTCGGGTAAACCGCTGAGCCCCATCCGTGATGGGGACTGGGGCTTGAGACAGTGTCCCACGAAGAAGGAATTCCCAGTAAGCGCGAGTCATCAGCTCACGTTGATTAAGTCCCTGCCCTTTGTACACACCGCCCGTCGCTACTACCGATCGGAAGGTTTGGTGAGATCCTCAGATCAGTCCCTGCATGGGCTGTTCTCGGCTTTTGCCGATGCACCGAAAAGATGAGCAAACTTGACTGTCTTGAAGAAGTAAAAGTCGTAACAAGGTTTCCGAAGGTGAACCTGCGGAAGGATCATTATTGGGACAACATGAGAGGGAGCGAGACGCGAGACGTACGTGGTACGTGATCGTCCATGTACTGTTTAGCCATGTACTGTTTAGATTTTGATGATTTGCATGTGATATGATTCAACGGATGTTTATATGAATCGTTTAAAATAAAAAAGCCTTCAATTTCTGATATTTTACCTTTTCATTTGGGCTTCCCAATTGAAACCCCGCCCCTAGGGTGGGTACTGTTGCTAGTATATAGAATTAATTAATCATAATATTTCCTAAAGCTAAATATTATACAAAGTTCAATATGATATTTATTGCAATGCATTTAACAATACAGTGCGTATCAAAAAAAAGGTAATCCGAATTCACGGGGTTAATATGCAAAGGTTATTTAGTTTGACAATTTACATGTGGTTTTACAATTATGAGGAGATCCTCAGCTTTCCATTGATGCCTTTCATGCATCATTGCTGTCACACATGACCGAGTACATGTTCATTGAAAATGACAAGTTCAAATCGCATTTTTAAAAGTTTGGCTAATCGGTGCAAGACAGTTTGAAATGGACGCATTACTTGTCGACTGCCAAGTTGACTATGTAAAATTGTTAAGCTGGTCTGGTAATCGTCGGTTGCGTCATCCTTTGTTGAAGATGGGTATTTAAGATGGACCTACAGTGTATGGGTTTAGAGACAGTCTGAGTCATTGAAAAGATGGTTCAACTTACGACTGAACAGCGGACCTTCGTGGTTACAACATTTCACCAAACTGGAAGTTTGCAGCGAACTCGTGATGCGTTCAGGGAACGTTTCCCAAAACAGGAGCCTCCAGCAGCCAAAACCATCTGGGAGAATGTTAGAAAATACCAAGAGCATGGCACAAGCCTCAACCACAACAAGGGGAATTCTGGTAGGAGGCGCAATGGGCGATCGGAAATGAACATTGCAGCAGTAATGCAGCAACTTTTGGAGCATCCATCCGGATTCACATCCGGTATCAACTTACGCCAGGGGATTTTGCCAGGAGGCTGGTGCTTGCCGGATGGTTGATAGCACATTGCAAAGCAGATGTCAATTTCCTGCGGTATCTCGTCATCGGCGACGAAGCTGCTTTCGCCATGGACGGCAAGGTCAATACCCATAATGTTCTTCAATATGCACCGACAGGACAACCCCCGGAATTTAATTTTGACACCAACATGAATCGACAAAAGTGGACTGTTTGGTTGGAACTTTGTGGAAGTGGTAAGGTGATCGGGCCATTTTTCTTTCAAAGGAATGTCAATGGTAACAGGTATTTGCAGATGATCAATGATGAAGTTTTACCGCAGCTGGAGGAGAACTTTGAGCGACAGGTTCGTGGTGTCTTCAGATATCTCTGGTGGGCCCAAGACGTGACCCAGCACATCGTCTGTTTGCTGTCCGAGATCGACTGAGGGAACTCTTTGGAGACCGAGTCATCGCCCTCAACCATGCAGTGGAATGGCCGCCAAGATCACCTGACCTCACACCATGTGATTATTTCCTTTGGGGACATTTAAAGAACAAGGTGTTCGTATTATTACTCCCCGTGATCTTGACGAATTGCAGGGTCGTATTCGACATGAAGTGGATGATTTGCGCAATGACCCGTCTATGGTGAGACGAGCAGTTCAGGGCATGCTCCGCCGCTGTGAGCTTTGTGTTGAAAGGGGAGGTGGACATGTTGAAGGTGTGGGTGCATAAAGGCCAATCATTCCTGAGAAAAGTTCACATCTGACGTTCACTTTGCACCAATTATCCTGGCTTGCATCGATTAGTCAAACTTGTAAAAATGCGATTTGAACTTGTCATTTTCAATGAACATGTACTCGGTCATGTGTGACAGCAATGATGCATGGAAGGCATCAATGGAAAGCTGAGGATCTCCTCTTAATTAGTAAACCACATGTAAATTGTCAAAATAAATAAATTTTGCATATTAACCCCTTGAATTCGGCTTACCTTTTTTTTGATACGCACTGTATAATTATGTATTGTTTACCTGGTAAAGTGTCGGCTCTCTTCATGCACCTCCATTTCTTTGCTTTTGAATTCATTAAGTTCCTTTCGAATGGCAGCCTGAAAATGTTATAAAGTGACACATGGTAGGTAATGGATTAGATAAAATTGCAAAAAATGATAAACACCGGAATCAATATTTTTTATTTTTGCTTGTGGGATATTAGGAAGTGTAAGATTTTACAACAGGCGAATCAATTTAAATTGCTGGAAATTGCTCCTGTTCATTCATCACCTTGCTGTGTTCACACGTTGTCCCACTGCCCCACAGTCAGTTTATTGCCCTCAACTCACTGTCTCCTTGGTCTTCCATGAGTCTATACTTTGTATTCAAAAATATACCATTTAATGTTTTTTCTTTTATCTACATGATTACATTTGTCAAAGTTCTTCACTATAATTGCCTTCAGCATGGTTGTCTTGTACTCCAAATGCTGCTTTAACCAATCTCGTATTGTTCCTGGCTTTTAAAGGAAATGAATGCTGACCTCATTGGTGAATCATCAGGCAGCATGAAAGGCATAATTATTGCATGAATAATAATTATGGCATAAATTAATGATGCAGGTAATAAAGAAGGATGCTTTCTGATGTGGCTCCTAAAGAAAGATTATGAAGATGATGCAGATGTGCTACAGCTGAGTTAAACAATTTTGGCTCAATATATTCAAAGTAAAAACTCTAGTAGCTTGTTGTCTTAGACAGCATATCGAAAAATATGAAAGTTATTTAAATAATATATTTTGTAGTTCCAACTAATTAGGGATTTTAAAGCTTTTTTTTAAACCTTCGGGCAAATAAAAAATGTGGTTAATGAGCCAATTATTCAAAATGACAAAGCAGAACACGTTCAATTGTATTGAGAACATGGGAAATGTCATACAGTCAATCTTGGACCAAAAAACTGGCAAAAACTGCAAAAATTATTCATGAAAAACAAGCGTCTTTTTGTTTTTCCGCCACCAAATGTGGATGGAGGTTATGTTTTCACCCGACTGTCTGTCGGTTTGTTTGTCCGTCCGTCCGTTTGTAAAACAAAATATCTCAAAAAGTTGTGGACGGATTCGGACCAAATTTGGCAGAGATGTAGCGTATGTGACAAGGACGAAATGATTAGATTTTGGTGAAAATCCGGATTCGGATCCGGCTAGTAGAATTTTTAAGTGATTCTTCACCATTGGGAGATCGGGCCAAAAACTATACATAGCAGGATATCTCAAAAAGATGATGGATTTGGACGAAACTTGTTGGACAGGTTGGATGTGTGACAAGGAAGGATTTTTGTGACAAGGATTCAATTTTGGTGAAGATCCGGATCCGGCTAGAAGAAATTTTAAAGTGATTTTTCACCATTGAGTGATATGGCCAACCAGGCGGAGGTATGCTCTCTACTGAGTTCCGTTCTAGTTCTCCTTGTTTTTGTGGAACACTTCTGAATATGTAAAGTGATATTAATAAAATCATTAATTTTATGAAAATACATCTATTTTTCAATTGAACATCTACATCGATGTGATCAATGAGATGACTCATCTCTATTAATCAGTGCAAACAGGTAGAACTTTTATTCAGATCTAGTCGAAATTCAAGAAATACTAAATTAGGCATATTCAGAAAGTTGTGATGACGGCCATCATGGTATAGGAAAGAGCCAACTCAAAATGTCAAAAAAAAACTCATCATATAATCTGTTTTAGTCACATTAGACTCATAATTGTATGCACAGGGCATGTGTGGCCAGCGATTTAGTCGCCTTCCAAAGAAGTGGAAAGACAAGCTCTGCAACACAGGCAATAAAACAACGCAATAGGCATTTTAAGGCCATTTTCCCTGCTCAAATGTGGTTAGCCTTGCGGGCCCCATGACGATCTTCTCCATTTTGCAACACAGGCAATCATGTCTTAAAAAGAAGGCACTCACCTTGTCTGCTGATGTGAGTCTTGTCCATGGCTTGTCTGCCCGGCGGTCATAGTCCTGTACTTCAGCAAGATCGATGTACTCACTGAAGTGCAGGATTCGACGCTTTCTCAGCTCATTCACTGTAGGCCGCATGCTCAGCTACGGATTAAACGATAACGATTGACAAGGTGTTAGGGGCATAAGGCTTGGATGGCATCTAAGGCCTTGTTTGAACTACAGAAAAGGTTGTTTAATATTCCAATCGCTATGTTACCATACAATGCACACGAAGCTTATTGGATGAAAAAAAGGAAACAAAATAATTGGCATCTTTCAAAAAAAGTGGAAGAACAGTGACAGCTTTCTGGCCTCTGTTTACTCCCACACATCTCTCTTCGGGTCTTGCTCCCTCTGCTCTTTCACTCCTCTTTCCCCCCCCCCAGCCCCTCCAGAATGCACATTTTCTTCCTCTTTGTAAAAAAATATCCAAAAATCGAGGCTCGATGCTCACCTAAAGTCCTTTGGTCTTCCCTTCTCAGGTCACTTGGGGAACCTCCTTTCTCAGCATGTTCAATACCAATCTTCCTTCCGGAGGTCAAAGTTGGCAGTGGACCACCATCCATCCCTACCTGTGATTTTTTTACATCCTCATTTCTCATTAACCATTCCTCATCTATATGCAGGCTGCTGTGTTTCATTCCCTCTTTTCTCTCTGGTATTTTTCATCCCTTTTGCATCCATGCAGTTATCCAACTACCACTTGGTGAATGGATGTTTTTCCACCGTCTGTAACCACACACTTTATCGGCCTATATTTTGCACCCCAAAATGTAGATTTAAAATGCCCCTGAGACTAGCTGAATGTTTGGTTGCCTTTACACTTTTATAGGATAACTAGCAGAAGTACCCGGCGTTGCCGGGTGGGGGAGGGGAACGGAACGGGTGGAGGGGGAAGGGGAGGGGAGGGGACGGGAGGGGAACGGGGAGGAGGGGAGGAGAGGAGGAGAGGGGGAGGGGAGGAGAGAGGGAGGAGAGGGGGAGGGGGACGCAGGACACTTCCACTTCTTCTTCCTCTCCCTCCCCCTCCCCCCCTCCACCCCTCCCCTTCCCTTCCCCTCCCCTTCCCACCCCCTTCCCTCTCCTCCCTTCCTCCTCCCCCTCCCCCCTCTCCTCCCCTCCCCCCGTTCTCCTCCCCTCCCCTCCCCTTCCTCCTCCCCTCGTTCCCCTCCCCTCCCCCGCCCGGCAATGCCGGGTACTTCTGCTAGTTCTATATATTTTCAGTTCAATGGTCTGGCGGCGAGGATGGAATATCACGTGATCGCTTTGAGCGAATCAGCGAGCTGCCCTGGCACATGCTGAGATTCAGTGTATAATGTTCCTCGCTGAAATGTGCTGACGTAAACATGAATAAAAAATATGGATCTCGTCAAATATTTTTAGGTAGGCCATGTCCTTCCCAGGCTCAATGGCCATGTCCATGCCAAATATCAAGCACGTGAGCCTCTCCGTTTAGGAGTCTATAGGTAACACACACACAAACTGTGTTTTATTTATATAGTTTTATTTATGTAGATAGATTTAATGGACCGGGTAAGAGATTGGCAGATTCCGTTCAAGATAACGAAAAGTAAGCTGCATTGGATGGGTGAGGATAATGAAAATACGGATTATATAATGCAAAGGGCAACAATGGAGCATGTCACATGAGAGGAGGATCTGGGGGTTGTAATATATACAGGGGGTAAGACAGCACAGTGCCAGGCAAATATAGTTGAAGCTAACAGGGTTTTAGGTTGTATTCATAGGGGATAAGTCATAAATCAAAGGAGGTAGTGTTAACATTGTACAGAAATATTGTGTTCAGTTTTGGTTACCATATCTGAGGATGGACATAGCTGCCATAGAGAGTGTACAGCGTAGGGCTACTACATAGATCCCACGTTGAGATACAGTGCCTTCAGAAAGTATTCACACCCTTTGACTTTTTCGTTGTTACAGCCTGAATTTAAAATTGATTAGATTGAGATTTGTTGTCACTGATCTGCACATAATACTCCATAATGTCAAAGTGAAATTAATAAAAAATTTTTTACAAAATATATTAAATGTGAAATACAGAAATGTCTAATTTACATAAGTATTCAACCCCCTGAGTCAATATATCATAGAAACACCTTTGGCAGCGATTACAGCTTTGACACTTCTTGGATATGTCTGTATCCGCTTTGCACATCTGGATTTCGGGAGTCTTTCTCATTATTCCTGGCAGATTTGCTCAAGCTCTGTCAAGTTGTATGGGAATCGTCGGTGAACAGCAATCTTGAAGTCATTCCACAGATTCTCAATGGGATTCAAGTCTGAGCTTTGGTTGCGTCACTCAAGGACTTTCATGTTTTTTTCAGTTTCACTGTTCATGTTTCATATTCTGAAGCCATTCCAGTGCCACTTTGGCTGTATGCTTGAGGTCATTGTGCTGGTAGAACATAAATATTCACATCACTCTCCGGTCTTTTGCACTCTGAAGCAGGTTTTCTTCAAGGATTTGCATGCAATTGGCCTTAGCATGATGCTGTGACCACCATGCTTCACGGTAGGGATGGTGGTAGATGGGTGATTAGCTGTGCTCGGTTTCCGTCAGATGTAGCGCTTTGGATTCAGGCCAAATTGTTCATGTTTCATCTCATCAGACAACACAATATTTTGCCTCATGCTTTGTCTTCCATGTGCCTTTTTGCAAACTCCAGTCATGCTGTCATGTGTCTTTTTCTCAGGAGTGGCTTCCATCTGGCCACTCTCCCATAAAGCCTAGATTTGTAAAGGGCTGCAGAGACTGTTGTCTTTCTGGCAGGTTCTCCCGTCTCAGCCAAGGAACGCTGGAGTTCTGTCAGAGTGGTCACTGGGTTTTGGTCACCTCCCTCGCAAAGGTTGATCTTGCCCAGTTAGTCAGTTTGGTCAAAAGGCAGCTCTAGGAAGAGTCTGTGTCCTCCATATTGTTTCCCTTTCCTAATGATGGAGCTCACTATGCTCTTGAAAACTTTCAACACTCTAGAAATTGTTTTATACCCTTCCCCAGATCTATGCCTCCTCACAATTCTATCTCTGAGTTCTATGGACAGTTCCTTGGACTTCATGGTGGAGGTTCTGCTCTGACATGGACTTTCAACTGTGAGACCTCGTATAGAAAGGTGCGTTTCTTTCTAAATCATGTCCAATCAATTGAATTGGCCACAGGTGGACTCCAACCAAGTTGTAGAGACATCTCAAAGATGATCAAAGGAAATTGAATGAACCTGAGCTCAATTTTGAGTGACATAGCAAAGGGGTTGAATACTTATTCACTCAAGACATTTCATCTTTTCATTTTTAATTATTTTGTAATAATGTCTAAAATAAATTCCACTTTGACACTTTGGGGTATTATTTGTAGATCAGTGACAAAAAAAATCTCAATTTAATCCATTTTAAATTTAGGCTGTAACACAACAAAATGTGAAGAAAGTCAAGGGGTGTGAATACTTTCTGAAGGCACTATCGGCTAAGGTATAAGGAGCAGCTGATAAAGATAGGACTTTTTACATTACAAACTAGAACGGCACTCAGTAGAGAGCATATCTCCGCCTGCTTGGCCATATCACTCAATGGTGAAGAACCACTTAAAAAATTAAATGATTCTCATATCCGAATCCATATTCAGATCTTCAACAAAATCGAATCTATTTGTCCTTGTCACACACACAACCTCTCCACAAAGTTTCGTCCAAATCCATCCATAACTTTTTGAGATGTCCTGCTATGTATCATTTTTGGCCCTCTCTCCCAATGGTGAAGACTCACTTAAAAAATTCTAGTAGCCGGATCCGAATCCGGCTCTTCACCAAAACCTAATCATTTCGTCCTTGTGACATACTAATTGTGATGTCTGACAAATTTCGTCCGAATCCGTCCACACCTTTTTGAGAGATTCTGTTCACAAACGAACAGACAGACAGACAAACAGACAGGGGTGAAAAAAAAACTTCCATCCACCTTTGGTGGCGGAGATAAAAAGGATATAATTGCACAAAGATCTGATAGAGATGTTTTATATGATGAAGGAAACAGACTAATTAAGTGCAGAATAATTTTTCAGCAAAATATAAACTGAGAGTACAAGGGGTCACAGTTTAAGAGTAAAACGTACGAGAGTTAGGATAGTAGTAAGGCAGGGGTACTTCACTCAGAGTGTTGAATGGAGTTGTCTCCTCCATGCAAGGGGAGTGACAATAAAGTGAGTGGATAGTGTTAAATGGACTTGTCTCCTCCATGCAAGGGGAGTGACAATAAAGTGAGCGCATAGTATTAAATGGAGTTGTCTCCTCCATGCAAGGGGAGTGACAATAAAGTGAGTGGATAGTGTTAAATGGAGTTGTCTCCTCCATGCAAGGGCAGTGACAATAAAGTGAGTGGATAGTGTTAAATGGAGTTGTCTCCTCCATGCAAGGGCAGTGACAATAAAGTGAGTGGATAGTATTAAATGGAGTTGTCTCCTCCATGCAAGGGTAGTGACAATAAAGTGAGTGGATAGTGTTAAATGGAGTTGTCTCCTCCATGCAAGGGCAGTGACAATAAAGTGAGTGGATAGTGTTAAATGGAGTTGTCTCCTCCATGCAAGGGCAGTGACAATAAAGTGAGCGCATAGTATTGAATGGAGTTGTCTCCTCCATGCAAGGGCAGTGACAATAAAGTGAGTGGATAGTGTTAAATGGAGTTGTCTCCTCCATGCAAGGGCAGTGACAATAAAGTGAGTGGATAGTGTTAAATGGAGTTGTCTCCTCCATGCAAGGGGAGTGACAATAAAGTGAGTGGATAGTATTAAATGGAGTTGTCTCCTCCATGCAAGGGGAGTGACAATAAAGTGAGTGGATAGTATTAAATGGAGTTGTCTCCTCCATGCAAGGGGAGTGACAATAAAGTGAGTGGATAGTGTTAAATGGAGTTGTCTCCTCCATGCAAGGGCAGTGACAATAAAGTGAGTGGATAGTGTTAAATGGAGTTGTCTCCTCCATGCAAGGGCAGTGACAATAAAGTGAGTGGATAGTGTTAAATGGAGTTGTCTCCTCCATGCAAGGGCAGTGACAATAAAGTGAGCGCATAGTATTGAATGGAGTTGTCTCCTCCATGCAAGGGCAGTGACAATAAAGTGAGTGGATAGTGTTAAATGGAGTTGTCTCCTCCATGCAAGGGGAGTGACAATAAAGTGAGTGGATAGTATTAAATGGAGTTGTCTCCTCCATGCAAGGGGAGTGACAATAAAGTGAGTGGATAGTATTAAATGGAGTTGTCTCCTCCATGCAAGGGTAGTGACAATAAAGTGAGTGGATAGTATTAAATGGAGTTGTCTCCTCCATGCAAGGGGAGTGACAATAAAGTGAGTGGATAGTGTTAAATGGAGTTGTCTCCTCCATGCAAGTGTAGTGACAATAAAGCGAGTGGATAGTGTTAAATGGAGTTGTCTCCTCCATGCAAGGGCAGTGACAATAAAGTGAGTGCATAGTATTGAATGGAGTTGTCTCCTCCATGCAAGGGCAGTGACAATAAAGTGAGTGGATAGTGTTAAATGGAGTTGTCTCCTCCATGCAAGGGTAGTGACAATAAAGTGAGTGAATAGTATTGAATGGAGTTGTCCCCTCCATGCAAGGGGAGTGACAATAAAGTGAGTGGATAGTATTGAATGGAGTTGTCTCCTCCATGCAAGGGGAGTGACAATAAAGTGAGTGGATAGTATTAAATGGAGTTGTCTCCTCCATGCAAGGGGAGTGACAATAAAGTGAGTGGATAGTATTAAATGGAGTTGTCTCCTCCATGCAAGGGGAGTGACAATAAAGTGAGTGGATAGTGTTAAATGGAGTTGTCTCCTCCATGCAAGGGGAGTGACAATAAAGTGAGTGGATAGTATTAAATGGAGTTGTCTCCTCCATGCAAGGGGAGTGACAATAAAGTGAGTGGATAGTGTTAAATGGAGTTGTCTCCTCCATGCAAGGGGAGTGACAATAAAGTGAGTGGATAGTGTTAAATGGAGTTGTCTCCTCCATGCAAGGATAGTGACAATAAAGTGAGTGGACAGTGTTAAATGGAGTTGTCTCCTCCATGCAAGGCGAGTGACAATAAAGTGAGTGGATAGTATTAAATGGAGTTGTCTCCTCCATGCAAGGGGAGTGACAATAAAGTGAGTGGATAGTATTAAATGGAGTTGTCTCCTCCATGCAAGGGGAGTGACAATAAAGTGAGTGGATAGTGTGAAATGGAGTTGTCTCCTCCATGTAAGTGTAGTGACAATAAAGTGAGTGGATAGTGTTAAATGGAGTTGTCTCCCCCATGCAAGGGCAGTGACAATAAAGTGAGCGCATAGTATTGAATGGAGTTGTCTCCTCCATGCAAGGGCAGTGACAATAAAGTGAGTGGATAGTGTTAAATGGAGTTGTCTCCTCCATGCAAGGGGAGTGACAATAAAGTGAGTGGATAGTATTAAATGGAGTTGTCTCCTCCATGCAAGGGTAGTCACAATAAAGTGAGTGGATAGTATTGAATGGAGTTGTCTCCTCCATGCAAGGGGAGTGACAATAAAGTGAGTGGATAGTATTAAATGGAGTTGTCTCCTCCATGCAAGGGTAGTGACAATAAAGTGAGTGGATAGTATTAAATGGAGTTGTCTCCTCCATGCAAGGGGAGTGACAATAAAGTGAGTGGATAGTGTTAAATGGAGTTGTCTCCTCCATGCAAGTGTAGTGACAATAAAGTGAGTGGATAGTGTTAAATGGAGTTGTCTACTCCATGCAAGGGCAGTGACAATAAAGTGAGTGCATAGTATTGAATGGAGTTGTCTCCTCCATGCAAGGGCAGTGACAATAAAGTGAGTGGATAGTGTTAAATGGAGTTGTCTCCTCCATGCAAGGGTAGTGACAATAAAGTGAGTGGATAGTATTAAATGGAGTTGTCTCCTCCATACAAGGGTAGTGACAATAAAGTGAGTGGATAGTATTAAATGGAGTTGTCTCCTCCATGCAAGGGCAGTGACAATAAAGTGAGTGGATAGTGTTAAATGGAGTTGTCTCCTCCATGCAAGGGCAGTGACAATAAAGTGAGTGGATAGTATTAAATGGAGTTGTCTCCTCCATACAAGGGTAGTGACAATAAAGTGAGTGGATAGTATTAAATGGAGTTGTCTCCTCCATGCAAGGGTAGTGACAATAAAGTGAGTGGATAGTATTGAATGGAGTTGTCTCCTCCATGCAAGGGGATTGACAATAAAGTGAGTGGATAGTATTGAATGGAGTTGTCTCCTCCATGCAAGGGGAGTGACAATAAAGTGAGTGGATAGTATTAAATGGAGTTGTCTCCTCCATGCAAGGGGAGTGACAATAAAGTGAGTGGATAGTGTTAAATGGAGTTGTCTCCTCCATGCAAGGGGAGTGACAATAAAGTGAGTGGATAGTATTAAATGGAGTTGTCTCCTCCATGCAAGGGGAGTGACAATAAAGTGAGTGGATAGCGTTAAATGGAGTTGTCTCCTCCATGCAAGGGGAGTGACAATAAAGTGAGTGGATAGTATTAAATGGAGTTGTCTCCTCCATGCAAGGGTAGTGACAATAAAGTGAGTGGATAGTATTAAATGGAGTTGTCTCCTCCATGCAAGGGTAGTGACAATAAAGTGAGTGGATAGTATTAAATGGAGTTGTCTCCTCCATGCAAGGGGAGTGACAATAAAGTGAGTGGATAGTGTTAAATGGAGTTGTCTCCTCCATGCAAGGGTAGGTAGTGACAATAAAGTGAGTGGATAGTATTAAATGGAGTTGTCTCCTCCATGCAAGGGTAGTGACAATAAAGTGAGTGGATAGTATTAAATGGAGTTGTCTCCTCCATGCAAGGGTAGTGACAATAAAGTGAGTGGATAGTGTTAAATGGAGTTGTCTCCTCCATGCAAGGGTAGTGACAATCAAGTGAGTGGATAGTATTAAATGGAGTTGCAAGTAGTGGGGATGAGGGCGTCCTTGGATATTGGCATGTATGCGCAAGCTTGATGGGCCTCATGCTTCCTCCTGCATTGAAATTGCTTCCTTGCCTGTGCACTTCTAAGCCGGCATGTGCACATGCGTGGGTGCCTGTGTACTTATTACTCACATAACCTTTGTCCAGCTCAATTTTTTCATTTGCACCCAACTCTTTCATGCTGAACATGAATGTGTGTTAATAAGACTCTTCCTACAATTTCTGCATTCTTTTTATTTTAATTTTTCCCTTCACCCTGCTTTTTCCAGAAATAAAGTCTGACTATAAGTAGTTATTTCCTTCATTTATATATAGCCATCAATATACAGACTTGGCATTTAATATGGAATATTTTTTTTGTGGGGGTGAACTTACTTTTCAAGATGACTTAGAACCAAAAGTTCATTGGAATTATGTTGAAATTATTCGAGATTTTGTTGATGTGACGTTTAAAAGAAACAAAAACCACATTTGACATTTCGAAGCAAATAAATTGATCCTCGAAAGTGATGTAAACTGATATCGAACTCAATTCACGGACAGTACTGTGTTAAACTTCTGTACGTTTTCCAGAAGTATCTCTTTATTTTGCACATTAGCCAAAAAAAATTTCAACAAAAACAAAAGCTAAATTATGACTGGGATTACGGACAGTAAAATTACAGTTCAGTACTTCGTGTAACCCCCACGAGCATTCAGGAGAGCACGTACACGTTGAGGCATGCTGTTCACGAGATTTGCCAAGGTTTGGACAGGAATCGCTTGCCATGCAGTGACAATAGTCTGCTGCAATTTACGCACAGAGGTCGACTGCTGGTCCAAGTTGTCGATTTGATGCGTTAATTCTACCCACAAGTTCTCTATCGGATTCATATCCGGGGACATGGCAGGCCACTCCATATGCTCTACACCACGTTCAGCAAGAAAGTGTTGGATCATGCGAGCACGATGAGGCCGTGCATTGTCATCTTGGAAGACAAAGATTCCTCGAAAGGCTGCACGAGCAAATGGAAGCAATGTTTCTTCCAGAATGACCCTGTACTTGACTGGTTCAGGTTTCCATTCAGAATAACCAGGTCAGTTTTGCCCCCTGCATGAAAAGCAGCCCAAACGGTCACCCCACCACCTCCAGCTTGGACTCTTGGCACTATACAATCTTCGTTGTGGGCTTCATGCACTTGTCTGTGCACTCGGACGCGGCCATCTTGACGATAGACCAGAAATCTAGACTCGTCACTGAAGGTCACGTGATTCCAGTGTCATGGCTGCCATTGACGGTGCTCTCTGGCCCACTGCAATCGGCGCTGGCTGTGTTGTCTGGGCAGGCGTGGCTTTCTCAGGGGACGCCTGGCATGACAGCCTGCTTGAACCAGTCGTTGGTTGACTAGCCTTCTGGATACAGGCACATTTGTCAGTTGATGCTACTCAGCCCTACGCCGATTAGCTGACTTGGTACGGCCATTGCAGACTAACCGGTGCAGCTGGCGATCATCTCTCCTTGTGGTTCTGCGTGGACGTCCTGGCCTCAGTATTGGAGTAGGGACACCCCTCTGAGCATTTCGTTTCAGGATCTTTGACACCTGACCTTGAGTGATGCCATACTGCCAAGCAATAGCATGCTGTTTCATGCCAGAATTTCGTAAAGCCACCACTCCATGACAAACAGCATTGTCAAGTTGACGGATCATCTCCAGAGGAGATGTGGGTGAGTATTATGATGGTGAGATGAGTAAGCAATAACTTTTGTAGATGTGCAGCAGTTGTTTTCCACTAATACAGAACGCAACAACCCTTGTATACCCGATTGTGAAGCCAATCGTCAAATGTACCTGTCCTTACATTTTGTCACGCCACCTGTGATATAATCCTGTTATTGACTTCTTGCTGCGAAAGACATTCAGTGACATGGTTCTTTCAACAAAGACATCACCGAAGGGTAAAAAAAAACTCACCAGATTGATATACTGAGTTCAGAAAGTAAACCCAAGTCAAGAAAATATATATATTCCATATTAAATGCCAAGTCTGTAGTTTTCATCATTTGATATTATGAACCAATGTTGAATTTGTGATACTGCCAAAGATACAGCACACACAAGGATACACAATGAACCTTGAGGTAGGAGGAGGCCATTCGACATATCATGCCTGCACTGCACCAACCCCAGAATCCATCACCCATCCACACACAAACTACCTGCAACAGGTCCTGAAAATATCCCCATTCCCTTATCTCCAATGCATCCAGGTACAGTGGCCTGCAAAAGTGTTCATCCCCTACCAATAATACCATATTTAGATGAACTAGGGCATGCCCGTACTATATATATATCTAAAATTATAGCCCCCCCCCTCTATTTACATGAAATGGTTTGGTCCATTCGCAAAGCCAAAGCGAACGGCTTGCGAGTAGGGTGACAATCCCCCCCCTCTATTTACATGAAATGGTTTGGTCCAAAGCGAACGGCTTGCGAGTACGGTGACAATCCCCCCCCCTCTATTTACATGAAATGGTTTGGTCCAAAGCGAACGGCTTGCGAGTACGGTGACAATCCCCCCCCCCCTCTATTTACATGAAATGGTTTGGTCCAAAGCGAACGGCTTGCAGAGTTTGGTAAAGAAATCGCCATAGCTCGGTAACTACTTGTCCGATTAATATGAAACCTTGAAAAGGCACATCCTCGGGTCCCCAGCAATATACCTGGCAAGTTTCAAGTATATCGGACCGGTAGTTGTCGAGAAACAGCGGTCGCATACACACACACAGACACACACACACACAGAGATTACTGGAATTATAGATAGATTACGAATTATGAAGAAACAATTTTTCCAAATGAACTTTTTTTATTCGCACCTGAAGAGATCAAATTAAACACTGTTATACTTGAAGGAGTTTACATGTCAGGGATACTGCAAACAATATGTACAAATCAAAATTCACCAGTTGCAAAAGTTTTCAGCCCCTTTGGTCAGTTCATGGTGGAAGCACCTTTTGCAGCAATGACTGATATGAGTCTTTTTGAGTCTGATTCTTCCAAATTTGCACAGCGAGATGGTGAAATCTTTGCCCATTATTCATGTGAAATTGCTCTAGTTCTGCCAAGTTTGATTGGAATCGTCGATGGACTGCTATCTTCAAGCCATAAATGTTCAATTGGGCTCAAGTTATGAGTTTGGCTGGGGCCACTCAATAACATTTATTTTCCTCTTATTCAGCCACTCCAGTGTGACTTTATCTTGTCCTGCTGGAATGTGAATCTCCTACCCAGTTTCAGATTAATGGCTGACTCAAGCAGGTTTTCATCAAGGATTCTCCTGTACTTTGCATTGCCCATTGCCACTTCTATACAGCCAACCTCGCCAGTCCCTGCTGATGAAAAGCAGCCCCATACCATGATGCTGCCACCACCATGCTTGACAGTAGGGTTTGTGTTGACTGGGTGATGTGCAATGGTAGGCTTGTGCCAGACATAAAACTTTGAATTTAGACCAAAAGTTCAATTTTTGTCTCATCTGAACATAAACTTTTCTCCACATATCTGCAGTATCATTAAGATGCTTTTTCGCAAACTCCATATGAGCTTTTTGATGCATCTTTTTCAGTAATGGGTTCTTTCTTGCCACCTGTCCATAGATGCCAGCTTTGTGAAGGGAACAGGATATTGTTCATTGATGAACACTGACCCCCATCTTGGACATAGAGCCTTGCGGATCTTTCCAAGTCATTATTGGATTTACAGTGATATCCCAAACCAGCTTCCTGCTTGCCAGGCTGCTGAGTTTGGATGGGATGATGCGTCTTCCACTTCTTAATTATGGATTTCACCGTACCCAAAGGGGTAATGAGTGACTTTGAAGTCTTCTCATAACCCTCTCCTGAACGGTGCTTCTCCACCACTTTAAGTCTGACTTCTTCGGAAAGTTCATTGGTCTTCATGTTTGCCTTGTTTGTTGACCAAGTGAGTATCACCTTAAAACTCCTTACATAAGTGGGAGAGTTTAATCTTTAAGTTAAACCACTGATTACATACAGGTGAATCCTATTACACATTTTTTTTTTAACCTTTCAAACAATTAATTTACACCTTAAGTGATTTATGGTTAATTAGGCAAAGGGTTTGAATACTTATGTAAATTAAAGTCATCTCAGTTTCTCTGTTAA
The DNA here is from genome assembly GCF_964187855.1 of Myxine glutinosa. NCBI lineage: Eukaryota > Metazoa > Chordata > Myxini > Myxiniformes > Myxinidae > Myxine > Myxine glutinosa. The sequence continues at coordinate 156,627,437 of NC_136263.1, read as the reverse complement.
TCAAACTTATTCACACTTTATCTGCATATTATACCTTTATCCTTTTGGAGGAGATAGTGAAGATTCTATATACAGTAATTTTGATTTGAAAGCATCATGAAATAAGCTCAGGTGGCATCAAAATGCGAAAACCTTAAAGGGGGATGAATACTTTTGCAGGCCATGGTACCCATCTAATTTAAATTTAAATTTATCCACCCCTTCCCTGCCAACACCTTTCCAGGGAGACCATTTCATGCATTAACAACTCTCCAACTGAAAGACCGCCTCCTTAAAACTGTCAAACTCTCATCTCCTTTACCTTCAGGCTATCGACCCTGGTTCTATCACTGTCCATTTAGCTGAAAAACTCAACTTCACATATCTTCTCCACACACTTCATTATCGTAAACATCTCAGGATGTTTCGTAATCACCTCCTTTCCAATGTATAAAGTCCTGTCTCGTTGAACCTTTCCTCATAGCTTAGTCTAGCTAGACCCAGTATCAATCTAGTAGCCTGACACTCTCTATGGCAGCTACATCCTTCCTTAAATGTTGTGACCAAAACTGAACACAATGTTCAAATTGAGGCCTCACTAAATTCCTATACAGTGTTAACTCTACTTCCTTTGATTTATAATTATCCCCTAAAAATACAATCTAAAACCCTGTTTGCTTTCCTGTACCTATAGATGCCTGGCACTGTGTTGTCTCCTAAACCCCCCCAAATCAAAAGGAGTCGCAAAGCGTCCCTCCCTTTATATAAGGGATCGTTTCTCTGTATGCAGCTTTAACATGGGGACTGAAAATGCGTTTCTCGGCTTCTACTGGACGAAATCGGCTGCAAATTTCAGAAGTAAATGCTTTGTACATTGAAGTAATATGTTCCAAATTTCAGCAACGTCCATTTATGCATTCTTGAAATATATTTAGAAAACCCTCAAAATCATGTTGGTGTCTGTCCATCCGTCCAAATTGTGTTGCCACTCATATCTCAAGGACTATACATTGAAACTAGCTGAAACTTGGAATATACATAGGCCAATAGGTCTAGTTAATGGCTTTTGAAACAAATTGCACCTAAGTGCTGTAGGTTTTGCTTTAAAATTAAATATTTATAAATATATAAAAATATATATACACACTTTATAACTCTTCCAAATATTATTACACAAATCTAACGTGCTGGCCAAATGGCCTAATGGATAAACATCAGACACCCCAGCTGGGGATTGTGGGCTCAAATCCCTCTGGCTTGAATTTTTTTTCCCCCTTACTTTTTCAATTTTTTTATATCGTCTTGAATAATGAGAAAATTAGCATCTTGTACAATGAGGAATGCATTTTGCTCGTATTTAAAACGTATTTATTATTAAACCTGAATTTCAGCATCATTATGAGTATTGTACCACAACAAATTGCTTATTGCATGGAAATCAAGGGAGGCACAAAAAGCGCCCTTTCCTTTTTTTGAGATGGTTTCTCTGTATGCAACTTTAACATGAGGACTGAAAATTCGTTTCTTGGCTTCTACTGGTAATATATATATATATATATATATATATATATATATATATATATATATATATATATATATATATATATATATATATATATATATATAGTTACATTTGTTGGGGGTAGACAATGATTACATTCGAGCCAGGCGGAATTTGTATCGGTAGTGTGCTCCGACTATCGTGAAGAAGAAGAAACCCCATGTATCATAAGTAGGAAATTTGTTTAGACCGGATGTCGTGTAAGCGTGTATCTTTGTCCCCATGAGAGGGGTGGGGTTATGTTAATTAGTTAGGGATTATGGGTAATTAATCCCATGTATGTAATGGCCTCTGTTATTTTCCTCTGTTCCTTATGACAATGCAGCACACACACCAACCAAGAAATCGCGCATTTATAACACGAAATATAAGCAACAGGAACAAGACGTTGAACAATACCGCTGGCACTGCCAGGCACGACATCACCACATCAAGCATTATTTTGTTATCGGCATTTCTTTAATAAAGGTCCGCCATTGGTTTGATCGCCTTGGAGTTAAAGCTCGCTTGGTCATCTGGGTCGCCCTGCGGTGTTCACTACAGGGCAGACACACAACTACATATATATATATATATATATATATATATATATATATATATATATAATATTAGGGTGGGCTTCAAAAAAGCAAAATGCAGATTTTCTCCGGGACATGGTCTATTTGTGTTCCTTTTGGTGTCAAAGGAAACCACACCAAATTTGAATGGAATCCAATAATATTTAGGGGTGCCACACCAGTGATGAATTTTCCCCCATGCAAAAATAGGAATTCCCATTTTTTGGGCTGTATATACACAAAATAAATACATAATTATATATATACATTAAATATAATATTAAAAATAAATATATAGTAAATATACATTAAATAATAAATATACATAAATACACATTATACATTATATATATACAATATATTATACATACAGTTTTGAGACTTCCTATGATCACTATCTGGGCAATTTTCATGCATGTTTTGTACAGGTTCCCGGGGTCAGGGGTACGCTTTTTTAGTGTAATATGTAGGCCTAACTTATTGACTGTGGCTCTTTTGTAGAGAGTGACCCTGTGGAGTAAGAATTAACAGGATTTTACCCACATTCTTGCTTATTTTGCAGATATGGCATGTGCTAGTACCAGTGTTTCATTGAAAACTCGGGCTCAGGATAATGTGTATCTCATTGGGTCCACTTCTGGAGATGCCATCAAAGGTGCCAAGCTCCAGACTGTGCATCAATCTCTTGTCCTGTTTTTCCATCACCTGAAGAAGGAGAATCGCACTGCCCGGGAGAGTGCAACCCTCACCATTGAAGAGGTTGTGAAGTTCTGGGAAAAAGCTCACCTACCTACAACGACGAAGCAGCACTGCATCCATCGTTTGGAGAGGCTATATGAAGAATGGAGGAGCCTCCAAAAAGGTGCAAAGCGGGGTGGTGCGACCCAAGAGAAAAAGGAAGCATCCTTCAAGGCCTCCTTGGAGAAGACGTTTGATCTTAGGCATGCAGATTCGGAGGCCATAATCACCAACCCTGAGGACAGGAAGTTTCTTCATGATCAATTCTCAGAGAGGAAGGCTTCAATGGGATCTGTAGACACTGTGTTGGAAGCAAAAACGTTCTTGTGTGTTTGAAAGATCAGCAGCCACGAGATGATTATCGTGAACTCCTAGAACTGACTGTCATCTACATGGGAGGAATCCCACCTCGTGGAATCCGGATCATGGCTCCAGGAGCAATGCACAGAGCCAGATGGATGGCAAAAGCACTATATTCACTACAGGTGTTCATGTTTCGGTCAGAGTTCCACTTGACACTTCGAGAGGCGAGAGAACTCCGAGCCTTCAACATTTTTGTCTGCCTTGTGTATGTACAGACTTGGTTTCAGGCTCCACAAGCTATTGAGGCTCCCCTGAATGACATTAACCTCTTCAAGAAGTTGGAAAAGTTTGAACAAATCAATCAGAAGATGGCTCAGGCAGCCTTGAAGGCACTTGGCCGCCACACGTGGTACATGAGCCCAGTACTAGTGGCATTTGCATTATTTGACACCAGAATTGACAAAGAAAGCAAGATCAATATGATTGAAGCATTGAAAAATGACGGTGAAAACCCCTCTCCAAAGAGACCAGCTATCAAACGAGGAACCGCCCTGTCAATCGCTGGCCTCATAACAAAACACACCAAGCATTTCTTCAGCATCCTAGGGACCCCAACTGATTGGATGGATAAGGATCCTGGTTCATGGGAGCAAGAAACCAGCTTTCAGGAAGCAAAGAAAGCCGCCAGTGGCTCAGTCGTGGTGAACGACAGGGCAGAAAGGGGTGTCGCATTGATACAAGACTACAATAAGCTCCTTACAAAGGATGAAGAGCAAAAGCAAGCTCTGCTCCAAGTTGTTGCTGCTCACAGGAAGATGTACCCCGATGCCAAGAAGGCAACAGTGGTGAAACAGGCCCAGAAATAGGAGTTACATTTCTCATTATATTTGGGTTTTTTAATATTATGTGATATGGTGTCTCTTCATTTTATGAACTGAACATTTGGATTGTTATCATTGAATTTGAGTTTTCATAGCAATATAGTGCTATTTGTGCAGCTATTGTAACTTGTGTTTGCGAGAATACAAAGAAAGTGAGTGGAGGGTGGATTTTCATAAAACAAACTTCTGGTTTTGCTTTCGATCCATATATAGAAAAGTTTTGTAGACACCTTTAGTTTGAAGGCTGATGTGGCACCCGTAAATAAAATCAGCTTGCTTTCATATTTGGTGTCTTTTCATTTTGGAACAAAAGGAACAACATAAAGCCATGTCCCAGTAAATATTTAAAAAAAATTATTTTGAGCACCACCCTTATATATATATATATATATATATATATATATATATATATATATATATATATATATATATATATATATATATATATATATATAATTATACAGACTTGGCATTTAATATGGAATATTTTTTTTGTGGGGGTGAACTTACTTTTCAAGATGTCTTAGAACCAAAAGTTCATTGGAATTATGTTGAAATTATTCTAGATTTTGTTAATGTGACCTTTAAAAGAAACAAAAGCCACATTTGACATTTCGAAACAAATAAATTGATCCTTGAAAGTGATGTAAACTGATATCGAACTCAATTCATGGACAGTACTGTGTTAAACTTCTGTACGTTTTCCAGAAGTATCTCTTCATTTTGCACATTAGCCAAAAAAAATTTCAACAAAAACAAAAGTTAAATTACGACTCGCATCACGGACAGTAAAGTTACAGTTCAGTACTTCGTGTAATGCCCACGAGCATTCAGGAGAGCACGTACACGTTGAGGCATGCTGTTCACGAGATTTGCCAACGTTTGGACAGGAATTGCTTGCCATGCAGTGACAATAGCCTGCTGCAATTCACGCACAGAGGTCGGCTGCTGGTCCAAGTGGTCAATTTGACGCGTTAATTCTGCCCACAAGTTCTCTATGGGATTCATATCCAGGGACATGGCAAGCCACTCCATATGCTCTACACCATGGTCAGCAAGAAAGTGTTGGATCATGCGAGCACGATGAGGCCGTGCATTGTCATCTTGGAAGACAAAGTTTCCTCGAAAGGCTGCACGAGCAAATGGAAGCAATGTTTCTTCCAGAATGGCCCTGTACTTGAACTGGTTCAGGTTTCCATTCAGAACAACCAGGTCAATTTTTCCCCCTGCATGAAAAGCAGCCCAAATGGTCACCCCACCACCTCCAGCTTGGACTCTTGGCAGTATACAATCTTTGTTGTAGGCTTCATGCACTTGTCTGCGCACTCGTACGCGGCCATCTTGACGATAGACCAGAAATCTAGACTGGTCACTGAAGATCACGTGATTCTAGTGTCCTGGCTGCCATTGACGGTGTTCTCTGGCCCACTGCAATCGGCGCTGGCGGTGTTGTCTGGTCAGGCGTTGCTTTCTCAGGGGACGCCTGGCACGATAGCCTGCTTGAACCAGTCGTTGGTTGACTAGCCTTCTGGATACAGGCACATTTGTCAGTTGCTGCCACTCATCCCTAAGCCGATTAGCTGACTTGGTACGGCCATTGCGGACTAACCGGTGCAGCTGGCGATCAGCCCTCCTTGTGGTTCTGCGGGGACATCCTGGCCTCGGTATTGGAGTAGGGACACCCCTCTGAGCATTTCGTTTCAGGATCTTTGACACCTGACCTTGAGTGATGCCATACTGCCGAGCAATAGCACGCTGTTTCATGCCGTAATTTCGTAAAGCCACCACTCCATGACAAACAGCATTGTCGAGTTGACGGACCATCTCCAGAGGAAGCTGCAATAACTTTTGGAGACATGCAGCAGTTGTTTTCCACTAACACAGAACGCATCAATCCTTGTATACCCAACTGTGAAGCCAATCATCAAATGCACCTGTCCGTACATTTTGCCACGCCACCTGTGATATAATCCTGTTGTTGACTTCTTGCTGTGACAGACAATCAGTGACATGGTTCTTTCAACAAATAAATCACCAAAGTGTAAAAGAAACTCACCAGATTGATATACTGAGTTAAGAAAGTAAACCCAAGTCAAGAAAAAAAAAATATTCCATATTAAATGCCAGGTCTGTATATATATATATATATATATATATATATATATATATATATATATATATACAGTCACGTGAAAAAGTAAGTACACCCCATGTAAAGTTTTGACTTTTTCAACATATTTCAACATACATCCATTTGATCTTCATTTCAACAATATTGATAGATAATGGTGATATAATAAAACAAATATAATGAAACATTTACATTTTGTAGTCCATTGTATAATTTAAATAAACATAATTGCAAATTTCGCATGTGGAAAAAGTAAGTACACCTCTACATTTATCACTACTTCAAATACCTAAAATTAGAATCAGGTGCACCAGCTCAGGTGCAAATGATTAGAACATCCTAAGAGAGGATTTGGAGGAACCTGTCTTATTTAAACCTCAGACATTTATTTTGGTTTGCTCTTTGTTGTTGAAGTGGGCGGCGTCACCATGCCTAGATCAAAAGAGCTCTCTGAGGCCTTCAGAAAGAAGGTTATGGATGCCTACGTGTCTGGGAAGGGATTTAAAAAGATCTCCAAACAATTTGAAATCAATCATTCGACTGTCCGGAAGATCATCTACAAGTGGAAAGATTCCAATCAACTGCCAACTTGTTCAGGCCAGGCCGCCCCAGCAAGTTCAGCCCGAGAGCAGACCGCAAGATGCTGAAAGAAGTCTCTAAGAAGCCCAGAATGTCATCACGGGACCTACAGGTAGCTCTTGCCACTGTTGATGTCAAAGTGCACGAGTCGACCATTAGAAAGAGGCTGCACAAATTTGATCTACATGGGAGGTGTGCCAGGAGGAAACCTTTGCTGTCCAGAAAGAACATCAGGGCAAGACTAAAGTTTGCCAATGAACACCTAGGCAAAGACCAGCACTTCTGGAACAATGTGCTCTGGACAGATGAGTCAAAGGCAGAGCTATTTGGCCACAGTACCAGAAGACATGTTTGGCGAAAACCAAAGACAGCATTTGACCACAAGAACCTGATACCAACTGTAAAGCATGGTGTTGGAAATATTATGGTTTTGGGCAGTTTTGCTGCATCAAGGCCTGGGCAGCTCACCATCATAGAATCCACTATGAATTCTTCATTGTACCAGAGGGTGCTTGAGGATAATGTGAGGCCATCTGTCGGAAAGTTGAAGCTCAACCGAAGGTGGACCTTGCAACATGACAATGACCCTAAACATACCAGTAAATCCACCAAGGAATGGCTGAAAAGAAAGAAATGGAGGGTTCTGGAATGGCCAAGTCAAAGCCCGGATCGAAATCCCATCGTGATGTTGTGGGGGGATTTGAAACGAGCTGTGCATGCATGAAACCCCTCAAACATTGCACAGCTGAAATAATTCTGCATGGAGGAGTGGGCAAAAATTTCTCCCAGTCGATGTCAGAGACTGGTAGACAGTTATAAGAAACGCCTACTTGAGGTTGTTTCTGCCAAAGGGTGCAATACCACCTATTAGAGCCAAGGGTGTACTTACTTTTTACACATGCGAAATTTGCATTTATGTTTGTTTAAATCATACAATTGACTACAAAATGTAAATGTTTCATGATATTTGTTATATTATATCACCTTTATCTTTCAATATTGTTGAAATGAAGATCAAATAGCTGTGTGTTGAAATATGTTGAAAAAGTCAAAACTTTACATGGGGTGTACTTACTTTTTCACGTGACACTGTATAATGTATATATATATATATATATATAAACACACAGACTTTATATATTGGCCCTTCAAAATATTGGAAAAAAAATTCTGACATGCTGGCTCAATGGACGTTGGTGGTAGGGTCTGGTTGGGTGCCCTGCGGTATGGAGACCCTCATATAAAGGGGCCTTTTCTATGCCCCTGGCATTTTACCCAAGAATGTCCCTTCTTTTCTCTAGTTTGCGACATGGCACATCCCACATAAAGGGGCCTTTTCTAAGCCCCTGGCATTTTTGACAAGATGCATTTTAAATACGAACAAAATGCATTTGTTCATGGTGCAAGACTTTATTCAAGACCATATAAAAGACTTGATAAAGTAAGGGAAAAAACAAATTCAACCCAGACAGGATTTGAACTGACAATCCCCAGCTTGGGAGTCTGATTCTTTATCCATTAGTTCAGTTCAGAAAAGTTCATATAAAGGGGCGCCCTACATCTAGCAAAAAAAAAAACATTTACTTCTTCATGCAGCTGTATGAATCAAATTGGCACCCCTTTATATGAACTTTTCTGGAGCAATTCTTGGTTCCTCCTCAGAACACAAGGGTAGCCCAGCATGCACATGAGATTTTTTGAATGCCCCTTATTTTCTATTGTTTGGCATTTTCTACAAGCTATGGAATGTCTCCTTTTCTATACTTTGCCACATGGCACATACCCTTATATAAAGGGGCATTTTCAATGCCCCTGGCATTTTACCCAATAATATATTACCAATCCCAGATCCTTCTCCTGTATGACACGCTGCCATATTGTCCCTTGCATTATGCAATCACTTTCAGGATTAAATAAAAAATTAAAATATGTAAACAAGAAATATGTCGAGCATGGCATGATACTTTTGAAATCCCTAAAATAAGTTGTTGACCTTTGGCCTATGTTTACCTTTTGGCATCAAAAAGAATTGGTGGTTGAATTCAGTGATCTGATATGCAAATCCTCTTCAAATTTCAAGTCAATCGGATGAAAATTGAGGATTTGAGAAATTTCACTGATGTTGCTGACGTTTGGCCTGTGTTAACCTTTTGGCATATGTTGACCTGATAAATTATAATTTGTGGTTCAATTCAATGATCAAGTATGCAAATCCTCTTCAAATTTCAAGTCAATCAGATGAAAACTGACAATTTTAGAAATTTGGCCTATGTTAACCTTTTCACCTTTAGACCTCAAAATAATTAGTGGCTGAATTCAGTGATGGGATATGCAAATCGTGTTCAAATTTCAAGTCAACCGGATGAAAAGTGAGGATTTTAGAAAAATTGTGACCTGTGAGGTACTAGATCGAGTCTCGACTAAGAGCTAACACATTAATCACAAAAAAAACATAAACAGACACATAAAACATATAATGAAGGGAGTGGGAGACAATATGGGGGGTGGGGGGGGGGGGGGGAGAGAGAGAAGCACACAACAACAGTAGAGAACAGGGAACTGGGAGATCTGTGGGAGGGAGAGGGTTTGGGGGGGGGGGCAGGGGAAGGGGAGGGGAGGTATAAAACAAATGGACAGTGCAAGGACTTCCAGGAAAGAAGTTGGTATTTCAAAAAAGACGATCTGGGGTGGATTTACATGGGTAGTAAAGATCAAGATTTTGGATGGGGGATGATAAGAGATGGTGGTGAACAGCTGTTTTAACGACCTGGAGGGAGGAGTGGGATTGAAGAGAGTGAGGGAGTTTGTTCCAGAGGTGGGAGAAAATAGGAATGAAAGAGTGAAGGTGAGCAGAGAGTCTTGATTTGGGCAGTTTTACCAGAAGAGGGTTTCTGGCAGATATTGTGCGACCTGAAGGAATATTTGGGGGACAGAGCACAGACAGAGCTGGGGAGCTAGGCCGGAGAGGAGTCGGTAGAAGACAGAAAGACCACCTACGTGCCTGTTTGTATTGACATACAGACAAACAAACAGAATAACGCACAAGACCAACCAATATACTGTACTTGAAAAATCTTCGATTTTCGCAAGTAATAAAAGCATAGCTATGTACATTAGCTCTCAAATGGTTTACATAAAATATAGACCCGAATTATGTCATAATGTTTTCCACTCGGATTAATTTGCAGGTCATGTATGATCAAGCATTCAGTAGCATTAAAATATCTGGTGTCCACATCCATGCCACAAAAATATATAACAATGCACAATGCACATCATTTGTGATGTCATCAAAATAGTGTTTTGATTTATGCTCATGTTCACTCGGCATCTTTTATTTTTTGAGCTGTTCCGCAAAACATTACATTCTCAAATGTATATTTGAGAATGCTGCAAATTTTGACCTGGACCTTTAGTTTGTAAACCACAAAAAAAAAAAAAAAACACCTTTAGAGGCCATTTTTCCCCGCAAGCGGGGGTTGGCCTTTTTCGGGCACCGTGGTTGTTGTTGTTTTTTGGTCCCCCTTTTTGAAGCAATGTTTTACGGCCGGATGCCCTTCCTGCCGCCAACCCTGTTTGTCGCCTTTTACAACAACGCAGGGAATTTCCAGTGAACTGGTACTCAATTTGCCAACCTCAGAAGGAATGATAGGCTGAGTCAACCCTCCCTGGTGTTAATTCAGCGATCGACCGGGATTCGAGCCCACGATCCTAGGATCCTAAGCTGGCACCCTAGCCGCGAAGCCAACGCCAAGCTTGTAAACCACAGATAAACAATTATTTTGTGTATATAAACAATCTTTCTTGGGCTGTTTTTGCTAAGCTTATTTTGAATTTTTAGAACAGAACTTTTCTCTTACCTTTCGTGTGAGGTTTCGTTTGAGTTCACTCTTTGCTTCCTTCTCTTCTTCTGAATTTCTTTCTGAAAGAAGTCCACAAGTATAAATGTCAGATATGTCAATCTCCTGGCACCTTTACCTTTGTTTCCATTCGGGATTTTTTAAATTTTATTTTGAACATGCTGAACTTTTGGTTTCAACATTAAGAAGGCATTATCTTGGTTACCAAACCAAAAATGATGACAGAGGCTAAGACTATTTTCTTAGGACAGAATAACTAGGTGTTGGTCGTTATGGTTTCTGGTTGAAATGTCATTCATGTTTGTGGCTTGAGTATCACTACTCACCTTTCAAAATGTTCCTTTGCTTAAGTTCGTTTGCAGACGGCCTTTGGCTGAGATGTCTGAGGGGGTGAAGGAGTGGGGGGGGGGGGGGGGGGAGGGGGAGCATGGAGGAGGGGAGGGGGAGGAAGGGTAAATCAAAGGGATCAGACAATTTCTCAACACGCCATATTGAGCATACAGCAACAAAAAATTAATGTATTTATTGTGTGTGCAATATGTTCGGGTAATGATTGGTTGCTGTTTGACTTAAACATTACAAGTCTCCATCGATGATCTAATGATTTGAAAACATTTATTTTTACGATGACATATTTGCTTGATCGTCTTCCATAAGCCATTTCCAAACATCAGTATGAGCCATTTTTGATTCGTCATTTAATCATGGGCCATTTACTTATTACCTCGGCAATTTGGTGAAATGTTTAAACTTTTCACAACTTTTTAGGTCATCTCATCTCGATTCTCGTTAAGATGAACTTATAAAATGGGTCGTCATGTCCGGATGTCTGTCCCTCCGTTTGTCTGGTCGGCCGTCCATTACCTTTTTGCTATTCTTGCTATTCCTCCCTTATCAATCAGCTGATTGTGCTGAAACCTGACACATGAATACAAGAGAGTAGCCCACACAAACGCTGAGGCTTTGAATTTTCGATTCCAGATCATGGGGACTCCCAAGGGGTAGGAGGGTTAACCTGCCCCCCCTCGAACTTCGAATACATATTCGTCCCGTATTCAAAAACCGATTGCTTAAAAATCCCCGATCCAGCCCTTATACTCGATGTTCCACAGGATCACTCAGTCTTAGATTTTCCTCTTAGTATTTTTTGAATTTGGATCATGGGGGCTCCCAGGGAGAGTGGGGGTGTTACATTATAACATGGGGGGTGTTGCCCCTGAAACTTCGGATCACTCCTTATCCCTTATTTACCAACTGATTGTTCTGAAACCTGATATAGCCCTTCTACTCGATTGTCTGTTGGATCCGTCGGTCATAGTTTTTTTTTCAATTTCGGATCAGGGGGCTCCCAGGTGGTTTCTCTCTAATCAGCAGATGTCTGAAGTACACAACCTCAGGAGATGACCGTCAGCTCACTCGGGTCTATTTCTGTTATAACATGCTGTATTGGCCAAACTTCACTCCTCACCCACCCCACCCTCACCCACCCTCATACAAAATATGCAGTTGAACATTGCATCCACAATTTAATACCATATTGCTGGAGCACCCTTATAGTTGTTAAAACTTGTGCCAAAGAAATATTGGTTCCACAAAATTAGCACAGACATGAGTCAGCTTGTCAGGAATTTCACATTTTTGCAAACGTATTCATGTGGAAAAAAAACAATGTTTTTCGAGAAGGAAAGAACATTGTATTATCTTCTAAATAACAGATATGTTTCATTCAGTGCTCGTGTCATTTAATTGTCATACAGAGATGGCTCCGAAGTGTCCATGATGCTATGAACAAAACTACAACAGCACTCGGTAGAGCGCATACATCCGCCAAGCTGAGCAGTTTATGTTTTGTATCGCACTGATAGGCCAGATCTTGATCCGGACCTGAACCAAGATCTAATTGACTTGTTCTTGTAATCTAATCTAATCAATCCACATAGTTTTGTCATAATCGGTCCATAACTTTTTAAAATATCATCATTATATATATATATATATATCATTTTTGGCCTCATCTGTTAATTGTGAGGAATCACTTAAATAAAGAAAAAATTGTTTTATCCGGATTCGGATCTTCACCAAAATCGAATCGATTGACCTTGTCACACACCCAACCTGTCCACCAAGTTTAGTCCGAATCCGTCCACAACTTTTTGAGATATCGTGATCTACATGGCTTTTCCCCTATATCGTAATGGTGTAGAATGACGTAAAAAAAATCTAGTATGCCGATCCGTATCTTCACCAAAATGGAATCATTTCATCCTTGTCACACACCCAACCTTGCCACCAAATTTCGTCCGAATCTTTCTCCCGTTTTGAGATAACCTGTTCACAAACAAGTAGACAAGAAGGCGTCAGGCGGTAGGTAGCCTGACAGGTATGACGAAAATTGTCACTGTCACCTTCACCTTTGACCTACATCGTCAAAAAACATTGACAGCCTCACGTTTTCCTTCAGAACCATCTGGTAAAGTTTGACGAAGATAGCTGAAAGCATTCACGAGTTATCACACTCACAGACAGACAAACAAACAAACAAGAAGACGTCATGCAGAACACGATACTTGCAAAATCCGCCCCCAACCCCCAAGAAAAAAAATTCCATTGATACAGCAAATTGTCCATTTCATCAAGATTAAAATTGACAATCTTGATCAAAGCTCAGGTCAACAGGAAGAAAAGTGACGATTTTTCAGACGAAAAATGATGATTTTGTAAAATTTACCTTGAGTTAACCTTTGACCTTTTGACCTCAAAAATATTTAGTTTCCCTATTTAGTGACTCAATGTGCAAATGCTGTTCAATTTTTAAGTCAATCGGATGAAAATTGAGGATTTTAGAAAGAGCCTGGTGCTTAATTGGCTTGGCGGTTAGGGTGCCGGCTTGGGATCCTAGGATCCTGGGTTTGAATCCCGGTCGATCGCTCAATTAACACCAGGGGGGTTGACTCAGCCTGTCATCCTTCCGAGGTCGGCAAATTGAGTACCAGCTTGCTGGGATGAATGATCGTGGTGTGTACCACGGTTTAGAATAGGTACACCGTATTCCCGCGCATCATAAGAGGCGACTAAGGGTTGGCGGCAGGAATGGCATCCGGCCATAAAAACACTGCCTCAAACAGGGAACCATGATTGTCATGGGGCCCGCAAGGCCAACCCTCGCTCTAGCGGGGAAAATGGCCTTAAAACGATCATTCATTCATTTCATATTAGAAACTTGGCCTATGTTGACCTTTTGGCCAATGTTGACCTCAAAAATAGTTGGTGGTTGAATTCAGTGACCATTTATGTAAATCCTCTTAGAATTTCAAGTCAATCAAATGAAAATTGGTGATTTTAGAAATTCTGCCTATGTTGACCTTTTGGCCTATGTTCACCTAAAATATAATTTGTGGTTGAATACAGTGACCAGATATGCATGTCATCTTCAAATTTCAAGTCAATTGGATGAAAATTGAGGATTTTAGAAATTTGGCCTATGTTGACCTGAAATATACTTGGTGGTTGAATCCAGTGACCAGATATGCAAGTCATCTTCAAATTTCAAGTCAATTGGATGAAAATTGAGGATTTTAGAAATTTGGCCTATGTTGACCTTTTGGCCATTGTTGACCTTTTTGGTCTATGTTGACCTCAAAAATACTTGGTGGTTGAATTCAGTGACCAGATATGCAAGTTCTCTTCAAATTTCAAGTCAATCGGATGAAAATTGAGGATTTTAGAAATTTGGTAAAGTTTGTGACCTTTGACCTATGTTGACCTTTTGACCCCAAAAACAAAAGGCTTCTTGCTTTTGACCAACTCTACGATTTGGTGAAGTTTCGTGAAGATCGGTTGAAAATTTGTGACCTGAAGGCCGGTGACAAACAAACAAACAGACAGACAAACAGACAGACAAACAAACAGACAGACAGACAGAACCACAAACGCAAACGACCAATATACTTGAAAAATCTTCGATTTTGCATGTAACAAACAAACATACAAACGAGACTGATGATATGACAGTGATTAAAATTTTTCACAGACGGGTGAAAACATAAAGTCACCTGAAAAAGTAAGTACACCCCATGTAAAGTTTTGACTTTTTCAAAATATTTCAACATACAGCTATTTGATCTTCATTTCAACAATATTGATAGATAACGGCGATATAATATAACAAATATCATAAAACATTTACATTTTGTTGTCCATTGTATAATTTTAAAAAGCATAAATGCAAATTTCGCATGTGGAAAAAGTAAGGACACCCCTACATTTATCACTACTTCAAATACCTAATATTAGAATCAGGTGCACCAGCTCAGGTGCAAATGATTAGAACATCGTTAGAGAGGATCTTGGAGGAACCTGTCTTATTTAAACCTCAGACATTTAGTTTGGTTTGCTCTTTGTTGTTGAAGTGTGCGGCATCACCATGCCTATATCAAAAGAGCTCTCTGAGGCCTTCAGAAAGAAGGTTATAGATGCCTACGAGTCTGGGAAGAGATTTAAAAAGATCTCCAAGCAATTTAAAATAAGATTCCAAAGGAGAAGATTCCAAACAACTGCCAACTTGTTCAGGCCAGGCCCTTCCAGCAAGTTCAGCCCGAGTGCAAACCGCAAGATGCTGAAAGAAGTCTCTAAGAACCCCAGAATGTCATCACAGGATCTACAGGTAGCTCTTGCCACTGTTGATGTCAAAGTGCACGAGTCTACCATTAGAAAGAGGCTGCACAAATTTGATCTACATGGGAGGTGTGCCAGGAGGAAACCTTTGCTGTCCAGAAAGAACATCAGGGCAAGACTAAAGTTTGCCAATGAACACCTAGGCAAAGACCAGCGCTTCTGGAACAATGTGCTCTGGACAGATGAGTCAAAGGTAGAGCTATTTGGCCACAGTACCAGAAGACATGTTTGGCGAAAACCAAAGACAGCATTTGACCACAAGAACCTGATACCAACTGTAAAGCATGGTGGTGGAAATATTATGGTTTGGGGCAGCTTTGCTGCATCAGGGCCTGGGCAGCTCACCATCATAGAATCCACTATGAATTCTTCTTTGTACCTGAGGGTGCTTGAGGATAATGTGTGGCCATCTGTCAGAAAGTTGAAGCTCAACCGAAGTTGGACCTTGCAACATGACAATGACCCTAAACATACCAGTAAATCCACCAAGGAATGTCTGAAAAGAAAGAAATGGAGGGTTCTGGAATGGCCAAGTCAAAGAGCGGATCTAAATCCCATCGAGATGTTGTGGGGGGATTTGAAACGAGCTGTGCATGCAAGAAACCCCTCAAACATCGCACAGCTGAAAGAATTCTGCATGGAGGAGTGGGCAAAAATTTCTCCCAGTCGATGTCAGAGACTGGTAGACAGTTATAAGAAACGCCTACTTGAGGTTGTTTCTGCCAAAGGGGGCAATACCACCTATGAGAGCCAAGGGTGTTCTTACTTTTTCCACATGCGAAATTTGCATTCATGTTTATTTAAATTATACAATGGACAACAAAATGTAAATGTTTCATGATATTTGTCATATTATATCACCTTTATCTGTCAATATTGTTGAAATGAAGATCAAATAGCTGTATGTTGAAATATGTTGAAAAAGTCAAAACTTTACATGGGGTGTACCTACTTTTTCACGTGACTGTAACCTCCATCCACTTTCTGTGATGGAGGTAAGCATATTGCTACATTATAACATGGGAATACAAAACCAAATGTACAATCAACTTAACTGCACAGATCTTACGGGTAGGATTTTTCTTTTTCTTCCCTTTCATGGCAACCGTTGGTCCGATTGACACAATTTCCACCATCTTATGCGACTACACGTTTAATTTTTTAAATGATAATTATGACGTCATCAGTCACGTGGTATGGGCGCCATCTTGGAAAATACCAAAAATGCTATGGACGTGATACCAAAAAAGGAAAAGGAAGGAAGGTTCGTGTGTGGATACATGGGCACATGTGGCAAAAAATGCCAACTTGTGACATTAGTTATCTTCGCACAGAGGGCAGGATCACACAGGTATCCTTTGTTGTCGATTAGCCATCACAGCAACGATTGTTATTCCCATCTGCAAAGCGCCAGGTCTTGTATGCAAGTAAATATTAAAGGTGGCAGAGAGATCCTTGAAAATATTTGTCATGTTGTTTTGCTATTAATCTCACCAGTGACTTAAAGTTGATGAAACCATTCAATATGTAGTCTTTATGATCATAAGTTATCTGCCCAATTAAATTGGAGAATTTTGGCAACATGACAGGAAGTCCATGTTTTAAACAAATTGTCAAATATGATTAGTACAAGTAAGTTACTGGTCCATTTAAGTTAAGGTAGCTAAGAAACACCATGCATGCTTATTTATTTTAATGTTGGACACCAGCAGAATACTTGGCTCAAAGTATTCTGCTGGTGTCCAACAAACACCGATCCACCATAATCGGGTTAATTGTTTCCGTAAAATAGCTGTCTTTTCCAGTTTTGTTAATTACTGTAAAATACAGTAAGTCTCAGGTACATCAAACAAACAAGGAATATTATTACAGGTCTACAGGTTACAGGTCTTCCAATGACACAGTACGTATAGGCCTCAGGCTTCATGCCTCACCTTCAGGCCGCTTCGGACAAATTAGCCCAGGTTTTTAGATACAGAAGTATTGTTTTTGTAATAATAATAATAATAATAACGTTAATAATAATATAGTAAATATAATCATAACACTGCAATCCCTTTGTCGTGACTGCAAAGCTACTGGATTGAAGCGGTGTATGGTTGGTTCATTGTTGACTCCAAACCAGTGTCTCAATGCAATCTCCATTTCCATGGTGACAGACACCTTAGACTTAGAGCCTTACAGTACTTCAAAAAAAAATTATATTTACATTATTTGTTAAATGGTATCCTCAACCAGGTCATACAATCCTCTTCATCTAAATTATCAAACAAGCCCGACTACGCCGCTGTTAGACTTTCGGTCTTGTTTGTTTACAAGTGTTCTCTGCAAGCTTTTCTTTGAGCAAAATCAATAAATTTTAGAGTTGAACACAGCGCAGTGATCAAAGACTGAGTAATAGAATGAGTGGAATGAGTAATAAAAAGGCTACATAAGCGTTGAGCACAAACCGTGTGAGTTCGGTGCCGATAATCCTCTTGGCCTGCTGCCACCCATCACGGGGAAGTGACTGTGTGCCACCTTTATGTGCCTTGTTGCCCAAATAAATTGCCAGAGAGTCAGTCCGGGCAATCTTGTTCACAAAGTCTGCGATGGTGGAGTTGATGACATAACAATAAAGATAGTCACAAAATAAAAGACATTCAAAATAAAATCAATAACTCTTCGTCATTTAAACAGTAAATCAAGAACTTGTGTTCATTCATGTTGTGAAATAATCTGAATTATGATCACCAATTCAGTGGCTTGGCATTGGAACCCAGTTAACAAAGTTATAATCAATTAAAAACTATTTATGAAACGTTTTGCAATTTTTGCAGGAATAGAGAGTTTAGGGTCTACTCTACTACCAATGCATTTACTTTAATACCAGTAAACTGCATAGAGAAATAGTTGTTTCTCTACCTGACAGCCTGAAAGGGAATGAGATGCCGTGTCACATGCCCTGATGTTACCGGCGACAAGCAGTTGTTAACAAGCAGTTAACAGAAATATAAAAAAATGTAGAACTTGAGTTCCTGAAAAGCGCTTCTCTCGAAGGATAACCATGTGACAATTCCTAAAATCTTTAAGGAGAGTTTAAGTAGTAAAGAGTGGGACAAGCTGGGAATGCGTAGTTATTCAACATTTCTCTCGTATCAAATACATTCTAAATTTATAGAACAAACTCTGCTGAGCTTTGATGGAGTCAAGGTCTCCTGCTGAATGTTGTGTCCAGATATTTTTAATCAGTCTTTTGGGAAGTGAAATAAGCTAATCCCTGAACCCCTTTGCTGTTGCATTTGCACCCACAAGCTGCGGAAAAGACCATCTTGCCAAATAATTATCCGCTATGCAAGCACACCTCATTTACATTGATGCCAGTTGTTTTATTTGCCCGTTGTTGCTGACATCAAACATTTTATCATTGGTGAATGCTTCCAGAGAATATGCATGTTTATATCGAGTATAGCAGAGAAAGATGTCCTTCTCAGGAATAGTGGGGCAAGATGCAGGCATCCCCTCTTGCATCCCTCCTCTCCAGACAGACACCTCCTCCCTCCTCTCCCCATAAAAAATCTCCATGGTCCTGGATATATGTTCAGCATCATGAATACCTGCACTTGAGCCCTCTCACTTGATAGTACAGCAGGCAATTTCAAATCAAACAAGAAAGACCAATCAGAGATTGCAGACCCTCGCTAGAACGTGTTTGTGAGGTGTATTTTGTGTGGCGTTTTTGTACATTCTTCCATTATTTTGTACAACCCCACTTTCATCAGGCACACATGGCTCATGACGTCCTCTTTATAAAACTAAATTCAGTATTGTATTTTAAATATATACAAGTCAGGAGACAACGATGGTTCACGAGCGAGCTGTATTCAATGACAAAGGACGGACTATAACCGAAACAGGCCCGGACAGGCCAGGCCCGGAAATGTCAAAACAAAGGTTACTGACCTTGAAATGAGATAGAAAAGAATGTATAATCAGTTATGAGGTTAGTTAGCTACACAATACCGAAAATTTGGTGAAAAAGGAAATGAAAAAAAAAAATCGAGCACCGTGGGGCTGGCTAGACACATGACATTGGCCTAACCAAATATCGAAACCCCTGTCAGATTCCACCAACTTCCTCGGAGAAGATGTAGCTTGAACTCGATTACCCCCTAAAAAGACATCTTTTCCGGGCGTGGCTCCGCTCACTCTCGGCAGAACACAACTAGATCATGATATCAACCTCCCACCCAAGTTTCATCAAGATTGGATGATATCATCGGGTAGTTATGCTGCGGACAGACAGACAGAAAGACACACACACAGACAGACAGACACACATACATGACGAATGTAGTGGTCACTTGATAACTCGTGAACCAATATTTAAATGAGGCTGTCCCAGGGGTCTTTTGAGTCCCGGGGTCTTTTGCATCCTTAAATATTGATCGGTGGACCTTAAATACCTGCACACACCTCTGGGTTGTCTAGTCTGGGTTTGAATCTCAGCCCAGCTACAAACTGTTGTTAAACCGGGTGTCTTGTCTGCTATCATTGATCGGTGGACCTTAAATATCCCACGGTGTCTTTTGCGAGGAGCAGGTGAGCTATTGCCAGCAACCTGACCAAGTTACAAAATTCCTGCCCTATCACTGTGAAGGTAAAGGCACACCACTTAGTATAATCCTTCCCATGGAGCTGCTTTTGCAGCATTGAATCTGCCTTTGGTCAGAACACCAGAAGGAAGAAAGACCTCCATACACTCCTGTAACAATTGCAAAATGGCTCATCAATCCTACAGCAATTTTACCAAACCTTCTACATAGTTATTTTCGATTCATGAACAGGATTAAATAATTAAATCGATACATGTGGGAAAATTACATGCCCAGACCAGGAATGGAATCCTGTTCATTAATCTAATTGCTTCACTACGCCCCCAGTGGTGTCTATAATAGAGGACATGGATTTGTCCCCCCATTGGAGGAAGGCCCTCTCGTGTTCAGCTCCTATGGTTGGCAGCGAGTGACCCGGAATCATTGACGGAAAGAGTGTGGCAATCATATGTGTGGGAAAATTGGATGCTCAGTCAGGGTCACCCAGATAGCTCAGATGGCAGAGCGAGCACTGGTACCGTTTTCCAGAGGACTTGGATTTGATTCCTGGTCTGGGAATGTATTTTCCCACATCTATCAATTTAATAGTTATTTTCGTAAGAGAAAGTATCTGTCTTCCATGAGCCTAGACTTTGTACACGAAATAGAAACCAAGGCTTAAATAATTTAACTGAACACATATAATGTGTTAGAAGTTGACACTTATACGTATAATGTATTAGAGTAATTACACCAAGTAACAGATTGATGAAAGTCATGGAACAGTTTGTACAAGTGTAGTTTTACTTAATAAAATCAGTAAATTACATGTACATGGAAATGTTCTTGATGATGACGAGATGAAATAATGATGAATGAAAGTTAATCAAAATTACCCTCTTTTTTTTTTAACTTGTAAAACGAATGGATATCAGTTTGCAAAAGAGGCGGCCATTGCTAAAAAAAAAAAAAAAAAGGCAACTGAATAAGCCCTAAATTGTTTATGTGAGTTTGGAATCGTTGTCTAGATTATAAATCAAACCTTGAATAAGTCATAACTTCACCGATAGATTGATGAATGACAGACAAAACATCAAGTTAGGCCAAAGTAAGGTCGACAAATAATGGATCAAATCAACACCACACATTAATCGAGGTATGCTAACCACCACAGGAAGGAAGGAGAAGTTGACATTTAGAGTGTTAACTCACAGTAATGTCATTAACCCTTCCTCTTTTTCTCCGATGGACAAAGGGTAATTGGCTGAAACATCTGCCTCACCTTGCTTTTCACAGCAGTTAACATACATTTATTTATTTTCAGTAACTTTGTTTTTATTGTCAAGGTTGTACGAAACAAATTTTGTCAAATAGTTTTTTTTGTTTTTTTTGTACACAAGTTCGAAGCTCGTGAAAAAGCTAACATTAATCACACAAAAAGTCAAACCGACACAAACCGACACATAAAACACAAAATAAGGGGAGCGGTAGACAAGATGGGGAGCGAGGGGGAAGGACACAAACACAACATTTGAGAGCAGGGACATCAGGAGATCTGTGGGAGGGAGAGGGCTTGGGGGGAGGTGGGAGAGGTATAAAACATATGGACACTGCAAGGACTTCCAGGAAAGAAGTTGGAATTTCGAAAAAAGTGTATCTGGGGTGAATTAGCGGGGGTAGAAAAGATCAAGGTTTTGGATGGGGGAAGATAAGAGATGGTGGTGAACAGCTGTTTTAAAGACCTGGAGGGAGGAGTGGAATTGAAGAGAGTGAGGGAGTTAGTTCCAGAGGCGGGAGAAAAGAGGAATGAAGGAGTGAAGGTGAGCAGAGAGTCTTGATTTTGGCAGTTTATTAGAGGTTTGCAGGCAGATCTTGTGCGACCTGTAGGAATATTTGTGGGGCAGAGCCCAGAGAGAGCTGGGGGTAAAGGCCAGAGAGGAGTCGGTAGAAGACGGAAAGACCACCAACCAGTCTGCGGTGAGTAAGTGAAAGGCCCTCGGAGTTAGCTTCATCGCGGGAGATACCAATGATTCTGAACGCTTTGGTTTCAACAGCGTGAAGACGAGCTAGGTGTGAGGCAGGAGCACCAGCCCAGAGGGGAGAGCAGTATTCCATTGAGCTGCAGATGAAAGACTTGTATGTGGTGAGGAGCTCAGGTGTGCCAAGGAAGGACTTCGCACGACGGAGGATGCCCAGTCGGCCACTGGCTTTAGAGGCCAAATTTGAAATGTGGTTTTCCCAGGAAAGATCATGGCAGATAGTGAGACCCAAAAGCTTGAGTGACAGAACTTCTTGGAGAGGATTATTCAGAAAGTGGATGGGAGGGTTGTCCAGTCGGTCTTTTCGGAGAGACATCATAAGAGTGTGAGATTTGTCAGGATTGAAAGACATGTTCCACTTGTTTGCCCAGTCTGTGATTTTGTCCAGGTTTGCAAAGAGTGAGGAGGCTGCAGATTGCTGATCTGAGGGATGAGGAATGGTTCATCAGAGAGTAGCGTCATCAGCAAAGAGATAGAGAGGATTTTCAAAAGAGTCAGAGAGATCATTGACGAAGACCAGAAAAAGCACAGGGCCCAGAACACAGCCTTGGGAACTCCAGCCTGAACAGGAAGAGGAGGTGAGAGAAACCCATTCAGGGCCACATGTTGACTACGACTAGAGAGGAAGTCCGCCAGCCATGCGTGGAGATTTCCATGGATACCAAAGGAGGAGAGTTTGGTGAGCAGAGTGGGGTGCCAGACCGTATCGAAGGCACGTGATATGTCAAGGGAGACAGCTTTAATTTCCTGTTTGGCATTGAGGACGTCCATCCATTGTTGAGAAAGCAGAAACAGCATGTCCAGAGTAGAGTGACCTGGTCTGAAACCAAATTGATGATCAGAGATCAAGCCATTGGAGAAGAGGAAAGATTTCATATCTGAAGCAATGATGGATTCCATGACTTTGCTGATAATTGGGAGAAGGCTGATTGGTCTGTAGTTGCTAGGATCTGTTTTTGCACCTTTTTTGTGCAAAATACAAACCTGTTGGCTGTGCACACCTGTTGGCTGATTTCCAAGCAGATGGCAGATGCAGATGACTTTGAGCAAAAGAGAGGGTGAAGAGAACAGAGAGAGGGAGTGAAAGAGCGGAAGAACAGGATTTTAGGACCCGTGGGCTGATGCCATCAGGTCCAGTTGCAGAATCAGAGTCGAGGGTTGACAGAAACTTTTCCACCTTGTCAGGAGGAAAGGACAGAGTCCTGGAGCAGCTGGGTACGACTGGGTACGGTGGGTACAGAGAGGGATGGGTTTGGGACACAACATTTAGAGGCAAACACAGAGTTGAGGCATTCAGCTTTTTCACGTGCGGATTCAGCTGTGTAGCCATTTGAGGTGAGAGAGGGGATGGAGGGGGAACAAACACCAGAAACAGATTTGACCAAATGCCACCAGGATTTGGAAGAGGGAGACAGATAAGAGAGTTCGGTCTTGAGAACGGAGAGATATTGTTTCCTGGCTCTCCTGAGGGTGGACACACACTTGTTTCGGGCTTTGTGAAAGGAAATGAAATATCCTTCCGTTGGAGTTGCTTTCCAGGAGACGAAGACAAGTTGTTTCTGGGCAGCAGCCTCACCACAAGATCCCGTGTACCATGGATTGGAGGAAGGGTATGACAACTGAAGACGAGATGGGATAAATCTGTGCATGAGAGAGAGCAATTTACTTTGGAAGAATTCCCAGGATGAGTTGATGTCAGAGGCGGTAGAGATGGGAGACAAGTCCAGATGATTGATGGCTGCTTGAAGACCGTGCCAGTTGGCCTGAGTGAAATGCCAGACTCGTCGATGCTGAGGAGGCTCTCTGAGAATGGTCAGAGAGATGTCCACTTTAACAAGCACGTGATCAGATGAGCCGATTGGAGCAGAAGAAGAGTAGCAGACATTTTCAGGGAAGTTAGTCATAACCAAGTGCAGAAGAGAAGATGCTCCGTTGACTGAGATTCGGGTCAGGAAATTGGCAGATTGTGTCAGTCCCAGTGAGTCGCAGAATTCCTTTGCTGAGGAGCCATGGCTGGTGAGACAGGTACCCACACCCAGCCAACTGGCATGGTGACAATTGAAATCACCACATATGAGGAAGGGAGAGTTAGGATGGGTAGATGGAAGTTGGTCCATATTATCAGACAGCGAGATGTAGATGGAGTCATCACTGTTTGGTGGACGGTACAACACACATATGAACAAAAGGTGGGAGCGAAGGGGAAGCCGTATCCAGAGGTATTCCTGGGGGTGAGGTGGAGAGAGGGCAGTGCAGGGCGAGCGAGTTTTTTTTTCAGGGAAGAGAGTTTTTTTTTTCTAAATATGGCAACCCCACCTCCAGAACGAGGCTCAGGTCTATCACACCAGGGGAGGGAGTAACCTGGGAGAGATACCAAGGAATCAGAGACATCAAAAACATAAATCAGGATAACACCTGATTCTGAAAGCTTTGGCTTCAACAGCGAAAAGCCGAGCTAGGTGTGAGGCAGGAGCACCGGCCCAGAGGGGGGAACAGTATTCCATTGAGCTGCGGATGAAAGCCTTGTATGTGGTGAGGAGCTCAGGTGTGCCAAGGAAGGACTTCACACGACGGAGGATGCCCAGTCGGCGACTGGCTTTGGAGGCCAGCTTGGAGATGTGGTTTTCCCAAGAAATATCATGGCAGATAGTGAGACCCAAAAGCTTGAGTGACAGAACTTCTTGGAGAGGATAGTTGAGAAAGTAGATGGGAGGGTTTTTCAGTCGGTCTTTTTGGAGAGACATAGTAAGAGTGTGAGATTTGTCAGGATTGAAAGACATGTTCCACTTGTTTGACCAGTCTGTGATTTTGTCAAGGTCTGCAGAGAGTGAGAAGGCTGCAGGCTGCCGATCTGAGGGATGAGGAATGGAGCGGCAGAGGGTGGAGTCATCAGCAAAGAGATAGAGAGGATTTTCCAGAGAGTCGGAGAGATCATTGATGAAGACCAGAAAAAGCACAGGGCCCAGAACACGACCTTGGGGAACTCCAGCCAGAACAGGAAGGGGCGATGAGAGAAATCCATTCAGGGCCACACATTGACTACGACCAGAGAGGAAGTCCGCAAACCAAGCATGGAGATTTCCATGGATACCATAGGAGAGTTTGGTGAGCAGAGCGGAGTGCCAGACCGTATCGAAGGCACGTGATATGTCAAGGGAGACAGCTCTGATTTCCTGTTTGGCATTGAGGACCTCCATGCATTGTTGAGACAGCAGAAGCAACATGTCTAGAGTAGAATGACCTGGTCTGAATCAAAATAGATGATCGGAGATCAAGCCATTGTAGAAGAGGAAGGATGTGATATCCGAAGCAATGATTGATTCCATTACTTTGCTGATAATTGGGAGCAGGCTGAATGGTCTGTAGTTGCAAGGATCTGTTTTTGCACCTTTTTGTGGAAAGCGGTAATGTTTGCTGATTTCCAAGATGCTGGCAGATGACGTTGAGCAAAAGAGAGGGTGAAAATAACAGAGAGAGAGGGTGAGATAGAGCAGCAGAGCAGGATTTTAGGACTGGTGGGCTGATGCCGTCTGGTCCAGTTGCAGAATCAGAGTCGAGGTTTGACAAAAACTTATCCACCTTGTCAGGAGAGAAGGACACAAAGTCCAGAAGCAGTTGGGTTCGACTGGGTAAGGTGGGAACAGAGAGAGATGGGTTTGGGACACAAGATTTTGAGGCAAACACAGAGTTGAGGCATTCGGCTTTGTCACATGCGGTGTCAACTGTGTAGCCATTTGGGGTGAAGGAGGGGAGGGAGGGGGAACAAACACCAGAAACGGATTTGACCAGACGCCACCAGGATTTGGAGGAAGGAGACAGGTTTGAGAGTTCATTTTTGAGTGTGGAGAGATAGTGCTTCTTGGCACTCCTGAGGGTAGACACTCACTTGTTCCGAGCTTGGTGGAAGGATCTGAGATTGTCTTCAGTTGGATTTGCCATCGAAGAAGCAAAGGCAAGTTGTTTCAGGGCAACTGCCTCACCACAAGATTCAGTGTACCATGGACGGGAGGAAGGGTAAGACAACTGAAGACGAGATGGGATAAATCTGTGCATGAGAGAGAGAGCAGTTTACTTTGGAACAATTCCCAGGAAGAATTGATGTCAGAGGCAGTAGAGATGGGAGACCAGTCCAGATGATTGATGGCTGCTTGCAGCCCGTGCCAGTCGGCCTGAGTGAAATGCCAGACTCGTCGACGCTGAGGAGGCTCTCTGAGAATGGCCAGAGAGATGTCCACTTTAACAAGCACATAATCAGAAGAACCGATTGGAGCAGAAGAAGAGCAGCAGACATTTGCAGTGAAGTTTGGCATAACCAAGTCTAGAAGAGAAGATACACCATTGACTGAGATCTGGGTCGGGAAATTGACAGATTGTGTCAGTCCCAATGAGTCATAGAAGTCCTTTGCTGAGGTGCCATGGCTGGTCAGAGAGGAACCCACACCCAGCCAACTGGCATGGTGACAATTGAAATCACCACATATGAGGAAGAGAGAGTTGGGATGGGTAGATAGAAGTTGGTCCATATTATCAGACAGCGAGATGTAGATGGAGTCATCACTGTTTGGTGGACGGTACAACACACATATGAACAAAAGGTGGGAGCAAAGGGGCAGCCGTATCCAGAGGTATTCCTGGGGGTGAGGTGGAGAGAGGGCAGTGCAGGGCGAGCGAGGAAGAGAGTTTTTTTTATAAAGATAGCAACCCCACCTCCAGGACGAGGCTCAGGTCTATCACACCAGAGGAGGGAGTAACCTGGGAGAGATATTAAGGAATCAGAGACATCTTGAAAGAGGAAAGTTTCTGTTAAGCAGATCAAGTCTGGATTGTCAGAAGCAACCTGAATCGAGAGATCAATCAGGTTTGAGCGAAGGCCTCGGATGTTTGAGGTCCATATCGTTAATGAGGAGAGAGGGGGAGCATCGGGTGCAGGAGAGGGGAGGGGTGGGGTAGGGGCAGATGAAGGATGGGCGGGGGAGGTAGGTAGAGCAGTTAATAGTGTGTCAGAGATTACAGAAGAGTTACAAGAAAGGGAAGGATGAGGACGAAAGGTTTGATGGTGATGGGATGAGGCACAGTGAGAGGTTCTTTGAGGGGGAGCAGAGGCAGGTAGAAGGTTGGGGGAGGTGGAGGTATGAGAAAGAAGGGAGACGAAGTGGGGAGGAGGCAGCTTAGAGAAGGGGGTGGGAGGGGGGAGAATTTGGAGAGGGCTGGAAGGGGTGGAGATTTGAAAGGGAGGGGTTAGGGGGGAGTTTTGAAGGGGAGGGGTTAGGGGGGAGTTTAGGAGGGGAGGGGCAAGGGGGGAGTTTAGGAGTGAAGGGGCAATGGGGGAGATTTGGAGGGGAGGGGTAAGGGAGGAGTTTAGAAAGTGGATGATTAATGAAAGACGAACATTTATAACAAATTGGGTTTTTTGTGATTTTCAAGTTAGCGATCCATTTAAGAACGATGGCGGAGGGGTGGAATGGATGTGAATTTAGAGCATGTAGTGATTTAGAGTTATAAGAGATTGAATTTTTTTTGAAGTAGAATGAGTTGGAGAGGAAATTGAAAAGAGCCTTTTAAATAGGAAGAAAAACAGCGTGTTGTAATATACCACTGAATAAAACACTGCAGGGGAAAGTTTAAACATATTTAAACCGTGAAGAACAATCTTACATCCACAAAAATACCAACGGGGAGAGGGCCTCGAGGGACAACCACAAGTCACGTGAACAGGCAAAAGGTGGAAGGCAAGGAGATAATGGGGGCGGGGCGAGACAGCGCACCTGGACAGAAGCACACGATGGGACAACAGCACACGTGCAGAAAGGGAAATAAATGTTGTTGTTTTTGTTTTGTTTGTTTTTGGGGTTTTTTGGGGGGGTGGGTGGGGTTTAAAACGTTAAACAAAGAGTAGATGTTCGGGGAAGTTTATTTCGGTTTTCGGAAGTTTATTTTATTCGGTTTATTTCAGTTTATTTTGGAAGAAGAACTTTGGTTTATAGGGAAGAGGATAATCTTCCTAGGAACACACTGTAGGTACACACACCATAAGATAAATACAGTTTCGACAAAAATACAATTGTGAACAATTACTTAACTTAGAAAACGTGGAGAACGTGAACAGCTTCGAAAATCCGTGCTGTCGCCGGCAAGATCTCGCAAGATCCCACAGGGTTTAGGGTTTAGAGTTTAGTGCTGGCAAACCGCCCAGTGGTTTAGGTCTAGCAAACTGCTCAGTGGTTTAGGGCTTGCAAACCTCGCAGTGGTTTAGGGCTAGCAAACCTCCCAGTGGTTTAGGGCTAGCAAACCGCCCAGTGGTTTAAGGCTAGCAAACCACCCAGTGGTTTAGGGCTGGCATACCGCCCAGTGGTTTAGGTCTAGCAAACTGCTCAGTGGTTTAGGGCTAGCAAACCTCCCAGTAGTTTAGGGCTAGCAAACCTCCCAGTGGAAATTGAAAAGAGCCTTTTAAATAGGAAGAAAAACAGCGTGTTGCAATATACTACTGAATAAAACACTGCAGGGGAAAGTTTAAGCATATTTAAACAGAACCGTGAAGAACAATCTTATATTCACAAAAATACCAACAGGGAGAGGGAGCTTCGAGGGACAACCACGAGTCACGTGAACAGGGTAAAATATATCAGCAAAAAGAACAGGGCAAAACAGATCTGGGGAACGGCGTGAAAATGGGGGTGAAATGGGGGTGAAACACGTGGTCAAAGAACGAATGAACGAAAAGAACAAAGAAGGAAATGTTTTTTGTTTTTTTTTGTTTTTTTGTTAAGATTTTAAGCAAGGAAGTATGGAGTGAAAAGACTGGGAAAAAACTGAGAGAACGAGAGTAGCAGGAGCACAATCGACCGCTGAGAGAAAACAAAGCCTCCAGGTAGGAAGCTTAAAAAACAACAACAAGGCCGCAATATATCGCGGCACGAAATAATCGACCACGCTATACAGGTATGAAAGATTAACACCGTTAATCTTCCAAGGGATGCACTATAGGTACACACACGTAAGATAAATACAGTTTTGACAATTATACAATTGTGAACAATTACTTCAATAGTGCAAGTTTTTGGTGCAAATAGTGCAAACAAATTTGATAGTGCAAATTTAGCTTTTAAAGTTCCTGAATTTGATCAAATGAGTCAGGGACCAATCTCATTTACTAATTGCAAAACATGGTGGGAGATGGCCCAAAACATGGCCCATCTGTGCTGGGATAGAGGTGGGGGATTGGAGCGGCCTGTAGTTTTGGAGGGTTTGTATGCTCCAATCCTGATCGCCAATCTACATTAACATTTTCTTTTTTTTATTATTTTCCCATTGTCCCAAAAAGTTTTTCATATTTTTAAAAAAGAAAAAAAAAAAAAATAGGCTGTGATGTTAGTCTTGTTAATTCACACTCATTTTGAACTTTCACTTTTGGATTAGCAAGAAGTACTTCAAAGCCAGATTCAGGAAAAACATGCCTCATGTGGAAGTCAGTATTGGTGCGGGAGGGGGACATTAGGGTTAAGATTTAATTTTTTTGCATGTTGATGCGACACTGTACATGTTTAATATGTTTATTTCTATTTAGTACAATTCAATGTTTCCCACAAGAATATGCATGTGAGGTTGTTCAATCACTCATTGACCAACAAAAAGATTGTTTCATTAATTTATTTCTCCATGAAAAGCTTTTATTGATGGATTCTCAATTTAATGTGTAAGCTGCTCTGTTCTTGCAAACAGATACTTTCAGTTTGGCCGAGACTTTAATAACTGCAGATGAAGCTCTGGCAGTTGGTATAAAATTGTGTTGACAAAGTTCAGATTTTTACTTTGAATGGGCAGAGGAGAAGAGCAGGAGAGCATTTTGTACCACTATGTACATATGGTCGATAGAGATCAATAATTCTGCAATACTTGCATACATAAACAGATGGCCTGTTTTGCTTTTAATCAACTTTTAAAAAATGTTTAAAAACGTCTGTTCAGTTGTAGAATACTTCACACATACAAAAGACAAATTTACTCACTTGAAATTGGAACGTCCTCTTCCTCTTCCTCATCCTCATCATCATTCTGTTTATACAAAATTGATCCATCATCTGAATCTGAATCTGAATCTGAACATGTCATATCGTCATCTGAATCATTTTCTTCATCATCTTTCTCCCTTACATTATTCTTCTCAACATTTTCGTCATTCACCTCCTCTGAATCATCAATATGTACTACTCTTGCAATCAGGGTTTGTGGTTCATTCAGTGGTTCTCCAGGTACAGGAAAAGATGACTGTGTTTCAACAACGTCATCTGCTTGAATGACTTGCTTGCTGAAGGGGAAACAAGAAGACAAGAGGTTTCATCTTCACTGAATTGATTCATTCGTGTCTCAAACACTTTACAGAGAAGAAATGAAATATGAAAATATTTGGAGAACGTTATGAGACACACATGGTATGTTTGTGAGACTATTTATATATAAATATAAATATATATATATATATATATATATATATATATATATATATATACATACAGTATATATACAGGGGGCTGCAAAAGTAGGTATACAGTAATGAAAAACAAAACGTGCGCACAAAACGTATTTTATTGATTATACAAGCATATCAAAAATAACATATCAATAATAAATATATCAATAATAAACATATTAATCCCTCAAATGTTCAAACTGTTTGCCCCCGGCATTCACACACTCCACTAGTCGAGTGTGGACACCCATGCACACTCTGGCACAAAGGTCTTTATCAGTATCAATTTCCTGGCAAGCCTCCCGTATGAACTGAATCATGGCATCAACAGAACGTGGCTTGCATGCGAAAACCCTGTCTTTTACACATCCCCAGAAAAAGAAGTCCATAGGGGTGAGATCCGGCGAACGTGGTGGCCAGTCAACGGCTCCCCGACGTCCAATCTACCTGTTGGGAGTGTGTGAATGCCGGGGGCAAACAGTTTGAACATTTGAGGGATTAATATGTTTATTATTGATATGTTATTATTGATATGCTTGTATAATCAATAAATATATATATATATATATATATATATATATATATATATATATATATATATACACACACACACACACAGTCACGTGAAAAAGTAAGTACACCCCATGAAAAGTTTTGACTTTTTCAACATATTTCAACATACAGCTATTTGATCTTCATTTCAACAATATTGATAGACAAAGGTGATATAATATAACAAATATCATGAAACATTTACATTTTGTAGTCCATTGTATAATTTGAATAAACATAAATGCAAATTTCACATGTATATTTATATATATATAAATATATACGTATATATATATACGTATACATATATACATATATATATATATATATATATATATATATATATATATATATATATATATATATATATCTGTGCAGTGTCTGTGTTGTGTGTTGTCACTGAACTAATCCCTTAAACTTTTTTGAAATCGGACCAAACTTCTGTTATGCACCTATCTCTCCCATGTCTATGTCCTAAGGGTATTTTCTTTGAATATTAAAAAATATATATATCTTTTTTAAAAATTTGTCTAAAAAAAAAAAATTCAACGTAAGTCTTCAACTTCAACAGTTTATAAAATGTAATATCACGTATATTACAAATTAATTGATGCAAAATAATTGTTTGTATTCTGATTGGTGTCAACCATGATAAAACAGCAACTCAGGTACAGTCATCGATCTGCATGTCTTCATATCTGGGCAGTGTCTCACCATCTCTCTGTTCTTTTCACCCTCTCTTTTGCTCAATATCATCTGCCAGCATCTTGGAAATCAGCCAACATCACCACTTTACACAAAAAACGGTGCAAAAACAGATCCTTGCAACTACAGACCAGTCAGCCTGCTCCCAATTTATCAGCAAAGTCATGGAATCCATCATTGCTTCGGATATCAAATTCTTCCTCTTCTCCAATGCCTTGATCTCCGATCATCAATTTGGATTCAGACCAGGTCATTCTAATCTGGACATGCTGCTTCTGCTGTCTTAACAATGGATGGAGGTCCTCAATGTCAAACAGGAAATCAGAGCTGTCTCCCTTGACATATCACGTGTCTTCGATACGGCCTGGCACCAAGCTCTACTCACCAAACTCTCCTCCTATGGTATCCATGGAAATCTCCATGCATGGCTTGCGGACTTCCTCTCTGGTCGAAGTCAACATGTGGCACTGAATGGATTTCTCTCATCTCCCCTTCCTGTTCAGGCTGGAGTTCCCCAAGGCAGTGTTCTGGGCCCTGTGCTTTTTCTGGTCTTCATCATTGATCTCCCCGACTCTCTGGAAAATCCTCTCTATCTCTTTACCTGATGACTCCACTCTATGCCGCTCCATTCCTCATCCCTAAGATCGGCAGTCTGAAGCCTCCCCACTCTCTGCAGACCTGGACAAAATCACGGACTGGTCAAACAAGTGGAACATGTCTTTCAATCCTGACAAATCTCACACTCTTACTATGTCTCACCAAAAAGACCGACTGGACAACCCTCCCATCTACTTTCTCAACAATCCTCTCCAAGAGGTTCTGTCATTCAAGCTCTTGGGTCTCACTATCTGCCATGATCTTTCCTGGGAAAACCATATTTCCTAGCTGGCCTCCAAAGCCAGTCACCGACTAGGCATCCTCCATTGTGCGCACTCCTTCATTGGCACACCTGGGCTCCTTACCACATGCAAGGCTTTCATCCGCAGCTCAATGGAATACTGTTCTCCCCTCTGGGCCGGTGCTCCTGCTTCAGACCTTGCTCGGCTTCACGCTGTTGAAACCAAAGCTTTCAGAATCATTGGAATCTCTCGCAATGAAGCTAACTCCGAGGGCCTTTCACTCACTCACCGCAGAAAGGTTGGTGGTCTTTCTTTCTTCTACCGACTCCTCTCCGGTCCTGGTCCCCCAACTCTCTCTGTGCTCTGTCCCCCAAATATTTATACAGGTTGCACAAGATCTTCCAGCATCCCTCTTATGGTTAAACTGCCAAAATCTAGGCTCTCTGCTCACCTTCACTCTTTCATTCCTCTTTTATCCCACCTCTGGAACAAACTTCCCCGCTCCCTTCAATCCCATTCCTCCCTCCAGGTCTTTACAACAGCTGTTCACCACCATCTCTTATCTTTCCCCATCCAAAACCTTGATCTTTTCTACCCCCGCGAATTCACCCCAGATACACTTTTTTGAAATTCCAACTTCTTTCCTGGAAGTCTTTGCAGTGTCCATGTTTTATACCTCTCCCACCTCCCCCCAAGTCCTCTCCCTCCCACAGATCTCTCGATGTCCCTGCTCTCAAATGTTGTGTTTGTGTCCTCCCCCCTCTCTCCCCATCTTGTCTACCGCTCCCCTCATTATATGTTTTATGTGTCGGTTTGACTTTTTGTGTGATTAATGTTTGCTCTTTCATGAGCCTCGATATTGTATACCAAAAAAAAAGAGAAGAATACCTGTGTTGTCACTGAACTACTCCCTTGAACTTTTGTTTCCATGGCAGTGAAGTGCTTTTAATAACGTGGTCGTGAGGTGTTTTGAATTACGTGGTGGTGAGGTGTTTTGAATTACATGGTGGTGAGGTGTTTTGAATTACATGGTGGTGAGGTGTTTTGGATTACGTGGTTGTGAAGTAATTTTAATAACGTGGCTGTGAGGTGTTTTTAATAACGTGGTGGTGAGGTGTGTTCAAGTATGTGGTGGTGTGGTGTTTTGAATTATGTGGTGGTGTGGTGTTTTGAATTATGTGGTGGTGAGGTATTTTGAATTACGTGGCTGTGAGGTGTTTTGAATTATGTGGAGTTGAGGTGTTTTGAATTACGTGGTGGTGAGGTGTTTTGAATTACATGGTGGTGAGGTGTTTTTAATAACGTAGTGGTGGTTTTGAATCACGTGGTGGTGAGGTATTTTGAATTATGTGGTGGTGAGGTGTTTTTAAATGACGTGGTGGTGAGGTGTTTTAAATTACTTGGTGGTGAGGTGTTTTAAATTACTTGGTGGTGAGGTGTTTTGAATTACTTGGTGGTGAGGTGTTTTAAATAACTTGGTGGTGAGGTGTTTTGAATTACTTGGTGGTGAGGTGTTTTGAATTACTTGGTGGTGAGGTGTTTTGAATTACTTGGTGGTGAGGTGTTTTGAATTACTTGGTGGTGAGGTGTTTTAAATTACTTGGTGGTGAGGTGTTTTGAATTACTTGGTGGTGAGGTGTTTTGAATTACTTGGTGGTGAGGTGTTTTAAATTACTTGGTGGTGAGGTGTTTTGAATTACTTGGTGGTGAGGTGTTTTGAATTACGTGGCTGTGAGGTGTTTTGATTTATGTGGAGTTGAGGTGTTTTGAATTACGTGGTGGTGAGGTGTTTTGAATTACATGGTGGTGAGGTGTTTTTAATAACGTAGTGGTGGTTTTGAATCACGTGGTGGTGAGGTATTTTGAATTATGTGGTGGTGAGGTGTTTTTAAATGACGTGGTGGTGAGGTGTTTTAAATTACGTGGTGGTGAGGTGTTTTAAATTACTTGGTGGTGAGGTGTTTTAAATTACTTGGTGGTGAGGTGTTTTGAATTACTTGGTGGTGAGGTGTTTTAAATAACTTGGTGGTGAGGTGTTTTGAATTACTTGGTGGTGAGGTGTTTTGAATTACTTGGTGGTGAGGTGTTTTAAATTACTTGGTGGTGAGGTGTTTTGAATTACTTGGTGGTGAGGTGTTTTGAATTACTTGGTGGTGAGGTGTTTTGAATTACGTCGTTGTGAGGTGTAATCATCCCAAACTTCCAGTCTGCACCTACCCCTCCCCTATGTGTGTGCTGAGGGGTTCTTTCTTGAAAAAAAAACATTCAACCTGAATCTTCAACCTAAATTGCCTATAAAAATGTAATATCACAAACACAACAAATACATTTGTGCAAAATAATTGTTTGTATTATGATTGGTGTAAATCATGACAACACAGCAACTCAGGTACAGTCATTATCCTCAGCTAAAATAAGCCCGTTCCTCAGTAACGACGCTTACTACTTATAAGTATATATACAGCTAGTATATATCCAGACTTGGCATTTAATATGGAATATTTTTTTTGTGGGGGTGAACTTACTTTTCAAGATGTCTTAGAACCAAAAGTTCATTGGAATTATGTTGAAATTATTCTAGATTTTGTTAATTAGACCTTTAAAAGAAACAAAAACCACATTTGACATTTCGAAACAAATAAATTGATCCTTGAAAGTGATGTAAACTGATATCGAACTCAATTCATGGACAGTACTGTGTTAAACTTCTATACGTTTTCCAGAAGTATCTCTTTATTTTGCACATTAGCCAATTTTTTTTAACAAAAACAAAAGTTAAATTACGACTGGGATTACGGACAGTAAAATTACAGTTCAGTACTTTGTGTAACCCCCACGAGCATTCAGGAGAGCACGTACACGTTGAGGCATGCTGTTCACGAGATTTGCCAAGGTTTGGACAGGAATCGCTTGCCATGCAGTGACAATAGCCTGCTGAAATTCACGCACAGAGGTCGGCTGCTGGTCCAAGTGGTCGATTTGATGCGTTAATTCTGCCCACAAGTTCTCCATCGGATTCATATCCGGGGACATGGCAGGCCACTCCATATGCTCTACGTCACGGTCAGCAAGAAAGTGTGGGATCATGCGAGCACAATGAGGCCGTGCATAGTCATCTTGGAAGACAAAGTTTCCTCGAAAGGCTGCACGAGCAAATGGAAGCAATGTTTCTTCCAGAATGGCCCTGTACTTGAACTGGTTCAGGTTTCCATTCAGAACTACCAGGTCAGTTTTGCCCCCTGCATGAAAAGCAGCTCAAACGGTCACCCCACCACCTCCAGCTTGGACTCTTGGCACTATACAATCTTTGTTGTAGGCTTCATGCACTTGTCTGCGCACTCGGACGCGGCCATCTTGACGATAGACCAGAAATCTAGACTCGTCACTGAAGATCACGTGATTCCAGTGTCCTGGCTGCCATTGACGGTGGGTGCTCTCTGACCCACTGCAATCGGCGCTGGCTGTGTTGTCTGGTCAGGCGTGGCTTTCTCAGGGGACGCCTGGCACGATAGCCTGCTTGAACCAGTCGTTGGTTAACTAGCCTTCTGGATACAGGCACATTTGTCAGTTGCTGCAACTCAGCGCTAAGCCGATTAGCTGACTTGGTACGGCCATTGCGGACTAACCGGTGCAGCTGGCGATCATCCCTCCTTGTGGTTCTGCGGGGGACGTCCTGGCCTCGGTGTTGGAGTAGGGACACCCCTCTGAGCATTTCGTTTCAGGATCTTTGACACCTGACCTT
Source organism: Myxine glutinosa (assembly GCF_964187855.1). Taxonomy (NCBI): domain Eukaryota; kingdom Metazoa; phylum Chordata; class Myxini; order Myxiniformes; family Myxinidae; genus Myxine; species Myxine glutinosa. The sequence continues at coordinate 156,591,256 of NC_136263.1, read as the reverse complement.
GAGTGATGCCATACTGCCGAGCAATAGCACGCTGTTTCATGCCGTAATTTCGTAAAGACACCACTCCATGACTCCACCACTCCATGACTCCACTGCCAGACTCCACTCCATAACAAAAGCATTGTCGAGTTGACGGACCATCTCCAGAGGAAGCGGCAATAACTTTTGGAGATGTACAGCAGTTGTTTTCCTCTAATACAGAACGCAACAACCCTTGTATACCCGACTGTGAAGCCAATCATCAAATGCACCTGTCCGTACATTTTGCCACGCCACCTGTGATAAAATCCTGTTGTTGACTTCTTGCTGCGACAGACAGTGACATGGTTCTTTTAACAAATAAATCACCAAAGTGTAAAAGAAACTCACCAGATTGATATACTGAGTTAAGAAAGTAAACTCAAGTCAAGAAAAAATATATATTCCATATTAAATGCCAAGTCTGTAATATATATATATATATATATAAATCACATAGTCAGAATAAGGGAGGTAATATTGGGGGAAAGCATTCTTACCATATGTTTCTTTCCAGGGACATCTTGTCCTATCTTACTCTACTCAAGCATATTTCACAGTGAGTTACAAAACCACATAGATAATTGACAACCTGATGTGACATTGTGAAGTTTTGCACCTCGAAAATAGTGTTTAATTTAGAAAGACAGTGAGAATGGACTGTTTGTTTTTAGCTAGAAGACTCCTCACCAACTCAGTACTGCTGCTTTTGCGTCATTTTGGCCTTTCTAGGTGTACTGATAAGTACACAAACATCATATTTTGATTCGTTTTAGCAGGGCAGAAGCATGTTGATAGAAGGAGAGCATCGATCTCATTCTATGTTAAGAAATGCTTTCGTTTTGAATTGAGAGACTCAGTGTGCTCGAGCAAGCTTTATCAGCATCCAATGCTGAATAACCCCACAACAACATCATCATTAACAACAGCAAACATCTGTGATATCATTTCTTGTTTGTAGAATCATCTAATTATCATATCATATGTGAATAACACCACTTCCTTAAGTTCGTTAAAATTCCATGCACCTTCACATTGGCTTTTATGTGGGAGCCATTTCCAACTAAACACTGATGTGAACACCCAAGGTGGTGGAGGTTATTTTTTTCACCACTGTCTGTTTGTTTGTTTGTCTTTTGTGCAGGATATCTAAAAAAAAGTTGTGGACGAATTCGGAGGAGAGGTTGGGTAAGTGAAAAGAACGATATTATTCTATTTTGGTGAAGATTTGAATCCAGATCCGGATCAGAGAATTTTAAAGAGATTCTTCACCATTGCGTGATAGGGCCAAAAACGATATATTCCCCGATATCTCAAAAAGTTGTGAACGCATTATGACAAAACTAGGTGAATGAGTTCGTTGGTTGGCAGGTGCAAGGCGATTAGATTTTGGTTCTGGTGCGGATCCAGATCTGACCTATTAGTGGATACAAAACATAAACTGTTGATCCTGGCGGAGGTATGTGCTCTCCCGAGTGCCGTTCTAGTTCTGAACTGTTATCCAACAATTTTTAAATTCCTTTTAGAGGAATTTTATAATGTATCTGCAACAATAAACATAGAAAAGTTCAAAGGAAATTATTTTCAAACTGTAGCTCTTCTGATCAAATCAGTAATATAGACAAGAAAACCTAAATCTTACAATCATCCTCATTTCCTATTTCTTTTTATTCCTTAATGCGTATTTCAAACCGACATTTATCTTGTGTTATCTCCTAATCTTTATTTAACAATAAATAGTTCATACCAGCACACACAAGCAAAGAACACCCACCTCCCCTCTATAAATAAGTTTGTTTTCACAATAGTGAAACGGAAGTAATCGTGCTGTGGAAGCAAAGGCATACAGACTTCATGAGCACAGTTAATATAATCTGCAGTGAGATTGGGTGCCCTAATGCTGGCAGTCTTGTTGGCAACACACAATGGCAATGAAAGGAGACATTACCGAATTAAGAAAGCAATTATGGCTATCATCTCTGTGCCACATTCCTGTCTCATCACTTGTACATTATATTCTCAGATTATAATGAGAGAATTTTACAAATACTTTGTTTTGCCAAGAGGCCTTTACATATTGTCAATTTATCAAACACAATATGTCAGGATATTTAACAACAAAAGCAATTTTGGAAAAACTTGAAAATTGGAAAACAACTTGTCGTCATGAAGGGTATCTCGAGGTTAGTTGAGACCACACACACACACACACACGCACACGCACACACACACACACACACAAACACACACACACACCCAAGGGTTCAAAGAGTAATTATATAGGGTCCTAAAGGCAAGTTATAAAGGGTAATTCTAATTGGTTATGTTTATTTATAGGATTTGCCTATTTCATATTAAAAATACCAAAACTGAACCACTTCCTTCGGACTCGGGTATGTTTAAAAAAAAGAAGAAGAAGATATAAGGCACAGCTTTACTTATTTAGCATTGTACAGAACAAGACAGAATGCCATAATAATGTTTGATATCGCATGGACACCCCATGTTACAGAAGAGAAAGGGTAATTCTAAAGTGATTCTGCATTTATAAAGGGTTCTAAGGGATAATTCTAAAGGGTTCTAAAGGATAATTATAAAGGGTTCTAAAGGATAATTCTAAAGGGTTCGAAGGGATAATTCTAAAGGGTTCTAAAGGATAATTATAAAGGGTTCTAAACGGTAATTCTAAAGGGTAATTCTAAAGGGTAACTATAAAGGGTTCTAAAGGATAATTCTAAAGGGTTCTAAAGGATAATTATAAAGGGTTCTAAACGGTAATTCTAAAGGGTAATTCTAAATGGTAATTCTAAAGGGTAACTATAAAGGGTTCTAAGGGATAATTCTAAAGGGTTCTAAAGGATAATTATAAAGGGTTCTAAAGGATAATTCTAAAGGGTTCGAAGGGATAATTCTAAAGGGTTCTAAAGGATAATTATAAAGGGTTCTAAACGGTAATTCTAAAGGGTAATTCTAAATGGTAATTCTAAAGGGTAACTATAAAGGGTTCTAAAGGATAATTCTAACGGGTTCTAAAGGATAATTATAAAGGGTTCTAAACGGTAATTCTAAAGGGTAATTCTAAATGGTAATTCTAAAGGGTAACTATAAAGGGTTCTAAAGGATAATTCTAAAGGGTAATTCTAAATGGTAATTCTAAAGGGTAATTATAAAGAGTTGTAAATGTTAATTCCAAAGGATTATTTTAAAGGGTAATTCGAAGGGATTCTAAAGGGTAATTATAAAGCCTTCTAAAGAGTCATTCTAAAGGGTAATTATAAAGCCTTCTAAAGAGTAATTCCAAAGGGTAATTATGAAGGGTTCTAAAGGATAATTATAAAGGGTTCTAAAGGATAATTCTAAAGGGTAATTCTAAATGGTAATTCTAAAGGGTAATTATAAAGAGTTGTAAATGTTAATTCCAAAGGATTATTTTAAAGGGTAATTCGAAGGGATTCTAAAGGGTAATTATAAAGCCTTCTAAAGAGTCATTCTAAAGGGTAATTATAAAGCCTTCTAAAGAGTAATTCCAAAGGGTAATTATGAAGGGTTCTAAAGGATAATTATAAAGGGTTCTAAAGGATAATTCTAAAGGGTAATTCTAAATGGTAATTCTAAAGGGTAATTATAAAGAGTTGTAAATGTTAATTCCAAAGGATTATTTTAAAGGGTAATTCTAAGGGATTCTAAAGGGTAATTATAAAGCCTTCTAAAGAGTCATTCTAAAGGGTAATTATAAAGCCTTCTAAAGAGTAATTCCAAAGGGTAATTATAAAGATTCAAATGTGTCTTCCCTTGGAAACGTGATCTACTCTCATGGACTAAATAAAGTATATAATCAAAATCTGTGTTCGGCTTTGAGGATCGGATGTCGAGTACTATATAAGTACTGAAATCTGAAGTGAATTCTGAACATTTAAATAAATCAGCGATTCTTATAACTAAGTGTATTTATTTATTTAAGAAAGGCTGTCATCCCTCCTTCTGCTCTGTTGTCTTAGGATACCTCCATAGGATAGGTTATCACTCTACTGGGACTTGCAAAACCCGAAGATTTCAAACTTATATATTTAAAATTCCTTCCATACGACGGACCAAGATTGATTGTCGGACTCTACATGATGGACCCTCCCCTTTCTCCCCCTCGCCCTCCCCAAAGACGCTCTCCCCCTTTCCCCTCCCCCTTCCTCCTCTCTCTCTCTCTCCCCCTCTCCTCCCCTTCCTTTACCCTTCTCCTACTCTCTCCTTCCCTCCTCTCGCTCCCTCTCTTCCCTACACTCCACCCCACTCTCTTCCCCTCTCTCTTAATATTCCCATTAGGGAAGTGACAGGTACCATTGCTAGCTTAGAATAGAGCTTGTGACGTAATATACCTGTATGTGTCAAATAAATAGTTGTATGCAAATTCAATACCCTTTTCACTTTTAAATACCGTGACATAAAGGCATGCAATTACATTTTACAGGTTGAGCCCAAGGAAAATGGCATATTGAAACAACACACGGGATAAGGAAAGAAAAAACTTGCTTTTGCCTTAAATGGTAGGCTTGCTTATCTTGTAAAACTTATAAACGTGTAAAATTGAAGCAATTATGGAGGCAATTGGTAGTACTGTACTATTGCAGATCATTTATAAAATAATAATGATAAAAACACAACTTACCACTTTCGACGTGAAATCTCATCTGAAGAAACAAATTCATCGTGTTCCGTCACAATGCTGTGATCGTGTTGGGTCGTAGCATTATAATCGTCCACAAAGCTCGGCTGATGGTCATAGTTTTCTTGAATTGACTGAGTTGGTAGGTCAGGAACCTGATGGACTGAAAAGTCTTCAGCTTTGTGCCTCTGATTTGAAATGGTTTGAGATTCATCATGATTTGCAGTTTGCGAATATTGAACCGAGGGTACACCAATTGCCTTTTCAGTGAGTGAAGACTGTCGTTCAGATGGATCTCCGTGAGTTGTGGTTTCAGGAACATTTTTAAATTCACCCTTACTGTTCTTTGGATGTGTGTGTGGACTAAGGCGTTTAAACGCAGGTGTTGAATTCTCAAAAGAAGACAGGGCAGAAGAATGGAAAGTGGCAGGATGTACGTCTGCTTCAATAGCAGTTTGTGATGACGGTCTGATTTGAGAACTGGAAGTCTTGCTGCCATTTTGCACTTTTCCGTGAGATGATGTATATTGAGGAGGTAGCAATGGGATCTTGTTTCCTGTAGAAGAAAAATGTTGTTTGCATCTCATTCACGTGGACTAGCTTTAACAGTTGGCACCCCAAGTAACAATATAAAACAATAGAACCAAGTTATACAGAGTAATTTTGTAACAAATGAAATACAATTGTTTTCATACTAAAGGTGGGTCTACACCTGAGTATTCATTTCAGCAACAGCACAATCAGTATTATATCAACCAATTAGTACTGTCTTTTCAAATATGCACATGATAAAAACATTATTACAAATCAATCAGCAGATCACTTCAAAGTGTTCTCCAGTGTAGGTCATCTCTCTGAATTTAAGCAACTGGTTGTGAAATGGTGTGCGACAGGTTGCAGAAACACCCACACTAAGGCATCCAGTTGCCAACAACAAAATGTATTAGAAAATCGCTCATTTGTTGACATGGCTTAAGTAATATTTATTACCAATGTTTCTTTCATTCTGAAGACTAAAGTGATTGACGAAAGCTCATCAGTTGACACAATGAACAAGTTGTCAATGAGTCGAGCAAGAGCTAAAGAGTGAGAAATGAATTTCAGTTATCAAATACAGTTACCCATAAGGAGAGAGACGGAGACTGAGAGAGAGACGGAGACGAAGAGAGAGATGGAGAGAGAGACGGAGACGGGGATGGAGAGAGAGACGGAGATGGAGAGAGAGACGGAGAGAGAGACGGAGACGGAGAGAGAGACGTAGACTGAGAGAGAGACGGAGAGAGAGACGGAGAGGGAGACGGAGAGAGAGAGACGGAGACGGAGAGAGACAGAGACGGAGACGGAGAGAGAGATGGAGACGGAGAGAGAGACGGAGAGGGAGATGGAGAGGCAGATGGAGAGGGAGACGGAGAGAGAGACGGAGTCGGGGAGAGAAAGAGAAAGAGAGAGAGAGAGAGAGAGAGAGAGAGAGAGAGAGAGAGAGAGAGAGAGAGAGACGGAGACGGAGAAAGAGATGGAGAGAGAGAGGGAGAGAGAGGCGGAGACGGAGAGAGAGACTGAGACGGAGAGAGAGAAAGAGACGGAGAGAGAGAGACGGAGAGAGAGAGACGGAGAGAGAGACGGAGAGAGAGAGACGGAGAGAGAGACGGAGATGGAGAGAGAGAGACGGAGACGGACAGAGAGACTGAGATGGAGAGAGAGACTGAGACGGAGAGAGAGACGGAGACTGAGCGAGAGACAGAGACGGAGAGAGAGACAGAGACGGAGAGAGAGACGGGGAGAGAGAGATGGAGAGAGAGACAGAGATGGAGAGAGACGGAGACGGAGATGGAGAGAGAGACTGAGACGGAGAGAGAGACAGAGACGGAGAGAGAGATGGAGACGGAGAGAGAGAGAGAGATGGAGACGGAGAGAGAGACGGAGACGGAGAGAGAGACAGAGAGAGATGGAGACGGAGAGAGAGATGGAGACGGAGAGAGACTGAGACGCAAAGAGAGATGGAGATGGAGAGAGAGACGGAGACGGAGAGAGAGACAGAGAGAGAGATGGAGACGGAGAGAGAGAGACGGAGACGGAGAGAGAGAAGGAGAGAGAGGCAGAGAGAGAGAGACGGAGAGAGAGACGGAGATGGAGAGAGAGAGATGGAGGCGGAGAGAGAGACGGAGACGGAGAGAGAGACTGAGATGGAGAGAGAGACTGAGACGGAGAGAGAGACTGAGACGGAGAGAGAGACGGAGACTGAGCGAGAGACAGAGACGGAGAGAGAGACAGAGACGGAGAGAGAGACAGAGACGGAGAGAGAGACGGAGAGAGAGAGATGGAGAGAGAGACAGAGATGGAGAGAGAGACAGAGATGGAGAGAGACTGAGACGGAGATGGAGAGAGAGACTGAGACGGAGAGAGAGAGACAGAGATGGAGAGAGAGACGGAGACGGAGAGAGAGACGGAGACGGAGAGAGAGACAGAGAGAGATGGAGACGGAGAGAGACTGAGATGGAGAGAGAGATGGAGACGGAGAGAGAGACGGAGACGGAGAGAGAGACAGAGAGAGAGATGGAGACGGAGAGAGAGACGGAGACGGAGAGAGACTGAGACGAAGAGAGAGACGGAGACAGAGAGAGAGACGGAGACGGAGAGAGAGACTGAGATGGAGAGAGAGAGACAGAGACGGAGAGAGAGACGGAGATGGAGAGAGAGACGGAGATGGAGAGAGAGACGGAGAGAGAGACGGAGAGAGAGACGGAGACTGAGAGAGAGACGGAGACGAAGAGAGAGAGAGATGGAGAGAGAGAGAGAGAGAGAGAGAGAGAGAGAGAGAGAGAGAGAGACGGAGAGAGAGACGGAGACGGGGATGGAGAGAGAGACGGAGACGGAGAGAGAGACGGAGACGGAGAGAGAGACGGAGACGGAGAGAGAGACGGAGACGGAGAGAGAGGCGGAGAGATAGACGGAGAGGGAGACGGAGAGAGAGACGGAGACGGAGAGAGACAGAGACGGAGATGGAGAGAGAGATGGAGACGGAGAGAGAGACGGAGATGGAGAGGGAGATGGAGAGGCAGATGGAGAGGGAGACGGAGAGAGAGACGGAGACGGAGACGGAGACAGAGACAGAGACGGAGAGAGAGAGAGAGAGAGAGAGAGAGAGAGAGAGAGAGAGATGGAGAGAGAGATGGAGAGAGAGATGGAGAGAGAGATGGAGAGAGAGACGGAGAGAGAGACTGAGATGGAGAGAGAGACTGAGACGGAGAGAGAGACTGAGACGGAGAGAAAGAGACAGAGAGAGAGAGAGACGGAGACGGAGAGAGAGAAGGAGAGAGAGACGGAGAGATAGAGACGGAGAGAGAGACGGAGATGGAGAGAGAGAGACGGAGGCGGAGAGAGAGACGGAGAGAGAGAGATGGAGAGAGAGACAGAGATGGAGAGAGACTGAGACGGAGACGGAGAGAGAGACTGAGACGGAGAGAGAGAGACAGAGACAGAGAGAGAGACGGAGACGGAGACGGAGAGAGAGACGGAGACGGAGAGAGAGACGGAGACGGAGAGAGAGACGGAGATGGAGAGAGAGACAGAGATGGAGAGAGAGACAGAGACGGAGAGAGAGACGGAGACTGAGCGAGAGACAGAGACGGAGAGAGAGACAGAGATGGAGAGAGAGACAGAGACGGAGAGAGAGACGGAGAGAGAGACATGGAGAGAGAGACAGAGATGGAGAGAGACTGAGACGGAGACGGAGAGAGAGAGACAGAGATGGAGAGAGAGACGGAGACGGAGAGAGAGACGGAGACGGAGAGAGAGACAGAGAGAGAGATGGAGACAGAGAGAGAGACGGAGACGGAGAGAGAGACTGAGATGGAGAGAGAGAGACAGAGATGGAGAGAGAGACGGAGCCGGAGAGAGAGACGGAGAGAGAGACGGAGACGGAGAGAGACTGAGACGAAGATAGAGACGGAGAGAGAGAGACGGAGAGAGAGAGACGGAGACGGAGAGAGATGGAGACGGAGAGAGATGGAGACGGAGAGAGACTGAGACGGAGAGAGAGACTGAGACGGAGAGAGAGAGACTGAGACGGAGAGAGAGACTGAGACGGAGAGAGAGACTGAGACGGAGACTGCAAGACTAAAAACATGGACGTTCACCTGAAGTTCATAGTGCCTGTTAAAGAATGTCCAAATGATGCAAATAGCCCTTCAGATGACCAAAATACATGATCACACAAGAAGTCCCAATTTCCTCTCCCCCCCCCCCCCCCCGCCACCCCCCCCCCCCCCACCCCTGGAGCAGCAGCATGGCATCAGATTCAAATGCAAAGCTTTCCAGGCAAATACATATATCAGGGTATCAATAAAGTACTTGTGCAACTTTGAACTTTTATAACGTTTGATGTACTCATGATAGAAACAAAATGCAAATAGCATGGAAATTTATCAAGTTTTCTTTTTTTGGAAGAAGCAACAGTCAATTGTAAACGTTACTTTTTGTGATGTTGTAGAATTTCTATGTTCCAGAACTGCAACGATTAAATATTTCATTTTATACGAGCCTGGTGTTGGCTTAGCAGTTAGGGTGCCGGCTTGGGGTCCTAGGATCCTGGGTTCTGAATCCCGGTCGATCACTGAATTAACGCTTTGGGGGGTTGACTCACCTGTCAAACCTTCCGAGGTCGGCAAATTGAGTACCAGTTCACTGGTAATTCCCTGTGTGTTGCAAGAGGTGACTAACAGAGTTGGTGGTTGGTGGTGGGAAGGGCATCCGGCAGTAAAACATTGCTTCAAAAAGGGACCACGGTGCCAAAAAAAAGGCCAACCCAGCTGCTCTGCAGGGAAAAATGGCCTCTAAAGGCGGTTCTTTTTTTCTTTTCTTATATATCATCTTATACCATCACGACTATGCTCCCTGCGACTCTGCCATAAATGTGCGACAGCTCCTGAGTGATGTCTTCCCAGACAGGTAGATCAGTAGATGTAGACGAATTGCTTAGCAATCTCGTTCCCCTGACCTGTCCCCAATCCGACTACCTTTTATGAGGCTATGTAAAACTGTAAAACTTTTGTGTACTTATCGAACCACATTCTTTGGAAGGCCAAGATCACAAAGGAAAAGAATTGGAGGGCCAAGAAATGACCTTCTAATGAGAAATTAAATAATAATAATAATAATAATATAATAATGAGAAATAATAATAATAATGAAAAATGTTCTAATGAGAAAAAGAAAAGAAAAAAGAATTGAATGAAAAACAAAGAATGAGCAAAAAAAAAGAAAAAACACGTACAGATACATTCAAATTACACCGCCCCATGCCATAAATAAATAACATCCTCCAGCCAGGCATTACGGGGCACATGGTGATACCGCCATGCAGCACATAGAGACGGTATTGGGAGGGAGAGATGTACAATAATTGATTAATTGCATAATTAAAATCAATAAAAAATAATAGTAAAATAATTTCTTACTCAAATGGCTAATAGCATACCTAAACCACCAGTGTTTCATCCGAAGCTGTAACTTTTTGAAAATGAATTAAATTGATTCATCAAAAATAAAATAATTGATTGATGAATCAATAAATAATTAATCAATTAATTGAATAATCAATAAATCAAAAATATTCTTTATAGCCACATAATTTGGTTCATTTGGTCACTGTCATGTTCAAATATCATCTTCCTAGCTCAAAAGGTGCCTGAGATATTGCCCAAATGAGAAAGAAAATAAACAAGTGATAAATAAGGAAAATAAATAAATAATAATGGTAAAATAATTAAATTATTAATCAATTGGCTACTAGAATACCTAAACCACCACCGTTTCATCTGAATCTGTAACTTAAAAATAAAAGAATTAAGTCATTAACTGAATAATTAAATAACGAATTGATTAATTGATTAATCAATAAATCAAAAATATAGTTTCAGCCAAATCACTTGGTCATTGTCGTGTCCAAATTTGAGATTCATCGCTCAAAGGATGGCTGAGATATCACCCGGACAAACAAACAAACAAACAAGAAAGAAAGAAAGAAAACAAAACCGGAGTGAAAACTGAGTACTCCCATTCAGAGCGCATCATCGCCGGGCCCCCTTCAGTGCCCGGCGATGACGTCTTGCAGCGTCTGGAGATGGAATAGGAAAGGGGAGGTGTACAATAAAAAAAAACAGGAAGGATACTAGGAGCCCATCATTGTTGAACCAGTGATATGAAATCTGAATTATGAATTAATTTCGAAATATTTCCTGCAAACTACATATGAAGCACACATGCTAATCTCCTCAAAATGCGTATTTAATTGCAAAAGGTATGCTTTAAAAATTATTTTACCCATGCATTTGTTTTTATTTTTGGTGCTCATGTAATAATTGAATAAGTATGCTTCAACATTCTAGAAACAATTTGAGAAGTGTCTTTGTTTACTTTTTGTGTGATTGCTTGTGTTTTTGTTTGTGCTGTGTTTGATTTCTGTGCACTCCTCAACAACTGGATGAAAGAAGTTGAAAATAACTGATGGTTGTACTCGGGGTGTGCACGAGAAAATTTTAGGCGGTAAATAAATTCATACTTGCAGATGCCAAACATGTTTTAACATTTATATTACAAGAGAACACAACAATGTGGAGACGCTGAACATGACGGACATGGTGAATATCGACTTCCTAATCTAAATATCGATAAAGCTCAGTTGACTTTTTGCTCCACCAAATAACAGCGAAACGGATTTGAGTAAAAGGGTGAAACTTCTACAGATGCTGTGATAAATAACTACCTCTGTCGGTTTGAATGTTTGAAAGAGAATAGACGTCTGGATCAACTTTTGAATTAAATTAAAATCCCGATTTATATATACTGTATATATAAACGCGAGTTGTCTGTGTGTTTGTCCACGTTTTATTCAGAGATGGCTGAACGGATCTTCATCAAACTTTCAGAGGTTCATCAGAGGGTGCCTGGGAGTGTTCTCGGCAAACAAACAAACAAAAAAAAAGAAAAAAAAAGTTCGTATTTTTGGAATTAAAAAAATAAAAATCGCTCGACAGTGCCTAAACCTTTTAAAATGAATGGCAGTTATACACAAGTACACATTCGCATAAATAAATACAAAACAATTACCAGACATTTGAATACAAATAAATCAAACAATTCCAGAAGTGTATGAATTTGGTAGTACGGCTTCTTCTTCTTCCTGATTGACATCACACTTAACTCAGAAACGTGAGCCACATTCACTCAAACGTGATCCACATTCACTCAGAAACGTGAGCCACTCCTCAAAAGACCCCAAGGATCGTAAATATCCCAAAAGACCCAGAGGAACCAGAAGAACCAAAATATTCCAAAGACCCTTAAAGACCCCGAAGACACAAATTACCCTAAAGATCCGTGAAGATCCAAAAGTCCAAAACAACAAAAAATACCCCGAAGACCCTTAAGGACCCCAAAGACCCAAATACCCTGAAGACCCAACTCGAAACCAAAGACCTAAAAGACCCAGAAGACCCAAAATACCCTAAAGACCGAAATTACCCTAAATATGCTTAAATACCCTGAAGACCAAAAGACCAAAATGACCCTGAAGACTGAAAATACCCCAAAGACCGAAGACTCTCAAGACCCATAAAACTGAAAAGACCCTGAAGGCCTAAAAGACCCTTAAAGGGGAACTCAAACGCAAAAAAATTTTTTGCACCATTTGCACTCATTAATCACGGACTAATTTGACGGGATTAATTTATTTATTTGCCAATCACAAAGTGCCGAAAAAACCCTAGACTGTCGATTTTTGAGTTTGCCAGTGACGTCACATTCCAAACTCACCATGATCATGCCGGCGACGGTACATAGTGAAACAGTGCATTGAGAGCTTGGATTCCGATATGTTGGAGTGGAGTGGGGGTGGAGGGGATGTGGGGTTGTTATGGGTATTGTTAGCTGGGTGATGGTTGATGAGGGATTGTGGGGGGAAAGTGGAGTGGGGGGAGCAGTGTGGGGTAGTCATGGGTATTGTTAGATAGGGTGACAGTGGAAGGGGGGTTGTGGAGGGATGGTGTGGGTTGTTGGAGGTATTGTTACCTAGGGTGATGGTTGATGGGGGATTGTGAGGGGATGGTAGAGGGGAGGGGCATGGGGTAGTCAGTGGAAGGGGGGTTGTGGAGGGGATGTGGGGTTGTTATGGGTATTGTTAGCTGGGTGATGGTTGATGTGGGATTGTGGGGGAAAAGTGCAGTGGAGGGAGTGGTGTGGGGTAGTCATGGGTATTGTTAGATAGGGTGACAGTGGAAGGGGGGTTGTGGAGGGATGGTGTGGGTTGTTGTAGGTATTGTTACCTAGGGTGATGGTTGATGGGGGATTGTGAGGGGATGGTGGAGGGGCATGAGGTGGTCATGGATATTGTTAGATGGGGTGATGGTTGATGGGGGATTGTGAGGGGATGATGTGGGTTGTTGTAGGTATTGTTAGCTAGGGTGATGGTTGATGGGGGATTGTGAGTGGATGGTGGAGGGGAGGGTTATTTGGTTGTCATGTGTATTGTTAGCTAGGGTGACGGTTGATGTTTTTTTCTGGAAAATTGAGATGCCTTAAAAACCAAGGATACCTAAGTTGAACAGAAATCAGGAAGAGCAATATTATACATGGAAATCAGCAAGAAATCTAAGTCAAAGCAGTTGTGTCAGCAGAAAATATCCGATGGCAGAAAAATGTGTTGCACACTTGGAACAAGATCGGCCGTAAGATCGCCCGTCGGGTCGCCCATATGGCGGGTATTCTGCTAGTCTGTATAATAATCCCAACTTTGTCATTTATTAAAATGTTTTCATTGCAGCTATAAAATGTAAAGCCCCAGTCCCACTGTGGCGATTTTTAAAGCAAACCACAAGGAAACAGTACGAAATTGTTACAACGATTTAGGCCAAGAATAATTTCAAAAAATGCCACCGGGATTGCCAGATCTGGTTGAGGAACGAATCAACAGTACAATATTTGCGAATCAACTTGATTAGCAACGAATGTAGTAGAATAAACTCGACGCAGGAAGAACTAGAACGAGGCAGTGCGACGTGTCAGCCGAAGTAACACGAAGTAGGCGAAGACGTACAATGACGTGTTACGAAACGCAACGGAACAGGTAGACGGAGAACGGAAGCGCAACTAACTAGAACAAACTGGAAAGAACTGGAACGTGTCAGAACGATGCAGTACGAATTGTTCGGAGGCTATAAATACCGCGCATTTCCGTGGCGCTTCACCAGTCCTTGAGAACATTTCCTTCCACGTTGGACCAGGTGGGCGACACCATGGTTGTTCTGAACATTCTGTAACTGGACCTGCAACAAATATGTAGGTAGAGTGAATGATACTGTATGAAAGACCCAGCTGTCAATGATACAAAAGTACTGGGCTAGCATGATGTTATATATTATTTTTAATAATTTCATGGAACTAATAACCTGCATGAGGTCGTGTGCTAGTTGTAGTCTCTGAAGAGGGGTGAGGATGACAACCCACAGGAGGCACAGTGGCTTTAAGAACCACTTAGTGATGAACCACAGTGATGTGAGCTTCTCTGGAAACTGACATAGAGGAGAATCGGGCCCTTCTTAATATACCCCTCGTACCCAAAATCGTGCTGGGTCTACTTGCATCGTTATATACTGTTCTACATCGTCATGGTCATTCTGTATTCTTTCTTCATCTCATACAGCCGTTGTAACTCCTTGTGCCTCGTTGCTTTGTCGCATAGCTGTTCGTTCTTAATCTTCTCTGCTTTCTGCGATTACCAACGACCGTCGTTCTTCCTCATTGCGCATCGAGTTAGGTCGTCCTACCACCGTTCTGTGTCTTCTCTCCTCGCGGCAGAAATTGAACCAGAACCACAATGGAAAGCGGCGATCTTAACAACGAAGCGGTGAGAGTAACAACGAAGCGGTGAGAGTCACAAAGAATTGCAAAGAAGAGGAAGGATTATACACGAATACACAACGACAATGGGCGAATGTGATGAAATCGTTGCGGCGCAACGACAGTTTTGAACATTTGAAAACTGTCGTAGCGCCTCCGCGAATCGAGACGATCTGCACGATGCGCAAGGAAAGTTTAACAGAACAAGAACGAACTAAAAAGAATCAGAACGTCCAAAGCGATTTTCTCCACGAATGCCAGATCGTTGTGGTTCACTAAGAAAATCGCCACAGTGGGACTGGGCCTTAACGTACCTGCCGGAGTTGGGTGGAATGTTGAGAACCTCTCATTTGAGGTTGTTTTGTCTGCATTATCTTGGAAATGGGATGATTCCTGGGAATCTCTCCAATGTTTTTCCACAGGCGTAGCATTGGTCGGAGAGTCATTTCTTTGCATCCTTCCATTTTTGCTTATATTTGCTTTGGATAAAGCATCCGCTGATGTCCTCCTTTGGGAATGTTCAATCATAGCACTGTCCATGCTCATCGCTTGGTTTCTTCTCCCTTGTCTGTTCTCTGTGGTGTTCACAGGTTGTGAATATATTGCATTGGGTTTATTCCCAGTCTCTGCATGAAACACAACAAACATGTTATTTTATAAGTCGGAACATTATATACAACTTCGAGTTGATATGATGCTAATGCCTAATGAATAGTTGCCAGGCATAAACCTTTGAGGAATCATGACAGAAAGGGTAATGCTACTTGCATCCATCTACTCTTTGCAAATTGTTTCTTATTAATGGTAAATCTATTGAGGAAGCAGACTTACCAATTATTTGTCAATTCCAACACTATCAATGACGGATTTAGCTAGCCAAGTGGCTTCATTGATACAAATTATACAGTCAAACTTTTAATGGCTTATATCCTCTTCACCATAAATAACCGAAAATATAGAATTTATAATGTAATTATCTTGTTGTTTTAAATAAATAAATTGTTGAAAGACTGTTTTTGCTTTGATAGACTTTGAATTTGTTTCTTTGATAGAAGATATTTGATATATGATAGAAGATAGATTTCTTTGATAGAAATTGAGTCAATTCAAAAGACTTTGAATGCCATTCAAAGTGCATATTTGACACGAGGGATGTGCAGAACATCTTATTGCAAGTTCCCACGTAACGTAATTGCCTCGTGCAATAATCGTTCAGCACGTGAAATTTGTGCACCGTTAGCTTTTTCGAGGTGACACGGGGCATTCTGAGCAAATTTTAAACAGTCTTTCCAAGACACCAGCTTGTGGATCATCCAAATAAAACACACTGATTATATTCTGTAACAATGCATTCAAATGCCACATCTGTCAGAAAAATGAGAGAAATCAAATCATTGGGCATCTTCAAGCAACGTCTTCCATCAGCCATGTTGCAAGGCTCGAACGTGAGGAGAGGATCTGTTTATGACCTCAAAGACGTTATCAAGCCACTGGATCAACAAGAGATATTGCATTGTATAATAAATGGCCAAGAAGTGGACGTCCCAGAATATCGACTCCCGCTCGTGACCAATACAATCACATGACCCATGTCCGCAGTCGGTTTCAAACTGCACAGAGTTCTGCGAACACACTCCCTGGCTACCAATGCAGTAATTTCTACCAGAGGTAGAATACCCAGTGTTGAGATTGTAATTTCCAAGTTGGATCGCCGAGTGAAAATATTCACCTCAGCACAGTATTACTACCTTGAGATTTGCAGCTCATCTGTGTCCGACTATATCCCGAAAACAAATCGCATCAACAACAATCACTTGTTCGGTCTCTTAGGGGATTAGATACATGAAAGCGTACATGATTGGGATTAGGCAGATCGGAGTGGCACTGCACTTTCAAAGATGCCACTTTACTTGAATGCACAAAAGCATGCAAGTAAATTGTATAATAAATGGCAGTGCCATCCTAATCCACCTAACACCAAAGTAAATAAATAATTACTACCGATAATTAGATAACCCTTCGACCAAGCATACCTGGTATCCCTTTCGCCATTCCTTGATCCTCCTTCCGTCGCCATTTCCATGGTCGCAGAAAACGTCTGAAGTTTGACTTTTGTTGTCCATGCTGCTTCCCTGTTGCGGAATCGAGCTCGTAGAGTGAGTGTCGCATTGCAGTTTTATTAGACGGCTGTTTGTCTTCAACTGCAAAATTCAAATCAGGTGTTTAAAACAAAACAACAAACATGATACATATGAGCATTGTCACTGCACAGGTGTAATAATTATATGGTCATTGTGTTCCATTCTAATTTGCTTTTGCCTCTTTTATTTTTGGGGAATATTTTTTAAAACTGTGATTATTATAACGAATGTTCTTGTAGTAGACTGGAAATGGCCTTCTGACATGATCGTAGACAAAACTACACATAAAACGCACACACATACATACATGTATGTACATATACACATACAATGCCCTCCATAAATATTGGAACAGTAGAGTCAAATTTGTTATTACGAGTACACCCGCTCACTACGAGAGCGGCAAGAAGGGTCATTCCTCTTTGGGGTATATAGATTACAGTCGATCTATGGTCGGGTGTCAAGAACATTGGGTGTGTTCATTTACCAAGTTTCTTGTGGAGAAACGCCAAGTGGTTTAAGCATTCGAGCAAGCATTGCATTCAAAACCTTTAATGAACGGCTGGATTGGCAAGCGCAAGCGAGCTGCTTGGTAAATGAGCACACCCCAGTGTTCCTCCCTTTCAGTTTCGTATCAAACAGCAGGAGCGAGTTTCAAAAGTTCACCACAAAAAATGCCACGGTAGCAGCAGAAAGGGCCATGTTATTAACCCAACATTTGTGAGTTATATAGAGTACAGAATATCTTCGCTCAGTTCTCTAAGTAAACCTTACTTCATGGATGTCGGGATTCCTCCAAATTTCTTCATTTAGTGTTATAAAGAGCATTCGCGACTGTTAAAAAAGCTAAGCATATGTGTTTGTGGTTTATAATATTTTTACTACCTGCCTTGGGAAAGTGGGACATTATTAGTATTAATATTGTTTTGTAATAACATTAACAACATGCGATTATCATTAATTTGGTTATTAAAAGTGTCTTTGTGAAAAAAGCCATGATAAATCTTCTTCTTTGGAAAAACGCCACGATAAAGCTAATTTAACATTGATATACACCTCAGCATGCAACTTCATTGACGGCAATGACGGGGAAAAACCCGCTCGGGGGAGAAAACCCTCTTGGGGAGGGGGGCAAATGAATGCACTACAACCTTCATTATGTAACCCTTCGTCATCCTGTCAAGTTTGGTTGAGATTGGATAAGTAACGACGGAATGTATTGGCATCAAAAATTCATCAGACAGACAGACACCAAATGGCGTATTTTAGTATGATTGCTATATACTCAAGAAATCTGGATTTGAGATCAAAATATTAATATGGGGCAAGAGAACAGGTCAGCTCCTTTTCCTGGTATTTCTATGTATACAGGCAGTCCCCGGGTTACGAACGCCCGACTTACGAACGCCCGCACTTACGTACCGACTTCCGTAAAGCCTATTATTTAAAAAAGTTTTTTTTTTTTAACTTCTTTTTTTTTGTTGTTGTATACATAATCGAGGCTCGTGAAAGAGCTAACATTTATCACACAGAAAAAAAAAATCAAACAGACACACAAAGTATATAATAAGGGGAGCGGTAGACAAGAGAAATATGAGAAAAGCTCTGTTCAAGCCACCCTTGATGTTTACTTTAAGAAAATTGACCAGCACCAGGTCCATCCTCTCCAGCACCAGGCCCATCATCTCGGAGAGATATATCAAGGTATGATCGTGTCAAGGTTTGCAAGACATCAATTGGAACGAGAGTAAGTGTTAACCTTTAATCATTATCTTTTCTTTTCTATCTAAACAGTTTAAGAAATGTTTATTTCATGTTTTTTATACCGACAGATGTTTTAGGTAAAATATATCCTATAAATTAAGACACACATTTGCCTAATTGACACTAGATGTGAACCGTACGTAACTGTTCCGACTTACATACAAATTCGACTTACAGACAGACTTAAAAACGGAACTCGTTCGTAACCCGTGGACTGCCTGTATATGTTTTCCCATTGTAGAACAATAGCACGTTTTTGTTCAGTCTCCCCATTTTAGGTAAGCATACTGAACTGTGAACTAAGGATGAGGTCCAACAAACTGAGTCTCACTGAAGAACCTCCTGGTAAACAACTTTCCAGTTTTCGGTTCATTACCTGTACTTTGTCGAGTCCACAAAGTCATTTGGGGGGTTCCCACTCTGCTTGGCGACACGTACAGTTCCCTTTTGTGAATGTGAGATCTTTAACGCTTAGGCCAACAACCTTGAGGCCGAAAGTCTAAAGTGGAAACTGAATTCGCTGAATGTCTAAAAACAAGCCTGTGTCTGATGGGATGATCGATATCCTTGGAATCGTGACTTGCTCTCCCTTGTTTGGTCCAGTGGTGATGATTACATTTATCCAATTTGGCAGCAAATGTTTCATGATTGCTGGACTCCGTTGCAAAGCTTTGGTGGGTAAAGGTTGCATAAGAGCATGATTGGCACTCTTATTTACAGAAGGAGGTGGTGAAGTGGAATTGCGTGAGGGCACTGACATTTCAGGGTCGCTGCGGGGTATGCAACGGCTTCATCATTACTGTCCTTAGAACTCATTGCTTTGTCCACTGATTTGTTGGAAGTGGCCTCCCCTGGGAAACTTTGTATAACTTCCCAGTTGAGTGTTTTGACTGATTCATTGTGTGGAGCAAGGATTGCACACTCACAAAGCCACTCCATGTCTTTGCTGTGTTGCAGAATGTTTTCATACAAACTCCACTGGAGATATTTGGCTGAATATATCATGGTCACCAATTTCTGTGGTATACTGACGAAATGTCTGTCACTAACCTGGCCTGGCCATCTCCAATCCTCAACAGCAGCTTTTCTAATTGTCTTGCATCGTGATCACCTCAAAGGAAGGTATGTATATATATATATATATATATATATATATATATATATATATATATATATATATACAGACTTGGCATTTAATATGGAATTTTTTTTTTGTGGGGGTGAACTTACTTTTCAAGATGTCTTAGAACCAAAAGTTCATTGGAATTATGTTGAAATTATTCTAGATTTTGTTAATGTGACCTTTAAAAGAAACAAAAACCACATTTGACATTTCGAAACAAATAAATTGATCCTTGAAAGTGATGTAAACTGATATCGAACTCAATTCATGGGCAGTACTGTGTTAAACTTCTGTACGTTTTCCAGAAGTATCTCTTTATTTTGCACATTAGCCAAAAAATGTTTTAACAAAAACAAAAGTTAAATTACGACTGGGATTACGGACAGTAAAATTACAGTTCAGTACTTCGTGTAACCCCCACGAGCATTCAGGAGAGCACGTACACGTTGAGGCATGCTCTTCATGAGATTTGCCAAGGTTTGGACAGGAATCGCTTGCCATGCAGTGACAATAGCCTGCTGCAATTCACGCACAGAGGTCGGCTGCTGGTCCAAGTGGTCGATTTGACGCGTTAATTCTGCCCACAAGTTCTCTATCGGATTCATATCCGGGGACATGGCAGGCCACTCCATATGCTCTACACCACGGTCAGCAAGAAAGTGTTGGATCATGCGAGCACGATGAGGCCGTGCATTGTCATCTTGGAAGACAAAGTTTCCTCGAAAGGCTGCATGAGCAAATGGAAGCAATGTTTCTTCCAGAATGGCCCTGTACTTGAACTGGTTCAGGTTTCCATTCAGAACAACCAGGTCAGTTTTGCCCCCTGCATGAAAAGCAGCCCAAACGGTCACCCCACCACCTCCAGCTTGGACTCTTGGCACTATACAATCTTTGTTGTAGGCTTCATGCACTTGTCTGCGCACTCGGACGCGGCCATCTTGAAGATAGACCAGAAATCTAGACTCGTCACTGAAGATCACATGATTCCAGTGTCCTGGCTGCCATTGGCAGTGCTCTCTGGCCCACTGCAATCGGCGCTGGCGGTGTTGTCTGGTCAGGCGTGGCTTTCTCAGGGGATGCCTGGCACGATAGCCTGCTTGAACCAGTCGTTGGTTGACTAGCCTTCTGGATACAGGCACATTTGTCAGTTGCTGCCAGTCAGCCCTAAGCCGATTAGCTGACTTGGTACGGCCATTGCGTGACTAACCGGTACAGCTGGTGATCATCCCTCCTTGTGGTTCTGCGGGGACGTCCTGGCCTCGGTATTGGAGTAGGGACACCCCTCTGAGCATTTCGTTTCAGGATCTTTGACACCTGACCTTGAGTGATGCTATACTGTCGAGCAATAGCACGCTGTTTCATGCCGTAATTTCGTAAAGCCGCCACTCTATGACAAACAGCATTGTCGAGTTGACGGACTAGTTCCAGAGGAAGCGGCAATAACTTTTGGAGACGTGCAGCAGTTGTTTTCCACTAATACAGAACGCAACAATCCTTGTATACCCGACTGTGAAGCCAATCATCAAATGCACCTGTCCATACATTTTGCCATGCCACCTGCGATATAATCCTGTTGTTGACTTCTTGCTGCGACAGACAATCAGTGACATAGTTCTTTTAACAAATAAATCACCAAAGTGTAAAAGAAACTCACCAGATTGATATACTGAGTTAAGAAAGCAAACCCAAGTCAAGAAAAAAAAAAATTCCATATTAAATGCCAAGTCTGTATATATATATATATATATATATATATATATATATATATATATATATATATATATATATATATATATATATATATATATATATATATATATATATATATATATATAGCCTGGTGTTGGCTTAGTGGTTAGGGTGCTGGCTTGGGATCCGAGGATCCTGGGTTCAAATCCCTGTCGATCGCTAATTTAACACCAGGGGGGTTGACTCAGCCTGTCATCCTTCCGAGGTCGGCAAATTGAGTACCAGCTTGCTGGGATGAATAATCCCAGTGTGTACCCCTGCTTAGAATAGGTACACCATATCCCTGCGCATCGTAAGAGCTCAGGGTTGGCGTCAAATAAGGCATCCGACCATAAAAAACATTGCCTCAAACAGGGAACCATGATTGTCATGGGGCCCGCAAGGCTAACCCTCGCTATAGCGGGGAAAATGGCCTTAAAACGATCATTCATTCATTCATTCATATATATATATATATATATATATATATATATATATATATATATATATATTAGGGTGGTCGAAAAATTTGAAAATTGGATTGTCATTTCTCCACAAACCTGCCCCTATTCCTATTGAAGAAAGTAGTTTGTGGTGAAAATGTGAGCTTGATTGGACAATATTTAGAGGTTGCTCAAAATGTTGCCAAATTTTAATGAATAATAAGATACAGAATTTTTAGCATCATACATCAATTCATCGATAATTATCTATTTTCAATTACTCAAATTATTTATTATTGTTATTGTTGTGGTTTGTTTGTAAACTAATAAATAATTATGTACAATGTACATGTATGTTCAATTGTTCATTGTTCATTGTTCAATGTTCATTCATATTGTCAAATTAAGATTAAAAACAAAACAGTAGATTAAACATTCATGTATTAATTTGACAATAAATCATTTATAGGAAAAAAATTAATCATCCATCAGAAAATATAAAATATCTATCAGAGACGATAAAACAAATCTATCAGAACAATTAAAACAAAGTAAACATCAGAATACACATAATTTGAATGATTTTACGTAACATTGTTTTCAGAAACTTGTGTTTCAAAACATTACCTACTTCTTTGAGAAAATGGCTTTGGTTGACACTGGAAAGTTTTCACGATGAAGTTTCACAACTCTCAACACCAATTGCTTCTGCTCTTCATTCTTGGTCAGAGTGTCATGGAAAGTTTGGATGAGAGCAACACCTCGCTCAGCACAGTCATTGATAACCTATATGCTGCGTATCTTCTTCTCAAGCTCTTGGTATGAGTTGTCTGTGTTCCAGAGGTTTGGCTCCTTTCCCAGAAAACTCAGTGATACTTCATTGTCAGACTCTGAGATGACAACACCAAATAATTCAAGAGATCGACTTGTGATGTAGGTGTCCACTGAGTCAGAAAGCCTGAAGGCTTTAGCATCTACCCTCTGAAGATTGTTTGGCTTTGGAGCCCACTTGAAGTTCTTCACCATCTTTGCCTTTGTCTCATCATCCACCCGGCTATCAAAAAGAGCTAATGCAGCAAGGTGTTCTGACAAATACCAGAGGTGTCTAGTGAATGCTTTGACAGCAGTTTCACGGACAACCATATCTGGGTAAGAATCAAGGGTTGAAAGAAGAAGCAAATCATTGAGAGGTGCCTTTGTTGGTAGCGGCGCCTCATGCCAGAATCTCGCATACACAAGTGCAACAAAAAGAGCAATCTGTGTGATTCCCTTCAATTCATGTGACGTGAGCTTTATTTGGTCTTTGAAGAGAACCACCTTGAGAGCATATATGGCTTTCATCATCTAGCGGGCATTGTGCATAGCTCCTGGGGCACGGAATTTCACCTCTCTGGCCTCACATCCACCCAGAAATGTATGGCATAGTCTCAGAAGTTCTTCATAGTCATCACGTGGGTGTTGTTCTTCGAGTGCAGCTGCATAAAAAATGTATCATATTCTGACGTTCAACAAGGTTATCGGAAAATATTTTATCTTCTCCTACTTGGAACCTCTTCTTGTCAATTAAAGGCCACTGTTTCTGAAACCTCTTGAACAGTCTGATCTCAGGTCCGCTAGTGGGTCCTATGACTTTAGTTGTAACATCAGAGAGCATTACTTCAAACACATGATGACGACATGCAATCCAGACAAGCTTAGCATCCAAAGCTGCTTCAATGAGGGTACATGCTCCGTTTCTCAGCCCTGTGTTGGATGCAGTGGTGTCAAACAATATGCCTTTCATCAACTGTTTGACATTCCACTCCTCAAGAAATTGAATGCATGCATTTGCTTGTGCTACACCAGTGCCTTGGGGAATTTTTGGGACTCCATGCAACTTCTCGGTATTCATACCAGTTACAAGTATCGCTACCCAATCAACAGATTCTTTGTGATTGCCAGTATAATCAGGGAGCAGTTTCCCATCCCAGTGTAGTAGGAGTGGGCTATTACATGAGAAATTTGCCTTTTCTTCAGTGGCCATTATTTCTCTTCCACGAATTCGAGCACGACGAATTCCACTGCGTGACAGAGAAATGTCTTTAATGGTATGACCAAGAGATTGTGCAAAAGCACTGGCCACAAACATAGCACGCCGATCTGAGAGATTTACTCTGTCCAGAGTTGCCACTATTGCTGGAGTGATCACCTTGATGGGAGCCTTTTTCGCCTGTTTGGCAGAAGATGGACTTTGGAGTTTGAATTCATGGTCCCCTGAATCGGAGCTTTCAATCTCAGACTCATCATCATCATCAACCACAGCCGATGTTGATGGAACAGATTGCATTGCTGTTGGAGTGTTGGAGTCTCAGCAGCATGTTTCTTCTTTCTTTTATCTTCATTCTCAAGCCTGATACGCTTTCTGTTCTCCTTAACTGCCAGAGTGTTGTCCACAGATCCCATACGTGAACTTGAGGGATCCTCACGCTGCATGATAAGGAATGCTTTGTCTTCTTCATTCGTCATTTTCTCAAGCGCATCATTTGGTGAGATATCGAAGAGGGATTGAAGATCGCCTTTGAACATCTGCTCCTTCACTCTATAGTTTTCGAATGTCTTGGTCCTTTTTTCTTTATCAGTTTGTAGGCATCATTCAACTTCAAAAGTTGGCGCTCACAGGAATCTAGTCTCTGCACTGGAATTCTTCCTTTCTCCCAATATGCACACACAGCTTGTACACTAAGTTTGGCACTTTCACGAACTGTATGGTGTTCTTGTATGTGATGCTACACCATTTTCTGCAATGTGTGTCCTTTGGGTGGTAGTCCCCCACATATTATTTCCTTTTCAGACTTGCCCAGCAACCAAACTGTGGAAGAGCTGCAAGTTTCTGCCATCTGAAAAAACCAGGATAAATTAAAAATGTTATTTTTTGAGCAACCTCTAAATAAGTTGGAATTGACCTCATATTTGGTTCATATGATCTTGATAAACATAGGAACAAGAGCAGCCTTGTGGAGCATGGATCTTTAATAGTATTAAATATTACCTATATCTGTGGACCACCCTAATATATATATTGTTACGGTCCGCGGATTAGGATGTTATTTTTATTACCGAGCGGTGGTATAACCGCGGCCGAACAGTTATTCCCCGACTAAAACCCGATTCACCCCAAACTTTGGCCGTATCGCACCGCAGCTACTCAATATGGAAACCTCTAAAGCGACCGAACGAGAATGAAGAAGGAGAAGAAGTACGGAGGAATAACAGGATTTATTAATTATTTTCACAAGCCAAAGCAAAGAGAGCAGTCGGTTATATACAGAAAATGGAAGGAGCAGACACACAGTGAAATCATTAGCTTACCTATTCAAGCTTAATTAATAAACCCCAGGACAACATTAAAGACAGACGGATGATCACACTTACACGGGGAAATGCAGGCAGGGAGGAATGGCTTGGAGATGGGTGGCTTTTAGAGGCAAGGAAGGTTCAGCGGGTACTGGGCACGGTCGGGCCAGAAGGCACCGCCGTCAAGAAGCCGAGCTTTGGTCCCAAACTGCGCGGGAGAAGTTCCTTTCTCCGTACTGCTGCCTCGTGCGCTCCTTGCGTTGCCCCGGTCCGTTTCTCCTGCAGCGCGGCACGTCTCACGGCGGCTCGGTCACACCTGCTCGTCTCCAGCACATCTCCTGGACCCAGAACTCATCCCTCCTCTCAGCTCATCTCTTTTGGGGAGCATCCCGCAGTGGGTTATATAGGCCCCGCCCTTCACCCTTTTCGAACCTTCCCCAAACGTTCTCTCTCCGCCCTCTCAAGCCAAACCCCTCGTTCTGGGTTGGATGAGCGGGGCCAACTTACTCCTCCCCTCTATGACGAGGTGGAGACCCGCCTTTCTTCTTCGGCGTTACCTCGTGCGTAATGGAGTCAACTGCTGCAAAGTGGACGGCAGATGAAAATGCAGCAAAGTGCAAACCTGGCACTTGGAAGCTGCCATGGGGCGTCGGAGGGCCTACTCTTATTTAATTCGGTGCAATGAAGAGTCAAACTAGTGGGAAACACATCCTTAGCCTACACAGAGAATAAGGGACTAACTATTTAAAAGGATATATCGTGTCCTGTGTGTAGGTTTATGGAATTAACTAAGAGGACGAGCTGCGACCATTATTTACATTACGAGGGTGTTACACACAACAAAACCATACTTTTCACATTCGTTACACTTTCTCAAAATTGTTACACTTCTCAAATCCGTTACAATATATATATATATTGTTATGGATTCGGGGGTCCGGCGCTCCCCTATCAAGGGGGGTTTAATCCCCTTGTCTTTTAAGCTGCCCGTCCCCCAATCATGGAAGCTATAACGCTCCTTCCGGTCGGAATTTGCTCGGGTGATTGGTCAATGAAGTCCCAAATACCTACTTACTAACCCGACCGTAAAGCAGGGAAATAACTCCCGCTCGAACCGCGGATAGGATGGTAAATGCCGAGCGGTTAGCGATCCGCGATCCGAGCCGTTAACAATAAAACTAAACCCAATCCTGAGCGGTTCCGAAATTGTGCCACAGGTACTCAATTGAAAGAAAGGACGGAGGCGATCGGATTAGGGAAAAACCAAGAAAGAACAAGGTGAATTTATTTACAACCCAAAAAGAAGAGGAAACGGAAAGAATGTACAAGAAGAAGAAGAAGCAAAAGGACACAGGGCAATCTTATCTATACAGTCTTAACTTACATCCCCAGACAAACATACACACTCACACGGGATGGTAGCTGGTAGGAGGGGAAGGTCCAGGCAGATGTCCAGGCTCCTCGTCCGGTCCCGACTCGTGCCATGGTGGTGATGGAAGAAAAGGCAGCAGGTCGGCAGCGCGCCGAATGTCGTGGACCGCGGGCGGACCTTACGTATATCGGGGGGACTGGGAGGCTGCGTACATAATACGTTTATCATGCCAAACGCTCTCTCTCTCCCGATCAATGTTCATATCAAAGAGCTCTCTCGGCGCAGTCCGTGCAATCAGCGCCTTTCCTCAAGTCCGTATCATCGACGGTCCCCTGCGCAGTCCGTGATAGGGCTTGGCGTGTGCGCTTATATAATGCGCTTTCAGATTACTACGCACGCTCCAAAACCACGCCAGCCCGTGAGCTCACCTCAGCCCTGGTTGGCTCGTAAGGGCTTACCGGCTCCGCCTTTGACGGCTCGTTGACAGGGCCACGCCTTGTCCTTGGTGCTCTGCCCCCCTTCTTCCTCGAGCTTGACCGCGTGCGTAATGGCGGCGCCTGAGCGAACGCTAACCAAGGCGCGTAACAGAATTTGGGAGAGAGACAAGCCCCGACTGTAGGGGCGCATAATGGCGTAGCTTAGAGAGAGCGGCTGCAAAATGAACGGAAGGGCCTATTATTATTTAATTGACACAACGTAGATTCAACTATTGGGAACACAGCCTTAACTAGACACATAATAAGGAAATAACTGAAAGTCCTATGGTGTCCTACATGTTGCTGCGGCCTAACTATGGGTGCTACCTTTGAACTTTTAATGAAGAGAATTATTTACAAAAGTGATTATTTATTTACAAAAGTGTGGGTTCTCAAAACCGCAAAAAAAAAAAATATATATATATATACACAAAGAATTAAGTTAAGCACCCCCCCGTTTTTTTACAACCTCGCACATTACAAGTTTGTTGTCGTCAAAACAGTGTAATATACCCATGATATTGCTATATTTTCTGGAGAAGTGATATTATGGTCACATAAAAACATAACAATCATGCCGTTTTCAATATTTTATTCTGAATAATTTAAGGTGAAATTTTTTGGGAATTTTAGGCATATTTTCACCTCAATTTAAGTATGGAGCTATAGGTCCATCACGGACAGTGTGGATGACGTTTATGTTTTCTAACGTACAGTCATTGTTCTGAGAAGACCTCTAGCGATCTTTGCGTCAATAACGTGTGTAGGACCCACGTGATCGGATGGAGCAAGGTGCTGTGACAACCATCCCCTGGCCTGCGTACAGTCCTGACCTGAACCCCCTCGAGCACGTTTGGGACATGTTGGGACGACAAATTGCGAAGATGGTCCCTCCAATAGCCAATCTGGATGAATTGGAACGTGCATTACATCGGGAATGGAACAACCTGCCACAGCAACGCATACGACGGCTTACAGGGTCTATGAGACGTAGGGTTGAGTCAGTGATCCGATCACGTGGGTCCTACACACGTTATTGACGCAAAGATCGCTAGAGGTCTTCTCAGAACAATGACTGTACGTTAGAAAACATAAACGTCATCCACACTGTCCGTGATGGACCTATAGCTCCATACTTGAATTGAGGTGAAAATATGCCTAAAATTCCCAAAAATTTTCACCTTAAATTATTCAGAATAAAATATTGAAAACGGCATGATTGTTATGTTTTTATGTGACCATAATATCACTTCTCCAGAAAATATAGCAATATCATGGGTATATTACACTGTTTTGACGACAACAAACTTGTAATGTGCGAGGTTGTAAAAAAACGGGGGGGGTGCTTAACTTAATTCTTTGTGTATATATATATATATATACATATATACAGACTTGGCATTTAATATGGGATATTTTTTTTTTCTTGACTTTGGTTTACTTTCTTAACTCAGTATATCAATCTGGTGAGTTTATTTTACACTTTGGTGATTTATTTGTTAAAAGAACCATGTCACTGATTGTCTGTCACAGCAAGAAGTCAACAACAGGATTATATCACTGGTGGCGTGGCAAAATGTACGGACAGGTGGATTTGATGATTGGCTTCACAGTCGGGTATACAAGGGTTGTTGCGTTCTGTATTAGTGGAAAACAACTGCTGCACATCTCCAAAAGTTATTGCCGCTTCCTTTGGAGATGGTCCGTCAACTCGACAATGCTGCTTGTCATGGAGTGGTGGCTTTACGAAATTACGGCATGACACAGCGTGCTATTGCTCGGCAGTATGGCATCACTCAAGGTCAGGTGTCAAAGATCCTGAAACGAAATGCTCAGAGGGGTGTCCCTACTCCAATACTGAGGCCAGGATGTCCCCGCAGAACCACAAAGAGGGATGATCGCCAGCTGCACCGGTTAGTCCGCAATGGCCGTACCAAGTCAGCTAATCTTCTTAGGGCTGAGTGGCAGCAACTGACAAATGTGCCTGTATCCAGAAGGCTAGTCAACCAACGACTGGTTCAAGCAGGCTATCGTGCCAGGCGTCACCTGAGAAAGCCATGCCTGACCAGACAACACCGCCAGCGCCGATTGCAGTGGGCCAGAGAACACCGTCAATGGCAGCCAGGACACTGGAATCACGTGATCTTCAGTGACGAGTCTAGATTTCTGGTCTATCGTCAAGATGGCCGCGTCCGTGTGCGCAGACAAGTGCATGAAGCCTACAACAAAGTTTGTATAGTGCCAAGGGTCCACGCTGGAGGTGGTGGGGTGACAGTTTGGGCTGCTTTTCATGCAGGGGGCAAAACTGACCTGGTTGTTCTGAATGGAAACCTGAACCAGTTCAAGTACAGGGCCATTCTGGAAGAAACATTGCTTCCATTTGCTCGTGCAGCCTTTCGAGGAAACTTTGTCTTCCAAGATGACAATGCACTGCCTCATCGTGCTCGCATGATCCAACACTTTCTTGCTGACCGTGGTGTAGAGCATATGGAGTGGCCTGCCATGTCCCCGGATATGAATCCGATAGAGAACTTGTGGGCAGAATTAACGCATCAAGTCGACCACTTGGACCAGCAGCCGACCTCTGTGCGTGAATTGCAGCAGGCTATTGTCACTGCATGGCAAGCGATTCCTGTCCAAACCTTGGCAAATCTCGTGAACAGCATGCCTCAACGTGTATGTGCTCTCCTGAATGCTCGTGGCGGTTAGACGAAGTACAGAACTGTAATTTTACTGTCCATAATCCCAGTCGTAATTTAACTTTTGTTTTTGTTAAAAAAAATTTCGGCTAATGTGCAAAATAAAGAGATACTTCTGGAAAACGTACAGAAGGTTAACACAGTACTGTCCATGAATTGAGTTCGATATCAGTTTACATCACTTTCAAGGATCAATTTATTTGTTTCGAAATGTCAAATGTGGTTTTTGTTTCTTTTAAAGGTCACATTAACAAAATCTAGAATAATTTCAACATAATTCCAATGAACTTTTGGTTCTAAGACATCTTGAAAAGTAAGTTCACCCCCACAAAAAAAATATTCCATATTAAATGCCAAGTCTCTATATATACAGTCACGTGAAAAAGTAAGTGCACCCCATGTAAAGTTTTGACTTTTTCAACATATTTCAACATACAGCTATGTGATCTTCATTTCAACAATATTGATAGATAAAGGTGATATAATATAACAAATATCATGAAACATTTACATTTTGTAGGCCATTGTATAATTTAAATAAACATAAATGCAAATTTCGCATGTGGAAAATGTAAGTACACCCCTACATTTATCACTACTTCAAATACTGTTACGGATTCGTCATTTCCGTTGTGGTGGTTTTCATCCACTGTAAATATTTCTGATTCCATGTACTATTATTGTTTTCAAAAGGTTTATTGTTCATGAACTGTTTTCAAAAGGTAAAAAAGTTAGAGTTAAAATAACCCGGAAACCGGATCGGGAACCGGACGATGAAGAGGAAGAGGAGAAAAAGGAGGTGGAGCGAGTGAGGCGAACAAGAAGGAGCCGAGCTATTTGCGGTCTGGAGCAAACGTTGGCGAACAACAGTCACGAGCGAACTTTCGGGTTTCCCAGGAAAGAAGGTCCCGTGAGGTCCCTTGATGACATTCTGGGGTTCTTAGGGACTTCTTTCAGCATCTTGCGGTCTGCTCTCGGGCTGAACTTGCTGGGGCGGCCTGGCCTGAACAAGTTGGCAGCTGTTTGGAATCTTCTCCACTTGTAGATGATCTTCCAGACAGTCGAATGATTGATTTCAAATTGTTTGGAGATCTTTTTAAATCCCTTCCAAGACTCATAGGCATCTATAACCTTCTTTCTGAAGGCCTCAGAGAGCTCTTTTGATCTAGGCATGGTGACGCCGCACACTTCAACAACAAAGAGCAAACCAAATTAAGGGTGTAGTACTGGTGAAAAATTGAGAAAACTACATAGGTACCTTTGAGAGGCCTTTACACAAAAACAAAGTCAAGGTAATATCTAATTTTCAGTTTTTCTTGAAAGATATAATCTTGGCTTTAACTCAGACCAGTTTCAACGCTTCTTTGTCATATTACATGCATATAATTTGCATAAATTAGACCGTCAATAAAAAACAATGAAAAACAAAGAACACATTTCTACTTCTAGCTTCTATGTCACCTATCATTCTTTTCACACAAAACTTGGTACATGTATTATACATGTGTTACTCTTCTACCTGATGAGAGGATTTTGTGAAATTATGTCAAATGTTCACTAATTAGCTAATTATGCCAATTACCAGATAAAACTTGGTTGTCCTTCAATAAATCCACAATGGCTACTCCTATAAACAAAAGCCTTCATCATTTGAAGTGATATTCTGAATATCCTGTCCAAATTTCAGCCCAAAAGAATGATGCAAATTTAAAGTTATAACAAATTTCATGCAAAATATTATATTTCTTGTAAATTGCGTGTAAAGATAACAATAATTAGGGGTACTTATATGACCTCTAATAGCATGGTTCTTATTTACAAGACTATAAGGAAACTGTTCAGCGAAAAAAAAAAAAAAAAAATCACCTGTTCACCAGTACTACGCCCTTAATGTCTGAGGTTTAAATAAGACAGGTTCCTCCAAGATCCTCTCTGACGATGTTCTAATCATTTGCACCTGAGCTGGTGCACCTGATTCTAATTTTAGGTATTTGAAGTAGTGATAAATGTAGGGGTGTACTTACTTTTTCCACATGCGAAATTTGCATTTATGTTTATTTAAATTATACAATGGACTACAAAATGTAAATGTTTCATGATAATTGTTATATTATATCACCTTTATCTATCAATATTGTTGAAATGAAGATCAAATAGCTGTATGTTGAAATATGTTGAAAAAGTCGAAACTTTACATGGGGTGTACTTACTTTTTCACGTGACTGTAACTCTTGCCACTGTTGATGTCAAAGTGCACGAGTCCACCATTAGAAAGAGGCTGCACAAATTTGATCTACATGGGAGGTGTGCCAGGAGGAAACGTTTGCTGTCCAGAAAGAACATCAGGGCAAGACTAAAGTTTGCCAATGAACACCAAGGCAAAGACCAGCACTTCTGGAACAATGTGCTCTGGACAGATGAGTCAAAGGTAGAGCTATTTGGCCACAGTACCAGAAGACATGTTTGGTAAAAACCAAAGAGAGCATTTGACCACAAGAACCTGATACCAACTGTAAAGCATGGTGGTGGAAATATTATGGCTTGGGGCAGCTTTGCTGCATCAGGGCCTAGGCAGCTCACCATCACAGAATCCACTATGAATTCTTCATTGTACCAGAGGTTGCTTGAGGATAATGTGAGGCCATCTGTCGGAAAGTTGAAGCTCAACCGAAGGTGGACCTTGCAACATGACAATGACCCTAAACATACCAGTAAATCCACCAAGGAATGGCTGAAAAGAAAGAAATGGAGGGTTCTGGAATGGCCAAGTCAAAGCCCGGATCTAAATCCCATCGAGATGTTGTAATTACTTTTTCCACATGCGAAATTTGCATTTATGTTTATTTAAATTATACAATGGACTACAAAATGTAAATGTTTCATGATATTTGTTATATTATATCACCTTTATCTATCAATATTGTTGAAATGAAGATCAAATAGCTGTATGTTGAAATATGTTGAAAAGGTCAAAAAGTTACATTGGATGTACTTACTTTTTCACGTGACTGTATATATTTAGGCTGTTTCTTCTAAAAATATACCTGTATATATGCTATTTCTTTCAATAATATACTTGTATATACGGATTTACCAACATCGCTGAAAAAATAACCAACTAGAAGGGCACTCAGCGGAACGCATGTACCTCCGCCAGGCTGAACAATTTGTTTTTTGTATTCCACTGATAGGCCGGATCTGGATCCGGACTTGAACCAAAATCTAATCAGCTTTTTCTTGTCCCCTATGCAAATCATCCACCTACTTTTGTCACAACTCGCCCACAACTTTTTGAGATATTGTGCTCTATATCGATTTTGGCCCCATCTCTCAATGGAGATCGAAGAATCGTAAAATATTTCTTCCGGATCTTCAACACGATCGAATCATTTGGTTATTTTCTGTGGTGCCATGAGTGGCCGTTGTGGGTGGGGTCAAGTGAGGCCGCTGTGGGCGGGCCGAGTGAGGCCTGTGTTTCCGTTGCCTGGAATAAAGATGGTGCTGATCCTATCTGCGTGTCCGCATCTTTATAACAGACATTACAATTGGCAACAAGGGTTTTTCGGACCATGGCTACATCGTATGGAAAGGTCCCGGAGTATGCTGGGACAACTTTGAACTTTTTTGCGCAGAGGCTGAGCTTTTATTTCATCGCTAACGACATCGTCGAGGAGGGGAAGCAGAAAGCGATTCTTCTATCGTCCCTCTCGGCAGAGGTTTTCCGTTTGCTGTGTGAGTTTATTTCGCTGGCGAGGACGTCGGATGATGATGAGTCCATAGTGAAGACTCCACGATCATATTAAACCAGGCATGTCACCTCAGTTATTGTGGTACGAGTTAGACAACCTGGTTCAGTTTCCCGATGAGAGGGTAGCTGATTTTGTGGCCAGGCTCAAGCATCTGGCAGGGGATTGTCGTTTTGGTGACGAACGATCACAAAGATTGAAGGATCGTTTTATCGCGGGGTTGCGAGATGAGAAGATGGTCACGTCAAATTTATGGATAATGTTTGAAGAGATTGCATTTGTTAAAGTGGTTGAAACAGTGGCTGTTGTGGAACAAACTGGAAAGGATGTGCCTGTCATTGTTGGGGAGGACACTGCAGTTAATGCCATAGCTGCTGAAGGGTCATGTACTCGCAATTCTCCTGCAGGAGGGTCATGTGCTGACAATTCTCCAACTGGGTTGGTGGATCAGGATTCCTCTTCTTCTTCTTCTTGTTCTTCATCCCGGGTATTTGCAAGCAGTGCATTACAGGGAAACTACCACTGCAGCCTTGTCAGGGATGTGGTGGTTCACATTCTCGTGGGAGCTGTTCATTTCGGAATGTGGTGTGTTACCGGTGTGGTAAGACGGGCCATGTGAGGATGGTCTGTCAGGGCCGGGCACCGAACAGATTGAATGTGGTAGGGGCTGGCGGCAAGTTCTTCAACAGGGCATGTTTCCAATGACGTCAGCTGCGAATCACCCCTTTGTGGTGGCTTTGAGTGTGAATGGCAGGCCAGTCAACATCACAGTGGCTACAGGGGCATGAGTCATTCTTGTGAGTAAATGGATCTGGCGTCATTTGGGTTGTCTGGTGTTCACCTCAATACACACTACTAGAGGGGTCAATATATGGTTGAACCACAAAAAAATTGATACAAAATGTTTTTCAATGGATTCTGGTACCATTTGGAATGCTAATTAACATACTAAAAATCTAGTAACATCTGACTTCCGGAAAGGGGTCATTTTCAAGATGGCGTCCAAGATGGCTGCCGGGAGCTTAAAATGGCCATATCTCAATTATTATTCAACCTAGAAAGGTGGTTTTGGTGTCTAACCCTAGGTTTTAGGGCCCAAGGAATCCAATTGAA
Organism: Myxine glutinosa; assembly: GCF_964187855.1. Taxonomy (NCBI): domain Eukaryota; kingdom Metazoa; phylum Chordata; class Myxini; order Myxiniformes; family Myxinidae; genus Myxine; species Myxine glutinosa. The sequence continues at coordinate 156,556,749 of NC_136263.1, read as the reverse complement.
TCAATAAAATTACCATCAGTTAATTATTTATTGACAAGTCCAAGATGGCATCCCAAGGTGACATCCTGATCCACTAAAATGGCTCTGTCGAATAGTAGTCAACCTAGAGAGATTTTTTCAGTGTGTATACCTAGGTTTAAGGCACCCAGGAGATCATCAAAATTACTTAAATAAGCACAAAGTAATCAGGTAATCCAGTAAGCCAGGTTTACCAGCCCATTAGGCATTTGTTGTCTTATACAGTTAGTCGCTATTCATCGTCATCCTCCGACTCACCAGCTAATGAACCAAGTGTGTGTTTCAGATTGGAGATAAGAGTGTAATGTGTCTACACCACTGCCACCTGTGACTCCAGTCCACAGTATTCAGTGATCATTACAGACAAAGGTTTGTACAAAGCTTGAGAGGTTATGGCAAGGGATTGGGGAGGGGGTGGGGGGAGGACTGAAAAATCTGACAAACAATTTATTTTCATCTCAAATGGAATAAGTATATTATTTGGTACATGTATGCATAAACAAAATCCATATTTTTTAGACATTTCCAAAAGAAATGTACACAACTTTTCCCAGCTATAGCCTGGGGGGGGGGGGGGGGTGGGGGGAGGGCACTCCATGTGTTCAGGGTAGTAGGACTGTGCCACCCATAAGGGTGGCTTTTTGGCAATTTGAGTATATTCAAGGGTGTGGAAAATTCCATGTGTTGTATATTCAAATTTTGTCACAGTTAACTCTCAGTTAACTGTCAGTGGCCATCTTCAGGAAACAAAAAGAATTTGGAAGTCAGAGTTTTGTACTAATTTTGGGGGGTTAGGTGGTTACTTTCCATATATTGACCATTCTAGAGGCTATTTGCATTTCGTTATGATTTTGTAAAGGCACTAATCATACGTGTATTAATTTCTTCTTTTTTTCTTCAAGGTACAAGATGAGTGCATCCTGCAGTGACCAGATCTGTCCCATTTGTCAATAGCAAATTGGAAGATGGAGGTGATGTCGGCAAGATTTGCCAAAAGGGTGCTGATGGGATCAATGAAGCTAGTGTTCGGAGAGGTGACACCATTGCTGTGACTGCTGGCTGTAAAGTGCATTTGAACTGTCGTAAAATGTACACAAACAGTATAGAAATTGATCTTCATTTAAAGAGGAAACAGAGTGGTGAATCCAGTACCACAAAAAGGAGTACTAGGGTTTCTGAAGGTCCGTTCAATAGCAAAGCTGATTGCCTTTTCTGCGGCACTAGTGTTCAGGAAGGAAGTGCAGACTATAGTTATGTGAAAACTGATATCTTTGCAAAGAAAATATTGCTATGCTGTGATAACCGGCAAGATGAGTGGTCTTTCAAGGTCAAAGGTAGAATTGAATACTATCATGGGGATCTACATGCTGCAGACTGCGTGTATCATCAAGATTATAGCAGCCATTATCAGGTGTGGCCGTCATATACCCCTGCAATTTCAGCCAGATCCTGATCCAAAGCGGAGGAAATCTGGAAGGCCAAAAGATGAGGACCAAGAACAAGCCTTCTCAAAGATGTGTGCATACCTTGCAGCGAATGATGAAGAACAGCTGACTGTTTCTGACCTTAGGTGTAAAATGAAAGAGTATTTGTCTGAGGCCGATTCCCTCCCCTATGGTAATCAATACCTAAAAAGACAGCTGAAGGAACGGTATGGGAACTGCATATATATTGCAGAAGGAGAATGTTTAGATGACATAGTGACAATGAGAGAGAAAACGTCACACATCCTCAGATCATACTTCAACAGCACAAACCAAGAAAGGTGATGAAGAGTCGCAGAAGAGAGCAATACTTGAGACAGCTGCAAGGCTCATAAAAAGTGACATCAAGACAAATGTGCCACCCGTTAACGATCAGTACCCGACTACAGAGACACTCAAACTCCAGCCCGCTCTTGATTACATTCCAGAATCACTCCGCATTGTATTAAAGGCCTTATTTGTTGGTAAAGACACATGGCGAAAAGTTGCTAGCATTGGCCATGCAATCATACAGGCAGTCCGACCACGAGCTGTCTTTGCCCCTTTGCAAATTGGCCTTTCAGTGCAAATGCACCACTTAAATCGGTCTAGGTTTCTTGTGGATACCTTGGGTCAGCTGGGGTTCTGCTCTTCCTATGGCGAAATTCAGAGGTTTGAAAAGAATGCTGCAAATTGTGCTGCACCAAACATGCTTGGTAAGGATATTGATGTGTTGAACATGGCCTTGTTATTCGCAGCAGACAATGTAGATCATAACATTCTTACAATCGATGGGAAAGGAACATTTCATGGGATGGGCATGATAGCTGCCTTGACACCAGGACAGAAGACAGACCAGAGTATCCCTAGGCACAAAACAACAGAACTGAATGTTGTAGAGAAGTCAAAGGTTGCGATAATAGATCATCGTTTTGCCAAACACCTTCGCCGAGACATCACATTCACAGAACTTCCGAGTTTCACTGCATGTGACATGAAGGTTGATCTGCTTTGGGAGTTGTCGTTCAACTTCAAACAGGCCACACCAGGTTGGCAGGGCATGATGCACATTATTTATCAGGGAAACAAACACCCAGGCCAGTCTTCAGTCAGGTATCTACCGATGATAGACATGTACTCGGGGGACAAAACGTGCGTTCTGTCAACATTGGAGTTCCTTTCTGGTCTTGCGTCCAAGCACCACCTTGCCCCAGTAGTTACATTCGACCAGCCCCTATATTGGAAGGCGACAGAAATAAGCCCGGATTCACCACCAGACAGCCACCTAAAATCCATTGTCCTGCTGCTAGGCTGCTTTCACACCTTTATGAATTTGCTAGGAGCGATTGGTACACTGATGGAGGGCGATATAACACCTTCAGCAAGAAGGTTGTCTCTGCTTCGTCTTTTGTAACACCTGAACGTCTGCCCCTAACTGAATCTGCTACCAAACTTCACTGTCGTAGAGCGTACTACCAGATCATGGTGTGGATGGGAAAAGAAGAGGGTATGGATGCCATGAAATGGGGGTGGAGCCTGCAGGATAATCAGTTTGTCCCACTTATGTCAAGAATGAACGCTGCTCCAGACAGTCTCTTGAAGGTCATTCATTGTAACTGCTCCACTGCCTGCAAGACACTCCGCTGCTCTTGTAGACGATATGGACTACCATGTACTACTGCCTGTGGACCGTGCCAACTTGAAGAATGTGACAATCCACATAACAAGTTTCTTCCAGAGGAGTCGGAGGATGACGATGAATATCGACTAACTGTATAAGACAACAAATGCCTAATGGGCTGGTAAACCTGGCTTACTGGATTACCTGATTACTTTGTGCTTATTTAAGTAATTTTGATGATTTCCTGGGTGCCTTAAACCTAGGTATACACACTGAAAAAATCTCTCTAGGTTGACTACTATTCGACAGAGCCATTTTAGTGGATCAGGATGTCACCTTGGGATGCCATCTTGGACTTGTCAATAAATAATTAACTGATGGTAATTTTATTGATTCAATTGGATTCCTTGGGCCCTAAAACCTAGGGTTAGACACCAAAACCACCTTTCTAGGTTGAATAATAATTGAGATATGGCCATTTTTAGGTCCCGGCGGCCATCTTGGACGCAATCTTGAAAATGACCCCTTTCCGGAAGTCAGATGTTACTAGATTTTTAGTATGTTATTTAGCATGCCCAATGGTACCAGAATCCATTGAAAAACCTTTTGTATCAATTTTTTGGGGGTTACGTGAGTTTTTTTCGTATATTGACCCAACTATACCCTTCATACTTACACAGGGGAGATGATAAAGCCATTAGGCCTGATGGATGTTTTAGTTCGTAATCGGGACCAGCAAGCGGTGTTGCCCCTGCATGTGGTTGATGGTTCTGGACCATCTATACTTGGTCTTGATTGGTTGCACACCATTTTTCTGGAGTGGGGAAACATTTACAGTGTGCATACGTCATTTCCGTCTCATTCATGCTTGGAGAGGATCTTGGAAAAACACCAAGTTATATTCGGGCCTGAACTTGGGAAGCTCAAAGGTGCTCAAGGTCACCTGCACCTGAAGGAGGGTGTCAGTCCACGATTCTGTAATCCTCGACCGGTGCCATATGCCCTTCGTGATCGGGTCAAAGTGGAGCTCGATCGATTGGAAAATATTGGGGTCATGGAACCGGTGGAACACTCTGAGTGGGCAACACCCATGGTCACAGTGCTTCAGCGGAATGGAGGTATTTGCCTGTGTAGTGATTTTAAAGCGACTGTTAACCCCAACCTCTGCGTGGAGCAGGATGCACTGCCATCCATTCACAAGATATAGTCAAAGTTGGCGGGGAGTCGGTACTTCACGAAGTTGGATTGCGCGATCCGTACTTTCATTTTGAGATCGCTCCGGAGGATCGTCACCTCCTTACCATCAATACGTGTCAGGGTATGTACCAGTACACCCGTCTTTGTTTCAGGATCGCTTCAGGTTTGGCAATGTGGCAGTCGGCGATGGATTGTATTTGTACTGACCTGCCTGCACAATGCTACTTGGATGACATCCTTATTGCAGGCACCACGGTCGAACAACATCTTGAGAACATTGACAAGGTGATGTCGGAGTTAGCTGCTCATGGCCTTCGCTTTACCGCCCAGTGGTCGCTTCGCTGTCTAAGTCAGCAAAAACTGCCCAGTGGTTTAGGGCTACCAAACCGCTCAATGTTTTTTTTTTTGTATACAAGATCGAGGCTCATGAAAGAGCTAACATTAATCATACAAAAAGTCAAACCGACACATAAAACACAAAATAAGGGGAGCGGTTGACAATATGGAGAGAGAGGGGGAAGGACACAAACACAACATTTGAGAGCAGGGGCATCGAGCGAAATGTGGGAGGGAGAGGGCTTGGGGGGTTGGTGGGAGAGGTATAAAACATATGGACATTGCAAGGACTTCCAGGAAAGAAGTTGGAATTTCAAAAAAGTGTATCTGGGGTGAATTAGCGGGGGTAGAAAAGATCAAGGTTTTTGATGGGGGAAGATAAGAGATGGTGGTGTACAGCTGTTTTAAAGACCTCGAGTGAGGAGTGGGATTGAAGGGAGTGGGGGAGTTTGTTCCAGAGGCGGGAGATAAGGGGAATTAAAGAGTGAAGGTGAGCAGAGAGCCGAGATTTTGGCAGTTTAACCATAAGAGAGTTGCTGGCAGATCTTGTGCGACCTGTAGGAATATTTGGGGGACAGAGCACAGAGAGAGCTGGGGGAGCAAGGCCGGAGAGGAGTCGGTAGAAGACAGAAAGACCACAAACCTGAATGCGGTGAGTGAGTGAAAGGCCCTCGGAGTTAGCTTCATCGCAGGAGATTCCAATGATTATGAAAGCTTTGGTTTCAACAGCGTGAAGCCAAGCTAGGTGTGAAGCAGGAGCACCGGCCCAGAGGGGGGAACAGCATTCCATTGAGCTGCGGATGAAAGCCTTGTATGTGGTGAGGAGCTCAGGTGTGCCAAGGAATGACTTCGCACGACCGAGGATGCCTAGTCGGCGACTGGCTTTGGAGGCCTGCTTGGAAATGTGGTTTTCCTCAGAAAGATCATGGCAGATAGTGAGACCCAAAAGCTTGAGCGACAGAACTTCTTGGAGAGGATTGTTGAGAAAGTAGATGGGAGGGTTTTCCAGTCGGTCTTTTCGGAGAGACATAGTAAGAGTGTGAGATTTGTCAGGATTGAAAGACATGTTCCACTTGTTTGACCAGTCTGCGATTTTGTCCAGGTCTGCAGAGAGTGAGGAGGCTGCAGACTGCCGATCTGAGGGATGAGGAATGGCACAGCAGAGAGTGGAATCATCAGCAAAGAGATGGAGAGGATTTTCCAGAGAGTCGGAGAGATCATTGATGAAGACCAGAAATAGCACAGGGCCCAGAACACTATCTTGGGGAACTCCAGCCAGAACAGGTAGGGGAGATGAGAGAAATCCATTCAGGGCCACACGTTGCCTACGACCAGAGAGGAAGTCCGCAAGCCATGATTGGACATTTCCATGGATACCCATAGTAGGAGAGTTTGGTGAGCAGAGCTGGGTGCCAGACCGTATCGAAGGCACGTGATATGTCAAGGGAGACAGCTCTGATTTCCTGTTTGGCATTGAGGACTTCCATCCATTGTTGAGACAGTGGAAGTGACATGTCCAGAGTAGAATGACCTGGTCTGAATCCAAATTGATGATCAGAGATAAAGCAATTGGAGAAGAGGAAGGATTTGATATCCGAAGCAATGATGGATTCCATGACTTTGCTGATAATTGGGAGCAGGCTGATTGGTCTGTAGTTGCAAGGATCTGTTTTTGCACCTTTTTGTGTAAAGCGGTAATGTTTGCTGATTTCCAAGATGCTGGCAGAAGACCTTGAGCAAAAACGAGGGTGAAAAGAACAGAGAGAGGGTGAGATAGAGAGGCAGAGCAGGATTTCTGGACCCCTGGGCTGATGCCGTCTGGTCCAGTTGCAGAATCAGAGTCGAGGTTTGACAAACATTTCTCCACCTTGTCATTAGAGAAGGACACAGAGTCCAGGAGCAGTTGGGATCGACTGAGTAAGGTGCGAACAGAGAGAGATGGGTTTGGGACACAAGATTTTGAGGCAAACACAGAGATGAGGCATTCGGCTTTGTCACGTGCGATGTCAACTGTGTGGCCATTTGAGGTAAGGGAGGGGATGGAGGGGGAACAAACACCAGAAACGGATTTGACCAGACACCTCCAGGATTTGGAGGAAGGAGACAGGTTTGAGAGTTCAATCTTTAGTGTGGAGAGATAGTGCTTCCTGGCACTCCTGAGGGTAGACACAGACTTGTTCTGAGCTTGGTGGAAGGAACTGAGATTGCCTTCAGTTGGATTTGCCTTCCAAGAGACAAAGGCAAGTTGTTTCAGGGCAACTGCCTCACCACAAGATTCAGTGTGCCATGGACGGGAGGAAGGGTAAGACAACTGAAGACTAGATGGGATAAATCTGTGCATGAGGGAGAGAGCAGTTTGTTTTTGAAGAATTCCCATGAAGAATTGATGTCAGAGGCAGTAGAGATGGGAGACAGTCCAGATGATTGATGGCTGCTTGCAGACCGTGCCAGTCAGCCTGAGTGAAATGCCAGACTCGTCGGCGCTGAGGAGGCTCTCTGAGAATAGCCAGAGAGATGTTCACTTTAGCAAGCACATGATCAGAAGAACCGATTGGAGCAGAAGAAGAGCAGCAGACATTTGCAGGGAAGTTTGTCATAACCAAGTCCAGAAGAGAAGATACTCCTTTGACTGAGACCTATGTCAGGAAATTGACAGATTGTGTCAGTCCCAATGAGTCGCAGAAGTCCTTTGCTGAGGTGCCATGGCTGGTGAGAGAAGAACCGAAACCCAGCCAGCTGGCATGATGACAGTTGAAGTCGCCACATATGAGGAAGAGAGAGTTTGGGTGAGTTGATTGAAGTTGGTCCATGTTGTCTGACAGCGAATTGTAAATGGAGTCATCACTGTTTGAAGGACGGTACAGAACACATATGAACAAAAGGTGGGAGCGGAGAGGAAGTCGTAGCCAGAGGTACTCCTGGGGGTGGGGTGGAGAGAGGGCAGTGCAAGGAGAGCGAGGAAGAGAGTTTTTGATAAAGATAACCACCCACCACCAGGATGAGGCTCAGGTCTCATACCGGAGGAGGGAGTAACTAGGAAGAGATATTAAGGAATCAGATACATGTTGAAGGAGGAAAGTTTCTGTTAAGCAGATCAAGTCTGGATTGTCAGAAGCAACCTGAATGGAGAGATCAATAAGGTTTGAACAAAGGCCCCGGATGTTTGAGGTCATACCGTTAATGAGGAGAGAGGGGGGGGGCATTGGGTGCAGGACAGGGGAGGGGAGGGGTAGGGTCAGATGAAGGATGAGAGGGGGAGGTAGGGAGAGCAGTTGATAGTGTGTCAGAGATTACAGAAGAGTTACAAGAAAGGGAAGGATGAGGAGGACGAAAGGTTTGATGGTGATGGGATGTGGCATAGTGAGGGGTTATTTGAGGGGTGGCAGAGGAAAGTAGAAGGTTGGGGGAGGTGGAGGTATGAGATGGAAGGGAGACGAAGTGGGGAGGAGGCAGCTTTGAGGAGGAGGGGGGAGGGGGAGAATTGGAGAGGGATGGTATGGGGGGAGATTTGAAGGGGAGGGGTTGGGGGAAACTTTTGAATGGGAGGGGTGAGGGGGGAGTTTAGGAGGGGAGGGGCAAGGGGGGAGTTTATGAAGGGAGGGGAAATGGGGGAGATTTGTAGGGGAGGGGCAAGGGGAGAGTTTAGAAAGTGGATGATTAATGAATGACGAACATTTATAACAAATTGGGTTTATTGTGATTTTCAAGTTAGCGATCCGTTTAAGAATGATGGAGGAGGGGTGGAATGAATATGAATTTAGAGCATGTAGTGAGGAAGAATTGTAAGAGATTGAATATTTTTTTGAAGTGGAATGAGTTGAAGAGGAAATTGAAAAAAGCCTTTTAAATAGGAAGAAAAACAGCGTGTTGTAATATACCACTGAATAAAACACTGCAGGGGAAAGTTTAAACATATTTAATCCATGAAGAACAGTCTTATATTCACAAAAATACCAATGGGGAGAGGGCCTCGAGGGACAAACACAAGTCACGTGAACAGGCAAAAGGTGGAGGGCAAGGAGATAATGGGGGCGGGACGAGACAGCGCACGTGGACAGAAGCACACGATGGGACAACATCACACGTGGAAAAAGGGAAATAAATGTTGTTGTTTTTGTTTTGTTTGTTTTTGGGGTTTTGGGGGGGGGGGGGGGTTAAAACGTTAAACAAAGAGTAGATGTTCAGGGAAGTTTATTTCGGTTTTTGGAAGTTTATTTTATTCGGTTTATTTCGGAAGAAGAACTTCGGTTTATAGGGAAGAGGATAATCTTCCTAGGAACACACTGTAGGTACACACACCGTAGGATAAATACAGTTTCGACAAAAATACAATTGTGAACAATTACTTCACTTCGAAAACGTGGAGAACGTGAACAGCTTCGAAAATCCGTGCTGTCGCTGTCAAGATCTGGCAAGATCCCAAAGGGTTTAGGGTTTAGAGTTTAGGGCTGGCAAACCGCCCAGTGCTTTAGGACTAGCAAACTGCTCAATGGTTTAGGGCTAGCAAACTGCTCAGTGGTTTAGGGCTAGGAAACCTCCCAGTGGTTTAGGGCTAGCAAACCTCCCAGTGGTTTAGGGCTAGCAAACCTCCCAGTGGTTTAGGGCTAGCAAACTGCTCAGTAGTTTAGGGCTAGCAAACCGCCCAGTGCTTTATGGCTAGCAAATATTGCCCACATTTGGTCAAGAAACAAATTCGGCAGAACCAACGTGCTGCGTAACACAAGTATGGTACATTGGTACATCAATCATCTTTGCCTATTACATTGGAGGCAATTCGATATTGTGGCGGACACAAAAGCCCACTGGCGTGGTGACATCATTCCACGCACCAAGTGGGCGGTGGCCACGCCCGAGGGGTAGGTGTGGCCTCATGATATACACCGGGCGACCAGCCCGGAGGAGTTCAGTGTTACAGTGTAGTCTTACAATAAAGACGTTTATATGTTACCGCTTGTCCGCTTCCTCCTTGCTCACAAGCAGCGCGCGTAACGCCGCGCTTTACTGGTGACCCTCGACGTTGGATCTGCCGGAGCGATCCTTCCACACGCGACGCCATCGCCATGGCCGCCTTCGTCAAACTTCCGGAATTTTGGGAGGCTCAGGCCGAAGTCTGGTTCGTCCAGGCCGAAGCCCAATTTCAGCTTCGGCACCTCACCGGCGATGACACGTGCTACTGCCACGTCGTCGCCTCCCTCGGGCCCGGCACGGCCGCTCGAGTTGTGTCCGTCCTTCGCCACCCACCGGACGGCCACAAGTACGAGGCACTCAAGCGGCTACTCCTAGCCACGTTCAGCCTCACGGACGACGCACGGGCCGACCGCCTCCTGGATCTCCCCGAGCTCGGTGAGACGCGCCCGTCGGTCCGAATGGACCATATGCTGTCACTGTTGGGCGACGAAGCCCCCGGTTCGCTATTCCGGGCGCTTTTCCGTCGCCAACTTCCAGCGCAGGTTCGCCTCGCGTTGGCCGGGACCGGGCTAACGGAACCCCGAGCATTGGCGGCCGAGGCGGACAAGTACTTCGCCGCTTCGGACACGCGGGCGAGCGTTGGCCTGGCCGTCACGGCCTTCGACGCTGATGTTCCACAGCATCATCTTCTACAGCACGCTGAATTCAGCAGCATGCTGATACGCACCTCGTGAACGCCGCCACGCCCCGCCCACCGCCGCGGCGAAAACCGCCACCGCGGGGAAACCCGTCGACTCCACCGGCCTGGCGGAGCCAGCCGCGCTCCTCCAGCTCCACCACCTGGTGCTGGTTCCACGCCAAGTTCGGCCACGAAGCTCGGCGGTGTCATCCGCCGTGCTCCTTCAACGGGTCGGGAAACGCCCGGGCCGGCGCTCAATTGTGGCGATGAGCGCCGGCCGTTCGAGCAGCCTGCTGTTCATAACGGACACCTTCTCCGGGCGCCGTTACCTGTGCGACACGGGAGCACAGGTGAGTGTCATTCCCGCCGGCACGTCAGACAAGCACGCCGCGGGTGGGGGCCCCGCGCTGCTTGCCGCGAACGGGACGCCCATCCGTACGTATGGAAAACGCTGCCTCTCTCTGCGGTTTGGAGGGCAGGTTTTCCGATGGACGTTCGTCACCGCCGACGTGCCCATGGCACTGCTTGGCGCGGACTTCCTGTGCGCTAATGGGCTCCTGGTCGACGTCAAGCGCAGACGGCTTGTCCAGGCCGAGACGTTCAGCTCGCTCGCATGTGCGTTGCCCAGCTCAACGAGCGGCTTGCCAAGTGGCTTGCCGAACGATTCGGTTCCGGCCACGTTGGTCTGTACGCTTCCGGCAGCGGACGCATTCACCCGCCTCCTCGCCGGCTTCCCGGCCCTCACGCGGCCCGCCTTCTCGGCGGGGGCCGTCAAGCACGGGGTGGCCCATCACATCCCCACCGTCGGGCCACCGGTCTACGCCCGGGCACGCCGCCTCGAGCCGACGAAGCTGGCGGTGGCAAAAGCGGAGTTCGCTACCCTGGAGCGACTCGGCATCGTTCGGCGCTCAGAGAGCGCTTGGGCGTCGCCGCTGCACATCGTGCCGAAGCCCGGCGGGGGATGGCGACCGTGCGGGGACTATCGCCGTCTCAATGACGCCACGACTCCCGACCGCTACCCCGTCCCCCACATTCAGGACTTTTCCGCCCGTTTGGCGGGCAGGTCCTTCTTCTCGAAGGTGGACCTCATACGCGGCTACCATCAGGTCCCCGTCAGGCCGGAGGACGTCCCGAAGACGGCGGTCATCACGCCATTCGGACTCTTCGAGTTCCTGCGCATGCCCTTCGGTCTGAAGAATGCGGCTCAGGCGTTCCAGCGACTGATGGACAGCGTCCTGCGCGACTTGGATTTTGTCTACGTCTACCTGGACGATATCCTCGTCGCCAGCGCGTCCCGCGAAGAGCACCTACGCCACCTCCGCACGCTCTTCGAACGCCTGGGCCAGCATGGCCTGATTGTGAACCCCGCAAAGTGCCGGTTCGGCGCCGCCACAATCGATTTTCTGGGGCACCGTGTCACCAGGCACGGAGCCGTCCCCCTGCCGGCCAAGGTGGAGGCGGTGAAGGGGTTTCCGCGCCCCCGCACGATCAGAGGGCTGCAGGAGTTCCTGGGCATGGTGAACTTTTACCATCGGTTCCTGCCCCGTATCGCCCAGCTCCTGCGCCCCCTGCACGAAGCTCTCCGAGGTAAGCCGGGCAAAGGCGACGTTACCTGGACCGAGCAGATGGACACGGCGTTCACGGGCGCGAAGCTCGCCTTGGCTAACGGCACCATGCTCGCGCACCCGGCGCCCGATGCACCGATCGCCCTCACCACCGATGCCTCGGACTACGCGGTGGGCGCGGTGCACGAGCAATGGGTGCGTGGAGCTTGGCAACCGCTGGCGTTCTTTAGCCGGCAGCTTCGCCCGCCCGAACGCCGTTACAGTACCTTCGACCGCGAGTTGCTCGGACTTCACTTGGCGGTCAGGCACTTCCGCCATCTGCTCGAGGGCCGGGCGTTCACTGCCTTCGTCGACCACAAGCCGCTGATCTTCGCGATGGGCAAGGTCACCGAGCCGTGGTCGGCCCGGCAGCAGCGTCACCTCTCGGCCGTGTCCGAGTACACGACGGACATCCAGCACGTCGCGGGGAAGGACAACCCGGTTGCGGATTGCCTTTCCCGGGCCGTCGCCCACGCAGTCCACCTCGGCATCGACTATGCCCGGATGGCAGCGGACCAGGCCGCTGACCCCGACGTCCAGGCCTTGCGGACCGCCGTCACGGGCCTCCGCGTCACCGAGGTGCCGTTCGACGGCGCGGGCGCGGCCCTCTTGTGCGACGTCTCCCTCGGGCGTCCTCGCCCCATTGTGCCCGCGGGCTGGCAGCGCCAGGTGTTTGACGCCATCCACGGCCTGTCCCACCCGGGCGCGAGGGCCTCCCAAAGGCTGATCGCCGACAAGTTCGTCTGGCATGGCCTCCGGAAGGCCGTCCGCGGCTGGGCCAGGACATGCCTCGCGTGCCTGCGCGCCAAGGTGCACCGGCACACCCAGGCCCCGTTGGCCCCGTTCACGGTGCCGGAACGCCGGTTTGACCACGTCCACGTGGACCTGGTGGGACCTCTGCCCCCCTCGCGGGGTTTCACCCACGTCCTCACCATGGTGGACCGCACCACCCGGTGGCCGGAGGCCGTGCCCTTGGCGTCGACAACGGCGGCCGATGTCGCGCAGGCTTTCATCGCCACCTGGGTCGCCCGGTTCGGCGCCCCCTCAGACATCTCATCCGACCGCGGCCCCCAGTTCACCTCGGAGCTCTGGGGGGCGGTTGCGCAGGGGCTCGGGGTCCGGCTGCACCGAACCACGGCCTACCACCCCCAGGCTAACGGCCTGTGTGAGCGATTTCACCGCTCATTGAAGGCCGCGCTCCGGGCCACCCTCCGCGACGGCGGCTGGGTCGACAGGCTCCCCTGGGTCCTGCTGGGCCTCCGGACGGCGCCCAAGGAGGACCTGCGCGCATCCGCGGCGGAGTTGGTCTTCGGGCAACCGCTGCGGGTGCCGGGCGAGTTCCTCCCCGACTCCACGGCACCATGGTCCGCGGCACAGCAGCGCTCCGCTCTGCAAGAGACCGCCCAGAGGTTCGCCCCGGTGCCCACGGCATGCCACGGGCACCCACCGACGCACGTCGCCCCGGAGCTTCGCACGGCGGAGTACGTCTTCGTCCGCCACAATGCCCATCGGACACCACTGCGGCCCCCGTACGACGGGCCTTTCCGCGTGCTGGAGACCGGGGCGAAGCACTTCACCCTGGACATCGGCGGTACTCCTGACCGCGTTTCGGTAGACCGCCTCAAGCCGGCCCACCTCGATGTGGACCATCCACCGCCAGTGGCCCGACCCCCACGTCGGGGCCGCCCTCCTGCGGGCGGACCCCCGGCACCGCCCAGCCCCGCCGCCACGGCGCCCCCCGGTCCTGCACCCATCCCAGGGGCAGCCAGGGGCATCCCACCTGGTATCCCTGCACCCCAGACGCCGCCGATCGCCAGGGGGCGCTTCGGCCGGGTCATTCGTCTGCCCCACAAACTGGCCCTCCAGGTGCGCGGGAATTCTGGGGGGGCGCGTGTGGCGGACACAAAAGCCCACTGGCGTGGTGACATCATTCCACGCACCAAGTGGGCGGTGGCCACGCCCGAGGGGTAGGCGTGGCCTCATGATATACACCGGGCGACCAGCCCGGAGGAGTTCAGTGTTACAGTGTAGTCTTACAATAAAGACGTTTATATGTTACCGCTTGTCCGCTTCCTCCTTGCTCACAAGCAGCGCGCGTAACGCCGCGCTTTAATATTAGCATTCCTGATGGAGTGGCCAATTTTGGACAGCAGGAAGTCTTGGTGATAGCCTGTTGAGGAATCCATTTATCACATATTCTCGGCTTGGTTCTGGTAATTCATCAAAAGAGCCATTGTGATGCATATCTGGCCGGGGCTCTATATCTCAGAGAATGCTGCCTTTCCGATTGATGAGGGTGTTAACCCAGCTGTCTTATCTGAATTTAGATTACTAGGGCGTGCCCGCACGTACGCGTGCAAAAAAACATGCGTGCAAACAACAACAAAAAAAAACTTTGAAACCACGTGGCAGTAACGACCACAGAACCCCCCCCTCTATTTACATGAAATGGTTTGGTCCATTCGCAACGACCACAGAACCCCCCCTCTATTTACATGAAATGGTTTGGTTCATTCGCAAAGCCAAAGCGAACGGCTTGCGAGTACGGTGACCATACCTTGGGAACCACTTGTCCGATTAATTTCAAACCTTGAAAAGGCACATCCTCGGGTCCCCAGCAATATACCTGGCAAGTTTCAAGTATATCGGACCGGTAGTTGTCGAGAAACAGCGGTCGCATACATACATACATACATACATACATACAGACAGACAGACACACACACACACACACACAGAGATTACTGGAATTATAGATAGATGGATGTTATAACTATTCCAATGTTTTAGATTATGGATGTTATAACTATTCCAATGTATTATCTCCACTTGGTTAGGTCATTGTGTGCTGCTGCCATGACCAAATTTCCTGCCTGGAGATCTTAATTTGATTAACTTATTGGTAAAACATTGAATTCGTACTATAGAAGGACAAGTAAAACCTGATAAATTAAGTTGATGGCATGTGGATCACCCAGTTTGAAAATCCCATAGAAACTCAAAGAGAGCAGTAGGATATTTCTATTGGTTTCTATTGCAAATCACGGTCTCTATTGGTTTCTACAGGAAATTTCTAGTAGAAACCGAACCAGATTTGGTTGAAACCATTGGATGCAACTGGTCTGAAACCCATAGAAACCAATAGGAACCTTTAAGTTCAACTTGTCCAGTAGAAACCATGAGGGTTAACTGCTCTGAAAAACCATAAACCAACCAAATACTTCAATTATATTTTGTTATAAACAAACGCAAAAACACACTTTCATAGCAGAGCAGTGGTATGGTTCACCAGAGAACCTGGGTTCAATTCCCAGTCTGGTCTTGTACTTTTCCCATATACAGTCACATGAAAAAGTAAGTACACCCCATGTAAAGTTTTGACTTTTTCAACATATTTCAACATACAGCTATTTGATCTTCATTTCAACAATATTGAGAGATAAAGGTGATATAATATAACAAATATCATGAAACATTTACATTTTGCAGTCCATTGTATAATTTAAATAAACATAAATGCAAATTTCGCATGTGGAAAAAGTAAGTACACCCTTGGCTCTAATAGGTGGTATTGCCCCCTTTGGCAGAAACAACCTCAAGTAGGCGTTTCTTATAACTGTCTACCAGTCTCTGACATCGACTGGGAGAAATTTTTGCCCACTCCTCCATGCAGAATTATTTAAGCTGTGCGATGTTTGAGGGGTTTCTTGCATGCACAGCTCGTTTCAAATCCCCCCACAACATCTCGATGGGATTTAGATCCGGGCTTTGACGTGGCCATTCCAGAACCTTCCATTTCTTTCTTTTCAGCCATTCCTTGGTGGATTTACTGGTATGTTTAGGGTCATTGTCATGTGGCAAGGTCCACCTTCGGTTGAACTTCAACTTTCTGACAGATGGCCTCACATTATCGTCAAGCACCCTCTGGTACAATGAAGAATTCATAGTGGA
Organism: Myxine glutinosa; assembly: GCF_964187855.1. NCBI lineage: Eukaryota > Metazoa > Chordata > Myxini > Myxiniformes > Myxinidae > Myxine > Myxine glutinosa. Next base: position 156,540,972 of record NC_136263.1, on the reverse strand, counting down.
TTCTATGATGGTGAGCTGCCCAGGCCCTGATGCAGCAAAGCTGCCCCAAACCATAATATTTCCACCACCATGCTTTACAGTTGGTATCAGGTTCTTGTGTTCAAATGCTGTCTTTGGTTTTCACCAAACATGTCTTCTGGTAATGTGGCCAAATAGCTCTACCTTTGACTCATCTGTCCAGAGCACATTGTTCCAGAAGTGCTGGTCTTTGCCTAGGTGTTCATTGGCAAACTTTAGTCTTGCCCTGATGTTCTTTCTGGACAGCAATGGTTTCCTCCTGGCGCACCTCCCATGTAGATCAAATTTGTGCAGCCTCTTTCTAATGGTAGACTCGTGCACTTTGACATCAACAGTGGCAAGAGCTACCTGTAGGTCCCGTGATGACATTCTGTGGTTCTTAGAGACTTCTTTCAGCATCTTGCGGTCTGCTCTCGGGCTGAACTTGCTGGGGCGGCCTGGCCTGAACAAGTTGGCAGTTGTTTGGCATCTTCTCCACTTGTAGATGATCTTCCGGACAGTCGAATGATTGATTTCAAATTGTTTGGAGATCTTTTTAAATCCCTTCCCAGACTCGTGGGCATCTATAACCTTCTTTCTGAAGGCCTCAGAGAGCTCTTTTTATCTAGTCATGGTGTCGCCGCACACTTCAACAACAAAGAGCAAACCAAACTAAATGTCTGAGGTTTAAATAAGACAGGTTCCTCCAAGATCCTCTCTAACGATGTTATAATCATTTGCACCTGAGCTGGTGCACCTGATTCTAATTTTAGGTATTTGAAGTAGTGATAAATGTAGGGGTGTACTTACTTTTTCCACATTTGAAATTTGCATTTATGTTTATTTAAATTATGCAATGGACTACAAAATGTAAATGTTTCATGATATTTGTTATATTATATCACCTTTATCTATCAATATTGTTGAAATGAAGATCAAATAGCTGTATGTTGAAATATGTTGAAAAAGTCAAAACTTTACATGGGGTGTACTTACTTTTTCACGTGACTGTATGTTGATTGATTTGTTTCTATATTGGTATTCTATTGGTCTCCTACTGGACCCATTGATCTACTGTTTTTTTTATTGGTATTTTATGCTGGTCCGGTATTTTACTTTCGTTATTGAAACCAGTAGATCCTACTGGTCAAATTTCCTATGGGATTTTTATGGGATCTGTCATTTTGTTTTTCTATAGGACTTACGACCTGGGAAAGCACAGGCGTGATCGGCAAATGGCCTCCTCCTGTGTCTAAATTTCCTTATATTTTTATGTGTGTATATTAACAACACATGTTACAACATGTTTGTTATGCTTCGCAAAAGCTGAAGGTAAAACTCGAGCTACATCAGGGAAACAAAACCTCAAACGTGTTAAACCACATTCCACAAACATACAAATGTAAAATGCCTCAGAGATATCTCTGGTTTCACTTTATAAGATATATCTCGTACAGACAGTCATGCTGTTTATCATACACTGGTGCTGTAGTTTACATTTGTGGGAAAATGTTTCATAATATGATGCTGGACATCTGATTTACATCATCCTGAGTACTTCGCGAACACGCTTCCTGCTAGTTTAGCAAGAATGACACAACAAGGTCGCTCAAGCAAATCCAGTTTAATTGTGTCTACTACTTTACAAACCAAGTTTTCTCCATACATATAGAAGGCGAATCTCTCTCTCTCTCTCTCTCTCTCTCTCTCTCTCTCTCTCTCTCTCTCTCTCTCTCTCTCTCTCTGTCTCTCTGTCTCTCTGTCTCTCTGTCTCTCTGTCTCTCTCTAGCTCTCGCTCTCGCTCTCTCTCTTTGTATGTATGCGTTCTATATACGGCCACATCTTTTAAGTTGCAAACTCCAAACTTGGAGTACAAATACAACTTTGTGTGGGGGGTAGCATGGGTATGTGACCACGGCCTCACACGTGGGTGTGGGGGGACGTCGAGGTATAAATTCTCTATGTAAATGTGTACCATGTTACGCCACCTAGTGGTGGTGGAACAAAGTATTACAATTTCCTTTTTTACCTGGGCAACACTGAGGTTAAAGCACTCTTCACATGGGTAAATTTTTCCTCCTCCACTCCTCCTCCCATCCTTCCTCCTCCCACTTGTATGGATGTGTTAATAACGCCAGCAAAAAGCATAAGCTTGAAAACGTTAGTTACCTATTTTTGACTGTTTATTAAAATAAAAATGAACTTACAATACTATTTCCACAATAGTACATGCATAACCCTTGGCTGCTGACTTTGTCGCCTTAAATTGTGATTTCATCATATCTGCCAATTTTTATATATCCGGTTGTTTTTATTGCAATGTCATCCATTAATTTGATAAGCACAAACAGTACAGGAGGTACAGTACATCTATGGGTGGGCATTCCTGTTTATTTGCACAGGAAATTATGATATTATTTTAAGTTAGCTCTTTCTAACAAGTGACTTGCTCACTCACTCACTCAGCCATATACTGTGCATCTTTAGTACTTTCTAGACATTTGAGCTAGAAAGTTGAAATTTTACATGATGATGTAACTCGAAGTCACGATTCCAGGATTGGTTTGGTTTGGGTGAAGGCTTATTGACGATGGGGGGGGGGGGGGGGGGGGGAACAAAAAAATCGAAACATATGTCGAATAATAGGCCCCTTCATAGTTTCATCAAGTCGGTCAGAATGCACTGTACGTCAGAATGCACGGTAATCAAGTGTTGCGTAAAATAATCAAGCATTACGTTAGACCAATTATTTAATAGCTCATTAAATGTGTGTTTCCCAATTGTACTGTTCATCTTTTAAGAGTTCTTTTAAGGTGCGTTTTCCAATTGCCCCGTTACCGGACTTTGTCAAAGGTTGTGACCACAGTGTGGTCATTCTTGTTTTATCATATACAGTCAGACCTCAGCATCTAAGGTACTATATAAGGCACTTTTATTACAAGGAAATGGCTAATCATTAATGATATTGAGGCTAAAAGGAAAAGAGATGTGGCAAAATATTTTGGACTCTCAATGGGTAAGGTGGGAACTATGTGGGGTAACCCAGCCAGGCGATGGCAGCCATTGGAGATGCATGTACACTTGAGGCCGTTAACAGGGTTTGAGTCTTCATTTATGATGATGTTGATTCAGTAGTATACATAGTAGGGTATGTATGCAGTGGTGGATTATTATTCAGCATCCATACAGACTCCATAACGGCATGTGACCATATATATGGTTGTATGCAGTTAGGTGGTGTGTATGGATGCTGGAAAAAAAAGAAAACCCTGTGATAGTGAACTTTATTCCAATTGTATACAGTGCCTTCAGAAAGTATTCACACCCCTTGACTTTTTCACATTTTGTTGTGTTACACCCTGAATTTTAAATGGATTCAATTTAATTTTGTTGTCACCGATCTACACAAAATACCCCATAATGTCAAAGTGGATTTCTTTGAAGAATTTTGTTTTACAAATGAAATAATGAATTACAGAAATATCTAATTCACGTAAGTATCCAACCCCCCTGGGTCAATACTTCGTAGAAGAGCATTAGGTAGCGATTGACATAGCTCACCTTGACATATCACATGCCTTCGATACGGTCTGGCACCCTGCTCTGCTCACCAAACTCTCCTCTTTTTGTATCCATGGAAATCTCCACGCATGGCTGGCGGACTTCCTCTCTAGTCGTAGTCAACGTGTGGCCCTGAATGGGTTTCTCTCATCTCCTCTTCCTGTTCAGGCTGGAGTTCCACAAGGCAGTGTTCTGGGCCCTGTGCTTTTTCTGGTCTTCATCAATGATCTCTCTGACTCTCTTGAAAATCCTCTGTATCTCTTTGCTGATGACTCTACTCTCTGTCGCTCCATTCTTCTTCCCTCAGATCGGCAGTCTGCAGCCTCCTCACTCTCTGCAGACCTGGACAAAATCACAGACTGGGCAAACAAGTGGAACATGTCTTTCAATCCTGACAAATCTCACACTCTTACGATGTCTCTCCGAAAAGACCGACTGGACAACCCTCCCATCCACTTTCTGAATAATCCTCTCCAAGAAGTTCTGTCACTCAAGCTTTTGGGTCTCACTATCTGCCATGATCTTTCCTGGGAAAACCACATTTCAAATCTGGCCTCCAAAGCCAGTCGCCGACTGGGCATCCTCCGTCGTGCGAAGTCCTTCCTTGGCACACCTGAGCTCCTCACCACATACAAGGCTTTCATCCGCAGCTCAATGGAATACTGCTCTCCTCTCTGGTCTGGTGCACCTGCCTCACACCTAGCTCGTCTTCACGCTCTTGAAACCAAAGCATTCAGAATCATTGGAATCTCCCGCGATGAAGCTAACTCCAAGGGCCTCTCACTCACTCACCGCAGGCAGGTTGGTGGTCTTTCCATCTTCTACCGACTCCTCTCTGGCCTTGCCCCCCCAGCTCTCTCTGGGCTCTGTCCCGCAAATATTCCTACAGGTCGCACAAGATCTGCCTGCAACCCTCTTATGGTCAAACTGCCAAAATCAAGACTCTTTGCTCACCTTCACTCCTTCATTCCTCTTTCCTCCCGCCTCTGGAACAAACTCCCTCACTCTCTTCAATCCCACTCCACCCTCCAGGTCTTTAAAACAGCTGTTCACCACCATCTCTTATCTTCCCCCATCCAAAACCTTGATCTTTTCTACCCCTGCTAATTTCACCCCAATTCCACTTTTTTGAAATACCAACTTCTGTCCTGGAAGTCCTTGGTGTCCTTGTCTTTTATACTTCTCCCTCCCCCCCCCTTCCCACGCCTCCTCCCCCCAAGCCCTCTCCCTTCCACACATCTCCCTGCTCTCAAATGTTGTGTTTGTGTGCTTCCCCTTCTCTCCCCATCTTGTTTTCCGCTCCCTCTTTTTATATATTTTGTTTGTCTGGTTGATCTGTTTGTGAAGTAAATGTTAGCTCTTTCACGAGCCTCGATTCAGTATACGAAAAAAAAAAGGAAAAAAAAAAATTACAGCTTCAAATCTTCTTGGGTATATCTTTATCTGCTTTGGCCATCTGGATTTGGGGAGATTTTTTCCTATTCTTCTTTGCAGATTTGCTCAAGCCCTGTCAAGTTGGATGCGGAGCGTCAGTAAACAGCAATCCTCGAGGTTTTCCACACATTCTCAATGGGAGTCGACTCTGGGCTTTGACTGGGCCACGTTTTCACATTCTTGTTATGAAGCTCTTGTTCCACTTCTTCTGAAGTTTCATTTCACGTTCTTGTTCTGAAGCCATTCCAGTGTTGATTTGGCTGAATGCTTGGGGTCATTGTCCTGTTGGAATGTAAATCTTCACTGCAGTCTGAGGACTTTTGCCCTGAAGCATAGATTCTTCTCAATGATTTGCCTGTATTTGGCTCAATTCATTGTTTCCTCTATCCTCACAAGTCTCCCAGTCCCTACAACTGAAAAGCATCCCCATAGCATGATGCTGCCACAATGATGGCAATTGTCACGTCTCTCGATGTGAAGGGGAATGTTATCCTGACACATGTGTTGTGCAACGGTGGAAGCGTCATGGTATCGGGAGGCATCACCGAACATCACAGAACCCAGCTGGAGGTCATTAATTGCAATTTGACATGTATTCGGTACCATGATGAGGTTTTCCGTCCTCATGTCTTCCCGTTCCTGCAGGTTCATGGATGTCACATTACACTTCAACAGGACAGCCTAACGTTGCATTGGTGGTCACCGACTTCATCACACAACAGAACATTCCCACACTTCCCTGGCCAGCTGTTTCACCTGATCCTTCTCTCATAGAACATGTGTGGGATGAAATGGAATGACGATTGTGCCATTTTCTAAACCAGACGTTGACGTTAGCCCAACTAGGGCAGGCCTTGGTACAGATCTTGATATGGACCTTCTTCAACCATCTCTTGTCCTCAATCAGATGTTGTCACCAAGCGTGTGTCCACACAAACGGTGGTCACGCCAGATCCTGAGCTGATAACTGACTTTTGACTGCACCCCTATTCGAACCTCTGGAGACATGTCTTGCACACATGTGTTGACATTCTCATGTCAATTTCATGTTTATCAAAGACTAAATATCGATATGACCAAACAACATGATATGTTTGTTTTCATTTCTCATTTCACATTATAGGTGTAGATGATGTACAGGAACCTTTTTTCCATTAATATATATAAGGGGCATAAATAATAAAAACACAAGTGGGGATGGAATCCCCCAAAAACAATCAAGAAAGGTAAGATGGGAAAGACACCACAATATTTTCATGGATTGCCATCACAACATATTTTGACATTTTTCTCATAGATGAGAATAGTTACAATTGTATGAAGATGTCTATGTGAGAGGTAATTGTAGATTTTTAGTGTAGGCTGGTGTAATTGTGTATTTTATTTGTTGTGGAATTGAGATGGAAAATGTCAAAATATATAGTGATGGATATCCTACCTTGTCGTTCCTTGTCATTCCCTTCTACCTTGTTTGGTTGTTTTTTGGGGATTACATCAATACTGCATTTAGATTTTTTTGAATATTTTTTTCTGACTTTCTTAAATCTATTTTTCCCGATTTGGACGCCAATGACGTCAACATCCAGTAAATTATTTTGATGGTCGTTTAAATGGGGAATCCCCAAACGCCACCTTCCTCAATGTTATATCTCATACAAGTCCGTTCCCTAATTCCCTTAATAGCCCATCCAATATTCCCATCCCTTCTGTCTGTACTCAGACAATCTGCTACCCTGCTGTTGTCTTTCATTTTTTGAGTCATCTATTTATTTTGTACACCAGCATAGCAGAATTTATCTTCACCCTCTCTCCTTTCCTTTTATTGCATCCCCATACTTTTATCATCTTTATCCTCCCAATCTTCCTTTCCTTCTCTTCCAAACCCCAGTCACCTCTTTTCCTTTTCCTACCATCCTACTATTTTTATTTTCCTAAATTTACTCCTCACCTATGCATACACAATGAAGAGATACTTCCATTCCTACCTGTCATGTCACTTATTCAGCCAATGATCCGGACCACACGAGTGAGATATCGTTTATTCAATCCGTCATTTCCCTCTCTCCACGCTGCTTTCTCCACCCCTTTATGAGCAGCATCTCGTGTATACAGTATAATCACATGAGCATTTACATTGTCAATGTAATAACAGGACACAACACTATATCCTCCTTCCTGCCCGTTTCTTTTCTCAATGTTGGCATTTCCAATTTGTTCCCTCCCCACGCCTCTCTGGAGTCCCTTTTTCGAGGAGTAGTGACAGCTTGCAATTTGAAGACATTTAGTTTCCATGGAGCATGGCACACCCAACCGCGGGAGTGTTGGGTTAGCAAGCGGCTTGGTATTGCTTGCCAAGCGGCTTGCTTGAGGCAAAGCGCTCAAGCAAGCACTCCAACAGAACGGAGTGCTCGGCACTGCTCAACAACATGGCGGTCTCCATGTAAACAATGCTATCATGGTACTCGAGCAAATGCTGTCCGTGCAGTCATTTTCAGTTTCACTTGATCCTTTTGTGACAACTTTCCCAAACAAATTTATTGTGTTTACAGCAACTACAGAGTAGCAGGAAGCGGGATTAGAAAGATAAAGAAATGAGGAGTCAGAAGGAGAAGCCCCCTGCCGAGCTTATATATAGACCTACTACCGTGAAATGGGGTGAATAGGGACAGCAAGGTGAATGGGGACACAAACTGAAAAAAAGTTCGGAAACTTTTTCTGCTGAAAATTGATAACCATCACTAATACAAAAAAAGAATAATCAAGAAACAATCCTGAGTTTCCAACTTATTGCTAAATTGATATCTCAGATGGATGCACATAACATGCACCCATAATATAAACCACGGTGCCAATGAAAAAAAATATGGGATAAAAAGTTTCTCCAAACTGTCCCTATTTCTTGATTATTATTTTTTTGTATTAGTGACTGTCCCAAGAGAACACTTTCAACCCAAATATCAACAAATCAGGATGGTTATCAATTTTCAGCAGAAAAAGTTTCCGAACTTTTTTTCAGTTTGTGTCCCCATTCACCTTGCTGTCCCTATTCACCCCATTTCACGCTAGTGTGCATTTTGGGGAAGGTGTTTACATGTTTGTAGATGTTGAATAATTAGGATGAAAAGTAGAGTAAAAAATTACAGTATTAAATGTATATTGCAATAATATTATGAGTATTCATCCCATCTCATCTTCAATTATCTTACCCAATACCCATCCTCCTGGTCTTGATACTCTGAATCCTGTGGTGAGGAAGTTGCTTTAAAACAACTGGCATTCTCCTGCTGGAAGGAAAATTCAACCGAAGGCAACCACAGACAATTCCACAAATCCCACAACAAGTATGTGTCTACCCTCAGGAGAGCCAGAAAAACAACATCTGTCCAATCTCAAGAATGAGCTTTCAAACTTGTGTCCCTCCTCTAAAACCTGATGGCACCTTGTCAAGTCTATCTCTGATGTATGCTCCCCTTCCATCCCTTTCCGCACTTCAAATGGCACCACAGCTGCTGTCTCCACTCTTGAGAAGGCTGAATGCTTCAATTCTGTGTTTGCTTCAAAATATAGGGTGTTAAAAAAAACTGGGCTCTTTGAGCAGCCTTTGCAGCTTTGAGCTGAAGGGAAAGGTGTATGCTGCATGTGTGAGAAGCGTTATGATTTATGGGAGCGAGACATGGGTAATGAACGTGGAGCAGCAACGAAGGGTGGAAAGGGTGGAAATGCGAATGGTTCGGTGGATGTGCGGAGGAGTATCGTTGAGAGAGAGGAAGACAAATGATGAATTGCGAAAGATGATGGGAACAGAGCCTGTGATTGATGCTGTGAAGAGGAACAGGTTGAGATGGTTTGGTCATGTGTTGAGGAAGGATGAAAGTGACTGGTTGAGAAGAGTGATGGAAATGAATGTAGAAGGAAGTAGAGGACGGGGAAGACCGAGAAAGACTTGGCTGAAGATGGTGGAAGAAGAAATGCGGGCAAGGGGGTTAACAAGGAGAGATGCAGAAAATAGGGCAAAATGGAGAAGATTGTCATGGGGACCGCAAGGCTAACCCCCGCTCCAGCAGGGAAAATGGCCTTAAAATGCATGTTGTTGTTGTTGTTTTTGAGAGCCTGATGTTCTGTCGGTTCTGATGCTATACCCTTCTCTCTTGCAGGTTATGGCTGTGGTCGTATGCCATTTCTAACAAGTAATCAGTAGGACCCAACATCAACTATGGTATTCACAGTGGAACAAAAAGTGAAAATGTGACTTTGTGGTTTGAGACAAAATCCTACGTGCAGGTTTGCCAAAGATACTGTCAGGATTACAATGTTCACACCCGTAATGGACCTTCCAATGGGAGCATTCACCAGTTTGTGGAGCACGTCCAAGCACATGGAACTGTGAAAAATCAAAATAAAGGCAACAGTGGCCGTCCACCAAGTGCTACCAAGGACCAAGGGAACGTTGATCTTGTGATAGATTCTGCTATCGAGTCTTAAGAAATCCCACCATTGGCGTTCCCAAGAACTGGCGATCTCAGCCTCATCTTGGTGGTGCATCCTCACTTCTGAACTCAAGCTCTACCCATACATCATATCTGTAAGGCATCAACTAATTTTGAATGCCATGGCAAGATGGGTACCAATGTGTCATTAGTTCAGTGACCAAATGGAAAGGTAGTCAAATTGGATCAACTCCGTGTGGTTCAGTGATGAAGCACACTTCCATTTGAATGGGGCTATCAACAAAATCAACAACATCTTCTGGGAGTGCTGAGTTTCCTGAGGAGGTGTCTGAGATGTCTTTCAAGGGCCTCAAGTCCACTTGCTTCTGTGCATTGAATGCCAGGTGGGGTATGCTGGGCTGTATTGGTTTGAGGACTCCAATGGTAAAATGGTGACAGTCAAAGGCGAGCAGTACCGTGAGGTCTTACGCAGATTCCACGCTGATCTCGCTGAACTAGTCTCCAGACCAACTCAGACTTACATGATTCATGCAGGACGGAAATCATGTCATCAGCCTGAGCACAACGCATGAGTGGGTGCCCCACAGCTCGATTGGATTAATTAATCCATTGGATTTTTTTATTTTGTGGTGCTGCCAAAGGTCAAGTTATAACCAGTTAATCTTTACATCGTTATACATACTTGTACTAAGTTTGAAATAGATCACTTCAGCCGTTCTCAAGTTATAGACCTATTAGGACTTTGACCTTTGACCTTTGACCTCTTGGCCCCAAAATATAATCAGTTAATCTTTACATCATTATACATAAGTGTACCAAATTTGGTCAGAATCCCATCACTGGTTCACAAGGTATCACGGTAACAGGATTTTTACCTAACATGACCTCTGACCTTTGGCCTTAGACCTCGTGACCCCAAAATCTAATCCGTTCATCTTTACCTCATTATACATACCTGCACCAAGTTTGACCAAGATCCCTTCAGCCGTTCTCAAGTTATCGCGGTAACGAAAACTGATCACGGACGGACAGCTGGACGGACATAATGAAACATAATGAAAACATAACGCCTCCGGCAACTTCGTCAATGGAGGCATAAAAAGGTGCAAAAATGGATCCCCCTAACTACAGACAAATTATGTTACTTCCAATCATCAGCAAGGTCATGGAATCCATCATCACAGTTGACATAAAAATCATTCCTTTTCTCAAACAGCCCTATCTGAGATCATCAATTTGGATTCACAACAGGTCACTCTACCTTGGACACACTGCTTCTACTTTCCCAACAATGAATGGAGGCCCTCAATATCAGGCATGATATCAGAGCCGTATCTCTGGACATATCTCAAGCTTTCGATACAGTCTGGTATCCCTCCTTGCTCTCCAAACTGACTATCCATGGAATCCAAGGCCAACTACACTCTTGGATGACTGACTTCCACTACTCTCATATACCAACTTGCGGCTCTCAACAGAACCCTTTCTCCTCCTCTCCGTCAAGGCTGGGATACCCCAAGGCAGTGTTCTTGGCCCCATCTTATTCCTAATGATCTCCCTGACTTTCTGGAACATCCTCTTTATCTCTTTCATGATGACTCTACTCTCTGCTGTGACATCCATCATCCTTCTGACAGACGGGCAACACCCTCTTCCCTCTCCTCGCTCTTGGGCAAGCCCCAGTTATAGGCTGGTCAACAACACCTTACCTTTCTCATGTTCCATCCCAGTTATAGGCTGGTCAACAACACCTTACCTTTCTCATGTTCCATGTTGATCTAAGCATATATGTATGTATATATATATATATAATCACCTGGATTTTATGAAGTTACCGAGAAAGGTGCACATACATTAAAAACCACCGTTTAGAGGCCATTTTTCCCCGCAAAGCGGGGGTTGGCCTTTTTCGGGCACCATGGTTGTTGTTGTTTTTTGGTCCCCTTTTTGAAGCAATGTTTTACGGCCGGATGCCCTTCCTGCCGCCAACCCTGTTTGTCGCCTTTTTACGACACACAGGGAATTACCAGTGAACCGGTACTCAATTAGCCGACCTCGGAAGGATGACAGGCTGAGTCAACCCCCCTGGCGTTAATTCAGCGATCGACCGGGATTCGAACCCAGGATCCTTGGTTATCCCAAGCACGGCACCCTAACCGCTAAGCCAACACTAGGCTGTGCACCAAGGTGCACATACATTGATGCAGTATATATGATTGTACAATATTGTATCCTGTTCAGTGGCAGTACGATTTTGATCCTTGTGTGGTATCATTGTATTCCCAATATTTATATATTTTGGTGCGGATGGAGGAAGGGTAAGGCCATGGATGTGGGAGTTTCAATATAAGGAAATTTACATGGAACAAGCAATCCATGGAAAGCATCTTTCTGTTCATTAATATAATTGAGATTCAACTGTACAATACAATCGAGCCAGTACCCAATAAATGTCTCAACACTACCATAAAGATAACATAAAAATGCTCCATTTTATTGCTCTCAAACAATATATGTAAAGGTTTTCACGTTAATTTGGTAAAGCATACTATTATTATGAATGAATGTATTCTTATATTTATTTATTGTGTTTTCAAAAGGATATCTCATAGGGGAACTTGTATATAAAATTGCATACAGAAGAAAGACATTAGGTGACATCAGTTTTGTTTTACACAATTTGCAAGGGCATTCGTGCACAATGGACAAACACATACACCATTGACAATTTGAACCTGGGATCCTGGTATCATGAGCCATGGATTTGGAAAGGATTTGAATCTGCGTTTCTGGCATCATGACCCAGACCAACCAGTTTGTTCAGATTGAGGCAAACAACAACCAGAGCACAAGTTCTGCCAGCAACCGCCTTCTGGTGAAACTGCCAAAATCAAGACTCTCTGCTCACCTTCACTCTTTCATTCCTCTTTTCTCCCGCCTCTGGAACAAACTCCCTCACTCTCTTCAATCCCTCTCCTCCCTCCAGGTCTTTAAAACAGCTGTTCACCACCATCTCTTATCTTCCGCCATCCAAAATCTTGATCTTTTCTACCCCCGTTAATACACCCCAAATTCACCTTCTTCAAATTCTCTATTTTCCTTCTTGAAATCCTCTGTCGTGTCCATCTTATTTATCCCGTGTACCCCACCTCAGCCCTCTCCCTTCCACAGATCTCCCGATGTCCCTGTTCTCTACCGTTGTGCTTCCCCCTCTCTCCCCCTCTTGTCTCCCGCTCCCGTTATTATATGTTCCATGTATTAGCTCTTATATGAGCTTCGACCAAGTACACCAAAAAATTGAAACCCACTTTACATCCTTCGATGCTAAAATGTACTATTAAACAGAAAATGCAAGTGCAGGTCATAACATTATTAATTTATATGACAGTCCTCCAATAAATCTCGAAATTGTGACAAAATGTTTACACATCAACTGAATAAGTTTGGAGAATAATATGCTGTATAGAAAGTGAAGCAGGAATTACAAGTTGCAGGAAGTTATAAGCATCTCTTTTTTTAATACACGTGTACATCATAAATGTCAAAAATACATAAATGTACAATATGATTAGGTATCCAAATGAAAGAAGCATATTAACAAAGCCTTGGAAGAACACTACCAAAGAATGATGCTCTTTCTACTGGTTTTTCACATCTCTGAGGGTAAAATAATTGTGACAAGTTTGTACTTGTGTATAACATGCCAGACAAGAACATTAAGCGACATAAGTTTACATTTACATGTATTACATGAACAAAAGTAGACACCTAACACAGTGTATTGGATGTAACCATGGGATCCCAGCATCATCATGATTTGTAGCTATAATCGGAACACCGGACAGGTCAATCAAACGAGGTTTTACTACAAACTGTTGAGAAACATGAAAATCCTGTGTCATGAAGTGAAGAAAGAAAGTGAAAATAGTATTCTCCTGCCATAACTCCACTGTACCGTACCTAGTAACATATGAGTAAACTTACCTTCTGTTTCACTCGCCTCGCCAGTTGAAGAGGATTGTCCCATGTTGATGCAGGACAAGTCAGGAGTACCAATTAATTTTCAAAAAGATTCAATCTTTCAAGTCCAAAAACCTCGGCACGGAGGAGTTGAAAGAACGACGTGCCAGCTGCAGTCTACCTTGTTCTGCGAAGAGGGTGGGGATCTCAGCACACTGCAAGCCCAAACGTGTCACATTGCAAATTGTGTCCAAAACTTTTGACGTCACAATCCTGTTCGACCAGTAATACAAGGTGTGCACCCCACCTTTCCCTTTACTTCTTATGATTCCCCTTTTCTCCAGACCTGCCCTCTTATACCATACCTCTTTATCCACATAACTTTACTACATTTCCTTCTCCTTCAATTATTGCTTTGTATGTTTAACATTTGCCCACACCCATTTTATGTCTTGCTACAATTTAATTTAAGTCAAATACCTTCTATTATTGATTTTGAACTTACCAATTTTTTAAGCATAGCTTAAAGAATTTCTAAGCATTTACAACAAAATTAATACCTAGCTGTGTTTCTACAATTTTGCGCGATTAACAGAATTATGAAAATAAGCACACTTCTAATGATTGTACTTGTGGGTGATTACTTCCTCAGTGCCAAAACAACATAGAGGTAAGAATGAGATTTGACCAATCATGGTGTTTTCACATTTATTTTTCGCGTCTTGCACAAAACAATCCTAAAAACGGAGCTAACTCTCATGTTAAAAAAAGATTTTATTTTCTCTTGTTATTTTCAATTGAAACATTGTTGATATAATTTCTTACCCTGATTAATAAAAAGGTTATTTTTCACAATTATTTCCTTTTTTGGAATGATGTATTACAACAATTTTGGATTCCACGTCAATGACACATTTATTAATTCCCTACATAATAATCACTCCAAAATAAAATAATCATAATAATCACTCCAGAATAAAAGGATCATAATAATCACTCCAGAATAAAATAATCATAATAATCACTCCAGAATAAAATAATAATAATCATCCAGAATAACATAATCATAATAATCACTCCAAAATAAAATAATCATAATAATCACTCCAGAATAAAAGGATCATAATAATCACTCCAGAATAAAATAATCATAATAATCACTCCAGAATAAAATAATCATAATAATCACTCCAGAATAAAATAATAATAATCATCCAGAATAACATAATCATAATAATCACTCCAGAATAAAATAATCATAATAATCAATCCAAAATAAAATAATCATAATAATCACTCCAAAATAAAATAATCATAATAATCACTCCAAAATAAAATAATCATAATAATCACTCCAGAATAAAATAATCATAATATTCACTCCAAAATAAAATAATCATAATAATCACTCCAGAATAAAATAATCATAATATTCACTCCAAAATAGAATAATCCTAATAATCACTCCAAAATAAAATAATCATAATAATCACTCCAAAATAAAATAATCATAATAATCACTCCAAAATAAAATAATCATAATAATCACTCCAGAATAAAATAATCATAATATTCACTCCAAAATAAAATAATCATAATATTCACTCCAAAATAAAATAATCATAATAATCACTCCAAAATAAAATAATCATAATAATCACTCCAGAATAAAAGAATGTATAATAATATAATAATGTATAATTATATAATAATATAATATAATGTATAATAATAATGTATAATAATATAATGTATAATGCATAATAATAAAATAATGTATAATAAAATAATATAATTAATAATCATAATAATCACTCCAAAATACAATAATCATAATAATCACTCCAAAATAAAATAATCATAATAATCACTCCAAAATAAAATAATCATAATAATCACTCCAGAAAAAAATAATCATAATAATCACTCCAGAATAGAATAATCATAATAATCACTCCAAAATAAAATTATCATAATAATCACTCCAGAATAAAATAATCATAATAATCACTCCAGAATAAAATTATCATAATAATCACTCCAAAATAAAGTAATCATAATAATCACTCCAAAATAACATAATCATAATAATCACTCCAGAATAAAATAATCATAATAATCACTCCAGAATAAAATAATCATAATAATCACCCCAAAATAAAATAATCATAATAATCACTCCAGAATAAAATAATCATAATTGATGTGAAAGTATGGATAATATCTCCGTGCAACGCCGCTCCTCCCATGCTACGATTAAGGATGCAGTTCGTTCTTCATCCGCTCGCAGCTTATAAAAGCACTGGTTGAAGGGGGAAGGGTTTTACACTGCAATTGTCTTGGCCTCAAGTTGGTAAGAATGATTGTTAGTATGCCTGATACCTGACACTGGCTTAAAGTGGTTTTGAATGCTTGCTTATAAGTGTATTGTTGTTGCTTATTAGTGGATTTCTCTTTTAATAGATGTTGCTGAATTCAAGTTGATTAAAGCTCATTATCGGAGTTTTGGTGTGGACT
Source organism: Myxine glutinosa (assembly GCF_964187855.1). Classification (NCBI taxonomy): domain Eukaryota; kingdom Metazoa; phylum Chordata; class Myxini; order Myxiniformes; family Myxinidae; genus Myxine; species Myxine glutinosa. Next base: position 156,525,055 of record NC_136263.1, on the reverse strand, counting down.
TCAGTTGATTTTCACTACAATAATAATCACTCCAAAATAGAATAATACTAATAATCACTCCAAAATAAAATAATCATAATAATCACTCCAAAATAAAATAATCATAATAATCACTCCAAAATAAAATAATCATAATAATCACTCCAAAATAAAATAATCATAATAATCACTCCAGAATAAAATTATCATAATAATCACTCCAAAATAAAATAATCATAATAATCACTCCAGAATAAAATTATCAAAATAATCACTCCAGAATAAAATAATCATAATAATCACTCCAAAATCAACATAATCATAATAATCACTCCAAAATAAAATAATCATAATAATCACTCCAAAATAAAATAATCATAATAATCACTCCAAAATAAAATAATCATAATAATCACTCCAAAATAAAATAATCATAATAATCACTCCAAAATCAACATAATCATAATAATCACTCCAAAATAAAATAATCATAATAATCACTCCAAAATAAAATAATCATAATAATCACTCCAAAATAAAATAATCATAATAATCACTCCAGAATAAAATTATCAAAATAATCACTCCAAAATAAAATAATCATAATAATCACTCCAAAATAACATAATCATAATAATCACTCCAGAATAAAATAATCATAATAATCACTCCAAAATAAAATAATCATAATAATCACTCCAAAATAAAATAATCATAATAATCACTCCAGAATAAAATAATCATAATAATCACTCCAGAATAAAATAATCATAATAATCACCCCAAAATAAAATAATCATAATAATCACTCCAGAATAAAATAATCATAATTGATGTGAAAGTATGGATAATATCTCCGTGCAACGCCGCTCCTCCCATGCTACGATTAAGGATGCAGTTCGTTCTTCATCCGCTCGCAGCTTATAAAAGCACTGGTTGAAGGGGGGAGGGTTTTACACTGCAATTGTCTTGGCCTCAAGTTGGTAAGAATGATTGGTTAGTATGCCTGATACCTGACACTGGCTTAAAGTGGTTTTGAATGCTTGCTTATTATTGTATTGTTGTTGCTTATTAGTGGATTTCTCTTTTAATAGATGTTGCTGAATTCAAGTTGATTAAAGCTCATTATCTGAGTTTTGGTGTGGACTTCAGTTGATTTTCACGACAATAATAATCACTCCAAAATAGAATAATACTAATAATCACTCCAAAATCAACATAATCATAATAATCACTCCAAAATAAAATAATCATAATAATCACTCCAAAATCAAAATAATCATAATAATCACTCCAAAATCAACATAATCATAATAATCACTCCAAAATAAAATAATCATAATAATCACTCCAAAATCAAAATAATCATAATAATCACTCCAAAATAAAATAATCATAATAATCACTCCAAAATCAACATAATCATAATAATCACTCCAAAATCAACATAATCATAATAATCACTCCAAAATAAAATAATCATAATAATCACTCCAAAATCAAAATAATCATAATAATCACTCCAAAATCAACATAATCATAATAATCACTCCAAAATAAAATAATCATAATAATCACTCCAAAATCAAAATAATCATAATAATCACTCCAAAATCAACATAATCATAATAATCACTCCAAAATAAAATAATCATAATAATCACTCCAAAATCAAAATAATCATAATAATCACTCCAAAATAAAATAATAATAATAATAATTACTCCAGAATAAAATAATCATAATAATCACTCCAAAATAAAATAATACTAATAATCACTCCAGAATAGAATAATCATAATAATGACTCCAAAATAAAATAATCATAATAATCACCCCAAAATAAAATAATCATAATAATCACTCCAAAATAAAATAATCATAATTATTTTAGACTTCCAAGACTGTCATAACAATTATTCCCAAGACTGTCAGACATAAACTCTCAAGATGCTCAGCAGAGGCGTTTCACTCACACATGCCATAAGCCACATGGTACAGTAGGTTAATAAATTTAATAAGCAGGTCTGTGCACCATAATGCTGCATGCGTTCGGTTCAATGATTATTTAATTACACCTGTGGCTCAAAACCACAGCAACAGGAAAAAAAAAACCACAATTAAAAAATAATAATTTAGCTTTATAAGTTCGGTACAGTATCAACGGTGCAAAAGAAACCGGTATCGGAACCGACAGCATGATTATAAAACTAGACACAGATGGACACAGTGCCTACCCTTAAACTGAGCTCTTTTTCACACAGACTGGTACAGGGGACATAACACAAATGCAAGAGACAGATTGGGAGGTGAGGTTGTGGAGGAAATCTCTTGCGGTGCCTGCGAGGCACAGTGTGGCACACCGATTTGCTTGCAGGAGGGTTGCCCCACAATTTGTAGTGCAGCGGGAACCAAACTGTGACTGATAAGCCTCAACTGGTATTTCAACTGTGCTGGAAGCGCAACTCAGACCTGCTGCTCAACACTTTGGCACTTGACATTTTATAGTCAAAGCCCTGAAGTAATCAGCTGTGGGGACTGCCTCTTGTTGGACGTCGCACAGGCATTGCACCATAGGTCGCATACCAAACACCTTATGCTTACATGAATTATGCAATAACTACCTGGATTCGTTCGTTAACCTCTCAGTAGTTTTCATAGCGATGTTATTGAATTCTGACCTGTCTCCCAATGCCAATATCTGTTAGTGGCTGGTGATGCCAGTCCCTGATGGATTTTCTCCCTCCACTGCTCATTTTTATGCCTCCGCCGACGAAGTCGCCGGAAGCATTATGTTTTCAGGTTCTCCGTCCGTCCGTCCATGATAGGTTTTCGTTTCCGCGATAACTTGAGAACGGTTAAAGTGATCTTAGTCAAACTTGGCACAGGTATGTATAATGAGGTAAAGATGAACTGACGAGATTTTGGGGTCACAAGGGCAAAGGTCAGATGTAATGTTAGGTGAAAATACTGTTACCGCGATAACCTGTGAACCAGTGATAGGATTCTGACCAAATGTGGTACACTTATGTGGAATGATGTAAAGATGAACTGATTAGATTTTGGGGTCAAGAGGTCAAAGGTCAAAGTCTGTTATAGGTCTATAACTTGAGAACGACTGAAGTGATCTAATTTAAACTTAGTACAGGTGTGTATAATGTTGCAAAGATGAAGTGACTCGATTTTGGGGCTATAGGTCAAAGGTCAAAGTCAGTAATAGGTTTATAACTTGAGAATGGCCAAAAGGATCTAAATCAAACTTTCTACAGGTATGTATAATGATGTAAAGATTAACTGAATAGATTTTGGTGGTCCCGAAGTCAAAGGCCAAATGTCAGAGGTCATGTCAGGTAAAAATGTGAGAACTTGTGAACAGCTGAAGGGATTTAAATTAACACTTTGTACAGGTATGTATAATGATGTAAACATGAACTGATTAAATTTTGGGGTCAATAGGTCAAAGGTCAGAGGTCATGTCAGGTAAAAATGTGCTAACTTTGGCGCAGCTGAATGGATTTAAATCAAACTTGATACAAGTATTATAATGATGTAATGATGTGGGTAGAGGCATATCAGTCGAAGAATGCCGTTCTAGTTCTCCTTCAGATGGCTCTACAGAAGACGTCGCATGTGAGAAAGTCGAATATTTTAAGTCACTGTTTTCTTCCAAAGTGAAACTCACCAGCTCATCCCTCCCCACCATCTCCTTATGCTCTCTCACCCACTGCCATTTCGATACTGTTATATTTCGACCTGACAAGGTCAATAAGGTTCTGGAGAAACTTGACATCTCAGATACAGGCCCCGGATGCATTGTCTTTGTTTTCAAAACATGCTACACCAAAACGGCATCTCCTCTGTCTGTTCTTTTTATCCAATTATTCACTTTGAAACACCTTTATATCTTCTTACAAGGGGGTAAACATCACCCTTGCACATAATAAAAGTGCAGAGAAAAATACAATGAAACACAGAGCAGCCTGCCTAATACCTACAAAAGGTAAAACTAGAGAGTTCATAGAATACGATAACCCACGCAGTATTATTATATTGTATGCAGCCCGGAGCTGGTAGTTGCATCATTGCTGGGAGTGTGGCTGTGCCGCTGATGCAGTGCACTTTTGTGGTCTTCATGAATGACCTACGTCTTTTAAAATTATGTTCACTTTTTATCGACGAATCAATATTAAATGAAACAGTAATAATTGGTGGGTCACCAGTAATTCACAGAAGTGTCACTATGAGATATACAAATCAACTTCTAATAAGTGCAATATCAACTAAGACTTTTTCAGGGGAAGTACGAGTACTTTGCATCTCACGACATCGAAATACATCGAAGTGGGTGTTGATATTTATTAGGCAGAAAGAAAAGACACTGAATGGACAATCCTTTAATAAGTGAACTTTAATACTTCAATAAGTGCAGAACTTTAATTAAATTGAATTAAATTTAATTTAATTTAATTTAAATTAAATTAAAACTTTAATAAGTGCAGAACTTTCAAGATAAATTAAAATTGTTTGTGTAAAAAATATTTCACTTCGTATTAAAAGCACACAAGCAGGACTTTGTGCACTCATGGTCTTCTATTTTTGTGCGGAACAGTATTTGAAACCTTTGTGACAACTTTCATACGACCTTGCTGTTTCAGCAATTGTGACCTGTTTTATTGAATGCCAACGGCTTGTGACCCAAATACTGGAAGAGCAATTTGCATCCTCGTGTCACTGTGTAACCCGATGTTTGTCACATTCTACGAGCGATTGCATTGCAAAGGAATCCGTGTTTGAACCCGAGGGTTTGCGGTTTGCTCATGTGCCCAAATAATATGCGGTGTTCAAAATGTTCTCGGAACGAAGCTCCTCTGTATCTCTCGCAGAGAAACCTTTCTGAAAGCCCCATCGCATTTCAAAGATTGTACACTGCAAGTTATTCATGAGAATAATTATTAACAAACGGTAATTTATTAACAAAAACATTTGTTAAGCCTCTCCTCAGTGAAAGACACATGAAAGCCCGCTTGGAGTTTGAAAAAAAGCACGTAAAGGACTCTCAGACTGTGAGAAACAAGACTCTGTGGTCTGATGAAACCAAGATTGAACTGTTTGGCTTCCGTCTGGCCACTCTGCCATAAAGCCCAGATCGGTGGAGTGTTGCAGTGATGGTTGTCCTTCTGGAAGTGTCTCCCATCTCCACACAGGATCTCTGGAGCTCAGCCAGTGACCATCGGGTTCTTGGTCACCTCTCTTACCAAGGCCCTTCTCCCCCGATTGCTCAGTTTGTCCGGGCGGCCAGCTCTAGGAAGAGTCCTGGTTGTTCCAAACTTCTTCCATTTAAGAATTATGGAGGCCACTGTGCTCTTGGGAACCTTCAATGCAACAGAGATTTTTTGTAGGCTTCCCCAGATCTGTGCCTCGACACAATCCTGTCTCTGAGCTCTGCAGGCAGTTCCTTCGACCTCATGGCTTGGTTTTTGCTCTGATATGCATTGTCAGCTGTGAGACCTTATATAGACAGGTGTGTGCCTTTCCAATTCATGTCCAATCAATTGAATTTACCACAGGTGGACTCCAATCAATGTGTAGAAACATCTCACGGTTAATAAAGAGAAATGGGAGGCACTTGAGCTAAATTTCAAGTGTCATAGCAAAGGGTCTGAATACTTATGTAAATGTGATATTTCAGTTTGTTCTTTTTAATAAATTTGCAAAACTTTCTAAAATCCTGTTTTCTCTTTGGCATTATGCGGTATTCAGTGTTGATTGATGAAGGAAAAAATGAATTTAAACGATTTCAGCATAAGGGTGCAACATAACAAAATGTGACAAAAGGGAAGGGGTCTGAATACTTTCTAAATGCACTGTACCTGTGAAGCAAGTGATCATAAAGGATTAACGGACAGAATTAAACAATCCTGCAAAATAAAATACAAATAACTCGTACCGATATTCCAGATTTTCGGAGATATTAAACATAAACATCGTATCTTCTTGTGATGGCATGCAATCCAAAATACTTTTTTTTTTTTTTTTTTTGTATACAAGGTCGAGGCTCGTGAAAGAGCGAACATTAATCACACAGAAAGACAAACCGACACATAAAAACATATAACATCGGGAGCGGTAGACAAGATTGGGAGAGAGGGGGAAGGACACAAACACAACATTTGAGAGCAAGGACATCGAGAGACATGGAGACATCGAGAGATCTGTGGGAGGGAGAGGGCTTGTGGGGGGGTGAGGCATGGGAAGGGGGGGTGGGGGGGGGTGGGAGAGATATAAAATATATGGACACTGCCATGACTTCCAGGAAAGAAGTTGGAATTTCAAACAAGGTGGATCTGGGGTGAATTAGCGGGGGTAGAAAAGATCAAGGTTTTGGATGGGGGAAGATAAGAGATGGAGGTGAACAGCTGTTTTAAAGAACTGGAGGGAGGAGTGGGATTGAAGGGAGTGTGGGAGTTTTTCCAGAGGCGGGAGAAAAGAGGAATGAAAGAGTGAAGGTGAGCAGAGAGCCGAGATTTCGGCAGTTTCACCATCAGAGGGTTGCTGGCAGATCTTGTGCGACCTGTAGGAATATTTGGGGGACAGAGCACAGAGAGAGCTGGGGGAGCAAGGCCGGAGAGGAGTCGGTAGAAGACAGAAAGACCACCTACCTGCCTGCGGTGAGTGAGTGAACGGCCCTCAGAGATAGCTTCATCGCGGGAGATTCCAATGATTCTGAAAGCTTTGGTTTTAACAGCGTGAAGCCGAGCTAGGTGTGAGGCAGGAGCACCGGCCCATAGGGGAGCACAGTATTCCATTGAGTTGCGGATGAAAGCCTTGAATGTGATGAGGAGCTCAGGTGTGCCGAGGAAGGACTTCGCACGACGGAGGATGCCCAGTCGGCGACTGGCTTTGGAGGCCAGCTTGGAAATGTGGTTTTCCCAAGAAAGATCATGGCAGATAGTGAGACCCAAAAGCTTGAGCGACAGAACTTCTTGGAGAGGATTGTTGAGAAAGTAGATGGGAGGGTTGTCCAGTCGATCTTTTCGGAGAGACATAGTAAGAGTGTGAGATTTGTCAGGATTGAAAGACATGTTCCACTTGTTTGACCAGTCTGTGATTTTCTCCAGGTCTTCAGAGAGTGAGGAGGCTGCAGACTGCCGATCTGAGGGAAGAGGATGGAGCGGCAGAGAGTGGAGTCATCAGCGAAGAGATAGATAGGATTTTCCAGAGAGTCGGAGAGATCATTGAATAAGACCGGAAAAAGCACAGGGCCCAGAACACTGCCTTGGGGAACTCCAGCCTGAACAGGAAGGGGAGATGAGAGAAATCCATTCAGGGCCACACATTGATTACGACCAGAGAGGAATTCCGCAAGCCATGCATGGAGATTTCCACGGATACCATAGGATGAGAGTTTGGTGAGCAGAGCTGGGTGCCAGACCGTATCGAAGGCACGTGATATGTCAAGGGAGACAGCTCTGATTTCCTGTTTGGCATTGAGGACCTCCATCCATTGTTGAGACAGCAGAAGCAGCAAGTCCAGAGTAGAGTGACCTGGTCTGAAACCAAATTGATGATCAGAGATCAAGCCATTGGAGAAGAGGAAAGATTTCATTTCTGAAGCAATGATGGATTCCATGACTTTGCTGATAATTGGGAGCAGGCTGATTGGTCTGTAGTTGCAAGGATCTGTTTTTGCACCTTTTTGTGTAAAGTGGTAATGTTTGCTGATTTCCAGGATGCTGGCAGATGACCTTGAGCAAAAGAGAGGGTGAAAAGAACAGAGAGAGGGTGAGATAGAGCGGAAGAGCAGGATTTTAGGACCCGTGGGCTGATGCCGTCTGGTCCATTTGCAGAATCAGAGTCGAGGTTCGACAAAAACTCCTCCACCTTGTCAGGAGAGAAGGACACAGAGTCCAGGAGCAGTTAGTTGGGTTCGACTGGGAAAGGTGGGAACAGAGAGAGATAGGTTTGGGACTAAAGATTTTGAGGCAAACACAGAGTTGAGGCATTCGGCTTTGTCACGTGCGATGTCAACTGTGTAGGCATTTGAGGTAAGGTAGGGGATGGAAGGGGAACAAACACCAGAAACGGATTTGACCAGACGCTACCAGGATTTGGAGGAAGGAGACAGGTTTGAGAGTTCATTCTTGAGTGTGGAGAGATAGTGCTTCCTGGCACTCCTGAGGGTAGACACACACTTTTTCCGAGCTTGGTGGAAGGAACTGAGATTGCCTTCAGTTGGATTAGCCTTCCAAGAGGCAAAGGCAAGTTGTTTCAGGGCAACAGACTCACCACAAGATTCAGTGTACCATAGACGGGAGGAAGGGTAAGACAACTGAAGACGAGATCGGATAAATCTGTGCATGAGAGAGAGCAGTTTGCTTTGGAAGAATTCCTAGGAAGAATTGATGTCAGAGGCAGTGGAGATGGGAGACCAATCCAAACGATTGATGGCTGCTTGAAGACCGTCCCAGTCGGCCTGAGTGAAATGCCAGACTCGCGATGCTGAGGAGGCTCTCTGAGAATGGCCAGAGAGATGTCCACTTTGACAAGCACATGATCAGAAGAACCGATTGGAGCAGAAGAAGAGCAGCAGACATTAGCAGGGAAGTTTGTCATAATCAAGTCTAGAAGAGAAGATACTCCATTGGCTGAGATCTGGGTCGGGAAATTGACAGATTGTGTCAATCCCAGTGAGTCACAGAAGTCCTTTGCTGAGGTGCCATGACTGGTGAGAGAGGAACCCACACCCTAACCAGCTGGCATGATGACAGTTGAAGTCACCACATATGAGGAAGAGAGAGTTCAGATGAGTGGATAGAAGTTGGTCCATGTTCGCAGACAGTGAAATGTAAATGGAGTCATCACTGTTTGGAGGACGGTACAGAACACATATGAACAAAAGGTGGGAGCGGAGAGGAAGCCGTAGCCAGAGGTACTCCTCGGGGTGAGGAGGAGAGAGGGCAGTGCAAGGAGAGTGAGGAAGAGAGTTTTTGATAAAGATAGCCACCCCACCACCAGGACGAGGCTCAGGTCTATCATACCGGAGGAGGGAGTAACCAGGAAGAGATATTAAGGAATCAGAGACATCTTGAAGGAGGAAAGTCTCTGTTAAGCAGATCAAGTCTGGATTGTCAGAAGCAACCTGTATGGAGAGATCAGTCAGGTTTGAGCGAAGGCCCCGGATGTTTGAGGTCCATACCATTAATGAAGAGAGAGGGGGAGCATCGGGTACAGGACAGGGGAGGGGAGGAGTAGGGTAAGATGATGGATGAGAGGGGGACGTAGGGAGAGCAGTTGATAGTGTGTCAGAGATTACAGAAGAGTTCCAAGAAAGGGAAGGATGAGGAGGATGAAAGGTTTGATGGTGAAGGGATGAGGCACAGTGAGGGGTTGTTTTAGGGGGGGCAGAGGAAAGTAGAAGGTTGGGTGGGGGTGGGGGTGGAGGTATGAGATAGAAGGGAGACGAAGTGGGGAGGAGGCAGCTTTGAGGAGGAGTGGGGAGGAGGGAGAATTGGAGAGGAATGGTATGGGGGGAGATTTGAAGGGGAGGAGTGAGGGGGGAGTTTAGGAGGGGAGGGGAAAGGGGGGCGTTTAGGAGTGGAGGGGCAAGGGGGGAGTTTAGGAGTGTAGGGGCAAGGGGGGGGATTTGAAGGGGAGGGGCAAGGGGGGAGTTTAGGAGGGGAAGGGCAAGGGGGGAGTTCAGGAGTGGAGGGCCAAGGGGGGAGTTTAGGAGTGGAGGGGCAAGGGGGTAGTTTAGGAGTGTAGGTGCAAGGGGGGGGATTTGGAGGGGAGGGGCAAGAGGGGAGTTTAGAAAGTGGATGATTAATGAAAGATGAACATTGATTACAAATTGGGTTTGTTGTAATTTTCAAGTTAGCAATCCGATTCAGAACGATGGAGGAGGGGTGGAATGAATGTGAATTTAGACCATGTAGTGAGGGAGACGTATAAGAGATTGAATTTCTTTTTTTTGACGTGGAATGAGTTGGAGAGGAAATTGAAAAAAGCCTTTTAAATAGGAAGAAAAACAGCGTGTTGTAATATACCACTGAATAAAACACTGAAGGGGAAAGTTTAAACATATTTAAATAATATTTAAACAGAACCGTGAACAATCTTACATGCACAAAATACCAACGGGGGGAGGTCCGAGAGGGACCACCACGAGTCATGTGAACAGGGAAAAAGGTGGATGGCAAGGAGATAATGGGAGCGGGGCGAATAGCACACCTGGACAGAAAGTACAGGATGAGACAACAGCACATGTGGAGAAAGGGAAAAAAATGTTTTTGGTTTTTTTTTTTTGGTTTTTTTTTTGGGGGGTGGGGGGTGGGGATTTAAAACGTTCGACAAAGAGTATTATGTTCGGGGTAGAAGGGAAAAAACTAAGAGCCAAGCAAAACACGATGTAGGGGACTTAAGTTAACAAACACCGACGGAGATACAAGGCCGCGCACGCGGAGCAGAACACGATTAATTAATTACGAGTTACAGGAAATTCAAACCAAAACTAACTATAAACAAACAATAACGCATGGACGATAAAATAACGAGTTGAAATTTGACAAACACATGAATGAAAAAATAACCGCTTTGGATGCCCGGAGAGAACCAAGCCTCAAGGTCGGAAGCTTCAACAACTAGGCCGCGTGGCACGAAATACTCGACTATTTTATACAGGTATGAAAGATTAATACAGATAATCTACCGAGGGACAGGCAAAAGGTACACACACGTAAGATAAATATAGTTTCGACAAAAATACAAATGTGACAATTACTTAACTTCGAGCGTGCGTGAAGATCGTGGAACAGTTTCGAAAAACCGTGACCGCCCCGACAAGATCTCAAAGGTTTTCACATTCAGTTCTTTCAAAGAGCATGGTACTTTCAACAATGATTTGCTGAGTCACTTTAAACCTAAACACTAAATGGCTTAACTTTAAATGCTATCAACAATTTAGTTTTAAGTGCTACACAAAAACAAGGTACATTTTCCGTATAGTAATAAGAATGAAGTTTTGGAGTGTAAAAAGAAACTCGGGAACGAGTCATCTATTTATACAGTGCCTTAAGCGATCTTTCTTAAACTATGTTGAAAAAAATATGTTTAATAAACATAATAACATAAATTACATCTTTACAGCAAGAGACCCATAATATTGTTATGAATTTTTGGGTAGGGCATATTTCAGTCCAGGTAGATCTGCATAGGTAGGTGCTTCGACTGTCGTGATAGGGAACCTCACCTGTAATAAGTTTGTTTCGGCAGTTTGTCGGATTAAGTGTATAATTGTGGTCATACAAGGATGGCTTTGTGATAAGTACAATAGGGATTAAGCTAATTCCCCGGTGTGTCAAACCTGTGAACATCCATGTGTCCCGTATGGCAACGCACATAGACACGTAGATTAGGAATCCATCCCCATTAATTAATTCCTCCCCCCCCCCCCCCCCTTATTATAAAACTCACCGAAAGCCAGTTTGGGGCACTGCTGATGGAGCCACAGCCAGCCACATCACCAGCTGGCATGGCAACACACATCGAGCAGGCAGGCTATGGACACGCCCCGAGGGGCAGCAATTGGTCAGGGCAAAAGCAAGAAGCAGCTCGCTGAGTGGTGAAGCAAGAGCAAGGGAAGCGAGAGAGTTATTGGCCATCAAACGAATGGCATGAGAGAGAAGTGATGCGGCCATTGGTGGAGGGTTGAGCCTGTAATGTTGGCCGAGAGGGATTGGCAGAGAGAGAGATGACGTCAAGAGGGATTGGCAAAAAGCAGAGGAGACCGACATTTTCTCTCTCTCGTCCCTGCTCGTTGAGATAGACGTTGGTGCCTGGACATCGCTCGTTCTTGCCCTCACGCCTTCCTTCACCTCAAGCCTGTCTCCTTTCTGACCCGAACATTGAGTGTATCGCAGACCGTGCCAAATCCGGGAGGAGATTGCACGGCTGTGGAGGTGGGTTGCACGCCCGCTCGCTCACTTGGCGCGAGAGGTTTTATCGAGGCCTGGTGAATGGTGGCGCATCGAGGCCTTTCTTCCTGCCAACCGGAGGTGCAGTCGGACGACTGTGCTTGCAGCCTGACCATCCCTGACGATCCATAACACTGCAGCCAGACAGAGCTAAGCCGCACCACGCAGAGCACAACGGTTTCTTTTGATTAATTCTTCTCCTGTGTTTGTTTTTGAAGTGAGGTATGTGGGATCCCAACCTAATATTTTATTTACCGGCACGTATCATTGTTGTCGGGGTGCGGCAATAAAGCCGTGTTTATTTTTGTACATAAAATCCGCCTCGGTTTGAGTTTCTTTTCAAAGGGTGAAGACGTCACCCAGGCCATCCAGGTAGTTCGGTATTCTTCTCCTCATCGCATATCATTCGCCATCAATTGGATAACGCCTCAAAGTAAGCTCGATTGCTATCCGTGATTTCCCAGTCTTCACCGAGGGCAATCACACGACAAAATTGAATAAAATCTTGATGCAAATAACAAGTTACACTATCTGTCGGTTTTGATATTTAATTGTCTTCATTTAAATAATACATAAACAAAAAATAAATTCGCTTTTTTGCCACTTTCCAAATTCCAATACATGTTCAGCACAGGACTAGTACTCGGACTTGGACTCGGAATGCCAAGTACTTTGGATTCGGACTCAGACCTTAGACCACAGGAATCGGATTTGGATTCGAACCAGGTGGACTTGACTACAACACTGATAGTATGGGTACCTCACTATAGTTAAGAGTTAATTATGTAGTGTAACCTTTTCCACAGGCAGTTAGAGATTCAAACAGGATGGCTTGTTATGGCGCAGCCCATAGGGCAACGCCATCTGGAACAGTGTTTGTCTGTCCGTCCAGTAGTGTTTGCATGTATGCATGTATATGTATGTATGTATGTATTTATGTCCCTTCCGCCGGCATTTTGCAGGTTATCCCTTTAAAATTCGCTTTCTCTGCAACTGTTGGTCCGATTGACACAAAATTTTCACCACAGGAGCACCTCCTCCAGTATAATTTCTAATGACAATTATGACGTTATAAGTCACGTGGTACAGGTGCCATCTTGACGAAAAACTCTGCACCTCCATATCGCTGAAACCATTTCTTGGAAAAAATTGAAAGGTGGCTCATTGTAAAGTACTCCTCATGGGGAATAATATATGTTAATGATGATGTCATAGGTGCCTTTATTATGACGTCATAAATCAACAAGTAGAACGCTTGATCCGATCAGTATGAAATTTATACAGCATGATCTAGGGATAAAGTGATCAAGAAAAAAAATTGACAGCGTCATCTGTCACGTGACTCAGCAGCCATATTGCTATGGCATAGCCCATAGTGCAATGCTGGCTGGAACAGTGTTTGTCTGTCCGTCTGATGTATGTCTGAATGTCCCTCACATACGTCCACCAATCAAAGCTGAGGATCTGGTCACATGACAGCGGGACAGCCGATCCTCCACTCAGCAGATCCAAGCCTGGCTACGCCATTGTTCGACTATCGGTTTTGTTATAGTACTGTATAGTTTATGAGTATACAAAACATGTGTATGCCTCTGGACATTTCATTTGTTGTAGCATATGTTGAATCCGACTAGACCAGCCAGTTTTGCTTACAAAACGAAGAACCTCTCTTAATCATTTGCTCTGTTTGCCTTTGAGCGACTAGGCGAGATACTTGCAAAGCGGTTGATATGGAACGACTGGCTTGGAAAGCGATGGCAAGCACTTGCTAACAGAACACACCCCTGGTTATTGGCTGAATGTGCGACTCAGGGGTGTGTTCAGTTCCCAAGCAGTGAGCTAGCACTTTCCAAGCCAGCCGTGCCTTATCAACGATTTAAAATGAAGTGCTTGCTTGAGTGCTCAAGCTCCTTGGTTAGCACTCTACAAGAAACTTGGTAACTGAACAAACCAACAGGAGAGCTATAGAGGGATAAAGGTTGGGAGAGCCAAAATCTTTAAAACGGAGGGAGCAAAACACTTTTTTATAAATATAATAAAATTAAGTTGGAGTCTAAACCAGAAAGAGTACGGTACAAAGTTGTTGTTATTAATTTTTAAAATACTCCATCATCCATCAATCAAATTCCAAAGTCACAGAACCTGACAAAGTGCTAAAGAATCTCATTTTTAAAATAGTCAAGGCAGGATTTGTCAGGTCGGGCAAGCGAAGAAATAAAAAAAAGCTTACGGAAACACTTTATCCACAGATTGTGAAGCTCTTCCAAAGACAAACGTGAATGAATTGATCTTGTGAGTGAGAGAGTCTGCAGCAACGTGTACATGGCCTCGCCAATCAATTGCCTGCTGTTCAGCCTTCGTCAATCCCATTCAAAGTCCAAAGAGCGATGGGAAATATGTGCACTTTATCAGGCTGTATGTGTGAAAACAACAGGCATGTTTATTTGTTGGAGCTGTTTATATGCTATGTTTCATAATTCAACGAACATGGTGAAAAAGATTCCCGGATATGCCAAGAAAAACTTCCTCAAGAACAATGAACTTTTTAATAAGTCCTACATGTGGTCGGATAACCTTTTAATGAACTTTTTATAAGTCATACATGTCGGATAGCCTTTTAATTAACTTTTTACAAGTCCTACATGTGGTCGGATAACCTTTTTATGAACTTTTTACAAATCCTACATGTGGTCAGATAACCTTTTAATGAACTTTTTATAAGTCATACCTGTCGTCAGATAACCTTTTTATAAGTCCTACATGTGGTCGGATAGCCTTTTATTGAACTTTTTATAAGTCATACATGTCGTCGGATAACCTTTTTATTAACTTTTTATAAGTCATACATGTGGTCGTATAAACTTTTAATGAACTTTTAAAGTCCTACATGTGGTCAGATAACCTTTTAATGAACTTTTTTAAAGTCATACATTTGGTCGTATAAACTTTTTATGAACTTTTTATAAGGGTCTTTGGGGTCTTTGGGGTCTTTGGGGTCTTCGAGGTCTTTGGGGTCTTCTGGGTATTTGGGGTCTTCGGGGTCTTTTGGGTCTTCAGTGTCTTCAGGGGCTTTTGGGGTTTAAGGGTCTTTTGGTTCATCTGGGTCTTTAAGGGTCTTTGGGGTATTTTGGTTCTTCAGGGTATTTAATGGTCTTTGGGGTCTTCAGGGTGGTTTGGGTCTTCAGGGTGTTTGGGGTCTTTTGTGTCTTCAGGGGATTTTGGGTCTTAAGGGTATTTTGGTTCATCTAGGTCTTTAACGGTCTTTGGGGTATTTTGGTTCTTCAGGGTATTTAAGGGTGTTTTGGGTCTTCAGGGTGTTTTGGGTCTTCAGGGTGTTTTGGGTCTTCAGGGTGTTTTTGGTCTTCGGGGTGTTTTGGGTCTTTCGGGTGTTTTGGGTATTCGGGGTGTTTTGGGTCTTCTGGGTGTTTTGGGTCTTCGGGGTCGTTTGGATGATCGGGGTCTTTTGGGTATTCGGGGTGTTTTGGGTCTCCATGGTCTTTTTGGGTCTCCGGATACTTTTTGGGTCTTTTGGGTCTTTTTGAGTCTTTGGGGTCTTCAGGGTGTTTTGGGTCTTTGGGGCCATTTGGGTCTTCATGGTCTCTTGGATCCTCTGGACCTTTAAGTGTATTTTGGGTCTTCAGGGTCAATATACGAGGTGTGTTCAAAAAGTATCCGACCTTTGTTCATAAAAAATACTCGTATCCAGATACAACAAACTTACACTAATCTCCTTCAAAGTAGTCCCCTTGGGCTGCCACACACTTTTCCCAACGGTTCTGCCACTGTCGGAAGCAGCGCTGGAATGCCTCTTTTGGGATGGCGCGCAGCTGGTCCATCGCATTCCGCATGATGTCTTCTCTGGACTGAAATCTGGTCCCTTTCAGGGGCATTTTCAGCTTGGAGAAAAGCCAGAAGTCACACGGAGCCATGTCGGGAGAGTAGGGAGCCTGACGAAGCACAGGTGTGTTGTGTTTGGCCAAGAAACTCTGTATCAAATGTGAAGAATGGGCGGGTGCGTTATCATGATGGAGCTGCCAATTGCCCGCTGCCCACAGGTCCGGCCGTTTGCGTCGCACAGCGTCACGAAGGCGACGCAGAACCTCTTGGTAATACTCCTTGGTGATGGTTGTGCCGTGTGGTGCGTACTCGTGATGAACCACGCCACTGGAGTCGAAGAAGACGGTCAGCATGACTTTGACATTGCTGCGGACCTGCCTTGCTTTTTTTGGCCTCGGGGATGTTGGATGCTTCCATTGTGATGACTGCAACTTGGTTTCTGGGTCGTACCCATTAACCCAGGACTCATCGCCAGTGATCACTGTGTTGAGGAAGCTGGGATCGCTGTTCACAGTCTCCAGCATGTCCTGTGTGATCTCCAAACGGAGTTGCTTCTGCTCAATCGTTAGCAGCTTTGGTACGAACTTCGCTGAGATTCTCCTGAAGCCCAAATCCTCCTTCATAATGGAATGAACGGATCCAATGCTGATGCCCACCTCGTCTGCAAGTTCTCTGATCGTGATTCAACGATCCTGC
This sequence comes from Myxine glutinosa, assembly GCF_964187855.1. NCBI lineage: Eukaryota > Metazoa > Chordata > Myxini > Myxiniformes > Myxinidae > Myxine > Myxine glutinosa. Next base: position 156,508,574 of record NC_136263.1, on the reverse strand, counting down.
ATCACCAGGGTCCTCAATTGGTCAATGACGATCTCATTTCGGGATGTTGAGGGCCTACCCGAACGTGCTTCACTCTCCACTGATGTGCGGCCATCTTTGAAGCGGTTGTACCACTCCTTTATCTGTGTGGTGCTCATTGCTTCATCCCCGAAGGCCTGTTGAATCTTGCGGATCGTTTCCACTTGGGAATCGTCAAGCTTTACACAAAATTTGATGCAGTAGCGTTGTTCAAGTTTTTCTGTCATTTTGTCAAAAACGAAAATCCGACGGCGCTCACTTACACTTCCTCACTCATCGGCGGTCTGCCGTCGAATGACAGCTTCTGCAGGTGGGAAAAAATTCACGCGTGCGCATTAGGATCGCCTACATACGTGCACCAATCAACACCTCCCTAGCTTCATTTGTTTACGCACGACAAATTAAAGTCGCATACTTTTTGAACACACCTCGTATATATATTTTTGGGCCAGCATAGTTCTAAGGAGATAGCGGTTGGCTCAATAGCATAGTGGTCTGTTGACGCGTTATCAACGGAGGTCCGTGGTTCAAGCCCCGCATTGAGTCAGATTTTTTCACACTTAGCCCCTCGCAGGAATTTGATTCCTGTTTATAAAATTATATATATATACATATATATCTGTTTATATATATTCAGTAACTTTCCAAACTCTCAGCAATAACCTGCAAAACAAAAACAAAAACAAATAAATTAAGAAAATTAATAAATCTGCAAGACACTTATTAACAACATGACATCCCAGAAAGAATCTGACAGCCGAAAAAACAGAAATCGGGCGTGGGCGCTACTTTTGATTCACCCTGAAATTGGGCACTACTTTTGACTCACCCTGTGTATATATATATATATATATATATATATATATATATATATATATATATATATATATATATATATATATATATATATATATATATATACATATATATATATATATATATATATATATATATATATATATATATATATATAAAAATAAATAAATATATATTGTCACGTCTGTAGCTCCCATTAAAACAGAAGCCTCAGCCCCGAGTAGACTTGGAGATGGGCTGAACGAACTTTTATTTCACTGGGTTAAATTAATTAATTCTAACTTCACTGTTCTCCAAGGAGATTCAATTTGGCCAAAATAACGGTGGCTCGCGGATACGGAAACGGATAGCTAAAACACGTTTTCTTACCTTTTAAAGGATTTATTTGGAACATAACCAAGGAAGAGGGCAACCTGACATTATAAACAAAACTGGAATTAACGAAGTGAGTCAAATGGATACAAGGAGGTAAATGGGAATATTCAAACTTACAGTCACGTGAAAAAGTAAGTACACCCCATGTAAAGTTTTGACTTTTTCAACATATTTCAACATACAGCTATTTGATCTTCATTTCAATAATATTGATAGATAAAGGTGATATAATATAACAAATATCATGAAACATTTACATTTTGTACTCCATTGTATAATTTGAATAAACATAAATGCAAATTTCACATGTGGAAAATGTAAGTACACCCCTACATTTATCACTACTTCAAATACCTAAAATTTGAATCAGGTGCACGAGCTCAGGTGCAAATGATTAAAACATCGTTAGTAGGCTATGAGCCAGACCCCCCAAATTGACCGGTGGGTACCATACAGATGGAGTAAGGCTCATTGTGATTTTTAGCAAGATATATGTCCCTAGATTTGAAAAAAAAGTGATAGCAGTGTATAACTCTCGGCCATCTCTGTGTTATCACCCGAAATATTATTATACGCCTGCTTCGCTTCGCCAAAAAATGTGATATTTGCTAAAATTGGAATAAATATGTTTTTAAGGACCACAGAGTGCCGAGATCGAGATCGAGATCGTATTTGTTCGAGAGATCATGATAAACCTAGAGTGTGGAGCAAGTTTGCATGCATTGTGAAATATAATGTAGCTGATGTTACAAACCTACTTTAGGATACTAGCTAATACCAAAAATTACACTGAGATACCAAAAGTAGTAGACGAATAAACCTAAAATGTTCAAAAGTTCAAATGTTCAAACTATGTTTCGTTCCAAAATATCAAAATTAGGGGGTATGGTTGAACATATTTTGAACTTTGCCAAAATATGTGCCCCAAACAACCACCATATTACAAAGTAATGATATATTCCAATGCAGTGGTTCCTTGCGAAGATTTTGAGGGGTCAAATGTTACTCTGGGAGTTTTCATTTTTGAAATATTGACAAAAATGTACAATGTGAATTCTGAACTCGAAGCGATTTCGACCACGTTTTCACTAAATTTAACATATTTTTTGTCATTATATCAATATTTTGATAAATAACCCCCACAAATGTTCTATATTTCTATTACTATTTTAGTTGGCATCCAGTATGCAAATTATTGGCACTCTGTGGTCCTTAAAAACATATTTATTCCAATTTTAGCAAATATCACATTTTTTGGCGAAGCGAAGCAGGCGTATAATAATATTTCGGGTGATAACACAGAGATGGCCGAGAGTTATACACTGCTATCACTTTTTTTTCATATCTAGGGACATATATCTTGCTAAAAATCACAATGAGCCTTACTCCATCTGTATGGTACCGACCAACCCCCTTGGCTCATAGCCTATAGAGAGGATCTTGGAGGAACCTGTCTTATTTAGTAAGGGAAACATATGAAAATCTGTTAACTAAATTGTTACCAAAAAATTTCTTCACCAATATGTTTGTAAAGGTGTGTAATAACATGTGTTAAAATGTTGAAGGTCAACTCCCGTGGGAAACCCAGTAAAAAAGCTGTTGAATTCGGGTACCGAAAAATTATTTTCGAGAATTTTTATTTTTTTAAATCGGCCCTTAAGTAACTTATGAGGGGTCAAATAAGGGTTTTTCATGATTCTGAGTTGATTGTTAACATTTATATTTCACCACAGACACTCCTTTGTGGAAAAATAATATCTAAATATATCTCATTTTCTACTTTGCAGGAAATGGAGTCTAGCAATATGGATGAAGACGTTACTCCACCTGTGCTCAATTGCTTCATCTGTGCACGCTCGGATACACCAGCTGAAAGGCTCATACAGGCAACTCCAAAGGGATACTCAACTTTATTGAAACAAGCAGAAACTGTCGAAAATGTTACTGTTGTGGAACGTATGAAGGAGGCTCAAAAGGAAGGAAAACTGAGGTACCACCAGAAGTGTAAAAATGATCTGTACAACAACTTTGTTGCAACCACCAAGAAGTCAGCTCAAGCATCAAAGGCAGAGAAAGAGTCATCAAAGTTGAAGAGAAGACGCACTACTTGTGAGTTCAGTTCATCAACTGGCTGCAGTTCTAGAAGATCACAGTCAGTTGACCTCCTGTATAAGGATGTATGCATTCTTTGCAACCAACCAGCCCAGCTCTACAAAAATAATCCAGCACAAGCTAGAAAGAAATACAGAGTGCCAGATAATTTGACTGCAGATACACTGAAGGCAAGCTTGCTGAAGACAGCACAGAGTCGCGGGGATGACTGGGGCACTGAAGTCACTGGACGCCTGGAAGGGATCAACGACTTGGTAGCAGAAGAAACACTGTACCATTTGCGATGCAAACTTATGTTTGCGAGAGGTGACAGTTTGTCCAAGACTGATGAGGAAGGAAAAAGGAAGAGAGGACAGAGGAGTATTGATGAGGAGCGAGAGGCCGTTTTTATTGAATTCTGCGAATGGTTAGACTCAGAATTAGAGCATGGGGTAATGATCATGGACCAAGTCCATGAAAAGCTGCAGGAGTTTGATCAGTCACCAGAGAAGAGCCTTTCTTATTCAAAGCATTGGCTAAAGATAAAACTTCTAGAGAAATACGAAGACACCTTGTATTTCACAACACAGGAAAGAAGGGCAGATGTACTCTGTCTCAAAGATGGCACCGACAATATTCTGCGAGCGCATCATGCTAATCTTGACCATGGAGATGAGAAGACTCAGATCATAAAGACGGCACTCAAGTTCATATCCAATGATATTGCCTTGATTGATTTAGGTCCAAAGTCATACCCCACCACACACAATATGACTGACATCGATAGTCAGCTGACACTTGTTCCTGCAAGCCTTCAGATGTTCTTGAGACCGATTGTCAAGACAGACGAAAGAGTTGCCGTTTGGGGGCAGAATTTTATTAAGGCCTGTCGACCTCGGTCTGGAGTATTGCCACACCAAATGGGGCTTGCCATACAACTTGATCATAGATTTGGGTCAAAATGTATGCTCAACAAGTTCCACCGGCTGGGATACACTGAGTCTTACACGGAGACACAAAACTACAAATACTGCTTCCTTAATAGTAGGAGTGGAGATGATGTTCCAGATACTTCTGGCACTCTTGACACCATTGTGGAGGAAACCGATGAACAGATCAATGATGAGGTTGCGGTTGATGCTGCGCTTGAGGATCAATCAGTGATGACAGCCAAAGTGCCAGCCAGTGAAAGTGAATTGTCAAGTAATGATCAGGTGGTCTTTATGGAGGTTGGGGAAACAAACAATGCAGTCACTCAGTTTGTTGGAGACAATATAGATTTAAACATTGTCATTTAAACATTTAAACGATTTTCAAGTACATTTACCATGGACGAGATACTACATTGGGTGAAATTTGGTACAACATGTTCTCAAGGAAGGCAGCGGCAGGAGTGATCAAACCAGAGACTCTACCTCCAACAGAGGGTGCAGCTGCACAACATTCACTCCGTGCCTACCTGCAGACCCGGGACTGGATCCTTCTACAGAGCATGTCTCTGAACCCCAGTGACTATGGATGGACAATAGGTGTGCATGGGTATGAGCCAGTTCCAACACTGGACCCCACGGCTCCTGAGGAGCTATTGCAGTTCACGAGCTGTAATTGTCATGGAGATTGCAGCAATCGGCGATGCAGCTGCAAGAAGAATGGGGTCACGTGCATCTCGGCCTGTGGAGTCTGTAATGGCATTACATGCAGAAACTGCAGTCATGATGTTGTTGAGTCTGAAGAAGACATAGACAATGACTGTTGAAACTTCTGACATTGTGAATGAGAAATAACTCTTGAGTATTATATATGTATGTGAAATAAAAGCTACTTTGTGTGTAAATGTAAAAGTGAAAATATAAATGTTAACAATCAACTCAGAATCATGAAAAACCCTTATTTGACCCCTCACAAGTCCTCACAAGTACTTAAGGGCCGATTTAAAAAAATAAAAATTCTCGAAAATAATTTTTCGGTACCCGAATTCAACAGCTTTTTTTCTGGGTTTCCCACGGGAGTTGAACTTCAACATTTTAACACATGTTATTACACACCTTTACAAACAAATTGGTGAAGAAATTTTTTGGTAACAATTTAGTTAACAGATTTGTGAAATATCTCATAAAATGCCCTTACTAATTTAAACGTCAGACATTTCGTTTGGTTTGCTCTTTGTTGTTAAAGTATGCGGCGTCACCATGCCAAGATCAAAAGACCTCTCTGAGGCCTTCAGAAAGAAGGTTATAGATGCCTACTAGTCTGGGAAGGGATTTAAAAAGATCTCCAAACAATTTTAAATCAATCATTCAACTGTCCGGAAGATCATCTAAAAGTGGAGAAGATTCCAAACAACTGCCAACTTGTTCAGGCCAGGCCGCCCCAGCAAGTTCAGCCCGAGAGCAGACCGCAAGATGCTGAAAGAAGTCTCTAAGAACCCCCAGAATGTCATCACGGGACCTACAGGTAGCTCTTGCCACTGTTGATGTCAAAGTGCACGAGTCTACCATTAGAAATAGGCTGCACATATTTGATCTACATGGGAGGTGTGCCAGGAGGAAACCTTTGCTGTCCAGAAAGAACATCAGGGCAAGCCTAAAGTTTTCCAATGAACACCCAGGCAAAGACCAGCACTTCTGGAACAATGTGCTCTGGACAGATGAGTCAAAGGTAGAGCTATTTGGCAACAGTACCAGAAGACATGTTTGGCAAAAACCAAAGATAGCATTTGACCACAAGAACCTGATACCAATTGTAAAGCATGGTGGTGGAAATATTATGGTTTTGGGGCAGCTTTGCTGCATCAGGGCCTGGGCAGCTCACCATCATGGAATCCACTTTGAATTCTTCATTGTACCAGAGGGTGCTTGAGGATAATGTGAGGCCATGTGTCGGAGAAGTTGAAGCTCAATCGAAGGTGGACCTTGTAACATGACAATGACCCTAAACATACCAGTAAATCCACCAAAGAATGGCTGAAAAGAAAGAAATGGAGGGTTCTGGAATGGCCAAGTCAAAGCCCAGATCTAAATCCCATCGAGATGTTGTGGGGGGATTTGAAATGAGCTGTGCATGCAAGAAACCCCTCAAGCATCGCACAGCTGAAAGAATTCTGCATGGAGGAGTGGGCAAAAATTTCTCCCAGTCGATGTCAGAGACTGGTAGACAGTTAAAGAAACGCTTACTTGAGGTTATTTCTGCCAAAGGGGGAAATACCACCTATTAGAGCCAAGGTTGTACTTACTTTTTCCACATGCGAAATTTGCATTTATGTTTATTTAAATTATACAATGGACTACAAAATGTAAATGTTTCATGATATTTGTTATATTATATCACCTTTATCTCTCAATATTGTTGAAATGAAGCTCAAATAGCTGTATGTTGAAATATGTTGAAAAAGTCAAAACTTTACATGGGGTGTACTTACTTTTTCACGTGACTGTATGTACAATTATTCTTTTTATTAAATACACGAGCGTGACTCGGCACTCTCTGCCTGCCTCACCACAGGTCATTTCAGAGGGGTAGGCATCTTTGACCATTTTGGTGTTTTTGGGTCTCCATGGTGTTTTGGGTCTTCAGGGTCTTTTGGGTCTTTGGTGTCTTCAGAGGCTTTTGGGTCTGCAGGGTCTTCAGGGTTTTTTTGGTCTTCGGTGTGTTTTTGGTCTTCAGGGTCTTTTGGGTCTTCGGGGTGTTTTGGGTATTCGGGGTGTTTTAGGTCTTCAGGGTGTTTTGGGTCTTCGGGGTGTTTTGGGTCTTCGGGGCGTTTTGGGTCTTCGGGGCATTTTGGGTCTTACGGGCGTTTTGGGTCTTCGGGGCGTTTTGGGTCTTCGGGGCGTTTTGGGTCTTCGGGGTGTTTTGGGTCTTCAGGGCATTTTGGGTCTTCGGGGTGTTTTGGGTCTTCAGAGTGTTTTTGGTCTTCGGGATGTTTTGGGTCTTCAGGGTGTTTTGGGTCTTCAGGGTGTTTTGGGTCTTCTGGATGTTTTGGGTCTTCTGGGTGTTTTGGGTCTTCTCGGTGTTTTGGGTCTTCGGGGTGTTTTGGGTCTTCGGGGTGTTTTGGTTCTTCGGGGTGTTTTGGGTCTTCTGGGTGATTTGGTCTTCTGGGTGATTTGGGTCTTCGGGGTGGTTTGGGTCTTCGAGGTTTTTTGTGTCTTCGGGGTGTTTTGGGTCTTTGGGTTGTTTTGGGTCTTTGGGGTATTTTGGGTCTTCGGGGTCTTTGGGTATTCAGGGTCTTTTTGAGCATCAAGGCCTTGAAAGGTATTTTGGGTATTTGGGGGTGTTTTGGGTCTTCAGGGTGTTTTGGGTCTTCGGTGTGTTTTGGCTCTTCGGGGTGTTTTGTGTCTTCAGGGTGTTTTGGGTCTTCAGGGTGTTTTGGGTCTTCGGGGTGTTTTGGGTCTTCGGGGTGATTTGGGTCTTCAAGGTGTTTTGGGTCTTCAAGGGGTCTTGGTGGTCTGAAGGGTCTTGGGGGAATTAAAGGGTTGTCAAAGGTCTGAGGGGTCTCAGCAGTCTTAACGCAATTAAGAGGGTGGTAATTTTATTTGAAGAAGAAGAAGAAGACGTTTTAGTCGCATATAAACATACATACATACATAGCGAACCATATACGTTTGCTCTATTATAATACGATTCGGATTGGCAATTAGCAATTAGAGATAAAGCAATTTCTCACCCACGAGGTGCCACAGATCACACTCGTGCAACAAAACAATTGTAGGCAAGACTTCCATTATCTGATGCACAGGGTGGATGCTGGACACAAAATTGATTGCGTCGGAATCCAGGTGCTGGATGAATAGCGACCAAGAGCCAAAACGAGCACGAAGAAGATTGATTGTGTTTGGTGTGGAATGTCAGCAATGATCCACCTCCTCCACCAGGCCTCGTGACCTCTTTGTCTTTTAAGCAAGGCCTCCTGGGGGTGCTCTTGGTCCTCTTCCTCCACACTCCACCAACACAGGGTGAACCCAGCTTGGGTCAATCCAAGACAAAAGCCACACTTGGTCCACTCCAACAGTTTTGTCTGTCCTTCAACAAGGTCTATATTTCCTCATATCCAGGTCTCTCTTGATCCCCTTTTCCTCAAGTGAGGTCTCTCTCGTTCTCCTCCACCTGAGTGGAGTACCCTGTTCTGGCCCTCATGCCCACAAGGCCTATAAAAAATAATTCCAAGATGGCACTTCCGTCTCCAGAGCGCATTACGCCACCATGACTGATGCACACTGGTCAGACAGATGTGTGAGGGCCAGACAGATGTGTGTCTCTCCCATAAGAAGTTCTTACCTACGAGTCCCACTTACCACAAAGTGTTCATGCCCACATTTTAATATACTGTCTATAAATTACATGCGCTGCCTCCTGGGCATCATGTGTAACAAATGACTTAACCTGACAGGTCCTTTTTACATGTCAATATAACTGATACTCAAAACACACAGACCATTCTACACATACTATTGATGTAACCGTCTAACTATGGATCCCCCATCTACGTAACTATATATTTTTTAAATTTATGTTGTACATATATATCTTTTTTTAGGTTTAGGTGTTTAATCCGCAAACTTGTGGCATAAAATGAAATATATTGGAAAAGCATCAAAATATGATTCACACTTGATTGTTTATTCAATTCTGACTGACTAATGCATTCTCTGGGAGGGTGCAATGGATGTTGCTGCACATTTTTGCTCGATGCAATACTAAGGTAATTAAATGTGTAAGTGTGATGTGATTTTTGTGAGGGAATTGATTGTGTGAAGAGTACATATTGACTTGGCCTAATTATCTTTTTCTTAATGTTTCCTCAACAAAGATTTCCTTGGATGGGACACGCATTATGCGCATTATCCTTTTTTAGGGAGGAACGTGTTACTTGTGACACTCTAATCATTTGCCTGAATGGATTACCATTAACGACTGTTTTAAGGATAATCTTTAAAAAATAAATAAACGTCACTGTGCGTGTGTGCATACGTGTGTGGTTGGGTGTTATCTCCATAATTTGGGTTTTAGAATCTGGAATGGAGTCCTCCCAAGACTCGAAGTATCCACCCCTCGCTTCGGTGAAAGATTGCGATTCATGGGCTAAGTCGTGAAGTTTTGTTGTTCTCGGAGTTTTATTTTCCAAAAGTTCTTTTCAGGCGTCACTGAGCCCCATACAACCTCCAACTATAGTTCGTTTGAAGTAATGTTCCTTTATCCTTGGGATGATTTTTAAGATCTCTCAGGTTTGTCTTCATCATTCCCATTGCCCCCAATTATCACTGGTACAATTTTGGCGCTCTTCAGCATCCAGGATCTTTTCACTTCATTATTGAGGTCGTGGTATTTGATCTTCTCCTTGATTTCTGTTTGTGTGTGTGTGTGTGTGTGTGTGTGTGTGTGTGTGTGTGTGTGTGTGTGTGTGTGCGTGCGTGTGTTGGTTGTGATTGTGAAAATGGTTGTGAAACGCCAATCACACCCAAACTACTGGGCTAAATGCCACCAAATTTGACACACAGACCAAATTGGACATCTTGTTGAACATAGGCTACTTGGGTTTTTTTTAATGACCATGGCTAATGATGATATCGCTAAATTAAATACAAAATTATATTCTGACGGTTTGTGGGTGTGGCCTCAGCATTACCCGTTCCCGCCCCCTCCCACCTCACATTTCTGTATTTTGGGTTCTTTCTCAGATTCGCGTTTCCCTTCCGACTAAAAATCTGTGAGACTTGTTGTTTAGAGTTGCATTGTTTTGTTGACTTTTTTCTTTTCTGGGGTGAGTTTATTTCTTTGTTTTGTTCTTACCAGAGTTAAACTTTTTTTTTTCTTTTTTTTCCCACCATTTCGTGTTGTCCTGTCCAGATTTTGCATTTCTCTTAATGGGGCCCCCTCCAATAATGGTTCCCATGCATTATTGGTGTATGTTTGTGAGGGACTTGCCCTGGCCAGTTCATGTGTGTTTTGGGCCGGGTACTTCCATCTGATCAACCCAACGGGAACGCGGGATTAATGTTTGTGGACATTGAAGAAAAGGAGGACTTGGTTCCAACATTTTGTGCAGGCAGTGCCCCGTTCCCACACCCCACCCATGCCCCAACTTGGCCATGTTTTGGAGGTGCCATGATGGACAGTTTATATATATATATATATATATATATATATATATATATATATATATATATATATATATATATAAATATAAAACTATATATATATATTGTTACGGATCTCGGTTTCGGCACTCCCCTTACCGAGGGGGGTTTAATCCCATCGTCTTTTAAGCTGGCCGTCGAGTCCTGGAACTATCTTGCTCCTTTGCGGGATGAGGTTGGCCAGGGTGATTGGTCAAGGATTTCCCAAATACCTTCACCAATCTCTCCGCAAAGCAGGGAAATGGGTCCCCGCTCAAACCGCGGATGTGATGGTGGATTGCCGAGTGGTTTAGCAACCCGCAGCTCGAGCCGTTAACAAAGGACTAAACCCGACTATAAAGCGTTTGGCCAAAATCGCGCCACAGGTATTCAATGGGAAGAAGGGACCAAAGCCACCGGGGGAAAGAAGAAGCCAAAGTAAGGAATAACAGATATTTATTAATTATGTACACGAAAACCCAAAGAAGAGGAAACGAAAGAAGGGCATTTACAAGGAGGAAAAAGGAGAAACACAGGGCAAGCCTTAAAACAGTCTTACTTATCAACGCCCAGACAGACCAAACACAGACTCACACGAAAGGGGCATAGCAGGCAGGAATCACTGGACGAGGGGATGAGAAGGCCCAGGCAGACGGTAGCGTCGAGGTCTGGCTCCAGGGGTCGACTCGCGTCGTGGTGGGAAACCCTGGCAGGCAGCGAGCGCGTGTCGTTCACTGCGAGTGGTCGTTGCATACAGCGATTGGGATGCTCCTCTCTCCCTTGCCTTCGTCTTCCAACTCCGGATCACGTCTCTCTTTTGTGCCTTCTCACCGACCTTGTACCTTCTCTCTCCAACTCTCTCATGAACCTCCTCACGCATCTCTTTGAAGCAGTCCCTTGCAGCCCTTTTTATTACTGTCAGCCATATCAAGCCGCGGGCTCCGATGGCACGCCTACCGGTTCGCTCACCGCGGTGCTGGTTGGCCGGTCAGGGCTGGCTGACTCCACCTCTGATGACGACGACGTGCCACGCCCGTTCTGGTGGCTCCTCCCCCTTCTTCTCCAAGGTGGAACACATGGCAATGGCGTCTTGTGGGGATAGAAAACCACTCGCACCGCTTTTGAAGGGAACGAAAGGGACCTATCTTATTTGATTAATGCAACGCAGATTCAACTATTGGAAACAAAGCCTTACCTGAAACCCATAATAATGAAATAACTACGAAGAGGGCCTACGGTTCGCGACGTGTTGTTCATGGACTAACTAGGGTGCGATCTTTAACCAGCCAATTGAGGGGGATATTTACAGGGGAATATTTATAAGGGGTACATTTACTAAATTTACTAGTGAAGGTTCTAAAAACCGTAACAATATATATTCCTGAATGGCTGACCAAATGAGTTGTAAAACAGTTGTTGTACTCGGGTGTGCATGGGGAGGTTCTCGGCATTAAAAATATATTCATAGTTTCGGGGGTTTATGGTAGATGGAGGACACCCATTCTCTGTCAGAAAATTTGTATGATATAGTGCCACCTGGTGGAAGCCTGTATTACAAGTCATAAATCATAAAAGTGGGGGAATTAGCCATTCTGTAAAGATGGGTTCTTTTGAAGTTTTTCAAATGAAATATATCTTGAAACAAAACTTAACATTTGATATTGTTGCGGATATGGGATTTGCATCCATCCATATCCGCTTGTAAATGTTCCCCTATTTCCTCAATACTTCCCAACTATCCCCAATCCCCCATTCCCTAGTCCCATTTTCTGTAAACAACACTCTGTAGACCCGACCTCCCCCTATTTCCCCCATTAAATGTCGTGCCCAGGTTCACCGCATCTCATGTAAGACAACTATAGGACATCTTGCTAGTTATTCTTAGTCTATGTCAGTTAAGAGTAGTGTATATATGTTGCTTCTGGGACACTCTCATTTTTCCCATTGACTTACATGTTAATTTTTCCCCTCCCTCATTGCCCCTAAACACCTCTATTTCTCTCACCCTGTTCTTTACGAACCTTCTAACCTTTTGACATGTTATCCTTATTCATTAGACCACTTAAACAATGGTCCTTCTGTGTGAACCTGTGATCCTTCTGACCTTATGGACCTTTTAACCTTTTACTCTTAATATCATCTGGTGAATCATCTTTGACCCACTCAAACATCGATCCTACAAATATTTGTTTATGCGTGGGAAATAATTTAATTCTCTTGCCACTCTCTTCACCATCTAATATATTAACAAAAAAGATGTTTGAGTTTGGTTCTTTATTAAGATATTTTAACTGAGCTAAGATAAAATGGTAAACCTCCCTCAATGTTCTTGTTTGAGCGCCTCCAGTGCCACATACCATTTTTAAATTAAAGTATATATTTTCCTGGCAACCATCAAAGTTTTCCGTCCACTCAAAAATATTTCCATCTTTTTTACCCAATTCACCGGTATTTAAATTAATTCTCTTATTTGTTTTGTAAATTTTTTTACCAGTTGTCTTTTCAATTATACCTATTTGATATTTTTCACATTCGTTATGTTTACCATTTATATACCAAGGTTGATTACACCTCCACTCTTTAGTCTGGTTGGTACTTGGTTCTATCATTTATATAATTGTAAAAAGGCGGCGGTAGCCCGTTAAAATCCCTAACCCCCCTTTTTAACTTATCACTTATATACTTATAAAACCATAAGGGAGACTATCAATTCCATTTTCTAAAATAAACCTCTTATCATCAAAAGCCCCCAATGCTTTCTTATTCACATCTTCTGAATATAATTTATGTTTATAACTTCTTATTCCATTAATCTTTCTAAACTCTTCTTTCTTTGTTGTTAAACAGTTATAATAATCCTTAAAGTTTATTGTTTCTTTAATGACATTTTTCTTTCTGCCTTTTAACTTCTTATCAGTTTTTTCAACGTTATTCACAATGTATTTATAAGCATAAGCCTTAGACCTCAATCCCACAAATTCACTCATGACATTTCCTCCTAATTCATCCTTAAACTTTCCAATCACCTTTTTATTTTTAGAAGAGAACAACTCACTCTCTGGACTGTAATTACTAGTGTCATAGATATTAATGTCCTTTTTCATGTCTGAATAAACATCATCAGTATTAATTTGCAAAATAAAACTATCTGTATCCATATAAAGTAGATGAACATCATTTTGATATTTCTTCCTCAAGTTATTATAAAAGTAATCATACATTAATGACTTTGATAAATCAAGAATTGATGTTCCAATATAAATAGGTTTGTCCATTTTAATACTCTCTTTAATCAAATGGATCGCACAAAAGTTCTCAGTAAAGACCTCAGCTCTAGTAAAACTCGGTCTATTAATTAATTTTGATGCTTGTTTCCAAGATGTTGATTGTCTGATATTTTGTCTTTTTCTCACATTTTCCATGGTCTTACCAAAGACCGCATTATTCATCAATTTATAAAAGTCTTTCTCAAAATCTGTTTTTGACTCTGTTCTTCTTTGTGTATTAAAATCAATGTACCCCTTCAACCAATGACTTTGATTGAACTTTAGAACCCTATGGATCTTCTCTACTCTTAGACCTTTTGATAAATATTGTCGCAAATTTCTTTGGTGTAGAACATAATTTTTCTTGTTATATAATGTAGTAAGTAATTTTTCTGTTGATTCACCTATATTAAATGATTGTTGATAATCACTTAACCACTCCTTCTTTGGACTTCCTTTTCACAAGCAAATGGGAGATATTTGTGTAGGTTATGAAGTTCCTCTGGATATTTCAAATCGACCTCAAAATAATAACCAACCTTTGAATCATTCAATTCTTTTTGTGTAGAGATACATACATCTTGTAAAACCTTTTTGTAATCTTTTTCCTTTACCCATCTAAGTTTTCCATAAGGAAGAGCCTGAGACATTGCCCAGCCATACAGGTTGTTCGCATCATAATACATCAAGTAGGAGCTCTCTACCGATGGATTATAATTTGGAATGTACTTGTTATTTGCTTTAGCATATCTCTTTGAACAGACTTGTGAAATTCCTCCTCTCTTTGCCTTTTCAATCATCAAAAGCATATCAACATCGGTTATCAAATCCAAACCTTGTTTTGTCATTTTTAACATCGCGCTCCAAGCCAATCCAGGAGCAGTGTAATATTGAGCAGGATCCAATCCATATCCAGAATGACAGATTGATCTGAAAGCCTCAAACACATCAGCCAACAAAAGCACATCAGTTTTGAGGTACAAATCGTGATACTCACCAAGATTCTTAATGTTATATTTTTTCCAAACATTTTGTGCGTGTACATAATCTTTATCAGATATACAGTGGTACCTCGGCTTACGAGTGCCCCAACGTACGAGTTTTTCGGGATACGAGCCGTCGCTCGGGCGGTTTGTTGCTTTGGGATACGAGCCGAGATCCGATGTACGAGCTCAAAAAATGTATTTTTTTGAATTTTCCGGTTGTGGCTTCCGGTTCCGGTCACGTGGTTATCTTGCCGTGAAAGCATCTCTGCTTGGATATAAAACACGCAATCGTCGAAATACATGAGCGAGGAATCTCCTTGCTCCAGCCGGTGACGTCATCGGCGGGGATCCCCGCCTCCAGAGTGGCTGGTCACGTGACCGCCAAAGCGTGTCGCGCGTGCGGGTATAATGAGCTACACCTGTGGATCACGTGACCACGGAAGCACGCCTCGCTTGAGAGGCATGGCTTTCGGTTTGCGTTTTGCTTTATAAGGCGCGATAAATGGGCTTTTGAGTGTTAGCGGTTCATGGCGTTGACGGTTCATGACGGTTCATGACGGTTCATGACGGTTCATGGCGTTGACGGTCAAAAACCCATTACATCAATTTTACCAGGCACTGTACAGTAAGTACAGTGGACACCAAATGCACGGTGGAAGGCTAGAAGTAGAAGATCGTCCAAGACAAGTGAGAATAAGCCATACTTTGGAGATGACGTCATTCGCTGGTCCGATAACCAAAGATGTGGTATAAAAAACCAGGTGAGCTAACAATGCAGCAATGAAGGAATTCGGCCAAGGCACCGGCACACAACGACCTACCTACATCGAAAGACTCAATGCCAATGGTGACAGAAGCCAAGACGGCCGGCTTAAACACCGCCGAAAGACCACGGTGTACCAACTTACGATGCAGAACATCTTGCACTTAATATGATGACAACAGGTGCCATCCTCTGACGTACCATTACAGGTACAGGTACAGTACACGTGAGCACAGAGCAAAAGTTCACTGAAACCGAGATTAAGAAAAAAGAAAAAACACCTCGTGGTCCGTGCTCGATATCCGAGTTTCAATCTTTTCAAACACATGATGCTCTCGGTCACGGTATCTCCTGCGAGCTGCTTCTCCTTCAACCACACAAACAACAACTTCTCCATATCTTCATGGATAGAGGTCCGGAGCTTTGAAATAATCGTAACGCCCTTGGCTGGCGTTATAGCCTTTATGGACTCCTTCTGCTTCAAAATCGTACATATCGTAGAAGGAGTACGATCGTACTGCCTCGCCAAGTCGACAACACGCACACCTCACCTGGCATGCTCTTCTCCTCTGCTTAATAAAACCAGTTTATTTCTTTACATTCTCTTGTATTATGTACAGTATATACGAGGTCGTGCTTGTTTATACATTATTTGTTATTTATAAAGTACATTTTTGTTATTTAAAAGCACCTAACAAAAAAAATTGGTGTTTTTTTTTTGAGGCTGGAACGGATTAATAGCATTTCAATGCATTTGAATGGGAAAATTTGCTTTGACTTACGAGCGATTTGGCTTACGAGCTCCGTCACGGAACGGATTAAACTCGTAAGCCGAGGTACCACTGTATGACTATTATTTAATTTGTTATAGAAATTTTCTTTTAAAGGAAGTTGTGTTTCATTGAATCTCTCAAATGAGTCCATATAGTCATAGGGGTAAATTCCCTTTTGTGTTAGAAAATCTTTATCTAAAAAATACTCTGAAAGACATGGAAACTCTTTTAGATTTTGAACCAAGTTAGCCAATGGACTTGCCATGAATTTAAATGTATCAAGAAATCTGATATGAGTAATAGGAGATGTGTGAATTGTTTTTGTGAATGAAATGTATTTCTGATCCATGTTTGGAATTGCTGAGATACTTCCAGAAGTCTTTGAGAGTTCCTTGATAAATAGATGTGTATCATAATGAGCGTTGTTATGAAGAAAGACAGGAATGAAAGAGGGGAGTTGATAATTAATATTACAACTTTGATGAGCCGGACCTCTATATTTACCAGTGAGATGACAATGGTCTCTAACCTTTAGACCTTTACCAATTTTCTCCTCACAAATATGACAGACATTGTTTTTTATAAATTCCCTTTTTTCTTTACTTGTTAAGGACATTGGTTTATTGGTTTCTCTCATTATCTTGGTTAATCGAACACAGTCTTTTTCTAGTCGTTTCACAAACTCCTCTGGGGTATTTGAGCCTCAATACATCTCTAACTTGTTATATTTATCACCAACGGATGATTTGATATAATAACAAAAACCACAAGGAGTATGTTTTTGATATTTATTTGTGTATGATTCTTTTGGATCTGGAGAAGCAGTATCAATTTTTTCTAAAATACTTTCAAAATCAGCATATATAACAAATGGATGTTTTATTGTTTTCTTTTAATCTTTGAATGTGATCTTTGAGTCTTTTTTAGGCATGTTGATTACCATTGATTTATGTTCACCACAATAATTTGAATGTTTATCTAATCTTTCTGTGTATGGAAGAAGTTAAGACAACGCATACAAATATATATTTTATTTGTTGTTTTACATACTTGTGGTTTTATTAATTTTGTAATATCTTTGATGTATGTATAATGTGAATTTTCGTCTGAATTAAAATATAGAAGATTAATATGAGTTTGTTTACAATTGTCAGAAAGCTTTAAAACCTGAATGTTGTTTGTTTCTGTTAGACCATAAACATTAACTGATAAATTATTCAACTTTTCAAATTTAGGAATATCATTTAAAGTCATCGGAAACTTTAGATCTTTCGTATTTAATGTATTCTCATATTTTTTATAATGAGATACTCTTTCATCATGAAAATGTGGAGGATGTAAGTGTGCTAGAATAGACCAGAGGAAACATTTATTGTCTTTATTTTTGATATTGATAACTGCTTTTCTATTTTTGATAACACTGGGTAAATCAATGTAAGAAGAAGCTTTTAGAGGATCTGATTTAAGAATATGAATGTCTATGTAAATAATTTTTCCTATATTGAAGCCACTTCCTACGATTGAATTATCCACATCTTGCTCTTGTTTAATAAGTTCATCATAGACTCCTGATGTTTTAAAATCTTGATATGAAGATATAAAATGTGGCTCAGTTCTCATGTATGGTGTATCAAAAACTCCTTCGTCCTTTGTCATTTCTAATTTTACTCCCATATAAAATTTAAGTGGTTTCATTTCTTTTAGTGTTTTTTCAATCAACGTTTGAACAGCAGGTTTAACTATTTCTACAGCATCAACTATAGACTCTGGTTCAGGAGGTTTGAAGTTAAAGACTCTTATTTTAATATGTTCTTTGAATGCACCATCAGAGTTTTTAATAGTAAACAATTTTGACAAGTGTTTGTTAGTTTTAAGATGGGCTTTAAACCCCTTCTTGAGGATGGTTGTTTTACAGACCTTACAATGTTTTGTTTTAGGTGGAAGAGGGGAAAGTTTGTTAAGAATGTTGTATGCATGTTTTGCGGTGAGAATATGTTGTTTATAATATTTTACTTCCTTCTCGCAAGTATCACAATAAACCATATTTATAGCGTGAGAAAACGTGGTGTTTTATATATATCACTGTGCTTAAAATAAAACACTTTTGAGCTTTACAGCTCCGTTTTATATATATCGCTGTGCTTAAAATAAAACACTTTTGAGCTTTACAGCTCTGTTTTATATATATCGCTGTGCTTAAACTAAAACACTTTTTCACTCAGAATCATCGAAGTCATAACTATCATATGAATACTCAGAATCATACTCAGAGTCATCAATAAAGCTACTCTCATAACTATCATTTGAGCACAAACTATTAGTATCATAACTATCATCTGTGTTCAATGAAATACTATCATCACCATCGTCCGAGTTCAATGAAATACTATCATCACTATCGTCCGAGTTCAATGAAATAGTAAAATCTTCACTGCTGTAATGACTCATATTTAATTAGCAGAAAAAACCTTTCCATCTATACCAATATACTTTCTTTCATTAACGGATTCAATCTCTACATTTTTAATATCAAAAGTTATCTTTAAATAATCTCTAACTATCATAGAACGAAATGACATTTCACCAGAAATATTAACATCATTCATTTTACTTAGATCTACACCCTTTGGATTACTAAAGTAAATACAAATTTCTCCACGAGTATTGTTGATGGTCTTATCATTCTTTTTCAAAGTATCGTGGTCAATCACTTTTTCAAGCTTTGAATAAATTGCCAGGAGTAGAGGAGAAACTTTTGTTAGATTTACTTTAATGGATGTCTTTCCAGGTATAGTTAGAGCTCTTCCTTTAAATGAAATAGAGGGGCTCATGTTATTTTCCATAACTGGTTTTACCCAAAAATTTCCATATTTATCTTTGTTCAATTTAACATCTTTGACATATTTTTCTATATCTTTCACCGAAGTAGAGATTGATTGAAATTTGTCTTATGTGCTTTGAAACATTGTATTTATTAATGAATAAACTTGCGTTTAGTTTAAGTAAAAATTTACCATATAAATATGATAAGTTCTGAAGGATATTTAGAATTTCCAGACTCTCCATATGATAAATTAGAGAATTGTCCGGCTTGTGATAGAATAGGGCTTAATAATGAGGGTTCATATAAACAATGTATTTTCTGTGATTTAATTTCAATTAATGATAATAAAAAATATAAAAAAATATATAACTCTTTTAAATTAGAACCAAAAATGAATTACTTTACAAGATTAATAAGAGAGATGAATGTTAAGTATTGTGATGATAATACACCATTTCTTTCAAGGGAAGAGACTATTTGTATTGAGGAAATGTATAAGGGTTTCATGATATTTATTATTCAAAATAATTTTAATGGAAATGTTAATACAAGATACTATATAAATAAAATAATGAATTATTTTGAAATTAAACCCGAACTCAGGATAAAATATAGAGTTTCTAAAATAGCTCAAAAAAAGTTAGATGACTTGTTTTCCAAATATATAAATGAATGATTTTTTACCCGTTTGGGAAAATAAGATAAAATTTAATAACCATAAAAACATTCCAAATTCATTGAGATGTCTAATAGTTGGTTCAAGCGGATGTGGAAAAACCTGTTTACTTTTAAAGATGCTCCTTGGTCCTAATTTTTTAGATTATGATAATTTAATAATTTTTACAAAGTCTAGTTTTCAACCCGAGTATCAACTACTCTCACAGGGTTTTAATGCAGGTCTTAAAAAGGAAGACATTATCGGTTTATTTAAACTTCAAAACAAACTAAATGATTATAATATTGAAGATATAATACAATTATTTTGTGATACACAGAAATCAAAATCGAAACCAAAACCCATAACTTGTATTCTCAGTGATAATACGGATGATATACCTTCACCTCAAGATTTAGATAAATCAAAAAAGAACCTCGTCATCTTTGATGATTGTGTTAATGAGAGAAACCAAACAGTAATGGATAGCTACTATACAAGAGGGAGACATTCTTCTTGTAATTGTATATATCTTAGTCAATCATATTTTCAACTCCCTCGACGCTCAATAAGAAACAATGCCAATACTTTTATTTTATTTAAGTTAAATTCAATAGATGTAAATAATTTTTGGAGAGATAATTGCTCTACGTTATGTAGTAAAAAAGAATTTGAAAATTATATGAAACACGATTGAAAAATATAAATATATTGTTGTGAAACAAGCTGAGATATTAAAGGATGTATTTTTATTTTAAACATAATTACATATATAAATGATAACTATTATTATTAATCTTGTGGGTAAATCTGCTTCAGGAAAGAACTTTCATAAATCTAAACTCTTGAATAGTAAAAATGAAAAGATTGTAAGTTTTTTTTAAAAACACCCTATGATTCGTTTTGTGAGTACTACAACCAGAGCAAAGCGACCAGGAGAAGTAGAAGGGAAAGATTATTACTACATTTCAATGGAGGAACATATGCGATTGAGGAACGAAGGTCAAATATTTGAGGAGGTCTCTCTTGGTTCTACAAAATATTCACATTGTAAGAGTGAGTTAAATAAAGTAAAATCTAATGGTCTTGGGATTTTAGAAACTAATCCTGAAGGAATGAGACAAATTATTAAACAATTGTGTGGTGATGGAGTGAAGATTTTATCATTCGGTTTTGATATCGATGAGGAGACTCAACGCAAACGTATGAAAAGCAGAGATACAAGTATTAGTGAAGAAGAAATAACAACTCGTATTAATACCAATAAAGAATTTGATGAAATATTTAAAAAAAGGATTTATTTCAACACATTTACTATAATGACAAAGAAAAGGAAAATTTTCCCATTGACCTTTACAATTCATTAAATGATATTTTTCAATAAATAAATACAGAAAATGAATACCGAAGAAAGAGTAAGAAAGTTTAAAGAACATCAAGAGTTGGTTTCAAAAGTTGTAAAGCAACAGGAAGAGATAAAGAAGAAACGGAGACAGAAACTAACTGGTGAAGAAGCCTTTGAAAGAAAACAAGAGAAATTTTTTAAACCGCTTTTAAAAACTCAACACCCTACAGTTCCCACGGTAGAATTTACTCCGAAAAAACTTCAAATGCTCAAAGATTTTAGTCAGATAACAAAACAAGAACTTGGAAAATTAGAATATAATGATGAAGAATTATTTCAGAAACTTGAGGAGGTAAATCAACCCCCTAATTATGTAGTGGAAGCTCTTCAAAACAATGAATATTTGGCAGATTCAAAAACCAGAGCAGGTCTCATTCCAACAGAAGAACCAGCAGTGTTCCATCTTGTGAAAGAAAAGGTATTGATATTTAATGATGAATTGATGTTCTTGAGTTCAACTCAACCAAATGTTAAATTAACTCCAAGATTAATGTTTCTTCTAACAAACCCCGGATTCAGCGGTTCAAAATATTTTGAGGAACCACTTGATATGGAAAGAGAGGAAGATAGGGTATATATTGAGTTGCTAAATGCACTTGATTATGGAGTTTCTGTTGCTGGTAAAAGTAAGAAGAATGAGAAGGAGAAACATATTATTGATGCTTTAAGTAAGCTTGGTTCGGGTGTTAGTTTTCTTCCAAATGACCCATCACAATTAGTTAATAGGCTATTATTGTTAGGTAGTAAGAAGGCTGGAAACAACAATTGTTTTAATGAATCCTCAGCCATTTTAGATCAGTTGATGAATATGAAAATAATTAATAAATGTCAATACAAAGATATTTTATTAGATATTAAATAAGATGAGAAGCACAATTCTTAGTTTTAATTTCACAAAGAGCGATTACACAGCTTCATTCCCTTACCCACTACAACTTGACCCCCTTACCTCATATGAGGCATCTTTATTGTCGATGGAAACTTATAATACCTTGTTTAATATCACAGAGAAAAACAACAAGTTTAGTTATAATCCAGGAAGTGGATATAAAACTATAACCGTTTCACCTGGAGCTTACGAGATTTCTCAAATATCTTCAGAAGTCTCTCGCCTTATGAAAGAAAAAGGTGATGAACCAAAAAATATTGTAATAGATATTCAAAAACACACTTCAAAATCAACTATTAAACTTAAAAATAATTATAAAGTTGATTTCACGATTGAAAATTCGTTTAGAGAGCTATTGGGTTTCTCTTCAAAAAAGATTGAAAATAACGGGACGTTTTACAGTGATAATGTTATCCAAATATCCGCCGGTATAAATTCAGTATTAATTCATTGTGATTTGATTGATGGTGCTTATAACGATGGAATAAGAACAAATACAATATTTTCATTCAGTGCATACTCAACCCTGATTGGTTATAAATTTAATATGGAACCAAAAAATCTTGTCTATTTACCTG
Source organism: Myxine glutinosa (assembly GCF_964187855.1). Lineage (NCBI taxonomy): Eukaryota > Metazoa > Chordata > Myxini > Myxiniformes > Myxinidae > Myxine > Myxine glutinosa. The sequence continues at coordinate 156,486,026 of NC_136263.1, read as the reverse complement.
TGTCAGGAAATATCATATACAGAGTAAATTTTAGGATAACCGACCAAGATAATCATATGATATCCTTTAATGATGAAATTATATCCATCAGAATTCACCTACGTGAAGTTTTTCAATAAATAAATAATGGTTATTGTGAGAAAACACGAGTTGGGAAAATATAAAATAATTACAGGGGAGGGCATGTACCTTTCACCATACTATACAAGGTATGTGGGTAGAGGATACTATAAACCTAAGAGACAACGAGGTGTAGGTCATCAATTTCGAAATAAAGGAGATGGGATAATTGATACTCTAATGGGTATTGGTTCAACCATCCTTAAACATAAAGACCTAATTGGTTCAACTGCTTCTGCCGTGGGTTCAGTTGCGGGTGCTATAAAGAGTATAAAAGATGCTCAAAAGGAGTCTCATAAATTACAAGCAATCAAAGAAATAAAAAAAGGTAAAACTCAACTATCTTCACAAGAACGACAAAAAATCATTAAAATACTTGGGTCAGGGTTTCAACAATTTTAATGCTCTATAAATACAAGTATGGAAGCGATTGATAGTATCTATGATTTGGATGATACGATTATCATTTCAAACTCCACTAAAAAGGAAGACTATTTTAAGGTAAATGCTATAACAGGAACAGACTGGAATTCAAACGGAACAAAAAGTTTTGAAATAAATAATCAACAAACTTACTTGAATATAGCTGATAGTTTCTTGCTGTGTAAATTTAAATTCACTAAGGCTGCGAATAATACTAATGCTACACTCGTAAATGATTTCTTCTGGAAAATGTTTGACAGTGTCCGCCTGTATATTGGAACACAAGAGGTTGAGGCGGTTGATTATATCTCTGCTACATCTGAAATGATGAAATTTAAACTATATTCGTTTAGTGATAGAATGGGTAAGGGAGCTGTTGAAGGTTTTATTCCTGATATGTCAACAGGTACAAACGCAGACTCTGGTTATAGTCAAAGGAAGTCAATGTATAATGATGACGCAAAAGCTGAGAATAGTTTTACCGTAGCAGTACCTCTGAAAGGTATATTTGGATTTTGTGATTATGATAAAGTTTTGTATGGGCTTAAAATTAGATTTCAACTACAAAGGAATGATAATGTAAATAGATTGCTTTTTGGGGTTGAAAATGCTTTTGGAGAAAATAATAAATTTGTTATTAATGATTTGTGTTGGTATATCAGTGAATATACTCCTAATCTTAAAACGGAAGAGATGTTAAATAGAAGACTTAACTCAAAGAAACCGCTAAATGTATCATACCTTAAAAGAAGATGTCAACACGTTAAACTGGAACACACTACCTACACTTGGAATTTGGGTGTTCTTCAAGGAAAGCCACGATACCTCTGGCTCATTTTTAAAAAACCAGATGGAGAGGACGGTACTAATAAGAATAATGCGCTGAGTGATAATGCTAAGGTGAAACAACTTCGGGTTTCTCTTGATGGCACATTTTATCCGCGAGATAGATTGGAAATTGATTGGGAAAAAAATGATTATGCAGAAGCCTACAAGTCTTACCAAAAGGTGTGTGAAAGCAACGGTAATAATGATCCTATTTTGGATATGGTTGCGTTTCAAAAACCTTATACAATCTACGCAATTGACCTGAGTTCTCAAAAGGAAACTATAAAGTCTAATCGAGTGGATACTTCTCTATACATTGAAAGAGGGGAGAGTGAAAAGGTTAATGCATATTGTTTGCTTTTGGAGGAAACAGAATTACAGATTAATACAGATAATGGTGTTATGATTAATATCACATCGGTTTTTTCTCATAAATAAATGGTTGGGGTATATGTTAATCAAATCAATCTTAATAAATTAACATCTTGTATTCAAAATCAAAAGCCTTGTATTATTAATGTTAATACAATTCAAAGAAAAGGAGCTGTAAGAATTGATGTTTTACTCACACACACACACAAGTAAAAACACTAAATGATGTTGGATCTCTTAAAATTAAAATGATGAAACCTATGTTAAAGAAATATTCAATAGACGAGTCAAGAGGAGGATTTCTCCCGTTTCTAATTCCTTTATTTGCTGGTTTAAGTGCGGCGGGAGCATTGACTGGTGGTATTTCAGCAGCGGTAAAAACTGCTAACGAAAGGAAGGCACAACTAAAAGCTCAAAAAGAATTGGAAAGATATAACAAGGACTTGGAGAAACAAATTAGTGGAAGTGGTGTAATTGTAGATTTTGCTCAAAAACTTGAAAGTCTACCTGATAAAGCTAGATTGTTGGTTAGAGATATGCTTTCCTCTATCGCTCAAGCGGGTGTTAAACTAACTAAACAGGGTAATGGATTGTATCTTTCTCATAAATAAATGGATAAATGGTTTAAACAATTTGGAAAGAATACAACGTCAAATATAGAACTTACTAAGTATTGTAAAACACTAAAAATTGATAATGTGGTTATTTGTATGAGAGATGAATTAATACATATGAATAAGAATACAAAGAATATTATCATGAATTTAGACACACAGAATGGTTCTCATTGGGTTTGTATTCATAATAGTCAGGATAAATATTATTTTGATAGTTATGGTATGCCACCACCTGTTGAAGTAATACAATTCTTACAGAATGGTGTTTATCAAACATTTCAAGTTCAAGAAATTAATTCTAAATGTTGTGGTCAATTATGTTTATATGTATTATTTCAACTCAACAATAATGAAAATTTTTATGATATCATTTTTAATCTAATATAAATGACTTATGTTGGAAAAGATGGTTCTATCTTTGGAAAAATCCTCTCAGGATATTGATTTATCAAATTATTATACAAAGGCACAGGCTGAACGGCTAAAATATAGTGTAAGTAAAAATATTAATATGAAGAATACTTATAAATTAATCAATTATCCAAACCCTACAGATGCAAATGACTTAATTAGATTTAGTGATTTATCACAATATATATTTTTAAAGAAAACAGCACGTTTTGTTAAACAAGTAAAATTTACAACCACAACACCTGGTTATACTGCCCATACACCTTTCCTCATTGAATTTAACTACCTGCTTACAATTGAATTTTATAAAGAAGGACATATAGTTAATATGCGAATTAATAAATGGGGGTACGATATGCCTGATTTAGGGTATAATTGGTCTTTTTCAATAAACATAGAAGACCTACATGATTTGAATCAGTCTCGTAAAGAAGAATATTATCCACTTGGTGAGGATATAGATTTATGTGGAAGTACAATTAATAAACAACAAATACATGGTTTTAAGAAAAGAAAAATATATGATAGTATAGCGATGGTTAGCATGACAAAGAAGGAAGGTCATGAGATAAGGATAGAAAGCCGAGGAATACAAACCGATTTGGTAGTGGGAAGATGGGGTGGTATTACCTGTCATAATATTAATCTCACATATATTTCTGATACATAAATGGCAGGAAGAAGACTACAAGAGAATTATAATTTTTGTATTCAAGGATACCTACAAGAAAAGGGTGCTCGGTATTACATACCTTATGATTTGGAGCATATACATGGGAATTTTGTCATAAAAAACTGGCCTTATACTGATATTGTTAAACCCACAAATAGAGACTTGTTTAAAGTATTAAATAAAAATGAACTTCTCAAAGTTATGAAATATAAAACTCTTTTAGAAATCGTCAACAAATCTTATTGGTATCCTATTATGAGAAAAATAATTATAGATACAAGAATATCTCAAAATCCAGATGAGTATATGTATAATATTCTTTGGGGTTTAAACTCAAGGGTAGCAAGGGATGAGGAAGGAGTTGAAGAAGAGAAGGAGAAAAGAGAGAAAAGAGAGAAGGAGGAGAGGGAACAAAGAGAGAGGGAGGAGAGGGAGATGGAAATCAGAGCGATTCAAAAAAGAGTGGATGTATTACAGCAAGAAGATCAATCTCAACTCACCGAAGAGGAAAATAAAGAACGAATGAATGCTGTGAAAATATTGATATCAAAAATTGCTAAGATAAATGAGGAAGGAGTTAAAGAAGAGAAGGAGGAAAGAGAGAAAAAGGAGAAGGAGGAAAGGGAGAAAAAGGAGGAGGAGAGGGAGAAAAAGGAGAAGGAGGAGAGGGAGGAAAGGGAGCAAAGAGAGAGGGAGGAAAAATATAAAAAGATGGAAATCAGTGAGATTCGTAAAAGATTGAGTGTATTAGAGCAAATAAATCAATCTCAACGCACCGAAGAGGAAATTAAAGAATTAACAACTCTTATGAAGATAATGGTTTCAAAAATAACAACGTCAATGTCTTCAATTTCAGGGAGGAGATTTAAATGAGAAAGTGGTGAAGAAGAAGAAGAAGAAGGAAAAGATTATGTGATTGATGATGTTGGTGTCATTGACTTTAGTTAGTTTTTATTTGTAAATAAATGGAGGAGAGAGTGAAGGCATTCCTTAGGATTCTTTATGTTTTAAAAATAAAGATTGAAATGTATATGTTGAAAACCAAAAAGGTTTTGATACTCTGTCGGAATTTTTCTGATAAATAAATATGAGTTATTGTCTCAAATGTAAAAAGAAAACTAAATCTAAAAATATCTCTTATGTTAAAGCTAAAAATAATAGAGTTTATCAAAAAGGAATATGTCAAGTATGTGGCTCTAAAAAGTGCCAATTCATCTCTCCTAAAAGAGGAGGAGACATACAAAAGTTTCTGTCAGGAAGTAAATTTACAACAACTGGAATTCCAGGGGAATTACACCTTCCAGGGTATTCTTTCTGTGGTCCAGGAACAAACTTGGATAAAAGATTAGATGAGGCTGACAATCCTAAACCTTGGTCTAAACCTACAAATAGGGTTGACGAAGTGTGTATGAAGCATGATATTGCTTATGGGAAAACCACTACGTTGACTGAAAAACATAAAGCCGACAGCGAAATGTTGTATAATTGGTCTTTGATACAAAATCCAACGTTGAGAGAGAAAGTTGATAGGTTTATTGTGAGAAATTTGATAAATGCTAAATTGAAACTTGGTCTTGGTTATTCCTCAAAAAACTATTAGGCTCTAATGATGTCATCAAGGCTGAGGAGCTTTTGGCTGAAGAATTACACAAACCTATAATCACAAAGTTTAAAAGAAGGAAGGTTTATTCTAAATACACTGACCACATATGGTCCGCTGATTTAATTGAATTGAATAATGACAGGGGATACAGGTATGCTTTAACCGTTATTGATTTGAGGAGTAGATTTGCCTGGGTTGTCCCTTTAAAAAATAAAAGGGGTGATACTTTAATGTTAGCCTTTAAGCTAATACTGTATTTGATCGGGATAAAAGGAAACCAAAGAAGTTATGGACTGATGAGGGAACAGAGTTCTATAACAAAATATTCATGAAATTTCTTAAGGGGAAGGGTATTAAATTATACAGCACCTTTAATGAAGGAAAGGCAGTTGTTATTGAGCGTTTTAATCGTACTTTAAAAGAGAAATTATATAAAAAATTCACACAACTCGGTTCTCAAAAATGGGTGTATTTAATTCAGGATATTGTAGATAATTACAATAATACAGTTCATTCATCAACAAAATCAAAACCATCAGAAACATTTACAAAATTAGAATATGAAAAGGAGATTAATTTGAGAAAGCCCAAGTTTAAAGTTGGTGATATTGTAAGAATATACAAATGGAAAAGTCATTTTGAGAAAGGTTATACACAAAAATGGACTCGTGAATTATTTAAAATCATTGATGTAATGGATACAGTCCCTTGGACCTACAAATTATATGATTTAAATGGAGAAGAAATCTTGGGTTCATTTTACTCGCAATAATTACAAAAAACACAAGTAAGCAGAAAATACCCTTGAAAATAATAAATAAATAAATAAAATGTAATGGGGATACGTTTTTAAATCTGTGAACCCCAAACACAGAATCCCACAACTTTTTAGTTGGGGCTTAACTTTTGTGTGTGTATAATGGGGATACGTTTTTAAATCTGTGAACCCCAAACACAGAATCCCACAACTTTTTATTTGGGGCTTAACTTTTGTGTGTGTATAATGGGGATACGTTTTTAAATCTGTGAACCCCAAACACAGAATCCCTCAACTTTCCAGTTGGGGCTTAACTTTTGTGTGTGTATAATGGGGATACGTTTTTAAATCTGTGAACCCCAAACACAGAATCCCACAACTTTTTAGTTGGGGCTTAACTTTTGTGTGTGTGTGTATGTGTGAGTGAGTCATAATAATATACAAACCCTAACCCAACCCCAACCCTAACCCAACCCCATCCCTAACCCAAACCCATCTCTAACCCAACCCCATCCCTAACCCAACCCATCCCTAACCCAACCCCATCCCTAACCCAACCCCATCCCTAACCCAACCCCAACCCTAACCCTCACATTCAAAATCCCAACCCTAACCCAACCCCATCCCTAACCCAACCCCATCCCTAACCCAACCCATCCCTAACCCTCACATTCAAAATCCCAACCCTAACCCAATCCCATCCCTAACCCAACCCCAACCCTAACCCTCACATTCAAAATCCCAACCCTAACCCAACCCCATCCCTAATCCAAACCCATCCCTAACCCAACCCCATCCCTAACCCAACCCATCGCTAACCCAACCCCATCCCTAACCAAACCCCATCCCTAACCCAACCCCATCCCTAACCCAACCCCAACCCTAACCCTCACATTCAAAATCCCAACCCTAACCCAACCCCATCCCTAACCCTCACATTCAAAATCCCACCCAAACCCTAACATAATCTTTCTTTTCTTCTTTTTTTAAATACGTATTTCTTTTTTTTTTTTTTCCTCTTCCCTCCAATTCTGTCTTTCAAGGCTTTCAAGTTTGAAGAAGTAGAAATGGGAAGAAAGAATTTTCCAGCATTTTCTTCCTCGAACTTTCTTGATATTGCTTAAATCAAGCGTCATTAAATAAAGAACATTGTTCATTGCTTTAGAATCCAAAGAGTCTCCAAGAGGAACCCCACAGGTAGAGTCTCCAAAATAAAACCAACTTTCCAAGTTCCCAAGGTATAACCACATTCCTGTTGAGCCTCCAAGATAGGTATCACATTCCGAGTCATCAAAACAAAACCCCCATTCCGAGTCTCCAAAAATATAACCATCTTTCCAAGTCCCCAAGGTAGAACCACAATTTTCAGAAATATTGGGGGTTTCCGTGATAAGTCTCACATAGTATAACTGCGGACCATCAGGGAAAACTTCCCTTTCCCAATTTTTTAGGGTTTCTATGATGTGTCTCACATAGTATAACTGCGGACCATCAGGGAGAACTCTCCTTGCCCAATTTTTTAGGGTTTCTATGATGTGTCTCACATAGTATAACTGCGGACCATCAGGGAGAACTCTCCTTGCCCAATTTTTTAGGGTTTCTATGATGTGTCTCACATAGTATAACTGCGGACCATCAGGGAGAATTCCCATTTCACAATTTTTTAGGGTTTCTATGATGTGTCTCACATAGTATAACTGCGGACCATCAGGGAGAACTCCCCTTTCCCAATTTTCAAAAATTTGTGGGTCTCCAATGTATGACTTGTATTCTGGCTCATCAAGGTAGAACTTGTTCAGTGGGTTTTGTTTTGATAACTCACAACAAGTATCATCATGGTAAAACTCTTTTTCAGGATTTTGTGGATCTCCAAGGTATAACTCTTTGGCTGGGTCATCAAGGTAGAACTCGTTCTGGGGGTCTTGGTTGTTCAAAATGTCTTCAAACAAAAAAATAACTTCATCCCAAGTTGTGTTAAAAGCAGAATTTTCATTTCGTATCTCAGATACAATTTCCTGTGAAAGAAAATAACAATGTATTAATTTAATACAATATTTTTATTTGTATAAATCAAGCTCTATGAATATTAAAATAAACTTTGTTAACTCTTACACGAGTCTCATCTAAAAAAAAAAAAATTAAAATAAATAATTAAATTAATAATTAATTAAATAAATAAATAAATAAATAAATAAACAAACTTACCTCCATTGATAAGAGGTTCGAGTTCAGTTCATCAATCTGAAGGTTGTGTTCTACACAGGTAGTAGGACTCCAAGGAATAGCAAAGTTATCCCATTCCATTTCGGCATAGTAGTCCATTCTCAAGTGAAGCAGAAAGCGTGTTTGAAAAAGCCTGTGTGGTCGGTGCCTTTTATAAGGACTGGGTGTGTCATTTCCTGTGGAAATTCCCTGGGCGTGTCTTAACTGGAAATGATGTGATGGGAATTCCCTGAAAATGATGTAATGTATTACCTGGAAATGATACAATGCTAAAGAGTTTATAAAGTGGGTGGGGCTTAGCAAAAACTGGGCGGGGCTTAGCAAAAGTGGGAGGGGTTTATCAAAAGTGGGCGGGGCTTCGCAAAAAGTGGACGGAGCTTAACAAAAGGTGGACAGAGCCTCCCAAAAAGTGTGTGGCACTGGATGCGCTCAAACAAGAACATTGAGGGAGGTTTACCATTTTATCTTAGCTCAGTTAAAATATCTTAATAAAGAACCAAACTCAAACATGTTTTTTGTTAATATATTAGATGGTGAAGAGAGTGGCAAGAGAATTAAATTATTTCCCACGCATAAACAAATATTTGTAGGATCGATGTTTGAGTGGGTCAAAGATGATTCACCAGATGATATTAAGAGTAAAAGGTTAAAAGGTCCATAAGGTCAGAAGGATCACAGGTTCACACAGAAGGACCATTGTTTAAGTGGTCTAATGAATAAGGATAACATGTCAAAAGGTTAGAAGGTTCGTAAAGAACAGGGTGAGAGAAATAGAGGTGTTTAGGGGCAATGAGGGAGGGGAAAAATTAACATGTAAGTCACTGGGAAAAATGAGAGTGTCCCAGAAGCAACATATATACACTACTGTTAAGGACTTGTTTCCATTAATTCTGACCCTTCGTTGCACCAGAATGTGATTGTATGGCACCGTTAGGAAGTTTAGGACCTCCCAATACCTCCCCGCAGCTCTTCCTCACAGTTCAACAACAACAACAACAACAACAACAACAACGAGCGCAGGAAGTGCGCGTCCTCACTCCGGCTTGGTTGGTAGGGGGTGTTGGGAGGGCACCAGGCCTTCCCAACGAGCCGCCATCAAACATGTGCTCGACGGGGTTACCAAAGAGGGGCTCCCTGTCAGCTCCTCGTCAAGGGCGGAGCCCGGTAACCCCCACACCCAATGGAAGCGGCGGACCAGCCCCAGTGGGGCGGAACCAACCAGCCGAGGGCGTGTCACTCCCCGCTGAGCATGCGCGGTGAGAGGGGAGTGACGTCAGATGCGCGCTGAGCTTGAAGCAAGAAAGACGTCCCCTCCAAGCACTGTGAGGCCTCCCCGCATCTTCTGGACCGTGCTTTATCCTGTCCCCAAGCCAAGGTGCACCTTGTGCTATCGACCTACCTGTCCCTTCCTGCCATCAATCCCTGTGTAAGTCTGCCTTGTTCCGTTTGTCTGTGGTCTGTCTGGGATAAGATAAGACGGTAATTAAGTGCCCATCTCTTCTGTGTCTTTACCTCACTGCCTTGTAAACTACCCCTTTTCTCCACCACTGTAATTATACCCTCCTCCGGAGGTCTTGAGAACTGTACCCCTTGCGTCGTTTCCTCTTTCCCAGTTGTCGTGTCCTTTCTATCATTGATTTGGCATAGCGCGATTTGGCCAATGTCTGGGTGAATCGGGTGAGTTGGGGAAGAATCGGGGGAACTGTTCGGTCGCGGTAATACCAACTGCTCGGTAAATAACATCTCTAATCCGCGGACTGTAACAATTGGTGTCTGGGAGTGAGATACGGACCCGAAGCGCGCTTAACGCGCTCAAAATTACAAGTCACCGAAATTTGATTTTGTTTTACAAAAAAACCCGAATTTTGAAAGTCGCGCGATGGGAGATCAAGACGGCTGGGTTCCGGTAGAGGAGAGTGAGGCAGGGTCGATCCAGGACCAAATTGAGGGACATGAGGAGAGCGAAGCAGTGAGGGCGGCAGGTTCGCAAAATGGCGTCCTCGCGCATGAGGTTACGGGCGCACAAAATGGCGCCTCGCAGATGGCTACGGCGACCGCGCCCGCGACCGTAGCAGCGCCGCTGGTGGATTTGAACCTTTTTTTTATACAAATGAAGGCCCTTATGGCCCAGAATAGCGAACAATTGGATCAAAGAATGGGCAAGCAATTAAGGGAGGACATGGGGGCCAATAGCCAACGGTTAGAACAAAGGATGCGGTCCAATAGCGAGAAATTGAGGGAGGACATGGGGGCCAATAGCCAACGGTTAGAACAAAGGATGGGGTCCAATAGCGAGAAATTGAGGGAGGACATGGGGGCCCAGATCGGAGGGTTAGGGAGTAGAATAGAGGGATTAGGAAACAAATTTGAGGGACTAGACAACAAATTTGAGGGATTAGACAATAGATTATGGGAAATACAGGAGGGGTTAACAGGGGTAGAAAACAGAATGGCCGCTCAAGAGAATCAAATGGAAGGGATGAAAAAGGGGTTAGAGGGGTTAGAAAACAGTATGGAAGGCAAATTGAGGGACATGAGGGACCAAGCGGAAAGGGAAGTTAAACAAATGGGGCAGCAGATAGAGGGGGTCAGAATGGGGGTAGAAACTAAATTGGATGCTCACAGGGAGGAAATGGAGCAGATGAGGGTGGCATCTGGGCAGGAGATGCAAGTGATGGGAGAGGAGGTCAGAAGAGGTGTGAGTGAGGAGGTCGGAGGAGTGCGCGAGGAGGTGAGGCACTGTGAGGAGCGCATGGAGAAGGAGGTGAGGAAGGGGACTGTAAAATTGCAAGGTGGTATAGAGGAGTTGACGCTGGGAGTAGAACAGCTGACGGTGGGACAAAAGGAGTTGGGGGACCAGGTAATGAAGAACACAGCGGTAATAGAGGGTTTAAAATCGACACAGAAGGAGATGAAAAAGGACGTAGGGGTAATTAAAAAAGAGTGTCAGACGGTACATGAGGACCTGACGAGGAAAATGAACAAGGTGGTAGAGGTGATGGAGGTTAAAGAGCGGGAGGTGCGGGAGCACATAGAAAAAAATAAGGTGGAGTTAGAGGAAGAACTTAAGGGGGCGCACGAGGAGATGAAGGAGGTGTAGCAGAAATTAGAAGAAGTGGAAGAAGGGGTGAGCGAAATTAAGAAGCGACGAAAAGAGAGGATAAGAAAGAGATAAAAGAGGAAGTAAAAGAATTGGTCCAAAGTCTGTGTTCGGATCGTGATGATGTGCTCATTAACCGGATGAGGGATTCGCAGGTGATGGAGGAGAAGCGAAGAGAAAGAGGACCCGGTGTAAGTGGTGACCAATATGGTCGTGCGTATGATGCGCCAGGTGATTTAATAAGCTTGGGGGTCGAGATGGACCCGGATGTTCGTGAGAGGCCAAGAGTGAGGTGTATGGCTGGTCCGGAGTGTATGGAACGAGGGTGCGAGCGAGAGGGTCCGGTGATGGGAGAGGTGCGAGGTGTGAGTGAGCAAGGTTGTGGTGGTATGGAATGGGTAGCGGGTTGCGGAAGCATGACCCATGCATCGACACCAACAGGGGTAGTTTTTAGAGGGACAGGGGAGGCACGGGAGCCCCTTGGGGGTAATGTACTGTGGGGGCCCGGCCGGTTCGGCCCCGCGCTGACCCCGCAAGGGGCGACGCACGGGGTCCGGCAGGCGGGCAACGACTCACATACGAGGTGGTGCCACAAGGTCCCACTCGCGCCGTATGACGGTGGGTAAGGGTGGCATCCCTGCCACCCTTCCCATTATTGGGGCAAATGCGCTATAGATTATGGGGTGTATGGCAGTGAAAACTAGCCCGGGTGGGTTAGGTTATATTGATAGGGACTAGAGGTGACTATGGGTGTCAAGATTTAAGTAAGAGACTTGGTACCTGTAGTGGGGACGTAGTAGCTTAGTGTTTGATAATGACGTGGGAGCGCTGAGTGTAAGGGAAGACGGAGGAGCGCGAGTTTTAGAAGGGAGTAGACAGAGCAGATGTTGCAGTGTGAATGGAAGTGCTGGTGAGCAGCTTCAAATGAGGCATCGGTGAGGCAATGCTCCGAGGTGTGTGTGAGTGTACAAGTGATGAATGAGAGCGCATTGCGGATGAGTGTCATGGTGAGTAGTGAGTGTTGTGGATCAGCGCGAATGCGCTTGGGGGAGAGAAGGGTGCAGGCGGCACCAAGTATGAGAGCACAGGTGTGCAAGTACAGGTGTGTGGAATATATGGAGCAGAGAATGAGTGGTGTGGAGAGAGTTGGAGTAAGTGGTACGGAGTGGTGTGCGTGGTGCGAAGGTGTGGATGGGGGAAGAGTGGACCCCATCACGGATACCCGGGGCGGGTAGTGTAAGTGTTAGGTAGAGGGTATAGGTAAATTGTGGTTGGATATTGGCATCTGTGGTGCGGGTGGAAGAATGATGATTGGATGGGTGCATTAGTGTTGTGGAAATGGCTGGCGTGTAGCCTGTTAGTGTGTGTAGTTGGTTTGGGCACTCCACCACTGTGAGGATGTCGGCCAGGCGAGGCCGCAGGTGGGTTCTGGGAGCCGGTAGTAGTTGTTGTGGATGGGGCCCGAGGATCCGGAGGACGGACCCGGGTAGCCCAGTGCCAGAGGGCACCGAGTGGGGTGACAGAGACAGGAGGGGCCTTCCCCAGTTAGTTAGGTTAGGGTGAGGAGCTAGGTAAGCTCGGGTGGCAACTGCAGTGGTGGAGGTGTGCAGGTGGGTAGACCTGCTGGGAGAGCTACACGTCGCAGCCCAGAAATTGTGCAAGGGCACCGGGAGATGAATCGGGGGAGTGAGACCCCAAATTGAGAAGCACCACAGTTTGGTCAATGGGAATTGGTTTTTAGAACCCATATTGTAAGTTGGCCAATGGATTGGCAGGGAAAGACCCCGGGTAATGTAAAGTTGTTAAAGTCATTTAGGAAATAGTTAGGATTGATGAACCTGTCGCACCATACGCAGCCACTTACCTGAGGTGATGCTGATGACTCCACACCTGTGTTTTCTTTGTTTTGTGTTGCAGGAAAGGAGAATTGCTGTTTGGATTTGTGAGACGCATCACGACGTGGATGAGACATTGGGGTGATTCCATCTCTCCCTCCTTAGGAGGGACTGATGATGAATTGGTGATGGCAGATTTTGATGTTTAGTTGGAGATGGCAGATTTTGATGAGAGTTGGAAATGGCAAATTTGATTGGTTAGGAGGGAGAGAAGACGAATTTGGTTTATGGGAGGAACGGGGAAGACAGTAGGGACGTTGTTGATGTGTAAAGTAGATGTTTATGGGTAGTGTTGTGTTTTGTGGATACAGTAAGGGGTAAGGGAGGGGCAATGTAGGTTACCTGGTGGGGGGGGGGGGGGGGCGTATGGTAGGAACGTACCTGTCTCACCTGGTTCCCAAGTGCCCCCAGTGTGCATTACCTTGTATTGCGTGCAGTTTTGCGCCCTTACCACCTTACTCACTTGTCTTCTTTTGTCTCCCACCTCCGAGGATCTGGCTTTGGGGCAGAGAGAGAGGAGAGAGAGGTGCTGGCTCCGCAGTTGTGGGCCTGTACTTCCGCTGCTTGCTGCCTGGATCGATACACCATATGGACCGCAATTTTTGTGGCCGCCCACAATGGACCGCAGTTCTTTTGCGGTCAAGCACCACCCGTGGATGGACCTCTGGGTCAACGTGGCACCTATGCCATACAGGTGAACCACTTTTAGTTGGCCCCCCTGACGGCCACAATTCAGAAATGGACGCGGTTGGCGCCTTTCTTTATTTCTAAAGAAGCCAGAAGGCCAAGTGCACTCCATGAAGGCAAGACCAGCGGCAGAACATCGGCCGGCTGCGACACCACCGGTGACCATGGACACTTAATTGTGCATTTTTATGAACACTTTATTGGTGCACCGGATGGTGCTGACTGTGCATAATGGGGTGGTGCTTTTGGTGCTTGGACGGGGTGCTCTGCACATTATTAAAGGCCGTAGGGCCACAGGGCACTCGTGGGTTGGTGTATCGATGCTGGCATGCGTGCTCTCCCTATGCATAACATCTGCATGTGTCCCTCAAAGAACAGGTCCTGGATCGTAGTGTAAATATCAGTGTTGTATAAATAATGCTCCCTACCGGCTGTATGTTTAGTTTGAGGATGCTTTCCGCGATTCGGTTATCCTGTGGGTGTGTTTCTGTTAGGAGAAGGGTGCAACGTCGCAGGGGGACATATTTACTCATTTGTGAACATCTGTAAAACTGTCGCACTCAGGGTTGAGTTAATAGTAGAGGGAACTACATCTGAGTGCCACACTAAAGTAGGTAAAAATTTATCGGGTCGGGACGCCCCGAGGTAGAGAAGGGTGCAGTGTTGCGGATATGGGATTTGCATCCATCCATATCCGCTTGTAAATATTCCCCTATTTCCTCAATACTTCCCAACTATCCCCAATCCCCCATTCCCTAGTCCCATTTTCTGTAAACAACACTCTGTAGACCCGACCTCCCCCTATTTCCCCCATTAAATGTCGTGCCCAGGTTCACCGCATCTCATGTAAGACAACTATAGGACATCTTGCTAGTTATTCTTAGTCTATGTCAGTTAAGGACTCGTTTCCATTAATTCTGACCCTTCGTTGCACCAGAATGTGATTGTATGGCACCGTTAGGAAGTTTAGGACCTCCCAATACCTCCCCGCAGCTCTTCCTCACAGTTCAACAACAACAACAACAACAACAACGAGCGCAGGAAGTGCGCGTCCTCACTCCGGCTTGGTTGGTAGGGGGTGTTGGGAGGGCACCAGGCCTTCCCAACGAGCCGCCATCAAACATGCGCTCGACGGGGTTACCAAATAGGGGCTCCCTGTCAGCTCCTCGTCAAGGGCGGAGCCCGGTAACCCCCGCACCCAATGGAAGCGGCGGACCGGCCCCAGTGGGGCGGAACCAACCAGCCGAGGGCGTGTCACTCCCCGCTGAGCATGCACGGTGAGAGGGGGGTGACGTCAGATGCGCGCTGAGCTTGAAGCAAGAAAGACATCCCCTCCGAGCGCTGTGAGGCCTCCCCGCATCTTCTGGACCGTGCTTTATCCTGTCCCCGAGCCAAGGTGCACCTTGTGCTATCGACCTACCTGTCACTTCCTGCCATCAATCCCTGTGTAAGTCTGCCTTGTTCCGTTTGTCTGTGGTCTGTCTGGGATAAGATAAGACGGTAATTAAGTGCCCATCTCTTCTGTGTCTTTACCTCACTGCCTTGTAATCTACCCCTTTTCTCCACCACTGTAATTATACCCTCCTCCGGAGGTCTTGAGAACTGTACGCCTTGCGTTGTTTCCTCTTTCCCAGTCGTCGTGTCCTTTCTATCATTGATTTGGCATAGCGCGATTTGGCCAACGTCTGGGTGAATCGGGTGAGTTGGGGAGGAATCGGGGGAACTGTTCGGTCGCGGTAATACCAACCGCTCGGTAAATAACATCTCTAATCCGCGGACTGTAACAATATATTACTTTTACAAGTTCCAAGAAAGTTTCAGATTCGAGTATACAATTGCCTGGCTGTTATTATATATGGTGTCTCAGAAGTCTGAACCCATCTTACTATAATTCACCAAATGTCCGTCTGTCTGTCTGTCTGTTCAAAGGTAACATAAAAACTGCTGAACTGATCTCAACGATATTTTTGGTGGATAATCCTGGGATCTCCAGGAGTAAAATAGGCTATTTAGTTTTCCCAATTTCAGCTTTAGTCTCCAGCATTCTCAGGTTTGGACTCATGCATAACATTCGTGTTCGCATAACGTTCATTGTTCTCATTGTGACGATGTTGCTTTCCCAGGTGCCACACAATCGGCTGCACCGATCGCTGCACGGCTGCACCAATCAAACTCGGTGACCTCGGACAAAGACCTTTTATAAGGACACGGGTTGAATCCCTGCTTGAGAGAATTCTTTCCCATTTCAACTGAAGGAAACACGTATCGGGAGTACATACGACATAGCAATTGTGAACACGATTAGTTTATTCTCTACATGAGAGAATTCCACATGGCTATTTGGGTGGTGAATACACCAACAGATCGCTGTCTCCATCGATTTTGCCAAGGCCGTAACAGCTATCGGCTCAAAATCCTTTTATCTGCTGATAGGGAAGTTTTTACAATGAAGGAAACACGTATCGGGAGTACATACGACATTGGGAGGACTAACTGCACGCGTCTTCAGTAGCAAGCTTAAATCTCTCATGGCGGATCTGAAGAGCGGAATGCTTGGAGAAGTGGTGGGCTACTTCGGCATGGAGGATCAGAAACGTGGACTCCCACACTGCCACATCCTGCTGATACTTGCTCCCACATGACGTTATTTTCCCGGGTGCCGCACAAACGGCTGCACCAATCGAGATTTAACGGATGTTTATATAAATCGTTTAAAATAAAAAAAGCCTTCAGTTTCTGATATTTAGCCTTTTCATTTGGGCCTCCCAATTGAAGCCCCACCCATAGGGCTGGTACCGTTGCTAGTAAGAAAAATACACATTTTACTTTTAGACATACACGTGCCGAAAAAGATATACACGTGCCGAAAATAGACAAATACATGTCTTTTTGTTAAGCATTATAAAACATTTTCCAAACTGCCCGATTGTCCTTTTGCATTGGTTGTAGACATGGTGTATAATTAGTGACAGGGAGTTTAGGCCCGCCGTTTTGTCGAGGTTAAGTAGGGTAATAATGTTGTTCCTGGACCACCCTCATTTTCCCATTGACGTACATGTTAATTTTTCTCTCACCCTCATTTCCCCTTAACACCTCTATTTCTCCCACCCTGTTCTTTACGAACCTTTTAGCCTTTTGACATACTCTTATTCTCAATGTTGTTCATTAGACCACTCAAAAAATGATTCTACGAATATTTGCTCCCTCTCACTCTCTTAATATCAATGATCCCGAATAGACCACTCAAACAATGATCCTACAAATATTGTTTATGTGTGGGAAATAATTTAATTATCTTACCACTACCATCACCATCTAATACATTAACAAAAAAGATGTTTGAGTTTGGTTCTTTATTAAGATATTTTAACTGAGTTAAGATAAAATGATAAACCTCCCTCAATGTTCTTGTTTGAGCGCCTCCAGTGCCACACACCATTTTTAAATTAAAGTATATATTTTCCTGACAACCATCAAAGTTTTCCATCCACTCAAAAATATTTCCATCTTTTTTACCCAACGCACTGGTATTTAAATTAATTCTCTTATTTGTTTTGTGAACTTTTCTACCAGTTGCCTTTTCAATTATACCTATTTGATATTTTTCACATTCGTTATGTTTACCATTTATATACCAAGGTTGATTACACCTCCACTCTTTAGTCTGGTTGATACTTGGTTCTATCATTTATTTATTTATAAAAAAGGCGGCGGTAGCCCTTAAAATCCCTAACCCCATTATCTTATCACTTATATATCTTATCACTTATATATCTCATCACTTATATATCTTATCACTTATATACTTATATAACCATAAGGGAGACTATCAATTCCATTTTTTTAAATAAACCTCTTATCATCGAAAGCCCCTCATGCTTTCTTATTTATCTCTTCTGTATATAATTGATGTTTATAACTTCTTATTCCATTAATCTTTCTAAACCCTTCTTTCTTTGTTGTTAAACAGTTATAATAATCCTTAAAGTTTAATGTTTCTTTCATAACATTTTTCTTTACACCTTTTAACTTCTTATCAGTCTTTTCAATGTTATTCACAATGGATTTATAAGCATAAGCCTTTGACCTCAATCCCACAAATTCACTCATAACATATCCTCCTAATTCATCCTCTAACTTTCCAATCACCTTTTTATTTTTAGAAGAGAACAACTCACTCTCTGGACTGTAATTACTTGTATCATAGATATTAATGTCCTTTTTCATGTCAAAATAAACATCATCAGTATTAATTTTTAAAATAAAACTATTTGTATCCATATAAAGTAGATTAACATCATTTTGATATTTCTTCCTCAAGTTATTGTAAAAAGTAATCATACATCAAGGACTTTGATAAATCAAGTATTGAGGTACCAATGTAAATAGGTTTGTCCATCTCAACGCTTTCTCTCATCAAATGTATCGCACAAAAGTTTTCCGTAAAAACTTCTACTCTCGAGAAGTTTGGTCTGTTGATTAATTTTGATGCTTGTTTCCATGATGTTGATAGACGAATGTTTTGTCTCTTTCTAACATTCTCCATCGTTTTTCCAAATACAGCATTATTCATCAATTTATAAAAGTCTTTCTCAAAATCTGTTTTTGACTCTGTTCTTCTTTGTGTATTAAAATCAATGTACTCTTTCAACCAATGACTCTGATTAAACTGGAGAATCCTATGTATCTTTTCAACACGGAGACCCTTTGAAAGACATTGTCTCAAATTTCTTTGATGGAGCACATAATTTTTCTTGTTGTATAGTGTTGTTAGAAGCTTCTCTGAAGCTTTACCCTTTACATTAAATGATTGTTGATAATCACTTAACCACTCCTTCTTTGGACTTTCCTTTTCACAAGCAAATGGGAGATCTTTGTGTAGGTTATGGAGTTCCTCTGGATATTTCAAATCAACTTCAAAATAATAACCAACTTTTTCTTCATCTAATTCAGCTTGTGTAGAGATACATACATCTTGTAAAACCATTTTCTAGTCTTTTTCCTTTACCCATCTAAGTTTTCCAAAAGGAAGAGCCTGAGACATTGCCCAGCCATACAGGTTGTTCGCGTCATAGTACATCAAGTAAGAACTCTCTTTCGTTGAATCATAATTCGGAAGATATTTGTTATTTGCTTTTGCGTATCTGCTCGAGCACACTTGTGAAATTCCACCTCTTTTTGCCTTTTCAATCATTAAAAGCATATCGACATCGTTTATCAAATCCAAAGCTTGTTTTGTCATTTTTAACATTGCACTCCAAGCCAATCCAGGAGCAGTGTAATAGTGAGCAGGATCCAATCCATATCCAGAATGACAGATTGTTCTGAAAGCCTCAAACACATCAGCCAACAAAAGCACATCAGTTTTGAGATACAAATCGTGATACTAACCAAGATTCTTGATGTTATATTTTTTCCAAACATTTTGTGCGTGTACATAATCTTTATCAGATATATGACTATTATTTAATTTATTATAGAAATTTTCTTTTGAAGGAAGTTGTGTTTCATTGAATCTCTCAAATGAGTTCATATAGTCATAGGGATAAATTCCCTTTTGTGTTAGTAAATCTTTGTCTGAAAAATACTCTGAAAGACAGGGGAACTCTTTTAGATTTTGAACCAAGTTAGCCAATGGACCTGTCATGAATTTAAATGTATCAAGAAATCTGATCTGAGTTATAGGAGATGTATGAATTGTTTTTGTGAATGAAATGTATTTCTGAACCGTGTTAGGAATTGCTGAAATATGTCCAGATGTCTTTGAGAGTTCATTGATAAATAGATGCATATCATAATTAGCGTTGTTATGAAGAAAGACAGGAATGAAAGAGGGGAGTTTATAATTAATATTACAACTTGGATGAGCCGGACCTCTATATTTACCAGTCAGATGGCAATGATCTCTAACCTTTAGACCTTCACCAATTTTCTCCTCACAAATATGACAGACATTGTTTTTAATAAATTCGCTTTTCTCTTTACTCGTCAAGGACATTGGTTTATTGATTTCTCTCATTATATTTCTTAATCGAACACAGTCTTTTTCTAGTCGTTTCACAAACTCCTCTGGGGGTATTTGAGCCTCTATACTCCTCTACCTTGTTATATTTATCACCAACGGATGATTTGATATAATAACAAAAACCACAAGGAGTATGTTTTTGATATTTATTTGTGTATGATTCTTCTGGATCTGGAGAAGCAGTATCAATTTTTTCTAAAATACTTTCGAAATCAGCATATATAACAAATGGGTGTTTTATTGTTTTCTTTTCATCTTTGAATGAGATATTTGAGCCTTCTTTAGGCATATTGATTACCGTTGATTTATGTTCACCACAATAATTTGAATGTTTATCTAATCTTTCTTATGTATGGAAGAAGTTAAGACAACGCAAACAAATATATATTTTATTTGTTCTTTTACATACTTGTGGTTTTATTAATTTTGTAATATCTTTGATGTATGTATAATGTGAATTTTCCTCTGAATTAACAGAAAGAAGATTAATATGAGTTTGATTATAATTTTCAGAAAGCTTTAAAATCTGAATGTTGTTTGTTTCCGTCAGACCATAAACATTAACTGATAAATTATTCATCTTTTCAAATTTAGGAATATCATTAAAAGCCATTGGAAAATTTAAATCTTTTGTTTTCAATGTATTCTCATATTTTTTATAATGAGATACTCTTTCAACATGGCTATCTTGAGGATGTAGATGTGCAAGAATAGACCAGAGAAAACATTTATTGTCTTTATTTTTGATATTGATAACTGCTTTTCTATTTTTGATAACACTTGGTAAATCAATGTAAGAAGAAGCGTTTAGAGGATCTGATTTAAGAATATGAATGTCAATAAATAGTATCTCATCTATATTCCAACCACTTCCAGTAATAGTATGCTCAAGTTCTTGTTCTTGCTGGATAAGTTAAACATAAGTGGGATTAATCTGATTGTATGTTGTTATAAAGAGTGTGCCTGTTCTCATGTAAGCTAAATCAGTGATGTTTTCACCAGTGAATGGACAATCTTTTGAGATTTTTATTTTAATACCCATATAGAACTTGATTGAATTCAATTCGAGAAGAGTCTTTTAAACGAAGGCTTTCATTGATGGTTCAATAATCTCTACAGCTTCAAGTATTGACTTTGGACCAGGAGCATTAAAGTTAAAGATTCGAATCCTGATATGTCTTTTGAAAGCACCATCAGTATTTTTAATAGTAAACAATTTTGACAAGTGTTTGTTTGTTTTAAGATGGGCTTTGAAACCCTTCTTTAGGATATCTCTATTGCAGAGACTACAATGTTTTTTGTTCTTAGGAAGTGGTAATAATTGATTTAGAATGGTGTAAGTGTGTTTTGCGGTGAGAATATGTCGTTTATAATATTTTACTTCCTTCTCGCAAGTATCACAATAAACCATATTTATAGCGTGAGAAAACGTGCTGTTTTATATATGAAACTATACTTAAAGTAAAACACTTTTTGAGCTTTTCAACTCTGTTTTATATATGAAACTATACTTAAAGTAAAACACTTATAAAAGAAAGTGCCTTTTTACAGGCTTTTTATATATGAAACTGTGCTTAAAGTAAAACACTTTTTAATCACAAAATACAACACTAAAATCATCATCATCACTATCATCAAAGTTCAATGAGAACACAGTATCATCTGTGTACACTGAATTATCATCACTAAAATTACTATCACTATCACTCATTGATTCACTATCATCATCAATAAAGCTACTCTCATAACTATCATTTGAGCACAAACTATTAGTATCATAATTATCATTAGATCCTAGACTCTCAGTATCACATTCAGATCCTGGACTCTCAGAGTATTGACTGTTAATATCACTCATTTATATACCATTAAACTTCC
The DNA here is from genome assembly GCF_964187855.1 of Myxine glutinosa. Classification (NCBI taxonomy): domain Eukaryota; kingdom Metazoa; phylum Chordata; class Myxini; order Myxiniformes; family Myxinidae; genus Myxine; species Myxine glutinosa. Next base: position 156,464,414 of record NC_136263.1, on the reverse strand, counting down.
ATCAATATCTATATATTTTCTTTCATTAGAACTATAACCACAATATTTTTTACATTAAATGTTATTTTCAAATAATCTCTAATAATCAGGGTACGGAATGATAGTTCACCACTAATATTCATATTATTAATTTCACCCACATCTTTGGGTCGGTTAAAGAATATACAAATGCTTCCTCTAGAATCGTTGATGGTCTTATCATTCATTTTCAAAGCTTCTTTATCAATGATCTTTTTAAGCTTTGAGTAAATTGCCAGTAGTAGTGGAGAAACTTTTGTCAAATTTACTTTAATAGAGTTATTAATTAACATAGCTTGTCCCATAAATTTAATAAAAGGACACATGTTATTCTCCATTATGGGTTTAATCCAAAAATTCCCATATTTATCTTTGTTCAATTTAACATCTTTGACATATTTTTCTATATCTTCCACCGAAGTAGAGATTGATTGAAATTTGTCTTTTGTGTTTTGAAACATTGTATTTATTAGCTAATAAACTTGCATTTAGTTTAAGTAAAAATTTACTATATAAATATGATAGAAGGATATTTAGAATTTCCAGACTCTCCATATGATAAATTAGAGAATTGTCCGGCTTGTGATAGAGTGGGGCTTAATGATGAGTGTTGTGTAAAACCAATCAGGTCCACACAACTTTAGTCCAACGGTTTGGTTTAATTGCATTTAGATCATGACATCATCCTGTAAAGTAGAAAATACAATAAGTATACGATGTGACGTCACATGGGTCCATTCATATCATTCAATGCAAGCAAGCTGGATATTCTATGCAGGTGTACCGTTAGCGAGTCTACCAGATGTAACATGTCACAGGAGAAGTCTCGGAGCACCGTCCGCAGCAGCGGGTCTTATAGTCACGCCCCTAGCGGTGTCAACGAGCAGCGAGCATCACCCCGGGTTCAGTACGAATACGATTTCACTACATTCCCCCCCCGTCAGAATTATACGGCAGTGCGGCTAGAAGCGAGTGAGCGTCAGCACGAACAGGGTGGAACATCAGTCGACCCAACCATAGCGGGCCGGGCGGCGAATTTCTCTGCCAGCACGCGTCCGAAATTCCCCGGGTACGGCATCATGTATCCCTGTGTCCCCGGCGTCGGAGGCGCCAACAGGGTCGGGTGACGAAGGGGGTAACTCCAAGTCGTCGGGCCCAGGTAGTCTCGGCGAGGGGAGGGTCGGTAGACTTTCGGCGATGGGAGCGTCGGGAGAGGCCATAGTCTCATAGATGGGTTCGATCGGTTCGTCCGATTCCCTACTTAGGTCGTCGACCCCGCAAGGGGCAAGGTGACGGACGGAGACAGTAGTCTCACGGCCATCAGTCGTCATCACACGAGCATGCTCAGGATTATCCTGGAGAATCTGCACTTTGTCCACTAGGGGGTCGTACTTGCTCGCGCGAACCGCCCATTTAAGGTAGGCCGGCCCGGGCCCAGCGAGCCAACTGGGCAAAAACCGTATACACCCCGAGCTCCTGGGGTGGTGGAAAAGTCGCTCGTGGGGAGTTTGGTTGGTTGCCGTACTCAGGAGAGCCCTGATCGAGTTCAACGCCGCAGGTAGCGACCAAGCCCATTTATCGAGGCCCCGGCCGAGGGTCCGGAGGTGGAGCATGACGGCCCTCCAGATAATCCCGTTGAAGCGTTCGATCTGCCCATTAGCCTGGGGTCTGTACGGCGTGGTGTAACTAGACGCAATGTTATTTTGAAGCAGATAGCCGCGCACCTCCTGAGACAAGAAGACCGCACCCCGGTCGGTATGGACATAGGCCGGGTAACCGAACATTGAGAACAAGTTCTGTAAGCATCGCATCACCGTGGCAGCAGTCATGTCCGCGCACGTATAAGCAAAGGGGAATCGCGAGTACTCATCTACGATAGTGAGCAGATAGCGAGAGCCGCTCGACACCGGCAATGGGCCCTTGAAATCCATCGCCAAGCGTTCCCACGGGCGTGTAGCCTTCACCAGAGTCCCCATGGGAGGGTTATAGAAACGCGGTTTGATGTTATTTTTGATATTTATATAGAAACGCAATGTTATTTTGAAGCAGATAGCCGCGCACCTCCTGAGACAAGAAGACCGCACCCCGGTCGGTATGGACATAGGCCGGGTAACCGAACATTGAGAACAAGTTCTGTAAGCATCGCATCACCGTGGCAGCAGTCATGTCCGCGCACGTATAAGCAAAGGGGAATCGCGAGTACTCATCTACGATAGTGAGCAGATAGCGAGAGCCGCTCGACACCGGCAATGGGCCCTTGAAATCCATCGCCAAGCGTTCCCACGGGCGTGTAGCCTTCACCAGAGTCCCCATGGGAGGGTTATAGAAACGTGGTTTGATTTCCGCGCAGATAGCGCAGTCGCGACAGATACGGCGGATATCGTCAATCGAGTATGGGAGATTCCCACTCCGCACAAAATGAGCGAAACGCGTTACGCCGGGATGGCCCGCAGTGGCATGCAGCACCCGTAGGCCCTCCAAAGAGGTGATACCGGCACATGTAGCTGGCCGTGATAAGGCATCGGCGGCCTGGTTATCCTTCCCCAGGCGATATTTGATGGTGTAACAGAAGTCGGCGAGTTCGATACGCCAGTGAGTGATTTTCTCGTTCTTAATGCGCTGGGCGTGTAAGGTGTCGTACATGAACGCAACGCTTTGCTGGTCCGTGATGATTTGGAAGCTCCGCCCGAGTAAGTATGGGCGCCATCGCGGAATAGACTCGATGATCGCATACGCTTCCTTTTCAACGGACGAGTGTCTCCGCTCAGCGGTGGTAAGAGTCCGAGAAAAGAAAGCCACGGGACGCCCCCCTTGGGAGAGGGTCGCCGCGATGGCCTGATCCGAGGCGTCACTTTCGAGGACGAACGAGCCGCTCTCGTCGATTGTCGCCACGGCGGCTCGGGCGATGTCGGCCTTAAGGCCGTCAAAGGCCGTCAATGCTGCCGGACTCAGGGGGAAGGTGTCGCAGGCCACAAGGGGGCGAAGTTTCGCGGAGAAACTTTGCACCCATTTGGAGTAATGGGCGAACAGCCCAAGGGCGCGCTTCAGGGACGCCCGATCGCAGGGAGGGTCCATGTCGAGCAAAGGTCGCAGACGCTCCTTATCCGGAGCGACAGAGCCATGGGTCATGGTGTACCCCAGAAGATCTATCGTGCGTAGGGAGTATTGGCACTTACCCTCGTTCATAGTTAAGTGATACCGCTGCGCGACCTCAAGGAAGCGCTTCAGATTAGCATCATGGTGCCCTTGGTCATATCCACAAACCGTAAGATTATCGAGGTAGACGAAAACATCGGTTAAGTGCTCCCGCGCAACGAGGTCATCCATGGCCCTCTGGAAACAAGCGACCCCGTTCGTTACCCCAAAAGGCAGTCGCATAAATTGGTACAACCGCTGCCCCGACTCAAATGCGGTATAGATACGATCCGCCCTAGAGATAGGGATCTGGTGGTACGCACTACGGAGATCGAGAGTGCTATAGACCGAATACTGGGACACCTGTTGCACTAGCGCGTCCATCCCCGGAAGGGGGTAGGCATCCAGCTGTGTAAAGTGGTTAATCGTTTGGGAATAGTCGATTACCATACGTCTGCGATGGGCCTTGCTGCGCACCACCAAGACCTGGGCGCGCCACGGCGACCTACTAGGTTCTATGATGCCGTCTTTCAAGAGCTGAGCCGTTTCGTCCGCAATGAATTGCATGTCAGCGCGAGAGTAGCGTCGGGATTTTACCGCGACAGGGGTGCAGTCGGAGGTTAGATTGGGGAACAGCGAAAGCGGCTGGACGTCCATTTGCGCTAGGGCGCACACCGCAAGCGCATCGTCCGCCCCCACAACAAGAGTGTCAGGCCCACCAAACTCCATTACCAGACGTCCATGCAGCTTAAGAAAATCGTGTCCTAACAGAATATCAGCACATAATGCGGGTAAAACCATAAGGTGTACATCAGGGAAAACCCGTCCCTTTAGCACGAGTTTCAATCGCCATTTCCCCTTCATGCTGAGTCGAAGCCCCTGGGAAGCCATGAAGATCCGTCTCGTAGACCTCCAGATCCGCCATCCATGCCTGAGCACAAGTCGCTGGTCGATAAAACTATCCGTAGATCCTGTATCCACCAAGGCCCGAACACAATGGCCTTCGACCATGAGGGGAATAAGGGCTTGAGCCAGGCCAGACGAGGCAGCTGGGAGCGGGACTGAGCCCCCCGAATGGGTCGGTCCAGCCTCGCGGGTGGATCCTACGCCAGCAGCAGTTTTGCGGTTGTGGACGGAGTCTGTGTTGTCCATGGGAAATCCATTATCATCATCAGAGGGCTTTCCCAAGCATTCCAGTGTTTCGCGATTCAAAAACTGACAATTCTGACGGGAAAAGGCCTCCGTAGTATTTGAAATCGCCTTTTGACAATTTTGGCAGAAAAAGGCTTCCGTAGTATTCGAAATCGCCTTTTGACATTTTTGGCAGCAAAAGGCCTCCGTAGTCTTTGAAATCTCCTTTGTCGGGGCATGGGCCGCCGTTAGCTCGTGGACGACTCGAGGAGAACGTTCCGCTGGGGCTTGGCGTGGCTTCAAAGCCCCTTGCGTGGCCCGGAGATTGGTCAAGGACACGTCCTTTGTGCCCGATGGAGGATGAGACGATGGTGGCTGTCCGGTGACGCCCGTCAAGGACGTCTGAGCGCCCAGGGGCCCGCAGAGAGGGGCCCTCCCCTTCGAAGTCGGGTAAGGCGCCGGGTGTCGGGCTCGGCTCGCGGGCTCCGCAATGAGCCCATTCAAGGTCGCCGCGCCCGCGCGACCGCGGCCGCGCGAGTCAATGAGCCGCGAGCCGCGTGCCGTTTTCCTGCACACTTTCGCGTAATGACCCTTTTGCGAGTACAAATGGCATATAGCGTCTCGTGCCGGACACACGACCCGGGCATGACGTGGCCCCCCACAAAAAAAGCATGTGGCCCCGCGTAAGGCCTTGGGTCTGGTCGTAACGGCAGCCGTCAGGGCTGGGTCATCCTCCGGAGCATCCCGGAGTTCAGCGAGCGGATCCGCGTCCTCGGCGGTAGCACTCTCTGGCCGGGCGTGTAGTGTGGTGCCCGCCACGAGGCGCGTGCGATCATAGGTGTTCGATTGCATCCGCGCTTCGGTGTACACTGTCCCTTGCTCGAGTGCCGTAGCGAAGGTCAGGTCGGTCTTCTCCAAGAGTTTGAGCCTTAGTTCCTGGGAGGAGACCCCTGCAACGAAGGCATCTAAAAGACGATCATCCTGAGCCTGCGCGGGAGTCCGTGGCTCCCTGACGCTGTCCAGCAAAAGCTGCCGGAGCTCCTGGGCGTAATGGTCCATTGCCTCGTTGGGTTGCTGACGTCGCGTTTGCAGCAAATATCGTGCATACACCGGGCTTTTTTTCTTTATGTACAGCCGTTTGAGCTCCGCGATGGAAAGGTCATACGTCGCGCATTGAGCGATAGCGTTGTATACCCGGTCGTCGATTTTTGAATGGAGAGTTGCTAGCTTCGCGGCAGCCGTCGGAGCGGTCTCAGGCTCATCAAAAAGATTCTCCAATTGTCGGAGCCAGTGCTTCAGCTGCAAGCCTCCATCCGTGGCTTGTGGGTCGGCACTGAATACGGACACCGTCAGCGTCTTGTTGCCAGCCATGTCTGTAGATCTTAAATGCAATTAAGTGTTGTGTAAAACCAATCAGGTCCACACAACTTTAGTCCAACGGTTTGGTTTAATTGCATTTAGATCATGACATCATCCTGTAAAGTAGAAAATACAATAAGTATACGATGTGACGTCACATGGGTCCATTCATATCATTCAATGCAAGCAAGCTGGATATTCTATGCAGGCGTACCGTTAGCAAGTCTACCAGATGTAACATGTCACAGGAGAAGTCTCGGAGCACCGTCCGCAGCAGCGGGTCTTATAGTCACGCCCCTAGCGGTGTCAACGAGCAGCGAGCATCACCCCGGGTTCAGTACGAATACGATTTCACTACAATGAGGATTCATACAAACAATGTTTATTCTGTGATTATCTTCTAATTAATGATAATAAAAAAAATATATATATATATAACTCTTTTAAATTAGAACCAAAAATGAATTACTTTACAAGATTAATAAGAGAGATGAATGTTAAGTATTGTGATGATAATACACCATTTCTTTCAAGGGAAGAGACTATTTGTATTGAGGAAATGTATAAGGGTTTCATGATATTTATTATTCAAAATAATTTTAATGGAAATGTTAATACAAGATACAGTGAAACCTTGACTTACGAGTGCACCAACTTACGAGTTTTCCGAGATACGAGCCGTCACTCGGTCGATTTTTTGCTTTGTGATGCGAGCTGAGATCTGAGTTACGAGCGAGGGAGCTTGGATATAAAACACGTAATTGTTGAAAAACATGAGCGAGGTGTGCGTGTTGTCGACTTGGCGAGGCAGTACGATCGTAGTACTTCTACGATATGTACGATTTTGAAGCAGAAGGAGTCGATAAAGGCTATAACGCCAGCCAAGGGCGTTAAGATTATTTCAAAGCTCCGGACCTCTGTCCATGAAGAGATGGAGAAGTTGTTGTTTGTGTGGTTGACGGAGAAGCAGCTCGCAGGAGATACCGTGACCGAGAGCATCATCTGTGAGAAGGCACGAGACATTTACGGGGATTTGGTGCAGCAGACGGCGGGAACATCAACGGACGAGGCATCGGAAGAGTCATTCAAAGTCAGTCGGGGATGGTTTGATAATTTTAAGAAGAGGACCGGCATTCACTCCGTCGTCAGGCATGGTGAGGCAGCAAGCTCGGATGTGAAGGCAGCTGAAGATTTTATTATAACTTTTGCCGAACTGATAGAAGCCGAAGGATACATCCCCCAGCAAATCTTCAACTGTGACGAGACAGGGCTCTTCTGGAAAAAGATGCCGAGGAGGACGTATATAACGGCAGAGGAGAAGAGCATGCCAGGCCACAACTTGTTCAGAGTGCCGGTGATAGCTCGCCTTCTCTTTGTGGAAGACCCGGTGAGATCCTTAACATCCAACAACTAATGGGACGCAAACAGGGCGCCCAGTTTAGCGGCACACACATTGATGAATCACCCTGCCTGTGAAACACCGACATGACAGGTTATAGCTGGGTCGGGATATAAACCCAGGCTGGACAGTTTAGAGTCAATTGTGCATACCTCCAGTCCAGGCCATCCTGCCAACTTGTATGCTGCATACAGGTGAAATATAAAGTGCGAGATATTTATATATATATATTTCAAAAAAAATTGGTGTGGTTTTTGGGGGGCTGGAACGGATTAATAGCATTTCAATTCATTTTAATGGGGAAATTTAATTTGAGAAACGAGCAAATTGAGTTACAAGCTCGGTCACAGAACGAATTAAACTCGTAAGTCAAGGTTTCACTGTACTATATAAATAAAATAATGAATTATTTTGAAATTAAACCTGAACTCAGGATAAAATATAGAGTTTCTAAAATAGCTCAAAAAAAGTTAGATGACTTGTTTTCCAAATATATAAATGAATGATTTTTTACCCGTTTGGGAAAATAGGATAAAATTTAATAACCATAAAAATATTCCAAATTCATTGAGATGTCTAATAGTTGGTTCAAGTGGATGTGGAAAAACCTGTTTGCTTTTAAAGATGCTCCTTCGTCCTAATTTTTTAGATTATTATAATTTATTAATTTTTACAAAGTCAAGTTTTCAACCCGAGTATCAACTACTCTCACAAGGTTTTAATGCGGGTCTTAAAAAGGAAGACATTATCGGTTTATTTATATTTCAAAACAAACTAAATGATTTTAACATTGAGGATATAATACAACTATTTTGTGATACACAGAAACCGAAACCAAAACCCATAACTTGTATTCTCAGTGATAATACGGATGATATACCTTCACCTCAAGATTTAGATAAATCAAAAAAGAACCTCGTTATCTTTGATGATTGTGTTAATGAGAGAAACCAAACAGTAATGGATAGCTACTATACAAGAGGGAGACATTCTTCTTGTAATTGTATTTATCTTAGTCAATCATATTTTCAACTCCCTCGACGCTCAATAAGAAACAATGCCAATACTTTTATTTTATTTAAGTTAAATTCAATAGATGTAAATAATTTTTGGAGAGATAATTGCTCTACGTTATGTAGTAAAAAAGAATTTGAAAATTATATGAAACACACGATTGGAAAATATAAGTATATTGTTGTGAAACAAGATGAGATACTAATTGATATTTGACACACATAAATGATAACTATTATTATTAATCTTGTGGGTAAATCTGGTTCAGGAAAGAACTTTCATAAATCTAAACTGTTGAATCGTAAAAATGAAAAGATTGTAAGTTTTAAAAAAAAACACCCTATGATTCGTTTTGTGAGTACTACAACCAGAGCAAAGCGACCAGGAGAAGTAGAAGGGAAAGATTATTACTACATTTCAATGGAGGAACATATGCGATTGAGGAACGAAGGTCAAATATTTGAGGAGGTCTCTCTTGGTTCTACAAAATATTCACATTGTAAGAGTGAGTTAAATAAAGTAAAATCTAATGGTCTTGGGATTTTAGAAACTAATCCTGAAGGAATGAGACAAATTATTAAACAATTGTGTGGTGATGGAGTTAAGATTTTATCATTCGGTTTTGATATCGATGAGGAGACTCAACGCAAATGTATGAAAAGCAGAGATACAAGTATTAGTGAAGAAGAAATAACAACTCGTATTAATACCAATAAAGAATTTGATGAAATATTTAAAGAAAAGGATTTATTTCAACACATTTACTATAATGATGAAGAAAAGGAAAATTTTCCCATTGACCTTTACAATTCATTAAATGATATTTTTCAATAAATAAATACAGAAAATGATTACCGAAGAAAGAGCAAGAAAGTTTAAAGAACATCAAGAGTTGGTTTCAAAAGTTGTAAAACAACAGGAAGAGATAAAGAAGAAACAGAGACAAAAACTAACTGGTGAAGAAGCCTTTGAAAGAAAACAAGAGAAATTTTTTAAACCACTTTAAAAAAACTCAACAAACGATTTCACCTCCAGTTCCCACGTTAGAATTTACTCCGAAAAAACTTCAAATGCTCAAAGATTTTAGTCAAATGACAGAGCAAGAACTTGGAGAATTAGAATATGATGATGAAGGATTATTTCGGAAACTTGAGGAGGTAAATCAACCCCCTAATTATGTTGTGGAAGCTCTTCAAAACAATGAAGATTCGGCGGGTTCAAAAACCAGAGCAGGTCTCATTCCAACAGAAGAACCAGCACAGTTCCATCTTGTGAAAGAAAAGTTATTGATATTTAATGATAAATTGGTGTTCTTAAGTTCTGCTCAACCAAATGTTGAATTATCTCCAAGATTAATGTTTCTCCAAGATTCTCCAAGATTAATTAACTCCAAGACCCTGGTGTTGGGCGAGCGGCTAGGGTGCCGGCTTAGGATCCCAGGATCCTGGGTTCGAATCTCGGTCAATCGCTGAATTAACGCCAGGGGGGTTGACTCAGCCTGTTCATCCTTCCGAGGTCGGCAAATTGAACACCAGTTCACTGGTAATTCCCTGTTTGTCACTGGTAATTCCCTGTTTGTCGTTAAAAGGCGGCAAAAAGGGTTGGCGTCAGGAAGGGCATCCGGCCGTAAAACATTGCTTCAAAAAGGGAACCCAAAAAACAACAACAACCACGGTTCCCAAAAAAGGCCAACCCCTGCTTTGCAGGGAAAAATGGCCTCTAAAGGTGGTTATTTTTATTATTTTATATTAATGTTTCTTCTAACAAACTCCGGATTCAGCGGTTCAAAATATTTTGAGGAACCACTTGATATGGAAAGAGAGGAAGATAGGGTATATATTGATTTACTAAACTCACTTGATTATGGAGTTTCTGTTGCTGGTAAAAGTAAGAAGAATGAGAAGGAGAAACATATTATTGATGCTTTAAGTAATCTTGGTTCGGGTGTTAGCTTTCTTCCAAATGACCCATCACAATTAGTTAAGAGACTATTATTGTTGTTAGGTAGTAAGAAGGCTGGAAACAACAATTGTTTTAATGAAACATCCGCCATTTTAGACCAGTTGATGAATATGAAAATAATTAATAAATATCAATACAAAGATATTTTATTAGATATTAAATAAGATGAGAAGCACAATTCTTAGTTTTAATTTCACAACGAGTGATTACACAGCTTCATTCCCTTACCCACTACAACTTGACCCCACAAAAGAATATGAGGCTTCTTTATTGTCGATGGAGACTTACAATACCCTTTTTAATATCACAGAGAAAAACAACAAGTTTAGTTATAATCCAGGAAGTGGATATAAAACTATAACCGTTTCACCCGGAGCTTACGAGATTTCTCAAATATCTTCTGAAGTCTCTTGCCTTATGAAAGAACAAGGTGATGAACCGAAAAATATTGTAATAGATATTCCAAAACACACTTCAAAATCAACTATTAAACTAAAAAATAAAATGATAAATTGGTGTTTCTAAACAATTACACCACTTCTAAAAATAAAATAAAATAAATGACATTTCTCAAATATCTTCTGAAGTCTCTCGCCTTATGAAAGAACACGGTGATGATCCGAAAAATATTGTAATAGATATTCCAAAACACACTTCAAAATCAACTATTAAACTAAAAAATAATTATAAAGTTGATTTCACGATTGAAAAATCGTTTAGAGAGCTATTGAGTTTCTCTTCAAAAAAGATTGAAACTAACGGGACGTTTTACCGTGATAATGTCATTCAAATATCCTCCAGTATAAATTCAGTATTAATTCATTGTGATTTGATTGATGGTGCTTATAACGATGGAATAAAAACAAATACAATATTTTCATTCAGTGCATACTCAACCCCGATTGGTTATAAATTTAATATGGAACCAAAAAATCTTGTCTATTTACCTGTGTCAGGAAAAACCATATACAGAGTAAATTTTAGGATAACCGACCAAGATAATCGCATGATATCCTTTAATGATGAAATTATATCCATCAGAATTCACCTACGTGAAGTTTTTAAATAAATAAATAATGGTTATTGTGAGAAAACACGAGTTGGGAAAATATAAAATAATTACAGGGGATGGGATGTTCCTTTCACCATACTATAAGGGTGAAGGTATGTTTCTTGGTAGAGGATACTATAAACCAAATAGACAACGGGGTGTGGGACATCAATTTAGAAATAAAGGAGATGGGATAATTGATACTCTAATGGGTATTGGTTCAACCATCCTTAAACATAAAGACCTAATTGGTTCAACTGCTTCTGCCGTGGGCTCAGTTGCGGGTGCTATAAAGAGTATAAAAGATGCTCAAAAGGAGTCTCATAAATTACAAGCAATCAAAGAAATAAAAAAAGGTAAAACTCAACTATCTTCACAAGAACGACAAAAAATCATTAAAATACTTGGGTCAGGGTTTCAACAATTTTAATGCCATATAAATACAAGTATGGAAGCGATTGATAGTATCTATGATTTGGATGATACGATTATCATTTCAACTCCACTAAAAAGGAAGACTATTTTAAGGTAAATGCTATAACAGGAACAGACTGGAATTCAAACGGAACAAAAAGTTTTGAAATAAATAATCAACAAACTTACTTGAGTGTAGCTGATAGTTTCTTGCTGTGTAAATTTAAATTCACTAAGGCTGCGAATAATACTAATGCTACACTCGTAAATGATTTATTCTGGAAAATGTTTGATAGTGTCCGCCTGTATATTGGAACACAAGAGGTTGAAGCGGTTGATTATGTCTCTGCTACGTCTGAAATGATGAAATTTACACTATATTCGTTTAGTGATAGAATGGGTAAGGGAGCTGTTGAAGGTTTTATTCCTGATATGTCAACGGGAACAAATGCTGACCCTGGTTATAGTCAAAGGAAGTCAATGTATAATGATGATACAAAAGCAGAGAATAGTTTTACCATAGCAGTACCTCTGAAAGGTATATTTGGATTTTGTGATTATGATAAAGTTTTGTATGGTCTTAAAATTAGATTTCAACTCCAAAAGAATGATAATGTAAATAGGTTGCTTTTTGGGGCTCAAAATGCTTTTGGAGACAATAATAAATTTGTTATTAATGATTTGTGTTGGTATATCAGTGAATATACTCCGAATCTTAAAATGGAAGAGATGTTAAATAGAAGACTTAACTCAAAGAAACCACTAAATGCATCATACCTTAAAAGAAGATGTCAACACGTTAAACTGGAACACACTACCTACACTTGGAATTTGGGTGTTTTGGCAGGAAAACCACGATACCTATGGCTCATTTTTAAAAAACCAGATGGAGATGAAGGTACTGATAAGAATAATGCACTGAGTGATAATGCTAAGGTGAAACAACTTCGGGTTTCTCTTGATGGTACATTTTACCCACGAGATAGATTGGAAATTGATTGGGAAAAAAATGATTATGCGGAAGCCTACAAGTCTTACCAAAAGGTGTGTGAAAGCAACGGTAATAATGATCCTATTTTGGATATGGTTGCGTTTCAAAAACTTTATACAATCTACACAATTGACCTGAGTTCTGAAAAGGAAACTATAAAGTCTAATAGAGTGGATACTTCTCTATACATTGAAAGAGGGGAGAGTGAAGAAGTTGATGCTTATTGTTTGCTTTTGGAAGAAACAGAATTACAGATTAATACAGATAATGGTGTTATGATTAATATCACATAGGTTTTTTTCTCATAAATAAATGAGTAGGAAAGAACCGGTATATGTGAATCAAATCAATCTTAATAAATTAACATCTTGTATTCAAAATCAAAAGCCTTGTATTATTAATGTTAATTCAATTCAAAGAAAAGGAGCAGTAAGAATTGATGTTTTACTCACAAGAGAGCAGGTGAAAACACTGTTGAAGTGATGTTGGATCACTTAAAATTAAAATGACAAAACCTATGTTGAAGAAATATTCAATACAAGAGGGAGGATTTCTCCCGTTTATAATTCCTTTATTTGCTGGTTTAAGTGCGGCGGGAGCATTGACTGGTGGTATTTCAGCAGCGGTAAAAACTGCTGACGAAAGGAAGGCACAACTAAAAGCTCAAAAAGAATTGGAAAGACATAACAAGGAGTTGGAGAAACAAATTAGTGGAAGTGGTGTAATTGTAGATTTTGCTCAAAAACTTGAAAGTCTACCTGATAAAGCTAGATTGTTGGTTGGAGATATGCTTTCCTCTATCGCTCAAGCGGGTGTTAAACTAACTAAACGGGGTAATGGATTGCATCTTTCTCATAAATAAATGGATAAATGGTTTAAACAATTTGGAAAGAATACAACGTCAAATATAGAACTAGCTAAGTATTGTAAAACACTAAAAATAATTGATAATCTGGTTATTTGTATGAGAGATGAATTAATACATATAAATAAGAATACAAAGAATATTATTATGAATTTAGACACAGAATGGTTCTCATTGGGTTTGTATTCATAATAGTCAGGATAAATATTATTTTGATAGTTATGGTATGCCACCACCTGTTGAAGTAATACAATTCTTACAGAATGGTGTTTATCAAACATTTCAAGTTCAAGAAATTAATTCTAAATGTTGTGGTCAATTATGTTTATATGTATTATTTCAATTCAACAATAATGAAAATTTTTATGATATCATTTTAAATCTAATATAAATGACTTATGTTGGAAAAGATGGTTCTATCTTTGGAGAATCCTCTCAGGATATTGATTTATCAAATTATTATACAAAGGCACAGGCTGAACGACAAAAATATAGTATAAGTAAAAATATTAATATGAAGAATACTTATAAATTAATGAATTATCCAAACCCTACAGATGCGAATGACTTAATTAGATTAAGTGATTTATCACAATATATATATTTTAAAGAAAATAGCACGTTTTGTTAAACAAGTAAAATTTACAACCACAACACCTGGTTATACTGACCATACACCTTTCCTCATTGAATTTAACTACCTGCTTACAATTGAATTTTATAAAGAAGGACATATAGTTAATATGCGAATTAATAAATGGGGGTATGATATGCCTGATTTAGGGTATAATTTGTATTTTTCAATAAATTTAGAAGACCTACATGATTTGAATCAGTCTCGTAAAGAAGAATATTATCCGCTTTGCGAGGATAAGGATTTATGTGGAAGTACAATTAGTAAACAACAAATACATGATTTTAAGAAAAGAAAAATATATGATAGTGTAGCGATGGTTAGCATGACAAAGAAGGAAGGTAATGAGATAAGGATAGAAAGCCGAGGAATACAAACCGATTTGGTAGTGGGAAGATGGGGTGGTATTACCTGTCATAATATTAATCTCACATATATTTCTGATACATAAATGGCAGGAAGAAGACTACAAGAGAATTATAATTTTTGTATTCAAGGATACCTACAAGAAAAGGGTGCTCGGTATTACATACCTTATGATTTGGAGCATATACATGGGAATTTTGTCATAAAAAACTGGCCTTATACTGATATTGCTAAACCCACAAATGGAGACTTGTTTAAAATATTAAATAAAAATGAACTTCTCAAAGTTATGAAATATAAAACTCTTTTAGAAATCATCAACAAATCTTATTGGTATCCTATTGTGAGAAAAATAATTATAGATACAAGAATATCTCAAAATCCAGATGAGTATATGTATAATATTCTTTGGGGCTCAAACTCAAGGGTAGCAAGGGATGAGGAAGGAGTTGAAGAAGAGAAGGAGGAAAGAGAGAAAAAGGAGAAGGAGGAAAGGGAGAAAAAGGAGAAGGAGGAAAGGGAGAAAAAGGAGAAGGAGGAAAGGGAGAAAAAGGAGAAGGAGTAGAGGGAGAAAAAGGAGAAGGAGGAGAGGGAGAAAAGGGAGAAGGAGGAAAGAGAGAAAAGGGAGAGGGAGGAAAGAGAGAAAAAGGAGAAGGAGGAGAGGGAGAAAAAGGAGAAGAGGGAGAGGGAGAAAACGGAGAAGGAGGAGAGGGAGGAAAGGGAGCAAAGAGAGAGGGAGGAAAAATATAAAAAGATGGAAATCAGTGAGATTCGTAAAAGATTGAGTGTATTACAGCAAATAAATCAATCTCAACGCACCGAAGAGGAAAATAAAGAATTAACGACTCTTACTAAGATAATGATTTTAAAAATGGTTGAGATGAGTTCAGCGAGGAGATTTACATGAAGAAGACAAAGGTCATATAGTTGATGATGTTGGTGTTATTGACTTTAGTTTTTATTTGTAAATAAATGGAGGAGAGAGTGAAGGCATTCCTAAGGATTCTTTATCTTTTAAAAATTAAGATAGAAATGTATATGTTGAAAACCAAAAAGGTTTTGATACTCTGTCGGAATTTTTCTGATAAATAAATATGAGTTATTGTCTCAAATGTAAAAAGAAAACCAAATCGAAAAATATCTCTTATGTTAAAGCTAAAAATAATAAAGTTTATCAAAAAGGAATATGTCAAGTGTGTGGCTCTATAAAGTGCTAATTCATCTCTCCTAAAAGTGGAGGAGACATACAAAAGTTTCTGTCAGGAAGTAAATTTACAACAACTGGAATTCCTGGGTAACTACATCTACCTGGATATTCTTTCTGTGGTCCTGGAACAAACCTGGATAAAAGATTAGATGAGGCTGACAATCCTAAACCTTGGTCCAAGCCTATAAATAGGGTTGATGAAGTGTGTATGAAGCATGATATTGCTTATGGGAACACCACTACATTGGATGAAAAACATGAAGCAGACAGAGAAATGTTGTATAATTTGTCCTTGATACGAAATCCTACATTGAGAGAGAAAGTTGATCGGTTTATTGTGAAAAAAATGATAAGTGCTAAATTGAAACTTGGTCTTGGTTATTCCCCATAAAACTATTAAACTCCAATGATGTTATCAAGACTGAGGAGCTTTTGGCTAATGAATTACATAAACCTATAATCACAAAGTTTAAAAGAAGGAAAGTTTATTCTAAATACACCGACCACATACTACTGTGTTCAAAAAGTATCCGACCTTTATTTTTCGTGCGTAAAAAAAAAGAAGCTAGGGAGGCGTTGATTGGTGCACGTATGTAGGCGATCCTAATGCGCACGCATGAATTTTTTCCCACCTGCAGAAGCTGTCATTCGACGGCAGACTGCCAATGAGTGAGGGAATGTAAGTGAGCGCTGTCGGATTTTCGTTTTTGACAAAATGACGGAAAAACTTGAACAACGCTACTGCATCAAATTTTGAGGTCAATGATGTGATGAAAATTCCCTGAAAATGATGTAATGTCTTAACTGAAAATGATACAATGGCAGAGTTTATAAAGTGGGTGGGGCTTAGCAAAATGGGCGGGGCTTAACAAAAGTGGGCGAGGCTTAGCAAAAAGTGGGCGTGGCTTAACAAAAGTGGGCGGAGCTTAACAAAAAGTGTGCAGAGCCGACCAAAAAGTGTGTGGCACTGGAGGTGCTCAACCAAGAACATTGAGGGAGGTTTATCATTTTATCTTAACTCAGTTAAAATATCTTAATAAAGAACCAAACTCAAACATCTTTTTTGTTAATGTATTAGATGGTGATGGTAGTGGTAAGATAATTAAATTATTTCCCACACATAATCAAATATTTGTAGGATCATTGTTTGAGTGGTCTACTCGGGATCATTGATATTAAAAGAGTGAGAGGGAGCAAATATTCGTAGAATCATTGTTTGAGTGGTCTAATGAACAACATTGAGAATAAGAGTATGTCAAAAGGCTAAAAGGTTTGTAAAGAACAGGGTGGGAGAAATAGAGGTGTTAAGGGGAAATGAGGGTGAGAGAAAAATTAACATGTAAGTCAATGGGAAAACGAGGGTGGTTCAGGAACAACATTATTACCCTACTAGGTTAGCCATAACCAATGTTCACTTACTGTATCGCTTGGCCGTTTTGATTAATAACAGCGGAGCATTGGAAAGCATAGTCATTGTCTGGGGTGATTAATTTTCCGGGAAGGTAAAGCGGGATTTTGACGCTGGACCCTACCTAAATTAATCTTCTCAGATGACGTCTGTGGTTGATTAGCAACCCGTCATCTACGGTTCATTGGCTTCAGGGTCGTCAGCCGGGAAGTGGGTTTGAGAACTCCCATCGTGATGACCACACTGCCGCAAACCCATAACAATACATAACAGATTTATTTAAGAAATATTTTGCCTCAAAAAAATTATATTTTGCCTCACTTAGCTATTAATTTACAATACTATGGGGCCCATTGGTCCATTGCACCAAATTTTCATTGGTCTTCACCGCCTTGTACCATACCTGCCTGCCAGACTCGGGGACTTTTGGGTCTTCAGTCTTTTGGGTCGTTGGGGACTTTTGGGTCTTTTGGGTCTTCTGGGTCAGCTGAGTCTTTTGTGTCGTCGGGGACTTTTGAGTCTTCTGGATCTTCTGGGTCTTTTCAATCCTTGGGGTATTTTGGATCATCTGGATATTTTGGGTCTTCAGGGACTTTTGGGTCCTAGGAGTCTTAATGAGCTTGGGGATCTTAAAGGGTCTTCAATGTTGAAGGGGTCTCAGCAGTCTAAAGAGTTAAAAGGTACATTTCAATAGTACGTAATACGTAATTAATTAATAGGCGTATGGAATTAATATACACAAAAAATATGACACACACACACACACACACACACACACACACACACACACACACACACACACACACACACACACACACACGAGCCTGATAGTATGGGTGCAACAAACCTCACCCAACTCAACAAAGCACATCTCACCCAACTGCTCTTGCTCTGTACTTTTACAATTTTTTTGAGCATGGAACTGATGTAAATGTACTCTGATCCACTAAGAGGGTGCCATTGAGTAAAGGTCATTTTGATTGTAGAACAGTCAGATTTCCATCACGAGCACAGCGATTGCATCTGTAATTGTAGCTGACCTAAATGATTTGTCTCGTCTCAATCTTTTTTGTTTAAAGATGACAAGTTTAGTTTTCATCATGCATACTCCACTGTTGACATACGTTAACCATTGATGTGGCAATATATGGGTACTGAGAATGTTTAAGAATATGTTAGGGCAATCTTGCAAGAGATTTCATGAATATTCAACATTCTGGCATCCACCCCTGTTCAATAAACTGTCAGTGGTACTTATGTTCCTTTAATTGTATTAATAGCAATTCATTTCATCCACATGAGCAGCAACTTGCACTGCTTAGTGTGATTTCCCCAATCTCTGCTTACAAGTAGAGCCTGGCATTAATAAAGACAGGGCTTTGGGACCAATTGTGTTCCTTGGTTTACAGGCATGACCTTTCTGCTGCTTTGTAAATTTCTCTGTGTGATTTTGGTGTCACCTTGTCCTGGAAGGGTTCTTAGCCGATTAACAGGCATATTATAGCTGCCTCTGTTAATTTCATGTCACTGAGGAGTGAGATGGTCCATGAGGGATTTAGAACGCTGAGCTCTGCCCTGTACGAGCACAGCTAAACTACAACCCTCAGCTGGGTGCAATATGGTCTTGACTGGAGGACTTGGATGACAAAACAAAGTTGATCACAAAGAGAGCACCAAAGGTAAGCTTCCCCTGGCTTACACTTGGCAATCACCTACGACTTACGCTTGGCCCGCGATCCAATGTGGTCATATTTTTTTCAGACCCTCATAAGACCTTGACCTTCAACATTTAGGGATATCATGAAAATTATGAAAATATGTTCCATTCTAAAATCTACCAAAAAACGAATCATCAGTAAAATCGGAGGAAAATTATTGAAGTTATGATCAAATCTCTACATCATTAATTCGGTCATGATCTGAAAAAAGTGGCTCAAGGACTTTTTTTTTTGGTATACTAAGTCGAGGCTTGTATGAGAGCTAACCTGTAGAACCTATAATAAAGGGAGTGGGAGACGAGAGAGAGAGAGAGAGAGAGAGAGAGAGAGAGAGAGAGAGAGAGAGAGAGAGAAAGAGAAAGAGAAAGAGAAAGAGAAAGAAAAAGAAAAAGAGAAAGAGAAAGAGAAAGAGAAAGAGAAAGAGAAAGAGAAAGAAAAAGAGAAAGAGAAAGAGAAAGAGAAAGAGAAAGAGAAAGAGAAAGAGAAAGAAAGAAAAGCAAAGCTAGAGAACAGGGACATCGGGAGATCCGTGGAAGTAAAGTAAAGTAAAGTAAAGGGGGAGGTCTGGGACGGGGTACACGGGATAAACAAGATAGACACCACAAGGACTTTCAGGAAAGAAAACGGAATTTGAAGGATGTAGATTTGGGGTGGATTAATGGGGGTAGAAAAGATCAAGGTTTTGGATGAGGGAGGATAATAGATGGTGGAGAACAGCTGTTTTAAACACCTGGAGGGAGTAGTGGGATTGAAGAGTGTGGGAGTTTGTTCCAGAGGCAGGAAAAAGAGGAATGAAAGAGTGAAGGTGAGCAGAGAGACTTTACTTTGGTAGATTCACCATAAGAGGGTTTCTGGCAGCTGTTTTTTTTTTGTTTGTTTTTTGGATACTGAATCGAGGCTCGTGAAAGAGCTAACATTTATTTCACAAACAAATCAACCAGACAAACAAGATATATACAAAGAGGGAGCGGAAGACTAGATGGGGAGAGATAATCCACTGGCTGAGGGGGTCCCCGTGTGCATGAGATGTGCCCTAAGTTACTCTTCATAATATTGAAGTAGACCATGAGACATATCAAAAAAGTTTGGGTATACTTTTGGTAACCCGGCAGTAACCGAGGAAATGACGTCATTAGCCACGCCCTTTGCCGCTCTATTGATACCAAAATTTAGGGGTCGGGGAAACATAAATCGCAATAACTTTGGAAGTATAAATAACAGAACTACAAAATACCCATTAAAATGTTTGTATTTAAGTACTCTATTCATTACAATAATCATTATGCAAATTAATATGTTAATGAGGTCACCAGAGGTCAAAAGGTCTAAAAACCCGGGTATAAGTGAAAATTTCACACTGCTCCAAAAGAATACCCACCAAGTTATGGATTTACTCACTTTTACATTTCTGATGCATGAAACTTTTAGAATAGATGCTACCTATTATTTTGATATGCATTTGGGGCCTTTTAATGACTAAGTTTATTACATAATATCAATTGAAAAATGTCATAAATTTAAAAGGTGGAATTTTTTCAAGTCCTTGGGCATACAAAGTATGCTGTCATGCTGGGACCATTTGTTAGCAATATGAAGGTGCATATGAACAGTTGTTGTTATCAAGAATTCTCCTATGCTCTTTACCTTTAACCCTTATTGCTCTGTAAGTAGGAGGCCCAAGGTCAAAGGTCAACTTTAATCGAATTCCGTTGCCAGCGCATGTCAAGCGGCATGCATCCTTTGAGAAAGATCACATTGTTTAATCTTGAAGTTTTTGTTTTAATCAAGGCAAGTGACTTTCAGTTTATGCCTTCACCACAAGATGGCACCAGTGTGATATTCTGATAGGTGGCAGCACACAACTTCCTTTGTTTTACAAGAAAAATAATGTTTTGCATTACAAAAGAAATGTCTTAAATTCCAATCCACCCCCATCCATATTTCCACTGTGTTTTGAAACTGAGTAATTGGTGATCGATACATGAGATACATGCAAGTGGTTTTAGTTATGGAAAGATTATTAGGCAGAAAAAAGAATGAAACTATATTCTGTTAGGCTAATGTTGTCAGTTAAATAGGTCAAGAATGCTATGCTATGACATGTATACACTGTACATCGTTAACTGTAGAAAACCTAAATGTATGACATCTTATGTTTTATGACTCATTCTCTTGTGTTCTTAATTTCTTATGATTTCATCCTGTGTCTTTCAGGGGATGACTGCACTTGTTTAGAATGGAGGCTGGTACAAGTGGCGTAAAGTTGTTGCCAACACCAACAGAATCACCTGCTGTTGAGAAGTGCATTATTTGCCAAACTTCAACAGCTGACGCAACCACCAGTACTTCGAATGGAAGGAAACGCATTCGCGATGCTGCGGAAATCAGAAAGGACAGTGTGGCAAAAAGATTAAAATTCATTGATAATGACGAGGCACATTTTGTATACCACATGACGAATGAATGTTACAAATCGTATACAATGAAAAAAACATCAGATAGAATCATTGAAAAAGGGAACGCAAGCTATCAGCCGTCAGCAGTGGACATTTCATGTGAACCAGGGATGCGTAGTGCGCGATCACAGGTTACCTCTCGGCCACCTCCTAGTCCACGGTGTGACATCTACAGCCATAGTTGTGTAATATGTACTCATATCAAGCATCAGGGTATATACGAAAAATTTCGAATTTCTGAAACAGACAGGGCCAAGAAGTTCTCGGCAGCAACTGTATTCCTACAGGATGATGTATATGTCCGCACTTGTGATTTACAAGACGAGCATTCCGTGTTTCGAGCAGACCTGTTCTGCCATAACTTGTGTATAAAGAATTACATACTAAAATATGATCGTGCTAAAGCCAGGCCAACACAAAACAGCCGATGAACGCAAAGAAAAGAGCATGGTTAGCTGTGATGCCAGATATAGAGACTGGACTTTGCCAAGGGGTTGGTTATGAACTCAGTTATGTCAGAGACCACATGAATAGTGAACGAGGTTCAGACTTTAAAGTAAATAATAGAGAGGTGAAGGTCCTGCTCACAAATCACTTTGGTTCCAAGATTTCGTTTTCTCAACCAAAACAAGTCAATAAGTCTGAGATATTTTTCAGTAGTAGTGTAACAGCTGAAAATCTGGCAGAAACCATCCGCAGCACAGATCCTATCCGACAGTGTGCTGAAGTGATCAGGCAATGCTTATTAGAATTAGATTTTGACCTACAAGATAGGTTCTGTGATGCCTACGATTTAGAAACAGCAACTGTAAATATGGTAATACCAGAGCCCCTTCTTAAATTCTTCGCCACGCTATTCAACTTTGACATGAATTCGTTTGCAAATGCTTCAAAAAAGCTAATGAAAGGTGTAGTTGATTTTGACAACGTTTTCAACTATTCTATTCAACTTTGACCCTTTGACAAACATGCGAGTAAGCAACGGTAAATTACTAAACTTGTGGACAATATAAACTATTGTGTTAAAACATGTACTTGTCTATCATTGCTTGAGATATGTCTCTTTCATTTGACTAGCAGATCAGGCATAGATAACATTTTATGGAACCATGGTCATCATTCCCATGGGTATTTTTAAAGGCTTCTTGGCTCAAATAAGATTTCAATTAAATCTAACCTTATGATGTGTCCGCCTACTTGACAAAACACTGAGGGTTAATACAATGGACTGAAGAGCATAAGGGAACTCTTCACAAAACATAACTCAGAATACATTCTCAAATTGCTAAAGAAGGTACGAGTATGCAGAACATTCTATTATACTTATGGACTGCAAAAAATCTGCCTTTTAAATTTACGGCAATTTTCAGTTGATGTTATGTAATACAATCAGGCATTAAAAGGCCCCAAATGCATATCAAAGTAATCAGTAGCATCTATTCTAAACGTTCCATGCATCAGAAATGTAAAAGTGAGTAAATCCATAACTTGGTGGGTATTTTTTTGGAGCAGTGTGAAATTTTCACTTGTACTCGGGTTTTATGACCTTTTGACCTCTGGTGACCGCATTAACATATTAATTTGCATAATGATTATTGTAATGAATAGAGTACTTAAATACAAACATTTTAATGGGTATTTTGTAGTTCGGTTATTTATACTTCCAAAGTTATTGCGATTTATGTTTCCCCGACCCCTAAATTTTGGTATCAATAGAGCGGCAAAGGCCGTGGCTAATGACGTCATTTCCTCTGTTACTGCCGGGTTACCAAAAGTCTACCCAAACCTTTTTGATATGTCTCATGGTCTACTTCAATATTATGAAGAGTAACTTAGGGCACATCTCATGCACACGGGGACCCCCTCAGCCAATGGACTAAGAAGGGGAAGCACACAAACAGCTAGCATTTATTTCACAAACAAATCAACCAGACAAACAAGATATATAAAAAGAGGGAGCGGGAGACATGATGGGGAGAGAAGGGGAAGCACACAAACATAACATTTGAGGCCAGGGAGATGTGTGGGAGGGAGAGGGCTTGGGGGGAGGAGGCGTGGGAAGGGGGGGGGGGTGGGTGGGAGAAGTATAAAACACAAGGACACCAAGGACTTCCAGGACAGAAGTTGGTATTTCAAAAAAGTGGATTTGGGGTGAAATTAGCGGGGGTAGAAAAGATCAAGGTTTTGGATGGGGGAAGATAAGAGATGGTGGTGAACAGCCGTTTTAAAGACCAGGAGGGAGGAGTGGGATTGAAGAGAGTGAGGGAGTTTGTTCCAGAGGCGGGAGAAAAGAGGAATGAAGGAGTGAAGGTGAGCAGAGAGTCTTGATTTTGCCAGTTTAACCATGAGAGGGTTGCAGGCAGATCTTGTGCGACCTGTAGGAATATTTGGGGGACAGAGCCCAGAGAGAGCTGGGGGAGCAAGGCCAGAGAGGAGTCGCTAGAAGACCACCAACCTGCCTGCGGTGAGTGAGTGAAAGGCCCTTGGAGTTAGCTTCATCGCAGGGGATTCCAATGATTCTGAACGCTTTGGTTTCAACAGCGTGAAGACGAGCTAGGTGTGAGGCAGGAGCACCAGCCCAGAGGGGAGAGCAGTATTCCATTGAGCTGCGGATGAAAGCCTTGTATGTGGTGAGGAGCTCAGGTGTGCCAAGGAAGGACTTCGCCGACAGAGGATGCCCAGTCAGCGACTGGCTTTGGAGGCCAGATTTGAAAGTGGTTTTCCCAGGAAAGATCATGGCAGATAGTGAGACCAAAAAGCTTGAGTGACAGAACTTCTTGGAGAGGATTATTCAGAAAGTGGACGGGAGGGTTGGCCAGTCTGTCTTTTCGGAGAGACATCGTAAGAGTGTGAGATTTGTCAGGATTGAAAGACAAGTTCCACTTGTTTGCCCAGTCTGATTTTATCCAGGTCTGCAGAGAGTGAGGAGGCTGCAGACTGCCGATCCGAGGGATGAGGAATGGAGCGACAGAGAGTAGAGTCATCAGCAAAGAGATAGAGAGGATTTTCAAGAGAGTCAGAGAGATCATTGATGAAGACCAGAAAAAGCACAGGGCCCAGAACACTGCGTTGGGGAACTCCAGCCTGAACAGGAAGAGGAGATGAGAGAAACCCATTTAGGGCCAGACGTTGACTACGACTAGAGAGGAAGTCCGCCAGCCATGCGTGGAGATTTCCATGGATACCAAAGGAGGAGGGTTTCGTGAGCAGAGCGGGGTGCCAGATCGTATCAAAGGCACGTGATATGTCAAGGGAGACAGCTCTAATTTCCTGTTTGGCATTGAGGACCTCCATCCATTGTTGAGAAAGCAGAAGCAGCATGTCCAGAGTAGAGTCACCAGGTCTGAAACCAAATTGATGATCAGAGATCAAGCCATTGGAGAAGAGGAAAGATTTCATATCTGAAGCAATGATGGATTGCATGACTTTGCTGATAATTGGGAGAAGGCTGATTGGTCTGTCGTTGCTCGGATCTGTTTTTGCACCTTTTTTGTGCAAAGCGGTGATGTTGGCTGATTTCCAAGCAGATGGAAGATGACCTTGAGAAAAAGAGAGGGTGAAGAGAACAGAGAGAGGGAGTGAAAGAGCGGAAGAACAGGATTTTAGGACCCATGGGCTGATGCCGTCAGGTCCAGTTGCAGAATCAGAGTCGAGGGTTGACAGAATGTTGTGCGTCCTCCAGGAATATTTGGTGGACAGAGCACAGACAGAGCAGGGGGAGCTAGGCTGGAGAGGAGTCGGTAGAAGACAGAAAGACCACCAAACCTGCCTGTGGTGAAAGAGTAAAAGTCCCTCAGAGTCAGCTTCATCATGGGAGATAAGAATGATTCTGAAAGCTTTGGTTCCAACAACGTGAAGCTGAGCTAGATGTGAGGCAGGAGCACCTGCCCAAAGGGGAGAGCAGTACTCCATCAAGCTGTGGATGAAAGCTTTGTATGTGGTGAGTAGCTCATAATTGCCGAGGAAGGACTTCCCACGACGGAGGATGCCCAGGTGGCGACTGGCGACTGGTACATTGGAAATGTGGTTTTCCCAGGAAATATCATGGCAGATAGTGAGACACAAAACCTTGAGTGACAGAACTTTAATCAAATATCAAAAATATCAAAATTAAAAATCAAATGAATCAAATGTCATGTGCACAACTTCAGTGCAGGTCCACTATTATGATGCAAGAACATCTTTGAAGGCCAAACAATCTTTTAGATTCCAAATTGGCAAAATTGAGTGATGACAAGAAAAGTGTTTTTATTTTTAAGACTGCCATTTGACCTTAACTGCATTATTTATTTCAGATTGCCATTTGGCCTTGATCTTTAACTCGGTGAGCTACGATTAAATTAAGTGTAAATGGACACTGTTCTAGAGTCTAGGGCCTTGTCTAGCAAGAGCAGTCTTGTTCCATTCTTGTTAGTCGAGTTATGGTGAATAATGTTAAAATGTCCATACTTGGGTTTTTACCTGCAACATGTCACAGGTCTATAAGAGCTTCGTGATGCTGTTTTTGATGCTGTTGCTCTCTTTTAGGGTTCGATTTTTGAAATGTTAACCCATTAGTCCGACAGCAGCCACATCTGTCGCTTGACAACAATCATTACATTGATCCTGATTTTCCCGATTTCTGATTTTCTAAACACGAGTTATAATCCAGCATTGCTTACAGGATTATTTTGAGCCGTTAATATGCGGTTGATTATTGAATTTGGTCAGTAACGTCTCCGTTCACGAGAGCGGTGTGATACGGTTTCATTGGCTGTCCAGCTTTGCCCACCCCACTTTGCATATACCCTGCCCACTTTGCATATAAGGGGATGTTGAGATGATTTTATCACTCTTGAGGAAGATTAACGGAGGCGTGTGGCTTTGTCACATGTTGTTAATCAAAACGTTGAGTCATTGTTTGTTCAATTAAAGGTTGGAGATCTTACCATGGAGACATATATATATATATATACAGACTTGGCATTTAATATGGAATATTTTTTTTGTGGGGGTGAACTTACTTTTCAAGATGTCTTAGAACCAAAAGTTCATTGGAATTATGTTGAAATTATTCTAGATTTTGTTAATGTGACCTTTAAAAGAAACATAAACCACATTTGACATTTCGAAACAAATAAATTGATCCTTGAAAGTGATGCAAACTGATATCGAACTAAATTCATGGACAGTACTGTGTTAAACTTCTGTGCGTTTTCCAGAATAGAAGTATCTCTTTATTTTGCACATTAGCTAAAAATTTTTTTAACAAAAACAAGAGCTAAATTACGACTGGGATTACCGACAGTAAAATTACAGTTCAGTACTTTGTGTAACCCCCACGAGCATTCAGGAGAGCACGTACACGTTGAGGCATGCTGTTCACGAGATTTGCCAAGGTTTGGACAGGAATCGCTTGCCATGCAGTGACAATAGCCTGCTGCAATTCACGCACAGAGGTCGGCTGCTGGTCCAAGTGGTCGATTTGACGCGTTCATTCTGCCCACAAGTTCTCGATCGGATTCATATCCGGGGATATGGCAGGCCACTCCATATGCTCTACACCACGGTCAGCAAGAAAGTGTTGGATCATGCGAGCACGATGAAGCCGTGCATTGTCATCTTGGAAGACAAAGTTTCCTCGAAAGGCTGCACGAGCAAATGGAAGCAATGTTTCTTCCAGAATGGCCCTGTACTTGAACTGGTTCAGGTTTCCATTCAGAACAACCAGGTCAGTTTTGCCCCCTGCATGAAAAGCAGCCCAAACGGTCACCCCACCACCTCCAGCTTGGACTCTTGGCACTATACAATCTTTGTTGTAGGCTTCATGCACTTGTCTGCGCACTCAGACGCGGCTTTCTTGACGATAGACCAGAAATCTAGACTCGTCACTGAAGGTCACGTGATTCCAGTGTCCTGGCTGCCATTGACGGTGCTCTCTGGCCCACTGCAATCAGCGCTGGCTGTGTTGTCTGGTCAGGCGTGGCTTTCTCAGGGGAAGCCTGGCACGATAGCTTGCTTGAACCAGTCGTTGGTTGACTCGCCTTCTGGATACAGGCACATTTGTCAGTTGCTGCCACTCAGCCCGAAGCCGATTAGCTGAGTTGGTACGGCCATTGCGGACTAACCGGTGCAGCTGGCGATCATCCCTCCTTGTGGTTCTGTGGGGACGTCCTGGCCTCGGTATTGGAGTAGGGACACCCCTCTGAGCATTTCGTTTGAGGATCTTTGACACCTGACCTTGAGTGAGGCCATACTGCCGAGCAATAGCACGCTCTTTCATGCTGTAATTTCGTAAAGCCACCACTCCATGACAAACAGCATTGTCGAGTTGACGGACCATCTCCAGAGGAAGCGGCAATAACTTTTGGAGACGTGCAGCAGTTGTTTTCCACTAATACAGAACGCAACAACCCTTGTATACCCGACTGTGAAGCCAATCATCAAATGCACCTGTCCGTACATTTTGCCACGCCACCTGTGATATAATCCTGTTGTTGACTTATTGCTGCGACAGACAATCAGTGACATGGTTCTTTTAACAAATAAATCACCAAAGTGTAAAAGAAACTCACCAGATTGATATACTGAGTTAAGAAAGTAAACCCAAGTCAAGAAAAAAAATATAATCCATATTAAATGCCAAGTCTGTGTATATATATATATATATATATATATATATATATATATATATATATATATATATATATATATATATATATATATATATATACATATATATATATACATACACACACTGTTGGCCATAAAGATTGAATAAAATATTTTTGACATGATTCCACAGTTTCTTTGGTATTTGACAGTCTACGTGTAAACAAAAGGGTAATTGAGTGATTACATAATGTTTCCCCATTACACAGGTGATATGATAACATTGAAAAAAATCTGTATTACGTTATAATTTTTTTTGTTAGGGACTATAAAAGCCCATGCATGTGATATTCTGTCCCTTTCCCTGATTCAACACTGTGTTAAACGAGGCTGGTTTTTTTTCTCGAGTTCCTTGTACCGTTTGCAAGAAAAATCGGTAGAGACGTTCCCTGGGCTATGCCTGGTCCAACGGAACCAGCAATACGCGAGAGAGTGGTAGCACTGCGGCAGGAGGGCTACAAACAGAGTGATATCGCAGATGTCGTCGGGATATCACAGAGTACAGTCTAAGATCCTGAAACGTCAACGTGAGGCGGGGAATGTGCGGCCGCGGAAACCTCCAGGACGTCCAAGATTAACCACGAGACGAGATGATCGCCAACTGTTGAATCTCTGCCGCAGAAACCGGAAAATGCAGACGAGTCGTCTTCATCGCTTGTGGAGGAGACATCATGGGATCCACGTTTCCCGGTCAACCGTTAATCGGAGATTGCTCCAACATGGTTACCGAGCACGACGGTTGACTAAATGTCCACGCCTGGCTGTTCGCCACAGAGTTGCTCGTCTTCGCTGGGCTAGGGAGCACAGAAGGCTTCATCCTGGACACTGGCGACATGTTGTCTTCACGGACGAGAGCCGCTACATCCTTGACCGTACAGATGGGAGACAACGAGTTCGTCGATTACCCGGGGAGAACCTTCGTGATGACTGCATCCATGAGACGACTCAAGGTGGTGGCGGCTCAGTGATGATATGGGCCGGGATCCATTATGGAGGGAAAACGCCACTGGTGGTTCCGGACGGAAACGTCAACGCCGTCGTGTACCAGGATATCTTGGAGTACCACTGCCTTCCACATGCAAGACGAGTGTATGGACACAATTTTCGACTGCAGGACGACAACGCTAGACTGCACAGGGCCGCTGCAGTCAGGGAATTCCTTGAGGCAGAGGGTGTGGAGCAGTTGCTATGGCCAGCTTGCTCGCCGGATATGAACCCCATAGAGCATGCATGGGATGCCCTAGGCCGAGCCATCAACGACAGAGATGTTATTCCTCAAACTTTGCAGGAGTTGGCCGACGCTCTGAGGGAAGAATGGGATGCTATGCCTGTTGACGTCGTCAACAAGCTAGTGGACAGCATGCCACGACGTCTGCACGCCCTGATTCGTGCTAGGGGTGGACATACCCGCTATTAGTGACTGAGTAACAACAAGGACTCCACTGTGATGCAAATTGATCCATGAAATCACCCCAAAAAATGTTATCTGGAAAACTGACAGAGATTAAAAAGAAATGTGTCATGATCCTTAATTTACTGTCTATTGTCGTCATTGTCGTTTTACGCTCAAGACACCAACCGATTAGGACTGATTAATTAATAAAAATCAGTCAAATGTGCGTAAGAGACAGAATAATAAAGAAAAGTGGTTATATGCACCATAAATGCCAATGGTAATTTAGATTGAAATAATGATGCTATGAAAATTTGTTGAAAAAAAAAAATTCCATCTTTATGGCCAACAGTATATATATATATATATATATATATATATATATATATATATATATATATATATATATATATATATATATATATATATATATATATATATATATATATATATATACATATATATATATATATATATATATATATGTATATATATATATATTGTTACGGAACCCAACGTCGGCCTCTGTTCCCCTTATCGAGGGGGGATTAGTCCCCTCGTTTATGACTGGAACAGCAGCGCCGCCTTACACAAATTAATTGAAACCCATTTGGATATCTTCTCCTTGTCCTCCGAGGATATTGGACGTATGGGCCTGGTGAAACATCAGATCCACACCGGTGAGGCCTGGCCTATTCGTCAGCCCACCCGACGGCTCCCTTGGAGCAAGAGAGAGGAAGCTGACGAGCAGGTAGAAAAATGCTCGATGCAGGTATCATCGAGCCCTCGGGAAGTCCTTGGATGTCACCTGTTGTGTTGGTCAAAAAGAAAGATGGGACCACGCGGTTCTGCATGGACTATCGCCAACTGAACAACGTGACACTCAAAGACTCATATCCCCTGCCAAGAATTGACGATACCCTCGATGCTGTTGTGGGCTCAAATTGGTTCTCAACCTTGGACCTCAAGAGTGGGTATTGGCAGGTGGAGATGGATAGGGCAGGGAAGGAGAAAACGGCATTTTCCACAGGTAAGGGGCTATATCAGTTCACTGTGATGCCATTTGGGTTGTGTAACACCCCCGCCACCTTTGAACGATTGATGGAGCATGTACTGGGCGGCATGCCATGGCAGTCATGCCTGGTGTACCTGGATGACATCCTGGTACATGCTACAACATTCCCCCAAGCCAGAGCTAATTTGGACCAGGTGTTTGGGTGCCTCAGACAGGCAGGGTTGAAGTTGCGTCCGAGTAAATGCACTTTGTTTGCTCGAGAGGTGGCCTATCTAGGTCACGTCATTTGTCGCGAGGGGGTAAAAACAGACCCAGGCAAAATTACAGCAGTAGAGGAGTGGCCCTCACCACGTACCATCAAGGAGGTGCGGGGATTTTTGGGACTCTGCTCCTACTACCGGCGCTTTGTGGCAAAATTTGCAGAGTTGGCCCGGCCCCTTCACCAGCTTACGGAGAAGGGGACGAGATTTAATTGGACAAGGGAGTGCCAAGAGGCCTTCCTAGCATTGAAGGGGTATTTGACATCCGCACCCATTCTAGCATACCCCACTAGTGATGGGACATTTGCCCTGGACACGGATGCAAGCCAGGAAGGATTGCGCGCAGTTTTGTCTCAGACACAGGGGGGGCATGGAGAGAGTGATCGCGTATTATAGTCGGGCCATGAGTAGGCCCGAGCGAAATTATTGCGTCACTCGTAAAGAGTTATTGGCTATGCTGGCTGCCATGAGCCATTTCCACCCGTACTTGTACGGGCGGAAATTTCTGGTTCGAACTGACCATTCCTCCATGCAATGGCTCCCCCGGTTCAAGGAACCTGAGGGCCAAATTGCGAGGTGGTTGGAAAAGTTGCAGCAGTACGATTTCAGTGTGACCCATAGGGCCGGGAAGGCCCATGGGAATGCCGATGCACTCTCTCGACGTCCTTGTTTGGGGGAAAACTGTAAATTTTGTGCGAGACACGAGGAGAGGGAGCAATTGGCAGACTCCACCCCTACCCTCGTAGTCCGTGCAACCCAGGTGAGAGGGCCAATTTTGCCACTAACTGCAGATGAAGAATTTGGAACTTTGGCTTGGATCACGGCCCAGCGGGAAGATCCTGTACTGGGACCGTTGTATGAATGGGTTCGATTAGGGAGAAGACCTAATGGGGAAGAGGTCACCCCCTTCGGGGCGCCAACAAAGGCATATTGGGCTCAGTGGCCAACCCTGGAATTGAAAGGCAACATCTTGTATCGCAAATGGTTAGAGATTCCCTCTGAGAGAACTTCCTGGCTGGTGATAGTCCCAGATAAATTTAAGAACACAATAATACAGCAGGTGCATGGTACCCGCTCCGGCGGCCATTTGGGTCGGACAAAGACAACATCCCGGGTCCGCCGGAGGTTCTATTGGGTAAATATGGGGCGCGATATACAGGACTGTTGTCGGTGATGCGACGCCTGTACTGCTAAAAAGGGACAAGCATGGAGGATGAGGGCCCCCCTTCAATTACACCAGGTGGGGGCCCCCATTGAGTGAGTGGCTATGGATATTCTAGGACCACTACCCCGCACCCGCCAAGGTAACAAGTACATCCTCGTTGTAATGGACTATTTCACCAAGTGGCCGGAGGCCTATGCCCTCCCCAACCAAGAAGCCGGGGTGGTGGCACAGGCCTTCATGGAAGGATTTGTATGTAGGCATGGGATTCCGGAGGAGCTGCACACCGACCAGGGTCGAAATTTTGAAAGCCAATTATTAAAAGATGTGTGCAGACTCCTGTCAATTAGGAAGACATGGACAACGCCCTTAAGATCTCAATCTGACGGGATGGTGGAAAGATTCAACCGAACCCTGGTTCAACAATTGGCATTGTTCACCACCACCCGTCAGGACGACTGGGATGAACATCTCCCATATTTGTTAATGGCCTACCAAACCAGCCAGCACGGGGCCACCGCATGCAGCCCAGCGTTGCTGATGTATGGGCGGGAGTTGCAGGCTCCCGCCGACCTGCTATGCGGTCCCGTGCCAGAGTCCACTGATAGACCGCTGGGGGAGGGCTATGCACGTCACTTGGAGGAAGGCATGGAGAGGGTCCATGCCTTCTCACGCCACCAGCTTCAGCTGGCGGGTGCCAAGATGAAACGCAGGTACGACCACCGGAGCCAGGGGAGTCAGTACGTTCCGGGGATGAAGATCTGGTTCTTCAATCCCCGGAGGCGGAAGGGTAGGTGTCCCAACCTCACCTCACCCTGGCAATGGTGCAAATTTGTGACGTGGTCATTAAAATCAAAATGGGGCCACAAGCCCTCCCTTGGATCGTCCATGCCGATCCATGCCGTAAGACCTTACACCGGTGAGCAGGCGCCCTCATGGATCGCCTCGGCTTTAGAGGCCGAGGCAGGACCCAGTACCTCCAATGATGGGGGCACATGAGGTATAGTTTATGGGGATGAGTAGTGTAATAATGTTGGTTCTGGGACACCCCAAATCCCCATTCACTTACATGTTAATTTTTCCATTCCCTCATTGCCCCTAAACACCTCTATTTCTCTCACCCTGTTCTTTACGAACCTTCTAACCTTTTGACATGTTATCCTTATTCATTAGACCACTTAAACAATGGTCCTTCTGTGTGAACCTGTGATCCTTCTGACCTTATGGACCTTTTAACCTTTTACTCTTAATATCATCTGGTGAATCATCTTTGACCCACTCAAACAACGACCCTACAAATATTTGTTTATGTGTGGGAAATAATTTAATTCTCCTACAACTCTCCTCACCGTCTAATACATTAACAAAAAATATGTTTGAGTTTGGTTCTTTATCAAGATATTTTAACTGAGCTAAAATAAAATGATAAACCTCCCTCAATGTTCTTGTCTGAGCGCCTCCTCTCCCACATACCATTTTTAAATTAATGTATATATTTTCCTGACAACCATCAAAGTTTTCCGTCCACTCAAAAATATTTTTATCTTTTTTACCCAACTCACCGGTATTTAAATTAATTCTCTTATTTGTTTTGTGAACTTTTTTACCAGTTGCCTTTTCAATTATACCTATTTGATATTTTTCACATTCATTATGTTTTCCATTTATATACCAAGGTTGATTACACCTCCACTCTTTAGTCTGGTTGATACTTGGTTCTATCATTTATATAATAGTAAAAAAAGGCGGCGGTAGCCCGTTAAAATCCCTAACCCCCCTTTTTAACTTATCACTTATATATAATATATATCTTATCACTTATATATATCTTATCACTTATGTATATCTTATCACTAATATATATCTTATCACTTATATATATCTTATCACTTATATACTTATCTATATATATAAAGTAGAGTTGGTCCTGATCTATGTATCTATGATCTCTAAGATCTCGAGAACCCGTGGACGGATTTGCGAGCGGAAAGTACTGTTCGACTCGGGATGGTCCCAGGAATGTCACGGAGACATAAACATTGAAAAAATTTCGGGTTTTAAAATTAGCGTATTATTAGCACTAGCAGAAGAGAGAGGGATTCGAAGGGAGGGAGCGCAGCGCTTTCTAGCGCTTCTGACTACAGCACACCTTAAAATTAAAAAAAACTTCGGGTTTTAAAATTAGTGTGTTACGCGTAATTAGCGCTAGCAGAAGAGGGAGGGAATCTAAGGGAGGGAGCGCAGTGCTCCCTCCAGCGCTTCTGTTAGCGTAATTAGCGTATTTCGGAACGTTAATTTTTCAACTTCATTATTCGGAATCAGTACGTCCCAGAGAACCTTCGTAACGTTAATTTTTCAACTTCATCCGATTGACATGGGACCAACGGCATGTGACAAAGAGTGAAACATACAGGCTACATTTATTTGACGACAATGAGTTCCGACTTCCGACCTCGGTGGGATGACAGGCTGAGTCAACCCCCCTGGTGTGAAGGGGGAGGAGGAGGGGAGGGGGAAGAGAAGGGGAGGGGAACGAGGGGGAAGGGGATGGGAGGGGAGGGGAGGGGGAGGGGAGGGAAGGGGGAGGGGAAAGGGGGGGAGGGGGGAGGGGAGGGGCCCTTCTTCCCCTGGGCACCCCTGCACCCTTCCCTCCCCCCTTCCCCTCCCCCCCTCCCCCCCCCTTCCCCCCTCCCCCCCATTCCCATCCCCCTCCTCTTCCCCCTCCCCTCCTCCTCCCCCGCTTCCCCCCTCCCCCCTCCCCCCGTTCCCCTCCCCTCCTCTTCCCCCTCCCCTCCTCCTCCCACTCCCGTGCAAAGCCGGGTACCTCTGCTAGTATAACCATAAGGGAGACTATCAATTCCATTTTCTAAAATAAACCTCTTATCATCAAAAGCCCCCAATGCTTTCTTATTTATCTCTTCTGAATATAATTGATGTTTATAACTTCTTATTCCATTAATCTTTCTAAACTCTTCTTTATTTGTTGTTAAACAGTTATAATAATCCTTAAAGTTTATTGTTTCTTTAATAACATTTTTCTTTACACCTTTTAACTTCTAATCAGTCTTTTCAACGTTATTCACAATGTATTTATAAGCATAAGCCTTTGACCTCAATCCCACAAATTCACTCATAACATTTCCTCCTAATTCATCCTTGAACTTTCCAATCACCTTTTTATTTTTAGAAGAGAACAACTCACTCTCTGGACTGTAATTACTCGTGTCATAGATATTAATGTCTCTTTTCATGTCTGAATAAACATCGTTGGTATTAATTTTCAAAATAAAACTATCTGTATCCATATAAAGTAGATTAACATCATTTTGATATTTCTTCCTCAAGTTATTATAAAAGTAATCATACATTAATGACTTTGATAAATCAAGAATTGATGTTCCAATATAAATAGGTTTGTCCATTTCAATACTCTCTTTAATCAAATGGATCGCACAAAAGTTCTCAGTAAAGATCTCAGCTCGAGTAAAACTCGGTCTATTAATTAATTTTGATGCTTGTTCCCAAGATGTTGATAGTCTGATATTTTGTCTTTTCCTCACATTCTCCATAGTCTTACCAAAGACCGCATTATTCATCAATTTATAAAAGTCTTTCTCAAAATCTTTTTTTTGACTCTGTTCTTCTTTGTGTATTAAAATCAATGCACCCCTTTAACCAATGCCTTTGATTGAACTTTAGAACCCTATCGATCTTCTCTACTCATAGACCTTTTGATAAATATTGTCGCAAATTTCTTTGGTGTAGAACATAATTTTTCTTGTTATATAATGTAGTAAGTAATTTTTCTGTTGATTCACCGATATCAAACGATCGTTGATAATCACTCAACCATTCTTTCTTTGGACTTTCTTTCTCACAAGCAAATGGGAGATCTTTGTGTAGGTTATGGAGTTCCTCTGGATATTTCAAATCAACTTCAAAATAATAACCAACTTTTTCTTCATCCAATTCTTTTTGTGTAGAGATACATACATCTTGTGAAACGTTTTTGTAGTCTTTTTCCTTTACCCATCTAAGTTTTCCATAAGGAAGAGCCTGAGACATTGCCCAGCCATACAGGTTGTTCGCGTCATAGTACATTAAGTAAGAACTCTCTTTCGTTGGATCATAATTTGGAAGATATTTGTTATTTGCTTTTGCATATCTACTCGAGCAGACTTGTGAAATTCCACCTCTTTTTGCCTTTTCAATCATCAAAAGCATATCAACATCGGTTATCAAATCCAAAGCTTGTTTTGTCATTTTCAACATCGCACTCCAGGCCAATCCAGGTGCTGTGTAGTAGTGAGCAGGATCCAATCCATATCCAGTGCGACAAACAGATCTAAAGGCTTCAAATACATCGGCCAATAAAAGCACATCAGTTTTGAGATACAAATCGTGATACTCGCCAAGATTCTTGATGTTATATTTTTCCCAAACATTTTGTGCGTGTACATAATCTTTATCAGATATATTACTGTTGTTTAATTTGTTATATAAATTTTCTTTTGAAGGAAGTTGTGTTTCATTGAATCTCTCAAATGAGTCCATATAGTCATAGGGGTAAATTCCCTTTTGTGTTAGAAAATCTTTATCTAAAAAATACTCTGAAAGACATGGAAACTCTTTTAGATTTTGAACCAAGTTAGCCAATGGACTTGCCATGAATTTAAATGTATCAAGAAATTTGATATGAGTAATAGGAGATGTGTGAATTGTTTTTGTGAATGAAATGTATTTCTGATCCGTGTTTGGAATTGCTGAGATACTTCCAGAAGTCTTTGAGAGTTCCTTGATAAATAGATGTGTATCATAATGAGCGTTGTTATGAAGAAAGACAGGAATGAAAGAGGGGAGTTGATAATTAATATTACAACTTTGATGAGCCGGACCTCTATATTTACCAGTGAGATGACAATGGTCTCTAACCTTTAGACCTTTACCAATTTTCTTCTCACAAATATGACAGTCAACCTTTGGCTGTCTAAATTCCCTTTTTTCTTTACTTGTTAAGGACATTGGTTTATTGGTTTCTCTCATTATCTTGGTTAATCGGACACAGTCTTTTTCTAGTCGTTTCACAAACTCCTCTGGGATATTTGAGCCTCTATACACCTCTAACTTGAAATATTCATCACCAACGGATGATTTGATATAATAACAAAAACCACAAGGAGTATGTTTTTGATATTTATTTGTGTATGATTCTTTTGGATCTGGAGAAGCAGTATCAATTTTTTCTAAAATACTTTCAAAATCAGCATATATAACAAATGGATGTTCTATTGTTTTCTTTTCATCTTTGAATGTGATCTTTGAGCCTTTTTTAGGCATGTTGATTACCGTTGATTTATGTTCACCACAATAATTTGAATGTTTATCTAATCTTTCTTGTGTATGGAAGAAGTTAAGACAACGCATACAAATATATATTTTATTTGTTCTTTTACATACTTGTGGTTTTATTAATTTTGTAATATCTTTGATGTATGTATTGTTACGGACGCGGTTTAGATGTTATTTTGACCGAGCGGTTGGTATGACCGCGACCGAACAGTTATTCCCCGACTAGACCCCGATTCCACCCAGACGTTGACCAAATCGCGCTATGCTAAATCAATGATGGAAAGGACACAACGACTGGGATAGATGAAACGACGCAAGGGGTACAGTTCTCAAGACCTCCGGAGGAGGGTATAATTACAGTGGTGGAGAAAAGGGGGTAGATTACACGACAGAGTGAGGTAAAAGACACAGAAGAGATGGGCACTTAATTACCGTCTTATCTTATCCCAGACAGACCACAGACAAACGGAACAAGGCTGACTTACACAGGGATTGATGGCAGGAAGGGACAGGTAGTCGATAGCACAAGGTGCACCTTGGCTCGGGGACAGGATAAAGCACGGTCCAGTCCAGAAGATGCGGGGAGGCCTCACAGCGCTCGGAGGGTATGTCTTGCTTGCTCCAAGCTCAGCGCGCATCTGACGTCACCTCCCTCTTCCTGCGCATGCTCAGCGGGGAGTGACACGCCCTCGGCTGGTTGGCTCCGCCCCCCTGGGGCCGGTCCGCTGCTTCCATTGGGTGTGGGGGTTACCGGGCTCCGCCCTTGACGAGGAGCTGACAGGGAGCCCCTATTTGGTAACCCCGTCGAGCACATGTTCGATGGCGGCTCGTTGGGAAGGCTTCATGCCCTCCCAACACCCCCTACCAACCAAGCCGGAGTGAGGACGTGCACTCCCTGTGCACGCCGCCGCCGCCGCTGTTGTTGTTGTTGTTGTTGTTGCTGAACCGTGAGGAAGAGCTGCGGGGAGGTATTGGGAGGTCCTAAACTTCCTATCGGTGCCATACAATCACATTCTGGTGCAACGAAGGGTCAGAATTAATGGAAACGAGTCCTTAACTGACATAGACTAAGAATAACTAGCAAGATGTCCTATAGTTGTCTTACATGAGATGCGGTGAACCTGGGCACGACATTTAATGGGGGAAATAGGGGGAGGTCGGGTCTACAGAGTGTTGTTTACAGAAAATGGGACTAGGGAATGGGGGATTGGGGATAGTTGGGAAGTATTGAGGAAATAGGGGAATATTTACAAGCGGATATGGATGGATGTAAATCCCATATCCGCAACACTGCACCCTTCTGTACCTCGGGGCGTCCCGACCTGATAAATTTTTACCTACTTTAGTGTGGCACTCAGATGTAGTTCCCTCTACTATTAACTCAACCCTGAGTGCGACAGTTTTACAGATATTCACAAATGAGTAAATATGTCCCCCTGCGACGTTGCACCCTTCTCCTAACAGAAACACACCCACAGGATAACCGAATCGCGGAAAGCATCGTCAAACTAAACATACAGCTGGTAGGGAGCATTATTTACAATTGATGCTACTTTATTTGCAAGACTAACCCAGGACCTGTGATTGTTCTTTCTGGGGGGGAGACAGTCTGCTCTGCATCAATGCACCATGAAAGCACCCAAAACGCACCAATACACCCTCAGGCACCAATTGGTGCCCAGTCATCATAGTTCGTCAATGTTCAATAATAAAAATAAACCAACAACCCCTAACCCTGCAGGTGGTCTCTTGCTCTTCGGCTCCCTCTGCTGGCTATTATTATGTCTTCTAGTTGTTGTCATTCTCTCTCATTTTCTTACTGGCGGCCTATTTGCAATAAAGTGTGCCCAACGTGTCCATTTTATTTTCTTTATTTATGGCCCACAGGGCCGACTACGTGTGGTTCACCTGTGGGGCATCGGTGCCCTGTGGCCAAGGTCCGCCAGCAAGATTTCGGGCCCTCATGGCCGGTTCCAGCAGAGGGGCCATGCCCCAACCCATGGGTTCCATAAGTGGTGCTCGGCCACAGACATGTGGTCCATAATGTGGTGCATCGATGCAGACAGCTGGTTCTGAGAGTGCTGGGCGCACAATGGCCGACTCACGCACGCTCCCCTCGGCGCCCAATGGCGCACAGGTCATGTGGGAGACAAAAGAGACAAATGAGTGAGGGGTAAGGTCACAAGGGTACACATCAATAAGGCAATGCAAGGCGAAATGCGTACGGAGGGCGAAGTGAGAAAGCTCGTCCCTACCGTATGTCACCCCCCTGCCACCTACACTACCCTTGCCCTTACCCCATATGTACAAAAATCTACACATTACCAATCCGTCGCTACCGTCACGTCTTCCCCTTATTTCCCTTATACCAAATTCGTCTTCACTCCCCCACTATCCAAAATTTACCATCACCCAATTCGTCATCAATCCTCATAAGGAGGAAGAGATGGAACAACAAAGCACATTGTCACACCCACGTCATGATGCGTCTCACAATCCAAACATTTGCATCATAAAAAATAATCAAAACATGGCATGGTGTGGAGTACCTGTCACCTCAGGTGAGTGGATGCAGATGGTGCGAGGAGATCCTTCATTCCTAACTATCCTCTAAATGACTTTAACACACTTTACACTACCCGGGGTCTTTCCCTGCCAATCCATTGGCCACTTACACTATGGGTTCTAAAAACCAATTCCCATTGCCCAAACTGTGGTACTTCTCAATTTGGGGTCTCACTCCCCCGATTCATCTCCCGGTGCCCTCGCACAATTTCTGGGCTGTGACGTGTAGCTCTCCCAGCAGGTCTACCCACCTGCACACCTCCACCACTGCAGTTGCCACCCGAGCTTACCTGCTCCTTACCTAACCTATCTAATTTGGGAAGGCCCCTCCTGGCTCTGTCACCCCTTGGTGCCCTCTGGCACTGGGCTACCCGGGTCCGTCCTCCGGATCCTCGGGCCCCATCCACAACTACCGGCTCCCAGAGCCCACCTGCGGCCTCATCTGGCCGACATCCTCACAGTGGTGGAGTGCCCAAACCAACTACACACACTAACAGGCTACACGCCCAGCCATTTCCACAACACTAATGCACCCATCCAAATACCATTCTTCCACCCGCACCACAGATGCCAATATCCAACCACAATTTACCTATACCCTCTACCTAACACTTACACTACCCGCCCCGGGTACTCGTGAAAGGGGTCCACTCTTCCCCCATCCACACCTTCGCACCATGCACACCACTCCGTACCACTTACTCCAACTCTCTCCACACCACTCATTCTCTGCTCCATATATTTCACACACCTGTACTTGCACACCTGTGCTCTCATACTTGGTGCCACCTGCACCCTTCTCTCCCGCAAGCGCATTCACGCTGATCCACAACAGTCACTACTCATACACTGCTCCACACACCTGTCCAGTTCTCACACAGCATCATCTCATCTAACTACTCCCCTCTGAAACTTGCGCTTCCCAGTCGTCCCTTTAAACTATTGGGCTCCCTCGTCATTATCATCCACTCTAATCTACCTGCGTCCCCTCTACAGGTATCCTTGTCACTAACTAACCTTAACGTTACCTAATGTCATCTTCGCTAGATCCCTACACACAATATCCTAACCCACCCGGGCTAGTTTTCACTGCCATACACCCCATAATCTATAGCGCATCTGCCCCCTCTCACCGTGAGGGATGGTGGATTGCCCATCCCACCACATCGGGGAGGTCCCACTATCAATTTTGCTCGTCCAAATTCCAACCAATTCAAAAATTTTCCATTTACTGCCAATTCTACCCACTATTATAAATTTCGTATCAAATCACTACCATCATCATCACAGTCCGCTATATCCTAGCCTCGGTGCGTCATGACATCATTAAACTCGGTTCGTAAAGCCGAGCAATGAATTCGGGTGGTTTGGTCGCCTGCAGGTTGAATCCGTCCGGCTTTCGGTTCAAGGGAGGTGGTTTGGTTGGGCCGAGGTTCCACGCACCATCTCGGCGCGGCACCTTGCGGTCCCGGGCCCGATGGCTCAATCTCCCCCGGTCGGAACCCCGTCCCCACGAGGGGGCACCGTTCCGCTTCCTCCCACTCGCCCTTGAACCGTACCGGTCGCCTCGCCCGCCAAGGCCCGGACTCGACCGTGCAGGGCGGGGCCAAGCCCGAATCGGCAACGACGCTTTGAAGAGAAACAACGCAGCTTCGATCCGCGCCGGGCCCTGCATCCAACAAAGCACGCCGCGCCCCGAGTGCTCGCATCGGCTATCCGTCGCCCTAACCGCTAACCCGGTTACCGTCGATGCTACACCTGCATGCTCACACGCATACGCTACCCCTTTCACCCTCACCAAATCCGGCGTTCCAACGCCGTCCGTACATTCCACCAACGCACTCCCTGTTACAAACCACACCTCTCGCGCACACTCTTGCGCACACTCGCCGCTCGCACACCTCGGTCCACACCTCTCCTCCGTTACGTCCTCCGTAACACTCACCATGGGCGTGCACTCTGGCATCCACCCACTAACGCGTTCACATGGGCTCTCCCACACTCGCGCTACCACCAATTCAGGTGTGCTTTCTCGCACACGTTCCACCACCACCTTACTCTCCGTGTCACACTCACCCTCGCACGTACACTCCGTATTGCTCTCACTCCCTGTGTCACACCCCGTACACACCGACGTGCATTCTCGCTCGCACTCGATTTCACTCCCACACTTTATAACACACCCACTCGCCGACGCACACTTTTTCCTCACACGCGTGCCATTTTTACTCACACAGGACCCTTCACCAACGCCCGGGTGCCATATCGATCCCAATCGCGCGACAATTCTTTTGTCGCTAAACATCCTTTTACAAAATCTCCCAGCACAATACACAGCACGTCTCACCTTCGGGGTTCTTCTTCCCCCCTGCACCAAAACCTGCAAACTTCCATTCGGGTTAAGCACAGCATCGTGATGTGAGCAGGGACTTTGCACATATTCCATCTTTTCCACCCGCCGCGAGTGGTTTTCTAAGTCCCCGGTCTCTTCAATTTCAATGCCCACTTCCACTTTTTCTTTACTCACCTCGACGACCGTTGGCTTTAATAAAATTCCCTCTACCTCATCGGTCGCCGGCTTTTCCAAACCCCCTGTCGCGATTTCTACCCCGGTCCGGTTACCCGTGCTTTCCTCCACTTCGCTCAACCAGCGCTTCTCGACCCGCGTTACCTCCTCGTGCACCCCTGGGACCCTTCGCCCACCATGCGATCCATGGTCTCCCCACATTTTTGCATGTGGTCACCCATTCTGTTGGTTATTGCTTCAATTTGGTTTCCCAATCCGTTCGTTATTGCTTCCATTTTATTACTCAATTTCTCCCCCTCTATTCTCAGCATCTTGGTGAATTGCGCCATGAAGTCCCCCACATCAAAGCCCGCTGCTACGGTCACGGGCGCGGCAAAATATGGTGCCGCTGTAACCACGTGCGCGAGTGCGCCATTTTGTGCACCTGATACCCCCTCAACCACACCTTCTTTACTCTGCTCCACCATTTTCCCCACTTCTTCCCTGGGGTCCTGGGTCGATTCTACCCCACTCTCCTCTACCGGAACCCAGCCGTCTTGATCTGCCATAGCGCGACTTTCAAAATTCGGGTTTTTTGTAAAACAAAATCAAATTTCGGTGTCTTTATAATTTTGACCAAATTTTTTCCTTGATGTTTTTTAAAAATTTGGTTCGGGCCTCGAATCCCACTCCTGACACCAATTGTTACGGACGCGGTTTAGATGTTATTTTGACCGAGCGGTTGGTATGACCACGACCGAACAGTTATTCCCCGACTAGACCCCGATTCCACCCAGACGTTGACCAAATCGCGCTATGCTAAATCAATGATGGAAAGGACACAACGACTGGGATAGATGAAACGACGCAAGGGGTACAGTTCTCAAGACCTCCGGAGGAGGGTATAACTACAGTGGTGGAGAAAAGGGGGTAGATTACATGGCAGAGTGAGGTAAAAGACACAGAAGAGATGGGCACTTAATTACCGTCTTATCTTATCCCAGACAGACCACAGACAAACGGAACAAGGCTGACTTACACAGGGATTGATGGCAGGAAGGGACAGGTAGTCGATAGCACAAGGTGCACCTTGGCTCGGGGACAGGATAAAGCACGGTCCAGTCCAGAAGATGCGGGGAGGCCTCACAGCGCTCAGAGGGTACGTCTTGCTTGCTCCAAGCTCAGCGCGCATCTGACGTCACCTCCCTCTTCCTGCGCATGCTCAGCGGGGAGTGACACGCCCTCGGCTGGTTGGCTCCGCCCCCCTGGGGCCGGTCCGCCGCTTCCATTGGGTGCGGGGGTTACCGGGCTCCGCCCTTGACGAGGAGCTGACAGGGAGCCCCTATTTGGTAACCCCGTCGAGCACATGTTCGATGGCGGCTCGTTGGGAAGGCCTCATGCCCTCCCAACACCCCCGACAAACCAAGCCGGAGTGAGGACGTGCACTCCCTGTGCACGCCGCCGCCGCCACTGTTGTTGTTGTTGTTGTTGCTGAACCGTGAGGAAGAGCTGTGGGGAGGTATTGGGAGGTCCTAAACTTCCTAACGGTGCCATACAATCACATTCTGATGCAACGAAGGGTCAGAATTAATGGAAACGAGTCCTTAACTGACATAGACTAAGAATAACTAGCAAGATGTCCTATAGTTGTCTTACATGAGATGCGGTGAACCTGGGCACGACATTTAATGGGGGAAATAGGGGGAGGTCGGGTCTACAGAGTGTTGTTTACAGAAAATGGGACTAGGGAATGGGGGATTGGGGATAGTTGGGAAGTATTGAGGAAATAGGGGAATATTTACAAGCGGATATGGATGGATGTAAATCCCATATCCGCAACAGTATAATGTGA
The DNA here is from genome assembly GCF_964187855.1 of Myxine glutinosa. Lineage (NCBI taxonomy): Eukaryota > Metazoa > Chordata > Myxini > Myxiniformes > Myxinidae > Myxine > Myxine glutinosa. The sequence goes on along the minus strand of NC_136263.1, from coordinate 156,420,533 downwards.
ATTTTCGTCTGAATTAAAATATAGAAGATTAATATGAGTTTGTTTACAATTGTCAGAAAGCTTTAAAACCTGAATGTTGTTTGTTTCTGTTAGACCATAAACATTAACTGATAAATTATTCAACTTTTCAAATTTAGGAATATCATTTAAAGTCATCGGAAACTTTAGATCTTTCGTATTTAATGTATTCTCATATTTTTTATAATGAGATACTCTTTCATCATGAAAATGTGGAGGATGTAAATGTGCTAGAATAGACCAGAGAAAACATTTATTGTCTTTATTTTTGATATTGATAACTGCTTTTCTATTTTTGATAACACTGGGTAAATAATAATAATAATAATTCATTTATTTTGTATAGCGCTTTTCATGAAGCCCAAAGGCGCTTTGACAGAGTGCAAAACATAATGCATAACAAAACATGAAAACAACAATTGCAAAAAGACAAGAATCAATAGGGAAACATTTAAAGCAAAAGGAGGGAGAAGGAGAAGTGATAGTCAGTGGTTAAATGCTGTGGGTTGAATGTTGAATGCAGTGCTGAACAGGTGGGTCTTGAGTGATGTTTTGAATGTGGTGAGTGAGGAGGAGTCTCTGATGGTGTGAGGTAGTGAGTTCCAGAGGGTGGGAGCAGTGATGGGGAAGGCCCTGTCCCCCCAGGATCTGAATTTGGTCCGGATGGGGGGGGGGGTCAGGAGGTTGGTACCAGCAGAGCGGAGATTGCGGGTGGGAGTGTGTCTGGAGAGGAGGTCAGCCAGGTAGGATGGGGCCAGGTTAAGGAGGGCTTTGTAGGTCAAGAGGAGGATTTTGTACTGGATTCTCTGGGAGATGGGGAGCCAGTGAAGCTTGTAAAGGACGGGGGTGATGTGGTCACGGGTCCGGGAATGGGTGAGTAGATGGGCAGCGGAGTTCTGAATGTATTGGAGTTTATTGTAAGAAGTACTGTAAGGAGTTTATTGTAAGAAATCAATGTAAGAAGAAGCTTTTAGAGGATCTGATTTAAGAATACTAGGGCGTGCCCATACGTGGGTGCAAAAAACATGCGTGCAAACAACAACAACAAAAAAAAACTTTGAAACCACGTGGCAGTAACGACCACAGAACCCCCCCCTCTATTTACATGAAATGGTTTGGTCCATTCGCAAAGCCAAAGCGAACGGCTTGCGAGTACGGTAGAACCCCCCCCCCCCTCTATTTACATGAAATGGTTTGGTCCATTCGCAAAGCCAAAGCGAACGGCTTGCGAGTACGGTGACCATACCTTGGGAACCACTTGTCCGATTAATTTCAAACCTTGAAAAGGCACATCCTCGGGTCCCCAGCAATATACCTGGCAAGTTTCAAGTATATCGGACCCGTGGTTGTCGAGAAACAGCGGTCACAGACAAACACACACACACACACACACACACAGACACACACACATACACACAGAGATTACTGGAATTATAGATAGATGAATGTCTATGTAAATAATTTTTCCTATATTGAATCCACTTCCTACGATTGAATTATCCACATCTTGCTCTTGTTTAATAAGTTCATCATAGACTCCTGATGTTTTAAAATCTTGATATGAAGATATAAAGTGTGGCTCAGTTCTCATGTATGGTGTATCTATAACTCCTTCATCCTTTGTCATTTCTAATTTTACTCCCATATAAAATTTAAGTGGTTTCATTTCTTTTAGTGTTTTTTCAATCAACGTTTGAACAGCAGGTTTAACTATTTCTACAGCATCAACTATAGACTCTGGTTCAGGAGGTTTGAAGTTAAAGACTCTTATTTTAATATGTCCTTTGAATGCACCATCAGAGTTTTTAGTTGTGATAAAATTTGATAAATGTAGATTTGTTTTAAGATGTGTTTCGAAGCCTTTCTTGAGGATATTTTTATGACAGACAGAACAGTGTTTTGTTTTCTTCTGAATAGGAGTTAGTAGGTGAAGTAGATTAAATGTGTGTTTGTTAGTTTTAAGGTGTCTTTTGTAGTGTTTATATTCTTGTTCACAAACGTCGCAATACGTTGCTTTGATCATATTTATATAGCAAAATTATACTTAAAGTAAAACACCTTTTTAGAGGCTTTTTTAAAGATGAAACTGTGCTTAAAGTAAAACACTTATAGAAGAAAGTGCCTTTTGACAGGCTTTTTAGATATGAAACTATACTTAAACTAAAACACTTTTTCACTCAGAATCATCTGAGTCATAACTATTACATGAATACTCAGAATCATACTCAGAGTCATCAATAAAGCTACTCTCATAACTATCATTTGAGCACAAACTATTAGCATCATAACTATCATCTGAGTTCAATGAAATACTATCATCACTATCATCCATGTTCAATAAAATAGTAAAATCTTCACTGCTGTAATGACTCATATTTAATTAGCAGGAAAAATATTCCCATCAATATCTATATACTTTCTTTCATTAACAGATTCAATCTCTACATTTTTAATATCAAAAGTTAACTTTAAATAATCTCTAACTATCATAGAACGAAATGACATTTCACCAGAAATATTAACATCATTCATTTTACTAAGATCTACACCCTTTGGATTATTAAAGTAAATACAAATTTCTCCACGAGTATTGGTGATGGTCTTATCATTCTTTTTCAAAGGATCGCGATCGATCACTTTTTCAAGCTTTGAATAAATTGCCAGGAGTAGAGGAGAAACTTTTGTTAGATTTACTTTAATGGATGTCTTTCCAGGTATAGTTAGAGCTCTTCCTTTAAATGAAATAGAGGGGCTCATGTTATTTTCCATGACTGGTTTTACCCAAAAATTTCCATATTTATCTTTGTTCAATTTAACATCTTTGACATATTTTTCTATATCTTTCACCGAAGTAGAGATTGATTGAAATTTGTCTTTTGTGCTTTGAAACATTGTATTTATTAATGAATAAACTTGCGTTTAGTTTAAGTAAAAATTTACCATATAAATATGATAAGTTCTGAAGGATATTTAGAATTTCCAGACTCTCCATATGATAAATTAGAGAATTGTCCGGCTTGTGATAGAATAGGGCTTAATAATGAGGGTTCATATAAACAATGTATTTTCTGTGATTTAATTTTAATTAATGATAAAAAAAAAAATATATATATATATTACTCTTTTAAATTAGAACCAAAAATGAATTACTTTACAAGATTAATAAGAGAGATGAATGTTAAGTATTGTGATGATAATACACCATTTCTTTCAAGGGAAGAGACTATTTGTATTGAGGAAATGTATAAGGGTTTAATGATATTTATTATTCAAAAGAATTTTAATGGAAATGTTAATACAAGATACTATATAAATAAAATAATGAATTATTTTGAAATTAAACCCGAACTCAGGATAAAATATAGAGTTTCTAAAATAGCTCAAAAAAAGTTAGATGACTTGTTTTCCAAATATATAAATGAATGATTTTTTACCCGTTTTGGAAAATAAGATAAAATTTAATAACCATAAAAACATTCCAAATTCATTGAGATGTCTAATAGTTGGTTCAAGCGGATGTGGAAAAACCTGTTTACTTTTAAAGATGCTCCTTGGTCCTAATTTTTTAGATTATGATAATTTAGTAATTTTTACGAAGTCAAGTTTTCAACCCGAGTATCAACTACTATCACAAGGTTTTAATGCGGGTCTTAAAAAGGAAGACATTATTGGTTTATTTAAACTTCAAAACAAACTAAATGATTATAATATTGAAGATATAATACAATTATTTTGTAATACACAGAAATCAAAATCGAAACCAAAACCCATAACTTGTATTCTCAGTGATAATACGGATGATATACCTTCACCTCAAGATTTATATAAATCAAAAAAGAACCTCGTCATCTTTGATGATTATGTTAATGAGAGAAACCAAACAGTAATGGACAGCTACTATACAAGAGGGAGACATTCTTCTTGTAATTGTATTTATCTTAGTCCGTCATATTTTCAACTCCCTCGACGCTCAATAAGAAACAATGCCAATACTTTTATTTTATTTAAGTTAAATTCAATAGATGTAAATAATTTTTGGAGAGATAATTGCTCTACGTTATGTAGTAAAAAAGAATTTGAAAATTATATGAAACACACGATTGGAAAATATAAATATATTGTTGTGAAACAAGATGAGATATTAAAGGATGTATTTTTATTTTAAACATAATTACATATATAAATTATAACTATTATTATTAATCTTGTGGGTAAATCTGCTTCAGGAAAGAACTTTCATAAATCTAAACTCTTGAATAGTAAAAATGAATCTGTAAGTTTTTTTTTAAAACACCCTATGATTCGTTTTGTGAGTACTAAAACCAGAGCAAAGCGACCAGGAGAAGTAGAAGGGAAAGATTATTTCTACATTTCAATGGAGGAACATATGTGATTGAGGAACGAAGGTCAAATATTTGAGGAGGTCTCTTTTGGTTCTACAAAATATTCACATTGTAAGAGTGAGTTTAATAAAGTGAAATCTAATGGTCTTGGGATTTTAGAAACTAATCCTGAAGGAATGAGACAAATTATTAAACATTTGTGTGGTGATGGAGTTAAGATTTTATCATTCGGTTTTGATATCGATGAGGAGACTCAACGCAAACGTATGAAAAGCAGAGATACAAGTATTAGTGAAGAAGAAATAACAACTCGTATTAATACCAATAAAGAATTTGATGAAATATTTAAAGAAAAGGATTTATTTCAACACATTTACTATAATGATGAAGAAAAGGAAAATTTTCCCATTGACCTTTACAATTCATTAAATGATATTTTTCAATAAATAAATACAGAAAATGAATACCAAAGAAAGAGCAAGAAAGTTTAAAGAACATCAAGAGTTGGCTTCAAAAGTTGTAAAACAACAGGAAGAGATAAAGAAGAAACGGAGACAGAAACTAACTGGTGAAGAAGCCTTTGAAAGAAAACAAGAGAAATTTTTTAAACCGCTTTTAAAAACTCAACACCCTACAGTTCCCACGGTAGAATTTACTCCGAAAAAACTTCAAATGCTCAAAGATTTTAGTCAGATAACAAAACAAGAACTTGGAAAATTAGAATATAATGATGAAGAATTATTTCAGAAACTTGAGGAGGTAAATCAACCCCCTAATTATGTACTGGAAGCTCTTCAAAACAATGAATATTTGGCAGATTCAAAAACCAGAGCAGGTCTCATTCCAACAGAAGAACCAGCAGTGTTTCATCTTGTGAAAGAAAGGTATTGATATTTAATGATGAATTGATGTTCTTGAGTTCTACTCAACCAAATGTTAAATTAACTCCAAGATTAATGTTTCTTCTAACAAACCCCAGATTCAGCGGTTCAAAATATTTTGAGGAACCACTTGATATGGAAAGAGAGGAAGATAGGGTATATATTGGGTTGCTAAATGCACATGATTATGGAGTTTCTGTTGCTGGTAAAAGTAAGAAGAATTAGAAGGAGAAACATATTATTGATGCTTTAAGTAAGCTTGGTTCAGGTGTTAGTTTTCTTCCAAATGACCCATCACAATCAGTTAGTAGGCTATTATTGTTGTTAAGTAGTAAGAAGGCTGGAAACAACAATTGTTTTAATGAATCCTCAGCCATTTTAGATCAGTTGATGAATATGAAAATAATTAATAAATGTCAATACAAAGATATTTTATTAGATATTAAATAAGATGAGAAGCACAATTCTTAGTTTTAATTTCACAACGAGCGATTACACAGCTTCATTCCCTTACCCACTACAACTTGACCCCACAAAAGAATATGAGGCTTCTTTGTTGTCAATGGAAACTTACAATACCCTTTTTAATATCACAGAGAAAAACAACAAGTTTAGTTATAATCCAGGAAGTGGATATAAAACTATAACCGTTTCACCCGGAGCTTACGAGATTTCTCAAATATCTTCAGAAGTCTCTCGCCTTATGAAAGAAAAAGGTGATGAACCAAAAAATATGGTAATAGATATTCAAAAACACACTTCAAAATCAACGATTAAGCTTAAAAATAATTATAAAGTTGATTTCACGATTGAAAATTCGTTCAGAGAGCTATTGGGTTTCTCTTCAAAAAAGATTGAAACTAACGGGACGTTTTACAGTGATAATGTTATCCAAATATCCTCCGGTATAAATTCAGTAATAATTCATTGTGATTTGATTGATGGTGCTTATAACGATGGAATAAGAACAAATACAATATTTTCATTCAGTGCATACTCAACCCCGATTGGTTATAAATTTAATATGGAACCAAAAAATCTTGTCTATTTACCTGTGTCAGGAAAAACCATATACAGAGTAAATTTTAGGATAACCGACCAAGATAATCGTATGATATCCTTTAATGATGAAATTATATCCATCAGAATTCACCTACGTGAAGTTTTTCAATAAATAAATAATGGTTATTGTGAGAAAACACGAGTTGGGAAAATATAAAATAATTACAGGGGAGGGCATGTACCTTTCACCATACTATAAGGGTGAAGGTATGTTTCTTGGGAGAGGATACTATAAACCTAAGAGACAACGAGGTGTAGGTCATCAATTTCGAAATAAAGGAGATGGGATAATTGATACTCTAATGGGTATTGGTTCAACCATCCTTAAACATAAAGACCTAATTGGTTCAACTGCTTCTGCCGTGGGTTCAGTTGCGGGTGCTATAAAGAGTATAAAAGATGCTCAAAAGGAGTCTCATAAATTACAAGCAATCAAAGAAATAAAAAAAGGTAAAACTCAACTATCTTCACAAGAACGACAAAAAATCATTAAAATACTTGGGTCAGGGTTTCAACAATTTTAATGCTATATAAATACAAGTATGGAAGCGATTGATAGTATCTATGAATTGGATGATACGATTATCATTTCAAACTCCACTAAAAAGGAAGACTATTTTAAGGTAAATGCTATAACAGGAACAGACTGGAATTCAAACGGAACAAAAAGTTTTGAAATAAATAATCAACAAACTTACTTGAATATAGCTGATAGTTTCTTGCTGTGTAAATTAAAATTCACTAAGGCTGCGAATAATACTAATGCTACACTCGTAAATGATTTCTTCTGGAAAATGTTTGACAGTGTCCGCCTGTATATTGGAACACAAGAGGTTGAAGCAGTTGATTATGTCTCTGCTACATCTGAAATGATGAAATTTACACTATATTCGTTTAGTGATAGAATGGGTAAGGGAGCTGTTGAAGGTTTTATTCCTGATATGTCAACGGGAACAAATGCTGACCCCGGTTATAGTCAAAGGAAGTCAATGTATAATGATGAAACAAAAGCAGAGAATAGTTTTACCGTAGCAGTACCTCTTAAAGGTATATTTGGATTTTGTGATTATGATAAAGTTTTGTATGGGCTTAAAATTAGATTTCAACTACAAAGGAATGATAATGTAAATACATTGCTTTTTGGGGCTCAAAATGCTTTTGGTGATAATAATACATTTGTTATTAATGATTTGTGTTGGTATATTAGTGAATATACTCCTAATCTTAAAACGGAAGAGATGTTAAATAGAAGCCTTAACTCAAAGAAACCACTAAATGTATCATACCTTAAAAGAAGATGTCAACACGTTAAACTGGAACACACTACCTACACTTGGAATTTAGGTGTTCTTCAAGGAAAGCCACGATACCTATGGCTCATTTTTAAGAAACCAGATGGAGATGAAAGCACTGATAAGAATAATGCGCTGAGTGATAATGCTAAGGTGAAACAACTTCGGGTTTCTCTTGATGGCACATTTTATCCGCGAGATAGATTGGAAATTGATTGGGAAAAAAATGATTATGCGGAAGCCTACAAGTCCTACCAAAAGGTGTGTGAAAGTAATGGTAATAATGATCCTATTTTGGATATGGTTGCGTTTCAAAAACTTTATACAATCTACGCAATTGACCTGAGTTCTCAAAAGGAAACTATAAAGTCTAATCGAGTGGATACTTCTCTATACATTGAAAGAGGGGAGAGTGAAGAGGTTAATGCATATTGTTTGCTTTTGGAGGAAACAGAATTACAGATTAATACAGATAATGGTGTTATGATTAATATCACATAGGTTTTTTCTCATAAATAAATGGTTGGGGTATATGTTAATCAAATCAATCTTAATAAATTAACATCTTGTATTCAAAATCAAAAGCCTTGTATTATTAATGTTAATACAATTCAAAGAAAAGGAGCTGTAAGAATTGATGTTTTACTCACACACACACAAGTAAAAACACTAAATGATGTTGGATCACTTAAAATTTAAATTACGAAACCTTTGTTAAAGAAATATTCAATAGACGAGTCAAGAGGAGGATTTCTCCCGTTTCTAATTCCTTTATTTGCTGGTTTAAGTGCGGCGGGAGCATTGACTGGTGGTATTTCAGCAGCGGTAAAAACTGCTAACGAAAGGAAGGCACAACTAAAAGCTCAAAAAGAATTGGAAAGACATAACAAGGAGTTGGAGAAACAAATTAGTGGAAGTGGTGTAATTGTAGATTTTGCTCAAAAACTTGAAAGTCTACCTGATAAAGCTAGATTGTTGGTTGGAGATATGCTTTTCTCTATCGCTCAAGCGGGTGTTAAACTAACTAAACGGGGTAATGGATTGTATCTTTCTCATAAATAAATGGATAAATGGTTTAAACAATTTGGAAAGAATACAACGTCAAATATAGAACTAGCTAAGTATTGTAAAACACTAAAAATTGATAATGTGGTTATTTGTATGAGAGATGAATTAATACATATAAATAAGAATACAAAGAATATTATTATGAATTTAGACACAGAGAATGGTTCTCATTGGGTTTGTATTCATAATAGTCAGGATAAATATTATTTTGATAGTTATGGTATGCCACCACCTGTTGAAGTAATACAATTCTTACAGAATGGTGTTTATCAAACATTTCAAGTTCAAGAAATTAATTCTAAATGTTGTGGTCAATTATGTTTATATGTATTATTTCAACTCAACAATAATGAAAATTTTTATGACATCATTTTAAATCTAATATAAATGACTTATGTTGGAAAAGATGGTTCTATCTTTGGAAAATCCTCTCAGGATATTGATTTATCAAATTATTATACAAAGGCACAGGCTGAACGACAAAAATATAGTGTAAGTAAAAATATGAATATGAAGAATACTTATAAATTAATCAATTATCCAAACCCTACAGATGCGAATGACTTAATTAGATTAAGTGATTTATCACAATATATATTTTTAAAGAAAACAGCATGTTTTGTTAAACAAGTAAAATTTACAACCACAACACCTGGTTATACTGACCATACACCTTTCCTCATTGAATTGAACTACCTGCTTACAATTGAATTTTATAAAGAAGGACATATAGTTAATATGTGAATCAATAAATGGGGGTACGATATGCCTGATTTAGGGTATAATTGGTCTTTTTCAATAAACATAGAAGACCTACATGATTTTAATCAGTCTCGTAAAGAAGAATATTATCCACTTGGTGAGGATAAGGATTTATGTGGAAGTACAATTAATAAACAACAAATACATGGTTTTAAGAAAAGAAAAATATATGATAGTATAGCGATGGTTAGCATGACAAAGAAGGAAGGTCATGAGATAAGGATAGAAAGCCAAGGAATACAAACCAATTTGGTAGTGGGAAGATGGGGTGGTATTACCTGTCATAATATTAATCTCACATATATTTCTGATACATAAATGGCAGGAAGAAGACTACAAGAGAATTAGAATTTTTGTATTCAAGGATACCTACAAGAAAAGGGTGCTCGGTATTACATACCTTATGATTTGGAGCATATATGTACATGGGAATTTTGTCATTAAAAACTGGCCTTATACTGATATTGTTAAACCCACAAATAGAGACTTGTTTAAAATATTAAATAAAAATGAACTTCTCAAAGTTATGAAATATAAAACTCTTTTAGAAATCGTCAACAAATCTTATTGGTATCCTATTATGAGAAAAATAATTATAGATACAAGAATATCTCAAAATCCAGATGAGTATATGTATAATATTCTTTGGGGCTCAAGCTCAAGGGTAGCAAGGGATGAGGAAGGAGTTAAAGAAGAGAAGGAGGAAAGAGAGAAGGAGGAGAAGGAGGAAAGGGAGAAAAAGAAGAAGGAGGAAAGGGAGAAAAAGAAGAAGGAGGAAAGGGAGAAAAAGGAAAGGGAGAAAAAGGAGAGGGAGAAAAAGGAGAAGGAGGAGAGGGAGAAAAAGGAGAGGGAGGAAAGGGAGAAAAGAGAGAAGGAAGAGAGGGAGAAAAAGGAGAAGGAGGAAAGGGAAAAAAAGGAGGGGGAGGAAAGGGAGAAAAGAGAGAAGGAGGAGAGGGAGGAAAGGGAGAAAAGAGAGAAGGAGGAGAGGGAGCAAAGAGAGAGGGAGGAAAAATATAAAAAGATGGAAATCAGTGAGATTAATAAAAGATTGAAGGTATTACAGCAAATAAATCAAACTCAACGCACTGAGGAGGAAAATAAAGAAATGAAAAGTCTAATGGAAATATTATTTTCAAGAATAACGGCATCAATGTCTTCACTTTCAGGGAGGAGATTTAAACGAGAAAGTGGTGAAGAAGAAGAAGAAGGAAAAGATTATGTGGTTGATGATGTTGGTGTTATTGACTTTAGTTAGTTTTATTTGTAAATAAATGGAGGAGAGAGTGAAGGCATTCCTTAGGATTCTTTATGTTTTAAAAATTAAGATAGAAATGTATATGTTGAAAACCAAAAAGGTTTTGATCCTCTGTCGGAATTTTTCTGATAAATAAATATGAGTTATTGTCTCAAATGTAAAAAGAAAACTAAATCTAAAAATATCTCTTATGTTAAAGCTAAAAATAATAGAGTTTATCAAAAAGGTATATGTCAAGTGTGTGGCTCTAAAAAGTGCCAATTCATCTCTCCTAAAAGAGGAGGAGACATACAAAGGTTTCTCTCAGGAAGTAAATTTACAACAACTGGAATTCCAGGGGAACTACATCTACCTGGATATTCGTTCTGTGGTCCTGGAACAAACCTAGATAAAAGATTAGATGAGGCTGACAATCCTAAACCTTGGTCTAAACCTATAAATAGGGTTGATGAAGTGTGTATGAAGCATGATATTGCTTATGGGAAAACCGCTACATTGGATGAAAAACATGAAGCAGACAGAGAAATGTTATATAATTTGTCTTTGATACAAAATCCTACATTGAGAGAGAAAGTTGATAGGTTTATTGTTAAAAAAATGATAAGTGTCAAATTGAAACTTGGTCTTGGTTATTCACCCTCAAAAAACTATTAGACTCCAATGATGTTATCAAGACTGAGGAGCTTTTGGCTAATGAATTACATAAACCTATAATCACAAAGTTTAAAAGAAGGAAAGTTTATTCTAAATACACCGACCACATATGGTCCGCTGATTTAATTGAATTGAATAATGACAGGGGATACAGGTATGCTTTAACCGTTATTGATTTGAGGAGTAGATTTACCTGGGTTGTTCCGTTGAAAAACAAGAGAGGTAATACTTTAATGTTAGCCTTTAAGCTAATATTTGATAGGGATAAAAGGAAACCAAAGAAGTTATGGACTGATGAGGGAACAGAGTTCTATAACAAAATATTTATGAAATTTCTTAAGGGGGAGGATATTAAATTATACAGCACCTTTAATGAAGGAAAGGCAGTTGTTATTGAGCGTTTTAATCGTACTTTAAAAGAAAAATTATATAAAAATTTCACACAACTCGGTTCTCAACAATGGGTGTATTTAATCCAGAATATTGTTGATAAATACAATAATACAGTTCATTCATCAACAAAATCAAAACCATCAGAAACATTTACAAAATTAGAATATGAAAAGGAGATTAATTTGAGAAAGCCCAAGTTCAAAGTTGGTGATATGGTAAGAAAATACAAATGGAAAAGCCATTTTGAAAAAGGTTATACACAAAAATGGACTCGTGAATTATTTAAAATCATTGATGTAATGGATACAGTTCCTTGGACTTACAAATTAAATGATGTGAATGGGGAAGAAATATTAGGGGCATTTTATTCACAAGAATTACAAAAAACAAAGCTAATAATTCATTAAACAACATTTCTATTCACCCCACCCAGATTAGCTAATTTAATTAGTGGTAATAATAATAAAAAATTAAATAAATAAAAAATCATAAGCCATGCCCACACAGACCCCGCCCACACAGACCCCGCCCACACAGACCCCGCCCACACAGACCACACCCATCAGACCACACCCATCATCCCCCACCCTCTGTGCACCCACACCCCTGACCCTTCACCCCCCTCATCCCACCCCCACCTTCCCCACACACAAGGGGAGGGGAGGGGTGGGATGAGGGGGGTGAAGGGTCTTTGGCAGGGGTGCACCTCCACATTCCCTCCTCCCTTATTCTCTTTTTGTAATTAATAATTAAATAGTTGTATACAAAGCAATTATATATAAATAATATTGGAAGCATTAGATTCTTTATATTATTAAAACATTTTTCTTCTTCTTCCCAAAACAAATCATCAATATCTCCCTTGCTCAATTCAAAGGTAATTTCTCCAGATGTCTTCTTTAGGTCTTGTATTTCTTTCTGTTTGAGACAAGGGGGAGAGAAAAATATGAATGATATATTTATGGTGTACCCATTCTAAACGGTGTACCCCACACACATACACATACATACACATACACACACACACATACATACACACACACATACATACACACATACATACACACATACACACATACACACATACATACACACACATACATACATACACACATACACACACATACACACACATACATACATACACACATACACATACATACACATACACACACATACATACATACACATACACACACATACACACACATACACACATACACACATACACACACATACACATACACACACATACATACATACACACATACACATACATACACATACACACACATACATAGGCCTACATACACATACACACACATACATACACATACACACACATACACACACATACACACATACACACATACACACACATACATACATACACACACATACATACATACACACATACACACATACACACACATACACACATATACATACATACACACATACATACACACATACACACATACACACATACACATACATACACACACATACATACACACATACACACATACACACATACACATACCTCTAAAAAATCGAGCTTTGAGTTCAAGTGGTCGAGATAAAAATTTAGGGTATCACACTCATAGGTGTGGTCATCGATGTCAACAGGTGTTGTATTCTGTTAGAAAAGAAAGAAAGAAAAAACGTTAATAATTTCTCCTAAAAGATACATTGTATGTATACACAATGATACACAATACACAAAAGATACACAATGAATAAATAAATGTCAGCTCCCGTTTAATGGTGCCATCAGAGAAATGAATAATGAATTACCTGAGACAAACTCCGATGGTGGTTATCTTCTAAGAACGGTGAAACATTTAATTTGTTCCAACCCGTGTTCAATTCGTTGTAAACCTCTTGTGGAACAACTTGAAACTCTGCCAAGACCAGGTCATTTTGAAAACCTGAATTGCTGTAATAAAAAAATATATCATGAGTCATATAAATTTAAAATTAATCACATACAAAGCTCACATTAACAGTTTAATTCTGAATGAAACTTACCCTGGTGAGTATTCTTCATCACAGTAGAGAGTGAAATAAGACATGTTGATGCTCATGTTCTTCGGTTCGTAATGATAAAAACAGCACGGCAACACGACTTTTATAATGTCCAAAATGTATTTTCGGGAACAGAACTCAGCTTTAACATTTCGAGGAAACAGGAAATAAGACAATGAAAAATTCCCAACGCGTCATTTCTTGTAAAGTTAAGCAACATGTCATTTCTTTCATTAATTAAAAAAAGGTTCGAGGTTTAAGAATGACATCCTTAATGAATGTGAAATTTTTTTGAGTTGTTAGGATCATTGTTAGGATCATAAAGAAATATTTGTAGGATCGATGTTTGAGTGGGTCAAAGATGATTCACCAGATGATATTAAGAGTAAAAGGTTAAAAGGACCATAAGGTCAGAAGGATCACAGGTTCACACAGAAGGACCATTGTTTAAGTGGTCTAATGAATAAGGATAACATGTCAAAAGGTTAGAAGGTTCGTAAAGAACAGGGTGAGAGAAATAGAGGTGTTTAGGGGCAATGAGGGAATGGAAAAATTAACATGTAAGTGAATGGGGATTTGGGGTGTCCCAGAACCAACATTATTACACTACTGGGATGGCAGTGAAAACTAGACTAGGGTGGGCTAGGATATTGTTAGGGATTTAGAAATGACAGTAGATGGCAAGATTTTAGTAGAGACATTGATACAAGTAGAGGGGATGTAGAGAGATTAGATGGATGTTAATGATGAGGGAGTGCTTAGTGCAAGGGAAGACGGGGAAAGCACGAGTATTAGGGGAAATAGTTAGTTAGATGATGCTGTGTGTGTGGAGAAATTGTGTGTGAGGATGAGCTTTAGGCGCAAATGAGGAATTGAACGAAATTGTTTGTGGATGAACTTGCGCAAATGAGGCATTGGTCAGGGATGACCAGAGATAGTGTATGAGTGGTGTATTGAAGACAGGTGTAAGTGTATTGAGTGATTGACTTGCATGGGGTGCAAGTGGATAAATGGTGAGAATACTTGGTGTGTGGGAATAAATGGTGTGGAGTAAATGGTGTGGAATGAGTGGTGTGGAGTGCATGGTGCGAAGGAGTGGATGGGGGAAGATGGACCCCTTCACGAATACCCGGGGAGGGTATTTTAAAGTTAGGTAGAGGGTTTAGGTAAATTGTTTGGCTATTGACATCTGTGTTGCAGGTAGTAGTAAAGAAGTGCTTGGAGGGGTGCATGAGTCTGTGGAACTGGCTGGGCGTGTGGGCTTAATTGGTGAGTATAGTTATTGGGGCACTCCACCACTGGTAGTCTGTCGGCCAGGTGAGGCCACAGGTAGGCTCTGGGAGCAAGGTAGAGTCAGAGTAGTGTTCAGTGGGGCCCGAGGATCCTAGGAGAGGACCCGGGTAGCCCAATGCCAGAGAGGGCATCAGAGGGGTGAGAGAGCCAGGAGGGGCCTTCCCCGATTTAGGGTAGTTGTAGCAGCATGGTAAGCTCGGGTGGCGACTTCAGAGGCGGAGGTGTGCAGGTAGGTAGACCTGCTGGTAGAGCCACACGACCCAGCCCTGAAATTGTGCGAAGGCACAGTATAGAAAAATTGGGGAGTGAGACCCAAATTGGAAGAGCACCACAGGGTGGGTCAATGGGAATTGGTTTTTAGAACCACATAGTTTAAAGATGCCAATTGGCAGGGCATGACCCCAGGTAGTGTAACAGAGTTAATGTTATTAGAGGATAGTTAGGATGAGAAAGTCTCTTCGCACCATCCACATCCACTCACCAAGGTTGATGGAACTCAACACCAGGTTTCGCAAATGATTTGGATGGTAAAGACGCATCATGACGTGAAGTGAGACATTGTGTGTGATTCCATCCCTTCCTTCTTGGGAGGGATTGGATGACGAATTCAGCATAGAGGGTGGATAGGAAAGACAAAATGTAGCGACGAATTGTAAATTGTGTAAATACAGGGGAGGGGCAAGGGTAGTGTAGGCTGACATGGGGGGGTTACGAACGGCTAGGGACGAGCTTTCTCCGCTCGCTCTTCCGTGCTCCTCATGTTGCATTGCCTTGTTTGTTGTGTACTTTTGCGCCCTTTCCCCCGCTAAACTCTCTGCTTTGTCTTTCCTCCCCATCCATGGACCCATTTCTTTTGTTGAGGGGAGTGTGCAGGAACCCTGAGCTGTGCGGCTGCACTTTTGCACTGCACTCTGCTACCTCGTGGTGTACCAGTACACCTATGGACCACATGTTCTGTGGCCTGGCATCTTGGCCGAGCAAACATTTGCTGCAAGCCTTATCTTGCTCTGTGGACCACTGTTTCTTTTAAGTGGAGTCAAAGTCAGCAGGTGGACCATAAGATGGCCCTGCTCATAAATGAAAAGTGGACACGGTTTGTGCACTTTTTATTATTCCGGTGTGCCAGGGAAGAAGATCTCCAAGTTTTATTATGGCACACCGAAGACGAAGCAAGAAGACGCAGCCAGGATGCAGCAGCCCAACAGCCAAGCAGCAAACATTGATTTTTGAAATGTGATGGTGCATTTTTTGATGATTGTGCATGATTGTGCATTTTTGTGCATGATTGTGCATTTTTGTGCATATTGGTGTATGGTGTATTGGTGCAGTGCAGTGCAGTCTGTGTTTCTCTCCTCTCAAATTTCTTTCCCAACAAAAGAACAGGTCCTGGGTTGTAGTACTGTAAATAATTAGGTAGTCTTGTAAATAACATGCTTCCCACCGGCTTTATGTGTAGTTTGAGAATTATTTCCGTAATTCGGTTAGCCGTGGGTGTGAGTCTGCTAGTTAGTACACAACGCAGTAGGTGGGACATATCTAGTGTTGTAAAACTGTCACACACAGGGTGTTAGGTTAAATGTAGAGGGAAACCACACCTAAGTGTCACACGTAAGTTAAAAAGTAGTCCTGACCCTTGCATCAAAACCGGTCGTACTCACTTGTGTGGGTTCTGCTCGGGGACGAGTGTGGCGAAGGAGGGTTACAGTGTTGCGGTTTTGAGAGTGTACATATAACATCATTAAAGGTTAAAGGTTTGCCCCCATAGTTAGTCCACAAGAAACGCGTAGGCCCATTAGAATTAGTTATGTCATAGTATGTGTAAGAGTAAGCCATTTCCCTAGTGACATCTGCGTTGTGTAAAGAAATAATAAGCTTAGGTCCTTTCATTTTGCAGCCGCCCTTCAATTCCACCAATGCTATCTATGGGCAAACTCGATCCCGCGCCCCATTCGGCTAATCCACCTCGTTTGTTACGCTGTGGCCGCCAGCAGCGTTAGCTGCCTTTTGCTCGCTCAAACTAGTCGGGTGGCCACGAGGTAGGCCTGAAAAGGGGGAGGAGCGCAAGGTCGGGGTGTGGCCGCATCAAGCAGCACGTCAAAGGCGGTGATGGTAAGAGCAACAACCAACCAGAGCTCGGTGGGCATGGCTTGAGAGGGCGTGGCAAGAAACGTCTGGTGAGTTCCAGAGGGTTCCAAGGGGGTGGTAATAAAACCCTTGGCGCGAGGCCCCCCACCGCAGACTAGTTCAGATGAGAAAGGGATGTGCGGTGTTGAAGTTGGGTTGTGAGGACTTGCCAGCAGGACTCGTGCAACAGGAGTGGCTGCAGTGGAGTTAAGAAGGGCGAAGCGCATTGTTCGTGCTAATTGAACGATTGTGAGCTGTCCGTTTATTACGTACGCGGCTGAGCCCGAGTGTAACCGCAAAAGCCAGCCTGCCATTCACCCCGTGATAATCCCGTGCGCACCAAACGACACGAGGAGAGTTCCTGGCCGCTGCCGTCTGTTTCATCTGCTTCGCGGTGCGAGTTGGGGACCGGAGAACGAGCTGCCTGGATGCATCCCTGGACCATCGACCTGGTCAACTACAAACCCCGTGTGAGTGTGTCTGAGAGTGAACGGGCCCGTTTGTCCAGGGATAAGTTAAGATTGTATAAGGCTTTGTATTGTATAAGGATTGTATGTTCTTCTTCTTCTTCTTCTTTTTTTTTTTTTTTTTTTTTGTATACAAGATCGAGGCTCGTGAAAGAGCGAACATTAATCACACAGAAAGTCAAACAGACACATAAAACAAATAACATCGGGAGCGGTAGACAAGATGGGGAGAGAGGGGGAAGGACACAAACACAACTTTTGAGAGCAGGGACCGAGAGACCAAGTTCAACGGAAATGGGGCCGACTCAGAAGAAGACCTTTGTTGGTCGAAAGCTTGTCGACAATTAAAGATCGACGTCCTGAAGCTACGTCCGCGTCTTATTTAATCTAACGATTATATATTCAATGCAAATGAAACGCCCTGCTCGTACTGTGGAGTTTCTACTATTTCTTACAGTTATGTATATATATATTTTTTTTTTTTTTTTTTTTTTTTTGTATACAAGATCGAGGCTCGTGAAAGAGCGAACATTAATCACACAGAAAGTCAAACAGACACATAAAACAAATAACATCGGGAGCGGTAGACAAGATGGGGAGAGAGGTGGAAGGACACAAACACAACTTTTGAGAGCAGGGACCGAGAGACCAAGTTCAACGGAAATGGGGCCGACTCAGAAGAAGACCTTTGTTGGTCGAAAGCTTGTCGACAATTAAAGATCGACGTCCTGAAGCTACGTCCGCGTCTTATTTAATCTAACGATTATATATTCAATGCAAATGAAACGCCCTGCTCGTACTGTGGAGTTTCTACTATTTCTTACAGTTATGTATATATATATATATATATATATATATATATATATATATATATATATATATATATATGTATATATATATAAAAAAAAATATATATATAAATATATATATATATATATATATATATATATATATATATATTTACAATATATATATATATATATATATATATATATATATATATATATATAAATATTTACAATATATATATATATATATATATATATATATATATATTATAAACATCACTGCGGCTGATCATCTTGAAGATCTAAAAGAGTAGAGGAATATTTACCAAATTGAAAAACAAGGAATATCTACTAATCAGGTTACCTAGTACATTTGCATATTCTAGACTCGATGAATAGTAGTTGAAGGTGAGACATTATGAACGGGCACTATTCATAATGTATGGGCTAATACCTGATTACTCAATCGTACTTTAACTGGTTTTACGGGATTCTTTGACCCCTAAAACGGAGGTATCAACACCAAAATCATCACTCCAGGGTAAATAGTAAATGACTTATAACCATTTTAGAGGATTGCTGGCCATGTTGGACGTCATCTTGGAAATGACAATTTTCCGGGGGTCGGATTGCTCTGGATTTTTTTTTTTTTTTTTTTGTTCATCCATATGACCCAACAAACCAAAAACCATCAAAAAACCTTTTACTGCAATTTTTTTTACATCAGCCCATTTTTTTCATATATTGAGTTGGCTACTTGGACCTATGACCATTTAGTGCTTGACACCCCTTGGACCTTTTTTGATTACAAATAAATAATATCACCAATATTACAAATTAATTTGTACAAAAGAAATGTTTGTATTATGATTGGTGTAAACTGTAAATCATAACACAGAAACTCAAGTTCAGTGAGGTCATTATCCTCAGTTAAAACAAGCCCGTGCCTCTGCAGCGACATGTGGTGAGGAGAGCGCAGTCAGCCGATTAATGCTAGTTAACAATAAAAAGAAAAAACTAGTAATAGGCGTCCACAAACATCATCGGCCAAGGCCCTCACGTTTTTCTTCTCCCCTTTCTTTTTCACTTTTATTGGTTTTTTATTTAGTTTTCTCCAACAGTTTGAGCAATTGACACAAAATTTTCAACATAGGAGTGCCTACCCATGGATAAAAAAAAAAAAAATTACATGATGATTGGATGGAAAATGTGGCCGACACTCCAAAAGATGGTTTCTGCAGGCATAGTGTGCTGGGTGTTTCACGTAGCAGGAATAAACATTCTCAACCTCACGTAGCTTGGCTTTGGCCAAATTAAATCACATGCACAGAAGGTCCAAAAACCAACCAGAATCACTACACAGAACAAACATAAAAACATACATCTAATGACTGAACTTCCCATCCCATACATGCAGTCACAAATCCTGTAACAGAGAGGAAGGGCAGTGAAAGAAGGGCAGCAAAGAAAGAAGGAAAGTGGAGTTGTGGGGAGGGATAAAATAAACAAGTTAAAAAATACATGGTGGAAAGATGGCAACACCTTGGGCGCCTATGCTGGGAAGAACTCGCACATTGCTTAATTAAGCCAGAGAACTCTCAGATCTTCTATGTACAGGGCTTTGTCGGTCATGCAAAGATTCCAACTAGTCCCACTGGGTTGAGATGCAGCTCAGCTCTCTGCAATTCACACCACTCCCCGCAGACTCTCGTCTCGCCCAATTACCACTGGCCCACTGCTCCAACTGAAATCCTCCAGCAACTTCAACTCTCCTGGCAAACACACTCAGCGCCCGCACCTTTGGCAATTCAAAAGGTGGGTTAACGCAAGGCTTGCCCAGCTGAACATCCTTGCATGACTTTGTAAAGTCAGTGCAGTTTCCTTCTAAAACGCAACGCGCCTTTCATCTGTGCCCAAGTCCCCACCCCACCCTGCTCAAAAAACAGTTTTTTACACAACAAACTTACTCCACACTGTCTTAAAGTTAATACTCACTGCCTCCTCAATGCAAGGTTAACAAGATGACTTACTCTGACATTTTCTCTGTTACTCTAAGCTTCGCAGTCACACGGTCCATATTCTTCTTACCATAATCAAGCTATGGATCCCCCATCATCTGCCCTTCCATGTAACGCTGTGTTAAATATTATTTGTATGTTAACTTCCTTCTATGTGTAACATTGTCAAATATTCACAGTTCAGCTTCTGGCTGCAATGGGTCTTTCAATTAACCATTTCAATTCAGGGCAATATCCATCATACAGTCACGTGAAAAAGTAAGTACACCCCATGTAAAATTTTGACTTTTTCAACATATTTCAACATACAGATATTTGATCTTCATTTCAACAATATTGATAGATAAAGGTGATATAATATAACAAATAACATGAAACATTTAAATTTTGTAGTCCATTGTATAATTTAAATGAACATAAATGCAAATTTCGCATGTGGAAAAAGTAAGTACACCCCTATATTTATCACTACTTCAAATACCTAAAATTAGAATCTTGTGCACCAGCTCAGGTGCAAATGATTAGAACATCGTTAGAGGATCTTGGGGGAACCTGTCTTATTTAAACCTCAGACATTTAGTTTGGTTTGCTCTTTGTTGTTGAAGGGTGCAGCGTCACCATGCCCAGTTCAAAATAGTTCTCCGAGGCCTTCAGAAAGAAGGTTATAAATGCCTACGAGTCTGGGAAGGGATTTAAAAAGATATCCAAACAATTTGAAATCAATCATTCAACTGTCCAGAAGATCATCTACAAGTGGAGAAGATTCTTAACAACTGCCAACTTGTTCAGGCCAGGCCGCCCCAGCAAGTTCAGCCCGAGAGCAGACCGCAAGATGCTGAAAGAAGTCTCTAAGAACCCCAGAATGTCATCACGGGACCTACAGGTAGCTCTTGCCACTGCACAAATTGAGGCTGCACAAATTTGATCTACATGGGAGGTGTGCCAGGACGAAACATTTGCTGTCCAGAAAGAACATCAGGGCAAGACTAAAGTTTGCCAATGAATACCTAGCCAAAGACCAGCACTTCTGGAACAATGTGCTCTGGACAGATGAGTCAAAGGTGGAGCTATTTGGCCACAGTACAAGAAGACATGTTTGGCGAAAACAAAAGACAGTATTTGACCACAAGAACCTGATACCAACTGTAAAGCATGGTGGTGGAAATATTATGGTTTGGGGCAGCGTTTGCTGCATCAGGGCCTTGGCCGCTCACCATCATAGAATCCACTATGAATTCTTAATTGTACCAGAGGGTGCTTGAGGATAATGTGAGGCCATCTGTCGGAAAGTTGAAGCTCAACCGAAGGTGGACCTTGCAACATGACAATGACCCTAAACATACCAGTAAATCCACCAAGGAATGGCTGAAAAGAAAGAAATGGTGGGTTCTGGAATGGCCAAGTCAAAGCCCGGATCTAAATCCCATCGAGATGTTGTGGGGGGATTTGAAACGAGCTGTGCATGTAAGAAACCCCTCAAACATCACACAGCTGAAAGAATTCTGCATGGAGGAGTGGGCAAAAATTTCTCCCAGTCGATGTCAGAGACTGGTAGACAGTTATAAGAAACGCCTACTTGAGGTTGTTTCTGCCAAACGGGGCAATACCACCTATTAGAGCCAAGGGTGTACTTACTTTTTCCACATGCGAAATTTGCATTTATGTTTATTTAAATTATACAATGGACTCCAAAATGTAAATGTTTCATGATATTTGTTATATTATGTCACCTTTATCTATCAATATTGTTGAAATGAAGATCAAATAGCTGTATGTTGAAATATTTTGAAAAAGTCAAAACTTAAATGGGGTGTACTTACTTTTTCACGTGACTGTATTTTGCCCACACATGCTTTCACAAAGTATGTCTGTAGACATGATAGTATTTACATGAATTCAAATACACAATGGTGATTGTACTTCAATATACAGTGCCTATAGAAAGTCTACATCCCCTTTCAAATTTTTCACCTTTGTTGCTTTATACCCTGGAATTAAATTGCATAAAATCAGACTTTTCCACCTTTATTTACATATTGCAACTCACAACTTCCAAGTGAAAAACAAATTCTACTAATTTCAGAAAATTCTTCAAAAATACAAAACTAAAATATCTTGGTTGGATAAGTGTCCACCCCCCTTACAAGAACAGTTGTATCTTAGCTCAGGTGTAACCAATTACCGTCAAAATCACACACCAAGTTAATTGCCCTCCACCTGTGTTAAATTGTAGTGATTCTGATTATTTGAAAATTTGTATTCACCTGGCACTTAAAGAAAGGAAGAGTGTAAAATAAGTTTAACAAACTGCTTTATTCAAAAAATTCGAGTGGTTAATTTTAATACCATGAGTTATAGCCGGCGAAGCCGGTGTTGTGAATGAACACGTAGTATGTTGAAAAGCCAGATTTTGCTGGATCCCTTGAGAATTTCGAAGCTTTGACGCACCAAATCGCTCCATGGAGGCCGCCATCTTGCGGATATGGAAGTATGCATAAACAATTGCGAAAAAGTTCAATAGGAGTTTGTTTCACCCGTGTTTGCTTGATTCACAATCTAATGCACCTCTAATTTGTAGTTAAAATAAGCCAGATTTTGCTGGATCCTTTGAGAATTTCGAAGCTTTGACGCACCAAATCGCTCCATGGAGGCCGCCATCTTGCGGATGCGGAAGTATGCATAAAAAAATTGTGAAAACGTTCAATATAGGCTTTGGCTTCGCCGGCTCATTGCGGCTTTGCAGTAGGGTCATATTATGAAGATCATTTTGTGCAAAGGCTAGGCTGTCCACAAAGTCTTGTTCCGGTTTAAATTTTTTATAACAATCAAACCAAAAGAGATACAATGATGTGGTTTTGTGCATTTTGTCACATAATTCAAAACGTTTATTGTGTTTTTCAGTACACCTCAACATGTGCACCTTTAGTAGCACAAAGAACATCCAAGCTGGAATCCTCTTCAATCCACATGTTGGCAACATCAGCTGATGCAATGGATGAGTTTCCAATGACGTCACTTCCTTTGTGCCCACTATGCTGTGGGGAAAAACGAGGGGCACGCGTACGTCCGCACGCATACTAACAATAATTATCAGCTACTACTTCTGAGACTGTTTTGTTCCATTGTAACAACTTTAACCAGCAATTTTTACCCTGTGCTCACGAAGTGAAAAGCGAGGTTAAGATCCTGTGCGTACATACATACGTACGTACAGTATGTACACGTCTGCATTTATAAAATTCATTTTCTCAACAAGCGTTGGTCCGATTGACACAACATTTTGCACCATAGGAGCGTCTCCTGTAGAATGGTTCAGTGATAATTATGATGTCATAGGTGTGGTATAGAGGTCATCTGGGAAAAAAGTTGTACTTCTATATCTCCGAAACCGCTCAATGGAAAAAAAAATTGAAACGTGGTTCATTGTCAAGTCCCCATGAGAAATAAGATATGTTAATGATGATGTCATCAGTGCCTTCATGATGACGTCATAAATTGACAAGTACAATGCTTGATCCGATCAGTATGAAATTTATATTTTCTCTGCAACTGTTAGTCCGATGGACCCAAAATTTTCACCATAGGAGTGCCTCATCGTGTAGATTTTTCATGATAATAATGACGTCATAGGTCACGTGTTACAGGTGCTATCTTGGAAAAACATAAAACCGACGCACCTCTATATCTCTGAAACTGCTCCATGAAAATAATCGAAACGTGGCTCATTGTAAAGACCTCTGCTTGGGGAATAAGAATTGCTAATGATGGCGTCATTTGTGCATTAATTATTATGTCATAATTTGAAAAATACAATGATTAGACTGATAAGTCTGAAATGTATTGAGTGTAATCTATGCAACAATTATATTAGAGAATGTAAACTTATGAAGTCATCAGTCACGTGGTCTGGCAGCCATATTGGATCAAATAAAAAAACCCTAAAAAAGAGAAGAGTTGACCTGCACCAAGTTGACTGTGTGGGGTAAATATCTTACTATAATTCACCAAATGTCCATCCGTCTGTCTGTCTGTCTGACTGTCCATTAAAAGGTACCGTAAAAACTGCTGAACCGATCGCAACGATATTTTGGGTGGATAACCTGGGATCCCCAGAAGTAAAATAGGCTATTTAGTTTTCCCAATTTCAGCTTTGGTCTCCAGCATTCTCAGGTTTGGACTCCCACATAACATTCGCGTTCGCATAACGTTCATTGTGACGATGTTTTCATTGTGAAGATGTTGTTTTCCAAGGTGCCGCACAAACGGCTGCACCAATCGCTGCACAGCTGCACCGATCGAACTCCGTGACCTCGGACAAAGACCTTTTATAAGGACACGGGTTGATCCCTGTTTGAGAGAATTCCAACCCCCTCGCCGCCATTATGGCCGTCTCTCCAACTCACAATCCCACGAGATATGCGGAAAGGACGACCCAAAACCAATATAAACATCATTAAACATCATTCGTATATAAACATCATTAAAAGTAAATAATGCCTCGGCCAAAGTTCAAACGACAATTAATCTCTACATGAGAGAATTCGACATAGCTATTCGGGCGGTGAATACGCTAACAGATCGCTGTCTCCATCGATCTTGCCAAGTCCATAACAGCTATCGGCTCAAAATCCTTTTAACTGTTGATTTGGTAGTTTTTCCAATGAAGGAAACACGTATCGGGAGTATATACGACATCGGGAGGACTAACTGCACGCGTCTTCAGTATCAAGCTTAAATCTCTCATGGTGGATCTGAAGAGCGGAATGCTTGGAGAAGTGGTGGGCTACTTCGGCATGAAGGAGGATCAGAAACGTGGACTCCCACACTGCCACATCCTGCTGATACTTGCTCCCACATGACGTTATTTTCCCGGGTGCCGCACAAACGGCTGCACCGATCGAGATTTAACGGATGTTTATATAAATCGTTTAAAATATTTTTTTTAAGCCTTCAATTTCTGATATTTAGCCTTTTCATTTGGGCCACTCAATTGAAGCCCCGCACGTAGGGCAGGTACCGTTGCTAGTTCTATGAATACCATCTAGTTGGTTTCATTTTTTCATCATGGTTAAGATATATTTTTTCTCACAGGTGTTCCAGCACATGGGGTGTTCCTGTAATGGAATTGAAAGTAGGATTTTATCGATTTCCAAGCACAGGTAAATAGTAAAAAAAACGAGCAGCTTGGTTTTCGGCGATCAATACAGAAGCCTACGAACCCAAATCCAAACCCAGTGATTGCATTTGTGGTGTCCACTTTTTTCTGGTAATTATTACCATGTAAATTAAAACGTCTATAACTCTCGACTATAACAGCATGCATATTAATAATGTACCTGGATGTATTCACGTTTTGTTTTTTGACCTCTGATTCATAAAAGCCGATGTTACAGTTCAAAGGTTAAATGTATCAAGTTCATACCCTGCCAGACAGTCACAGTGGCTTGCGATCACATCCCTGTTCTTTTTTCACAGCTTCCCACACTTTGCCGGGTGGTTCAGTGGTTCTCTGACTGTGGCTCACTGAAGTCTTGAATGTTGCTTCACTAACAGAGTTTGTACATATGCACTGATGAAATAATTGTGGTTGGCTAGGTTATTGTAGGCTTTCGACACTTCATTGGTGTGGATACCGACACGATCAAGAAAGTAAAAATGCCCACATATGTGACATCAGGCCACAATTTCATGTTGCCCACGTGCTGATGAGGACACGTGTCCAGGTCGAGAAGTTGTAACTTTGCTTCATTTCTTTGGCGATTTGTATGATTTAATCTATCAATGTACGGCAGGTTCTGCGAATTATTCGGCTTATCCATCATCGATGCACACATTTCCGAGGCCTTAATTCGAAAAATAATGACAAAGCTGTCTAGTGCCAATGCACTGTGGGAACAGATGAGTCTTCTAAGTGATACACACGACGTTAATTGAACACTAAACACAAATAACAGCGAGTGGGACCAAACAAACACAATCCATGTGCCCGGAACGCATCGGTTCGTATATTACGTTGGCCCCGCAGCTTCTTGCCTCATCACAGGATGTGACATCATAGAAATTCATTCATTGGTTATCCATGCATGAAGAGTTTTAATGTCAAGAATTGAGGTTTGGAAAACAACCTTTGATATACCCTGACAAGAAGAAGTCTAAGAGTGTCATGCCCAGAGACTGTGGAGGCAAAGTGACTATCGCACCATGCTCAATCAGTGGTGTAGTCTACGTGATACGCAGGTATACGCCGTATACCCACTAGGAAAGGTCCAGGATTTCCGTATACCCACTTAAAAATGCGCGAGGATACGTAACAACATAGTTTCGTGACAGAACTTTCACACTTTCATTCATAAAATGCGCTATATAAATAACTTTCATTCATAAAATGCACTATATGAATAAAATTTGATTTGATTTGATAAAATTCACCCCGTCTGTGTTAAAAAATTGAAAATAAATTGATGTTGATAACACATAACCAGTCTTTCAGAATGCTCTCAATTACGTGTAGATGCATACTGTATGCATTAGTGAGTGTGGTGGTGCTTATGGGGTGTCGCTTCAGGACGGGTGTCGCTCCGGGGCGCGTCGCTCTGGGACGGGTGACTGTGAGGCTGGAAGGGAAAAATCACAGTATACCCACTACAAAAAACTAGACTACACCACTGTGCCCAATCTATCCACGGGGGAAGGTTCTCGCTTCTAAAGATTGCACTATCTGCACATTACATGCGTGAAGATGCATTCTCTTGCGTACAACTTTCGTTGTTATATCACAATTACCAGGGGAACATCCGTGCAATATTAAATGTGACTTCAAGCCCTCAACCTCCGCCTCCCAACACCATGACTTCATTCCTCTCCCCAATCCATATGGGTCAATAGTCAATTCCATTTGTTTGATACTCTGGGTGCATATCTTTGTGGATAAACTGTAAATAAATGCTTCCGTGGCATTTTTCTCTCCCTCCCAGTTTACTTATTAGGTACGCACTTGAAGTAACTTGGTCTCTGAGTGATTTGAGTTGACCTGATTGCAAACGGCTTGAGTTATTAACCATCTGTTAAAGGACAGATTGTGATCAGGACAATTATCGTGCACACGGAAAGCACCCCGTATCTGGAATGGTGATCGCTGGGACTCGAAGCACCATTTTGGGTATCCGTGTGAGGGAGTACCAGCACGTCGCTTAGCTGGCCCAGACGTTCCACCGAAGCACAAATGCGCCTGCCTCGGCGACTTTCTTTCTGCACATCATTGAAAGTAAATAATGATGGATGTTTCTTTCACAATGTCATGAGATTCCTGGAATTCCTCAGACAAAGACCTTTATAATGACAGTGGTTTTCTGTTCCTGGTCGATTCAGTTTAAAGAAAATAGTCGGAAATAGACAGCTGCCTCGATCGCTCTCAAATAAATAAAAAAACCTGGGTTTGAAGAAAAAGACCTACCCATTGCCTCTGTGCATACAGTATTACATCATGGTTATATAGCTCAGATAGATTGCAATTGCACTCAACCAGAGGACTGAAGTCGAAAGAATGAAGCATGAGGCCTTAATATGGCCTTCACAAGGCCCGTGATGCCAATCTGCTCCAATCTTGCAATATTTGATGATCTTTTTAACAGTTGATTTGGTTGTTTTACCCAGAAAGGAAAACTTATCAGGAGGGCATGGCGATGGTGAATATGAGAGCTCTGAAGATGTATTTGGCTTTGCATTGCATCAACATTGTGGCCGTATGATTTTTCAGGTTGAAATTGTGAGTGGAGTCAGGTCAGCTGTCCAACCCATGGGTGGAACAGAATGTTACACACAACATACTGACAAACATATTATTATATTGACAGACATATGGAGTAGTGTTTAATATGGAGTAGAGGATTGGAAGGAGAGGGGAGGGGAAGGGGAGAGCCGAGGGGAGAAGGGGAGGGGAGTGGGGGGAAGGGGAGGGGGAGGGGGAGAAAGAGGGGGGAAAGAGGGGAAGGGGAGGGGGGAATGGTGGAGGGGGGAAATGGGTGGAGGAGGGGAAAGGGGTGGAGGGAGGAGGGGGAGGAGGCAGGAGAGGAAGGGGAGTGGCTCACGTTTCTGAGTGAATGTGGCTCACGTTTCTGAGTGAATGTGGCTCACGTTTCTGAGTGAATGTGGCTCACGTTTCTGAGTGAATGTGGCTCACGTTTCTGAGTGAATGTGGCTCACGTTTCTGAGTGAATGTGGCTCACGTTTCTGAGTCAATGTGGCTCACGTTTCTGAGTCAATGTGGCTCACGTTTCTGAGTGAATGTGGCTCACGTTTCTGAGTGAATGTGGCTCACGTTTCTGAGTGAATGTGGCTCACGTTTCTGAGTGAATGTGGCTCACGTTTCTGAGTGAATGTGGCTCACGTTTCTGAGTTAAGTGTGATGCCGATCAGGAAGAAGAATCCGTACTACCAAATTCGTACACTTCCGGAATAGTTTGATTTATTTGTATTCAGATGTCTGGTAATTGTTTTCTATTTATTTATGTGAATGTGTACTTGTGTATAACTGTCATTCATTTAAAAAGGCTTCGGCACGATCGAGCGTTTTTTTTTTGTTTTTTTTTATAACTCCAAAAAAAAACGAAAAAATAAAAACTCAACTCCATGTCGCTGTTATTTCGCTGTTATTTGGTGGAGCAAAAAGTCAACTGAGCTTTATAGATATTTAGCTATATTATATGGAAAGTAAATGCACACTGAGACGTAAAGATAAAATTCTTTGTTTAAAAAGCCGACACGGTTGACGCAGCACCAGCAAGAGGTATCACGCAGAGACAAGCTTTCACTGATAGAGCAAAATTGTCACAAACAACGTCACAATTTCGCCTGGGAAAACAGTCATTAAAGCCTCAGCACCTGGCTGTGCAAGTTGGGAAATCCTCAAAGCATGACTGTCGGTCACATGGTCGATTAACCGTCAAGTTGATCTTCATTGATTCTTATCGAGGATAGTGTATTCACCCACAATCCCATCTACGGGTGTGGGGGTCGGGCCTGATGCTAGGAACCGGGGCAGGCACGAGGTACAGGAAAATAATAAATAGCTCAGTCTCCCGAAGCGGAAGCAGACCTGCCCACCAATCACACTCTCTTTATTACTCGTAGATCCATCCCAAACCTCATCCTGCTTGGTCCCATCTCCCCACCACCACATCTCAATCAGAACGTGTAGCCGTTCACATTACACATAAGGTACAGCTGATTCAAATACAGCTGCACATTCCATGGTGCCGTTACCTCTGAAGATGGAATTCTTCTGAAATGTCAGGATTTCTATACAATTTTTTATTATTATTTACGGCTGAGTGTGCGTTTACTTTTCACATAAAATGTCTCCTGGACAGCATATATATATATATATATATATATATATATATATATATATATATATATATATATATTGCTAGATATTGATAATATTGATTTTTTAATATTAGATATTGATTGTTTTTTTGTTTTTTTTTAACATAAATTTTATTTATAGACGCTTTCCGAAAGTTCTGGGATTTTCCCGGTTTACCGGCTTTGATGTCCATTGGCACGCCAAATTTCAGCTTTCAACCACACCCGGAAGGTACCAAACCTAAAATCAGTCAGTGGTTAAAAAAAACAATATATATATACACTTACAGTCACGTGAAAAA
Source organism: Myxine glutinosa (assembly GCF_964187855.1). Taxonomy (NCBI): domain Eukaryota; kingdom Metazoa; phylum Chordata; class Myxini; order Myxiniformes; family Myxinidae; genus Myxine; species Myxine glutinosa. Next base: position 156,390,419 of record NC_136263.1, on the reverse strand, counting down.
GTAAGTACACCCCATGTAAAGTTTTGACTTTTTCAACATATTTCAACATACAGCTATTTGATCTTCATTTCAACAAAATTGATAGATAAAGGTGATATAATATATCAAATATCATGAAACATTTACATTTTGTGGTCCATTGTACAGTAATACCCCGGCCTACGTCATTAATTGGTTCCATAAGCCGTGACGTAACTCGGCTTTTGACGTAAACCGGGTGTAATGTCTTTAAAATGCCTTAAAATGAAGACAAACACCATAAAACTAGAGTAAATAACTGGAGGAGGCTGCGGCTTCGCAGAAAATTGCAAATTCCAAATTTGCAAATCCATGCACATGTGCACATACACACGTCGATCGGTTCGTCGACGCCGGATGCCGGCGAGGTGCCCGACGAGGCACCCCAGCTCGAGGCATGACACGGTCGTTCGTTTCACATGGGCCATGGGCCATGGGGCCTGACCTCGTCGCGGACATTGCACACTCTGCACGGTGACGTGATGTGACGTCTGCCACGGACGGTGGTCCGAGCCGGCATTGTCATGTTTCGCCGTTGCCACATTACGTTGGTTGTTTTACACAGTAAAGGAAACTTTACACAGCAAAGGAATAATCACAAAAATACCAGCGAAAGGCAAAGCAAGCACGCAACCGCAGCACAGGACAAAATGCATATGGCATCGCCTTTGTTTTGAATGAGAACCAGCAGCTACGCGTACGTACAGTACAGTATACTGTACGTACATTTTTTTACATTTTTAATGTGCTTTTTATTGTATTTTAAATTGTTTTTTTAGCTTCTTTTATTGTTAATTTATGTACTATTTTATTTATTTTAAATATATTTTAAAGGAAAAATTGAATTTTTTTCACGTCCGTAGGAGTGACGTAAAGTCGCACATAATGACGTTCGCTGAACTGAAATTTATTTTAGAAGAGTGGCGTAAAGTCGGATTTGACGTAGGTCGAAATGGCGTAAAACGGGGTATGACTGTATAATTTAAATAAACACAAATGCAAATTTCGCATGTGGAAAAAGTAAGTACACCGCTACATTTATCACTTCTTCAAATACCTAAAATTAGAATCAGGTGCACCAGCTCAGGTGCAAATGATTAGAACAAGAGAGGATCTTGGAGGAACCTGTCTTATTTAAACCTCAGACATTTCGTTTGGTTTGCTCTTTGTTGTTGAAGTGTGGGGTGTCACCATGCCTAGATCAAAAGAGCTCTCTGAGGCCTTCAGAAAGAAGGTTATAGATGCCTACGAGTCTGGGAAGGGATTTAAAAAGATCTCCAAACAATTTGAAATCAATCATTCGACTGTCCGGAAGATCATCTACAAGTGGAGAAGATTCCAAACAACTGCCAACTTGTTCAGACCAGGCTGCCCCAGCAAGTTCAGCCCGAGAGCAGACCACAAGATGCTGAAAGAAGTCTCAAAGAACCCCAGAATGTCATCACGGGACCTACAGGTAGCTCTTGCCACTGTTGATGTCAAAGTGCACGAGTCTACCATTAGAAAGAGGCTGCACAAATTTGATCTACATGGGAAGTGTGCCAGGAGGAAACCTTTGCTGTCCAGAAAGAACATCAGGGCAAGACTAAAGTTTGCCAATGAACACCTAGGCAAACACCAGCACTTCTGGAACAATGTGCTCTGGACAGTTGAGTCAAAGGTAGAGCTATTCGGCCACAGTACCAGAAGACATGTTTGGCGAAAACCAAAGACAGCATTTGACCACAAGAACCTGATACCAACTGTAAAGTTATCTCTGAGGCTCAGCTACCTCAGTAGTTACCTCAGCTATCCTCAGTTACCTCAGTAGTTACCTCAGATGATAGTTACCTCAGCTATCTCTGAGGGCCTTTCACTCACTCACCGCAGGCAGGTAGGTGGTCTTTCTGTCTTCTACCGACCCCTCTCTGGCCTTGCACCCCCAGCTCTCTCTGTGCTCTGTCCCCCAAATATTCCTACAGGTCGCACAAGATCTGCCAGCAACCCTCTGATGGTTAAACTGCCGAAATCTCGGCTCTCTGCTCACCTTCACTCTTTCATTCCTCTTTTCTCCCGCCTCTGGAACAAACTCCCTCACTCCCTTCAATCCCACTCCTCCCTCCAGGTCTTTAAAACAGCTGTTCACCACCATCTCTTATCTTCCCCCATCCAAAACCTTGATCTTTTCTACCCCCGCTAATTCACCCCAGATCCACCTTGTTTGAAATTCCAACTTCTTTCCTGGAAGTCCTGGCAGTGTCCATATGTTTTATACCTCTCCCACCGCCCCCTTCCCATGCCCCCCCCCAAAGCCCTCGCCCTCTCTCAGATCTCTCGATGTCTCCATGTCTCTCGGTCCCTGCTCTCAAATGTTGTGTTTGTGTCCTTCCCCCTCTCTCCCCATCTTGTCTACTGCTCCCGATGTTATATGTTTTATGTGTCGGTTTGTCTTTTTGTGTGATTAATGTTCGCTCTTTCACGAGCCTCGATCTTGTATACAAAAAAAAAAGAAGAAAAAAAAAGCATGGTGGTGGAAATATTATGGTTTGGGGCAGCTTTGCTGCATCAGGGCCTGGGCCGCTCACCATCATAGAATCCACTATGAATTCTTCATTGTACCAGAGGGTGCTTGAGGATAATGTGAGGCCATCTGTCGGAAAGTTGAAGCTCAACTGAAGGTGGACCTTGCAACATGACAATGACCCTAAACATACCAGTAAATCCACCAAGGAATGGCTGAAAAGAAAGAAATGGAGGGTTCTGGAATGGCCAAGTCAAAGCCCAGATCTAAATCCCATCGAGATGTTGTGGGGGGATTTGAAACGAGCTGTGCATGCAAGAAACCCCTCAAACATCGCACAGCTGAAAGAATTCTGCATGGAGGAGTGGGCAAAAATTTCTCCCAGTCGATGTCAGAGACAGGTAGACAGTTATAAAAAACGCCTACTTGAGGTTGTTTCTGCCAAAGGGTGCAATACCACCTATTAGAGCCAAGGGTGTACTTACTTTTTCCACATGCGAAATTTGCATTTATGTTTATTTAAATTATACAATGGACTACAAAATGTAAATGTTTCATGATATTTGTTGTATTATATCACCTTTATCTATCAATATTGTTGAAATAAAGATCAAATAGCTGTATGTTGAAATATGTTGAAAAAGTCAAAACTTTACATGGGGTGTACTTACTTTTTCACGTGACTGTATATATATATATATATATATATATATATATATATATATATATGTATGTATATGTATATGTATGCACTACATGACCAAAAGTATGCGGACACCACTTCTAATGAGTGGATTTGGCTGTTCAGCCACACCCATTGCCACACACATCTCCATAGACAAACATTGGCAGTAAAATAGGCCGTACTGAAGAAATGAGTGACTGTCAACATAGCACCGTCATAGGATGCCATCTTTCCAACAAGTCAGTTCGTCAAATTTCTGCATTGCGAGAGCTGCTCCGGTCAACTGTAAGTGCTGATATTGTGAAGTGGAAACTTCTGGGAGCAACAACAGCTCAGATGTAAAGTAGTAGGCCACACATGGTCACAGAACGGGACAGCCGAGTGCTGAAGAACATAGCACATAAAAATCGGCTGTCATCGGTTGCAATAATCACTATGGAGTTCAAAACTGCCTCTGGAAGCAACGTCAGCACACAACTGTTCATCGGGAGCTTCATGAAATGGGTTTCCATGGCCGAGCAGCCGCACACAAGTCTAAGACCACCATGAGCAATGCCAAGCATCGGCTGGAGTTGTGTAAAGCTTGCCACCATTGGACTCTGGAGCAGTGGAAATGAGTTCTCTGGAGTGATGAATCACGGTTCACCCTCTGGCAGTCTAACGGACGAATCTGGGTTTGGCAGATGCCAGGAGAAGGCTACCTGCCTCAATGCATAGTGTCAATTGTAACGTTTGATGGAGGAGGAATAATGGTCTGGGGCTGTTTTTCATGGTTTGGGCTAGGCCCCTTAGTTCCAGTGAATGGAAATCTTAACGCTACAGCATACAATGACATTCTAGACGATTGTGTGCTTCCAACTTTGTGGTAACAGTTTGGGGAAGGCCCTTTCCTGTTTCAGCATGACAATGGCCCCGTGCACAAAGCGAGGTCCATACAGAAATGGTTTGTCGAGATCGGTGTGGAATAACTTTACTGGCCTCCATAGAAGCCTGACCTTAACCCCATCCAACACCTTTGGGATGAAATGGAACACCGACTGCAGATCCGTGCATTAAATTTATCATGATAATTCTCCATTTGCTATCCTAATACAATATATGTTTCAACACCTTTTTCTGACAAATCTCACCTCCTGTTTTACATTATACCAAGGAATCGACAGATGAAATACTCAAACACTTATGTCATCTTGGAGACCAGAGCAGGACAGTTGCCCATTCTGGATTATCAATGTAATGTGTGAAAGGTCAAGGTTGGTGGTAAGCATCTCCATCAAAGCCTTATCCTGCTTTGTACCTTCCACAAACTCTTCGAGGGAGAGTTCACCTAGATGAAAGAAAAACAGATTTTTTTAAATTATGGAATAATACAGACAATTGTGTGCTAGTACACTGGCCAAAACTAATATCCCTACCTCCTCATTCTCTGGTTATGTCTTATGTAACTGACCTTAATATTGCAAGGAAACAGATCTGACTAAGAAAGGTAACACATGTTGCAAGTGGCCCAATCGCAACATAAATGCCATAAATTCAAATGTGGACACAATCCCATGCAATGATTAATGTCTAAGGAGCATTCAAAAATGTTCGAAGAACGAACTACTCGTACCGGGCTGAGAAATAATAACCATTTTTTGTTATTTTCAAAATACAGTGTGTATGTGTATATATATATACAATGCATTCAGAAAGTATTCAGACCCCTTCACTTTTTTCACATTTTGTTATGTTGCAGCCTTATGCTGAAATGGTTTAAATTCTTTTTTTCCCTCATCAATCTGCATTCAATACCCCATAATGACAAAGAGAAAACATAATTTTAGAAAGTTTTGCAAATTTAATAAAAAGATAAAACTGAAATATCACATTTACGTAACTATTCAGACCCTTTGCGATGACACTTGAAATTTAGCTCAGGTGCCTCCCATTTCTCTTGATCGTCTTTGAGATGTTTCTTCACCTTGATTGGAGTCTACCTGTGGTAAATTCAATTGATTGGACATGATTTGGAAAGGCACACACCTGTCTATATAAGGTCTCACAGCTGACAATGCATATCAGAGCAAAAACCAAGCCATGAGGTCGAAGGAACTGCCTGCAGAGCTCAGAGACAGGATTGTGTCGAGGCACAGATCTGGGAAAGCCGACAAAAAAAATTCTGCTACATTGAAGGTTCCCAAGAGCACAGTGGCCTCCATAATTCTTAATTGGAAGAAGTTTGGAACAACCAAGACTCTTCCTAGAGCTGGCCGCCCGGCCAAACTGAGCAATCGGAGGAGAAGGGCCTTGGTAAGAGAGGTGACCAAGAACCTGATGGTCACTCTGGCTGAGCTCCAGAGATCCTGTGTTGAGATGGGAGAAACTTCCAGAAGGACAACCATCACTGCAACACTCCACCGATCTGGGCTTTATGGCAGAGTGGCCAGACGGAAGCCTCTCCTCAGTGAAAGACACATGAAAGCCCGTTTGGAGTTTGCAAAAAAGCACCTAAAGGACTCTCAGACTGTGAGAAACAAGATAATTTGGCAAAAACCAAGCCATGAGGTCACAACATCCTCTAACATACTCAGCCTCTCATTTAAGGCCTCCCTCACTGTCACCTCTTTCAACCTCCACGCCTTCAATATGACGACTTACGACGTCATAATTAGACAAGCAGAATGCTCGATCCAATCAGTTTGACATTTTTGGAGCATGATCTCCACAAAAATTGTATGGGAGAATTAAATTGATTACATCATTGGTCACATGGTTTGGCAGCCATATTGGATTTAACATAAATTTACGTTGTCAATAAACCACACAAATACAGCAGCTATTACACACCACACAAAATACAAATACACCACACAAATATGTCCTGGTGAGGGTCTGCAATCTCCAATTGCTTTTTCTTGTTGTCATTGAAAAATATATATAAATGCCGTACACATGTATACACACACACACACACACACACACACACACACACACACACACACACACACACACACACACATACGTGTACACACTCACATATACACACATATAGGTGCACATATTCATATATGCACTCATATAAACGCACAAAGGTGGATACTTCAAAACCTGGGAAGGCTCCATTCCACCTTCTGAAACCCGCATATAGAGATAGCAACCAAAGACACACACACACACACACACACACACACACACACACACACACACACACACACACACACACACACACACACACACACACAAACACACACACACACACACACACACACACACACACACACAAATGTATACAGAATAACTAACATGAGTGTGTCATTTTAACTCAAACTTTCATTATCTAACGTTATCCATAACAGAAGAATGAATAATGAGAATTATCATACAATATCAAATTTCCTTTTCCAAGGAAGCCGAAGACACACCGAAAACACCACTATCATTACTGTTCAGGGTGAAATACGAGTATACATGGCATTATATGAAATGAAATACATTATAATGAAATACAAACCATCTCCATTTATGTCAATGTTGTCAAAAACTTTGTTTGTATACTCCTCTGCAGACACATTGGATGTACTTCCATTGATTGCACGAATAGCCTGCAGAAAAAAAAGAATTAAACTCGAGACAATCTTATTATTCGGCTGGACTCTAAAGGGATCTACAGATCTAAAGGGTATCTCCAATAGCCGCTATAAGGTCTAAAGTGGTCTAATGTGTCTAAAGGTCTTAACTCTAAAAGGTTTCAGAGTCAATGAGTCTAAGTAGTCTAAACTTTAAGCGGTGTAAATGTCTTCAGGAGACTAAAGGACTTGAAGGTCTTAAGGTGTCTAAAAAGGTCTTAAGGGGTCTAAAAGGCTTTAAGACCTTTTAAATGTCAGAAGGATCAAGGCATCTAAGCAGTCAAAAGGGTCAAGGGTTATAAGTGGTATAAGAGGGTCTAAAGGCTCTTAAAAGTTCCAAACTAACTCAAAGGTCTAAAATTGTCTAAAGGGGTCTTAAAGGACTAAGAGTTCTAAAGGTCAAAAGGGTATTTTCCAACATTTGTTGCAGGTCTCAGATATATATATATATATATATATATATATATATATATATATATATATATATATATATATATATATATATATATATATATATATATATATTGTTACAGACGCGGTTTTAGATGTTAGTTTACCGAGCGGTTTGGTATTACCGCGTCCGCACAGTTACTCCCCGATTAGAACCCTATCCCACCCGATTCCACTCGACGTTGACCAAGTCGCGCTAGGTGGCTAAATTGACCAAATTGACCAAACCTACGTTGACCAAATAGGTGGCTAAATCAATGAAGGAAAGGACACAACGGCTGGGATAAATGCAACGACACAAGGGGTACAGTTCTCAAGACCTCCGGAGGAGGATATAATATTGGTGATGCAGAAACGGGTAGATTACACGGTAAGAGGTAAAGCACAGAAAAGATGGGCACTTAGACACAGTCTTATCTTATCCCCGACAGACCACAGACAAACGGGACAAGACTGACTTACACGGGGATTGATGGCAGGGAAGGACAGGCAGTCGATAGCTCAAGGTGCACCTTGGCTCAGGGGCAGAATCGACCCGGTCCGGTCCAGAGATGCGGGGAGGTATTGTCGCGCTCGGAGGTGGCGTCCTTTTCTCTCCAAGCTGAGGCGCATCTGACGTCACCTCCCTCTTCCTGCGCATGCCCAGCGGGGAGTGACACGCCCTCGGCTCGTTAGCTCCGCCCCAGATGGAATCGGTCCGCCGCTTCTATTGGGTGCGGGGGGTTACCGGGCTCTGCCCTTGACGAGGAGCTGACAGCGAGCCCCTGCATGGTAACCCCGTCGGAGCACATGTTCAATGGCGGCTAACCAAGCCGGAGTGAGGACGCACACTCCCCGCGCCGCCGCCGCTGTTGTTGTTGTTGTTGTTGTTGTACCATGAGGAAGAGCTGCGGGGAGGTATTGGGAGGTCCTAAACTTTCTAACGGTGCCATACAATCACATTCTGGTGCAACGAAGAGTCAGAATTAATGGAAACGAGTCCTTAACTGACATAGACTAAGAATAACTAGCAAGATGTCCTATAGTTGTCTTACGTGAGTTGCGGTGAACCTGGGCACGACATTTAAGGGGGGGAAATAGGGGAAGGTCGGGGCTACAGAGTGTTGTTTACAGAAAATGGGACTAGGGAATGGGGGATTGGGGATAGTTGGGAAGTATTGGGGAAATAGGGGAATATTTACAAGCGGATATGGATGGATCCAAATCCCATATCCGCAACATTGCATCCTTCTCTACCTCGGGGCGTCCCGACCCGATAAATTTTTACCTATGTTAGTGTGGCACTCAGATGTAGTTCCCTCTACTATTAACTCAACCCTGAGTGCGACAGTTTTACAGATGTTCACAAATGAGTAAATATGTCCCCCTGCGACGTTGCACCCTTCTCCTCACAGAAACACACCCACAGGATAACCGAATCGCGGAAAGAATCCTCAAACTAAACATACAGCCGGTAGGGAGCATCATTTATACAAGACTACACTGATATTTACACTACGATCCAGGACCTGTTTTTGGAGGAACACATGCAGATGTTATGCATAGAGAGAGCATGCATGCCAGCATCGATACACCAACCCACGAGTGCCCTGTGGCCTTACGGCCTTTAATAATGTGCAGAGCACCCCATCCAAGCACCAAAAGCACCACCCCATCATGTACAGTCAGCACCATCCGGTGCACCAATAAAGTGTTCAATAATCACCGGTGGTGTCGCAGCCGGCCAATGTTCTGCCGCTGGTCTTGCCTTGGAGCCCACTTGGTGTTCTGGCTTCCTTCAAAAATAAAGAAAGGCGCCAACCGCGTCCATTTCTAAATTGTGGCCATCAGGGGGGCCAACTATAGTGGTTCACCTCTATGGCATAGGTGCCACGTTGACCCAGAGGTCCATCCACGGGTGGTGCTTGCCCGCAAAAGAACTGCGGTCCATGGTGGGCGGCCACAAAAATTGCAGTCCATATGGTGTATCGATCCAGGCAGCAAGCAGCGAAAGTACAGGCCCACAACTGCAGAGCCAGCACCTCTCTCTCCTCTCTCTCTGCCCCAAAGCCAGATCCTCGGAGGTGGGAGACAAAAGAAGAGGACAAGTGAGTAAGGTGGTAAGGGCGCAAAAGTGCACGCAATACAAGGTGATGCACACTGGGGGCACATGGGAACCAGGTGAGACAGGTACGTTCCTACCCTACGCCCCCCCCCCACCAGGTAACCTACATTGCCCCTCCCTTACCCCTTACTGCATCCACAAAACACAACACTACCCATAAACATCTACTTTACACATCAACAAACGTCCCTACTGTCTTCCCCGTTCCTCCCATAAACCAAATTCGTCTTCTCTCCCTCCTAACCAATCAAATTTGCCATTTCCAACTCAACATCAAAATTTGCCATCTCCAACTCAACATCAAAATTTGCCATCACCAATTCATCAGTGCCTCCTAAGGAGGGAGAGATGGAATCACCCCAATGTCTCATCCACGTCGTGATGCGTCTCACAAATCCAAACAGCAATTCTCATTTCCTGCAACACAGAACAAAAGAAACACAGGTGTGGAGTCATCATCATCACCTCAGGTAAGTGGCTGCGTATGGTGCGACAGGTTCATCAATCCTAACTATTTCCTAAATGACTTTAACAACTTTACATTACCCGGGGTCTTTCCCTGCCAATCCATTGGCCAACTTACACTATGGGTTCTAAAAACCAATTCCCATTGACCAAACTGTGGTGCTTCTCAATTTGGGGTCTCACTCCCCCGATTCAACACTCGGTGCTCTCGCACAATTTCTGGGCTGTGACGTGTAGCTCTCCCAGCAGGTCTACCCACCTGCACACCTCCACCACTGTAGTTGCCACCCGAGCTTACCTGCTCCTCACCCTAACCTAACTAACTGGGGAAGGCCCTCTCGCACTCTCACCCCCTCAGTGCCCTCTCTGGCACGGGCTGCCCGATCCACACCCGGGATCCTAAGGCACCCACTGACACGAACGGCTCCCAGAGCCCACCTGCGGCCTCACCTGGCCGACATCCTCACAGTGGTGGAGTGCCCAAACCAACTACACACACTAACAGGCTACACGCCCAGCCATTTCCACAACACTAATGCACCCATCCACAATACCATTCTGCAACCGCACCACAAATGCCAATATCCAACCACAATTTACCTATACCCTCTACCTAACACTTACACTACCCGCCCCGGGTACTCGTGAAAGGGTTCCACTCTTCCCCCATCCACACCTTTGCACCATGCACACCACTCCGTACCACTTACTCCAACTCTCTCCACACCACTCATTCCTATACTCCATGTATTCCACACACCTGTACTTGCACACCTGTGCTCTCACAACTGGTGCCACCTGCACCCTTCTCTCCCCAAGCGCATTCGCGCTGATCCACAACACTCACTACTCATACACTGCTCCACACACCTGTTCAGTTGCACACCTGTGCAATCACACCTGTTCCATCCTCACACAGCATCATCTCATCTAACTACTCCCCTCTGAAACTTGCGCTTCCCAGTCGTCCCTTTAAACTATTGCGCTCCCACGTCATTATCATCCACACTAATCTACCTGCGTCCCCACTACAGGTATCAGTCACTAACTAAACTTAACGTTACCTAATGTCATCTTCGCTAGATCCCTACACACAATATAACCTAACCCACCCGGGCTAGTTTTCACTGCCATACACCCCATAATCTATAGCGCATTTGCCCCACTGTTTGTGAGGGATGACAGAGTTGCCATCCCACCACATCGGGCATCTCCCACTACCAATTTTGCACATCAAATTTCAACAAATCAAAAATTTGCCACTCACTACCCATCATCTGCCAATCATTACTGCCAATCCTTTGCCAATCATCAAATTTTGTTTTTCTAATTTCGGGGCCAAAACACTATCCTCGTCATTACAGTCTACTTACTAATGCCTCTCGGTGCGCCAATTCACTTCCAAAGCTCGGCTTCGTACAGCCAAGCCATGAATGCGGGTTGTTTGGTGCCAGCGGCTGGATACGTCCCGCATTCGGTGCAGGGAAGGAGGTTTACCCAGGCCGAGATCCCACGCACCACCTTGGCGTGGAGCCATCCAATGTCCCGATCTCGACCTGCCGGCACGTCTCAACAAAAAGTGGTCGCCATGACGACCCTTCCTATCGGGCTGCCAGCTCCACCTAGTGGAGCACAGACGCGGCCGTTCAAAGCGAGGCCCAGCGTGGATCGCGCACGGCGGTCCTTTCGAACCCGCCGTGGCTCGGATCCCCGCTGGTTCTCGCGGCACGCGAAGCCCGGCACGCACCGAGGGCCCGATTCGGCTAAAAGTCGCTCTAACCGCTAACCCGGTTACCGTCGATGCTTCACCTGCATGCTCACAAGCATACGCTACCCCTTTCTTGCTCCCATCTCCAACTGTTTCCATGCTCCTCGTCGTACCTTCTCTTACACACCCAGGTACACTCATTCCACTCCCAGCCTTGGTCACACACCTGACCACCGAACACTTTGGCACACATTCGTTGGTCGCACACCTCACCAACACACCTCTTCGCACCCCCTCCTCGGTCACCTCCTCTGTGACAATCACAGGTGTGCTCTCTCCCGCACACCCAACCACGTGCCTCACGACCAACTCAAGTGTGCATTCCCACACACGCTCTACCATTCCAGGTGTGCATCCTCGCTCACCTGTCACAACCAACTCACGCTCCGTGCCACTCTCACTACTCTCACCTCCACTCTTGACAACGCACTCACCCTTACTCCCGACAGCGCACTCTTTCCTCATGCACCTGTCCGTTACACACCTTTCTCGCGCACACTCTTGCGCACACTCTCCCGTCACACCCTCTGTAACACTCACCACAGGCGTGCATTCTTCCTTGCCTTTGACAGCGCACTCTTTCCCCATGCACCTGTCCGTCACACACCTTTCTCGCGCACACTCTTGCGCACACTCTCCCGTCACACCCTCTGTAACACTTACCACACCGCGCTTCCATGTGCTCCCTCGCACACGCGCTACGACCGACTCACTCTCGACAGCACCCTCACTCCTTGGCACGCACTTTTTCCTCACACACCCCATAGTCGGACTTTCTCGCACACCTCCTTTTTCGCACACCAGACCTGTCGCACACTTCACCAACGGCCTCTCACGAACACCCGGGTCCATCTCGACCCCCAAGCTTATTAAATCCCCTGGCGCATCATACGCACGACCATATTGGTCACCACTTACACCGGGTCCTCTTCCTCTTCGCTTCTCCTCCATCACCTGCGAATCCCTCATCCGGTTAATGAGCACATCATCACGATCCGAACACAGACTTTGGACCAATTATTTTACTTCCTCCTTTATCTCTTTCTTATCCTCTCTCCGTCGCTTCTTAATTTCGCTCACCCCTCTTCCACTTCTTCTAATTTCTGCTTCACCTCTTTTATTTCCCGGTGCGTCTCCTCAAGCTCGTCCTCTAAGGCCACCTTGACCGTTTCTATGTGCGTCCTCACCTGCCGGTCCTTCGTCTCCATTACCTCTATCACCTCGTCCAACCTCGTTGTCAGTCCCTCACGTACCATCTGACATTCCCTCTTCGTCGCTATCAAGTCGTCTTTTAGTTCTTTCTGTGTCGCTTTTAACCCTCCTAGTACCGCAGTGTTCCTTTGTACCTGCTCCACTAACTCAGTCTGTCCCACCGTCAGCTGTTCCACCTCCTGCGTCAGGTCCTCTATGCCCCCTTGCAATTTTACAGTCCCCTTTCTCACCTCCTTCTCCATGTGCTCCTTACAGTGCCTCAACTCCTCGCGCACTCCTCCGACCTCCTCACTCACACCTCTTCTGATCTCCTCTCCCATCACTTGCATCTCCTGCCCAGATGCCACCCTCATCTGCTCCATTTCCTCCCTGTGAGCATCTAATTTAGTTTCTACCCCCATTCTGACCCCCTCTATCTGCTGCCCCATTTGTTTAACTTCCCTTTCTGCTTGGTCCCTCATGTCCCTCAATTTGCCTTCCATACTGTTTTCTAACCCCTCTAACCCCTTTTGCATCCCTTCCATTTGATTCTCTTGAGCGGCCATTCTGTTTTCTACCCCCATTAACCCATTCTTTACCTCTTTTATCCCATTGTCTAATGCCTCACCGGTACCCCTCGCTTCGTCCCTCATTACCCCCAATTGCTCACGCTGAGCCCTCGCTTCGTCCCTCATTACCCCCATTTGGCCCTCCAATCGCTCACCCAATCGCTCCCTATCAGCCCTCATTTGCTCACTATTCTGGGCCATAAGGGCCTTCATTTGTATTAAAAAAAGGTCCAAATCTACCAGCGGCGCTACTACGGTCGCGGGCGCGGTCGCCGTGGCCATGTGCGAGGCGCCATTTTGCGCGCCCATAACCTCGTGCGCGAGGACGCGATTTTGCGACCCTGTCACCCTCACTGCTTCGCTCTCCTCATGTCCCTCAATTTGGTCCTGGATCGACCCTGCCTCACTCTCCTCTACCGGAACCCAGCCGTCTTGATCCGCCATAGCGCGACTTTCAAAATTCGGGTTTTTATTTTTTTGTAAAACAAAATCAAATTTCGCCGTTAATAATTTCGAGCGCGTGAAGCGCGCTTCGGGTCCGATCTCACTCCTCGACACCATTTGTTACAGACGCGGTTTTAGATGTTTGTTTACCGAGCGGTTTGGTATTACCGCGTCCGCACAGTTACTCCCCGATTAGAACCCTATCCCGCCCGATTCCACTCGACGTTGACCAAGTCGCGCTATGCTAAATCAATGAAGGAAAGGACACAACGGCTGGGATAAATGCAACGACACAAGGGGTACAGTTCTCAAGACCTCCGGAGGAGGATATAATATTGGTGATGCAGAAACGGGTAGATTACACGGTAAGAGGTAAAGCACAGAAAAGATGGGCACTTAGACACAGTCTTATCTTATCCCCGACAGACCACAGACAAACGGGACAAGACTGACTTACACGGGGATTGATGGCAGGGAAGGACAGGCAGTCGATAGCTCAAGGTGCACCTTGGCTCAGGGGCAGAATCGACCCGGTCCGGTCCAGAGATGCGGGGAGGTATTGTCACGCTCGGAGGTGGCGTCCTTTTCTCTCCAAGCTGAGGTGCATCTGACGTCACCTCCCTCTTCCTGCGCATGCCCAGCGGGGAGTGACACGCCCTCGGCTCGTTAGCTCCGCCCCAGATGGAATCGGTCCGCCGCTTCTATTGGGTGCGGGGGGTTACCGGGCTCCGCCCTTGACGAGGAGCTGACAGCGAGCCCCTGCGTGGTAACCCCGTCGGAGCACATGTTCAATGGCGGCTAACCAAGCCGGAGTGAGGACGCACACTCCCCGCGCCGCCGCCGCTGTTGTTGTTGTTGTTGTTGTTGTACCATGAGGAAGAGCTGCGGGGAGGTATTGGGAGGTCCTAAACTTTCTAACGGTGCCATACAATCACATTCTGGTGCAACGAAGAGTCAGAATTAATGGAAACGAGTCCTTAACTGACATAGACTAAGATTAACTAGCAAGATGTCCTATAGTTGTCTTACGTGAGATGCGGCGAACCTGGGCACGACATTTAAGGGGGGAAATAGGGGAAGGTCGGGGCTACAGAGTGTTGTTTACAGAAAATGGGACTAGGGAATGGGGGATTGGGGATAGTTGGGAAGTATTGGGGAAATAGGGGAATATTTACAAGCGGATATGGATGGATCCAAATCCCATATCCGCAACAATATATATATATATATATATATATATATATATATATATATATATATATATATATATATATATATATATATATATATATATATAATTGTTGCAGATTCGGGGGTCGGCTCTCCCCTTACCAAGGGAGGGTTAATCCCCTTGTATTTTAAGCTGGCCGTCCCCCAATCCTGGAAGCTATAACATCACTTCCGGTCGGTATTAGCCAGGGTGATTGGTCAATGGAGTCCCAAATACCTGCTTACTAACCCGACCGTAAAGTGAGGAGACAACTCCCACCTGAGCCGCAGCAGTAATGGATACGCCGAGCGAAGCGAGCCGTGACTCGTGCCGTTAACAAACACTAAACTCGATCCTGAGCGGTTCCTATCGTGCCACAGGTATTCAATTGAGAAAAGACGCAGACGATCGAATGAGAGGAAACCCAGAAAATAAGAAGAACAAAGAGTGGGTTTATTAATTATATACAAGAACCCAAAAGAAGAGGAAATGAAGCAATATACAGAGCAAAAGGACACAGGGCAAGCTTATACAGTCTTAATTATCATGCCCAGCTCAACACAAACAGACTTACACGAAAGGGGAATAGCAGGAAGGAAGGTCCAAGCAGATGGGCCAGCGTTGGCTCTGGCCCCGGTCCACGCTCCACTCCGGTCCACGCTCCACCTCGGTTCAGGCTCCGGTTCCGTGGTGAAACCTGGCAGGCAGCGCGGTTGGTATTGTCGGCGCGAGCGGACCTTACATGCGGGGGGTGCATATATCGGGGAGGAATTGCGTCCGTGAATCGGAGGAATCGTGACGCATGCCTCGTGACTCTCCACCCGCATCTCTCGTCGTGTATCTCATTCTCTCCAATGGTGCCACTCTCCCGGGCAGACCCTCAGACTCTCCGACTCCAACTCCAACAGACTCTCTCCGGCCGACCAAATCTCTAAGTAGTCCCACGCGAGCGCTTATGTTACGCGCTCGCGTATCAAGCCGCGTGCTTTTAGGACACACCTGCTTACTGGTTGGTCGCGAGGCGGTGAGCTGGCGGTGAGCTCGCCTTGGCCCTGGTTGGTCGCGAGGGCTCACCGACTCCGCCCTTAACAGGGCTACGCCTCGCTCCGATAACTCCTCCCCCTTCTTCTCCGCTCTTATCGCATGGTTAATGGCGTTTGAGCCAGGCAGCGGGGCGAGCAGTGGTGCGTAACCCAATTTGGAGAGGGCTAAGCCGCAAAATGAACGGGATTGAAAAAGGGGCCTATGTTATTTGATTAATGCAACGCAGATTCAACTATTGGGAACACAGCCTTGACTAAAACACATACTAATGAAATAACTAGAGAAGTGCCTATGGTGTCCTCCGTGTTGCAATATGGACTAACTAGGGTGCGACCTTTAACCTTTGGAAAATGGGAATATTTACAGGGAATTATTTACAAGGGATTATTATTTACAAGTGACGGTTCTGAAAACCGTAACACAGCACACTCCCTTTCTCCATTCCCGTCCCGGGCCGTTCCACAAGGGATATATTTTACCATTATGTGTGACACGTAGGTGTAGTTACCCTCTCGTATTAACCTCACCCTGAATGTGACATTTTAAAAACTAGATATGTCCCGCCTGCTGCGGTGCATTCTACCTAGCAGCTTCACGCCCACAGACTAACCGAATTGCGGAATTAATTTTCAAACGACACATAAAGCCGGTGGGGAGCATTATTTACAAGACTACTATTTTGATTATTTACAAACTACACCCAGGACCTGTCTTTTGGGAAACAAAAGCAGAACTTTTGAAAAGAGGAAAGGTCAAGCACTGCACTGTACCAATACACCATACCCACATGCACAGAAATGCACAATCAAATAATAAAGTGCACTAAAAAGCACAACAGCACCACCATGCGCGAAAAGCACCATCAAATGCACAGTCATACATTTTAAATAAATGAACTGGCATCTGCTCTGCTGGGCCGATGGCTGCTGGGCCGATGTTTCTTGGCATCTTGCTGTTCTTTCTTGCGGCCTATTTAATCAATAAAAAGGGCACAACCCGCGTCCATTTTTTTTAAATTATGGCCAGCAGGGGCCAACTAAGGTGGTCCACTTGCTTGGCATAGGTGCCACCTTGACCGTGGTCCGCAAGCAAGTCGCTGGCAGCAAAGGTCGATTTCCAGCAGAGATGCCAGGCCACAGAATGTGTGGTCCATAAAGTGGTGCTCGGCCACAAAACGTGTGGTCCATACGTGGGCTAGGCCACAGAACGTGTGGTCCATAGGTGGTGTACCGGTCCAGGAAGGCAAGCAGCGAGGGTGCGGGCGCACGACAGCGACACCTGCACACTTTCCCCTCGGCACACAAAGACCACGGTCCATGAGTGGGGAAGGAAGACAAAGCAGGGTTAGCGGGGTGCAAGGGTACACATCAACACAAGGCAATGCGACATGAAGGGCGTGGGAGAGCGAGCTGAGAAAGCCTGTCCCTACCGTTCGTCACCCCCCCCCCCCCCCATGTCACCTACACTACCCCCTTGCCCCTCCCGGTATCTACACAATTTACAAATTACAAATCTGTCACTATCGTCTTGTCTCCCATATCTTCCCTAATCCAAATTCGTCATCAATCCCAATTCCTCATCAATCCCTCCTAAACCAAATTCATCATCAATCCCTCCGAAGGAGGAAGAGGTGGAATATAAACAATGTCTTCCCCATGTCAAGATGCGTCTTTCAACCAACCAAACGTTTGCAAAATCATGGTGTGGAGTCTTATCACCTCGGTGAGTGGATCGTATGGTGCGAAGAGACTTTCTCCTATCTATACTCTAAATGACATTAACACTTTTACTCTACCCGGGGTCTTTCCCTGCAAAACCATTGGCCATCTTTACTCTATGCGGTTCTAAAAACCAATTCCCATTGAACATACTGTGGCGCTCACCAATTTGGGGTCTCACTCCCCCGATTCTTCACCCTGTGCCCTTGCACAGTTTCGGGGCTGGGTCGTGTGGCTCTCCCAGCAGGTCCGCTCACCTGCACACCTCAGCCACTGCAGTTGCCTCCCGAGCTTACCTGCTCCTCACCCTAACCTACCTGGGGAAGGCCCTCTGGCTCTCTCACCCCCTACCGCCTTCTCTGGTGTCAGGCTACCCGGGTCCTCTCCATAGGATCCCGGGCCCCATTGGACTCTAACTGGCTCCCAGAGCCTACCTGCGGCCTCACCTGGCCGACAGACTAACAGTGGTGGAGTGCCCATTTAATCTTTCTTACTAACAGGCCACACGCCCAGCCATTCCATTTCACTTACGCACCAATCCAAGCAGTACTCTGCTACTCTCGCACCACAGATGTCAATATCCACCAAATTTACCTACTCCCTCTACCTAACTTTAAACTACCATACCCGGGTACTCGTGAAGGGGGTCCATCCTTACCCCATTCACTCTTTCGCACCATACATTCAACTCAACGTATTCCACACTCCCACTCCACACCATCCATTCCAGACCATTTATTCCATGCAACCATTCTCCATACACCTATATTCCACTTGCACACCTTGCAAGCCAATCACTCAATGCACAATCACACCTTTCACAATACTGTGCTCATGCACTTTCTACACACACACACAGCATTCACGAGCAATGCCTCATTTCAACACCCTCAGTCCCTCACTACAAACACACTGCATCAGCTAATCTACCTGGTTTTCCCTCTAACTTAGTGCTTCCCTGTCGTCCCTTATACTATTGCACATCCCTCGTCGTTATCAACCATCGAACCTATTCTACGTCCCCACTACAGGTATAATGTCGCTACTTAACTCTCATGTCTCCTAAAGTAATTTCTAAATCCCTATACATTAACCAAGCCCTCCCTGGCTAGGTTTTCACCGCCATACCCCACAAAGCTACTGCTCCTTTTCCCCCTAAAATACGATGGGAGGGATGGCAGATCTACCATCCCTCTACACCATATACCATTTGCCATCAATTTCACTATGCAGTCCACTGTACTATGAGCCTCGGTGCGTCAATGCATTTTCACAGCTCGGCTTCGATAAGCCGGCTATGTGTGCGGATGGTCAGTCTCCTGTGGTTGGGTCCGTCCGGCATCAATTCTGGGGAGGAGGCATACTTGGTCCGAGATTAAAAGGTCCATCTCGGTGCGGAGCCTTGCGGTCTCCGGCCCGATGACCCAACCTCACCTGGTCGGAACACTGCCCCTGCCAGGGGGCGCAGGTCCGACCTGGCCTTTCTCCCATGGAATCGCGCTGATCGCCTGAACGACGCGGCCCCAACCATACAGGGCGGGCCCCGGCCCGAATCGCGCACGGCGCCCCATGCAGGAGTGACGCGGCCACGATCCCGGCCGGCTCCCGCAGCACACAAAGAACACCGCGCACCGAGAGCTCGCGTCGGCTAAACGTCGGCCTAACCGCTGCCCCGGTCAACGTCGATGTTCGATTCTCACACCACGCGTTCCTTTTCCTACTCGCAAAACCTGGTGCTCCAACGCCTCTAATACACTCCATACATTCCCTGCACTCTATCACTGCACTCTCTGTTACACACCACTCCTCGGTTGCACACCTCTCCCCCGTTACGTACTCCATAACACTCAGAGGTGTGCACTCTCTTGCACACCTGCTCAGCGCACACCTACCCACGGGTGTGAAATCCCCCGTCGCACACCCAATCATGCGCTCCACCACCAACTCCGGTGTGCACCCTCGCACACGCTCCTCATCCATTCCAGGTGTGCATTCTTTCTCACTTGCCACAACCGACTCACACTCCGTGTCACTCTCACCCTCACACCCATACACTGTTACACACTCACTCTTCGACGCACACTTTTTTCTTACACGCGCGCCATTTCCTTTCATAACACGCACCACGGACCTTTTACGAGCGCCCGGGTGCCGTCTCGATCCCAACCGCGTGAAAAATCCTCTCACGCCAAACACTTTTCCGAAAAATCTTTTCGTCCCATATACTACCCGGCTCACCTTCGGGATTCTTCTTCTTCGCTACACCACCTACAAACTTTCCATTTGGTTAATAAGTACAGCATCACGATGTGAGCACAGACTTTGTATATTTTCCCTCTCTTTCTTCTGCGAGTGCTTTTCTACGTCTGCGGTCTCTCCAATTTCCACTATTTGTTCGGTTTTAATTTATTTTTCCTTTCCCTCGACGACCGCTGGCTCTAATAAAATTTTCTTTTCTACTTCGGCGGTCGCCGGCTTCCCCATACCCCGGGTCGCGATTTCTATCCCCGTCCACATGTCTGCGCTTTGCTCCACTTCGCTTTTCCCGCGCTCCTCAAGCCGCGCTACCTCGTCGCATGCCTGTGTGCCTCTCTTGCGCAACTCGCGGTCTCTGTCCCTCCCCATCTGCTTTACCTCGTACGTGGCCTTGTCCCTCGCCAGCCCCTCATTTACTTCCCGGGCTTGGCCATTTATGTCTTCCAATTGGTCCCCTAATTTTCCCTCTAATCCTACCAATTTGACTTATAGGCCCCCAATTTGGCTTCCCAATTGCTCCCCCATTCTATTTTCCATTCCCTCACTATTGGTCCTCATTTCTCCCATCTCCTTACTCAATCCCCCCATTTTCCTATCTAATCCCTCAATATGGTTTCCCATATTACTTAACCCGTCTTTCAATCCCATTTGTATGGTTGCCTGCAACTGCGCAATGAGGGCCTGCTGTCCATCCCTCCCACTTGCGCCACGGGCGCGACCCTCGTCGCCATGTGCTAGGTGCCGCCATTTTGTGCACCTGCAACCCCCTCTACCACACCTTCTTTAACGACCTCCTCCTCCATTACTCCCACATCTTCCCTGGGGTCCTGGGTTGACGCTAACTCCTCTTCTATCTCCCCCACAGGCATCCGATCACCTTGACTATCCATGGCATGAATATAATTTGGATGTTAATAAAAATTTTGGCCGCTCGAAATTTTGACCAAATTTTTTTCAGATGATATATAAAATTTGGTTCGGGTCCAATCCCACTCCTCGACACCAATTGTTGCGGCCAATATGCACAATTGGTGTCCAAAACTTTGTCTAACGAATTTAGTCCCAGGTTCCAAATCCCAACTCCTGACTACCAATTGTTGCAGATTCGGGGTTCAGCACTCCTGTTACCTAGGGGGGGATAATCCCCTTGTCTTTTAAGCTGGCCGTCCCCCGATCGTGGAAATTATAACGCTCATTTGCGGTCGAGATTGGCCAGGGTGATTGGTCAAAATGGAGTCCCAAATACCTGCTTACTAACCCGACCGTAAAGCGAGGATATAACTCCCACCCGAGCCGCAGCATTAATGGATACGCAGAGTGAAGCGAGCCGTGACTCGGGCCGTTAACAAACACTAAACCCGATCCTGAGCGCTTCCTATCATGCCGCAGCTATTCAATTGAGAAAAGACTCAGACGATCGAATGAGAGGAAACCCAGAAAATAAGAAGAACAAAGAGTGGGTTTATTAATTATATACAAGAACCCAAAAGAAGAGGAAATGAAGCAATATACAGAGCAAAAGGACACAGGGCAAGCTTATACAGTCTTAATTATCACGCCCAGGACAACACAAACAGACTTACATGAAAGGGGAATAGCAGGAAGGAAGGTCCAAGCAGATGGGCCAGCATTGGCTCCGGCCCCGGTCCATGCTCCACTCTGGTCCATGCTCCACCTAGGTTCAGGCTCCGGTTCCGTGGCGAAACCTGGCAGGCAGCGCGGTTGGTATTGTCGGCGCGAGTGGACCTTACATGCGGGGGGTTCATATATCAGGGAGGAATTGCATCCGTGAATCGGAGGAATCGTGACGCGTGCCTCGTGACTCTCCACCCGCGTCTCTCATCGTGGATGTCGTTCTCTCCAATAGTGCCACTCTCCCCGGCAGACCCTCAGACTTTCCGACTCCGACTCCAACAGACTCTCTCCGGCAGACCGACTCTCAAAGTAGTCCCACGCGAGCGCTTAGCTTACGCGCTCGCGTATCAAGCCGCGTGCTTTTAGGAGACACCCACTGGTGAGCTCGCCTCGGCCCTGGTTGGTCGCGAGGGCTCACCGACTCCGCCCTTAACAGGGCTACGCCTCGCTCCGATAACTCCTCCCCCTTCTTCTCCAATCTGACCGCATGGTTAATGGCATTTGAGCCAGGCAGCGAACGCTGCTGGGCGAGCAGAGGCGCGTAACCCAATTTGGAGAGGGCTAAGCCGCAAAATGAACGGGATTGAAAAAGGGGCCTATGTTATTTGATTAATGCAACGCAGATTCAACTATTGGGAACACAGCCTTGACTAAAACACATACTAATGAAATAACTAGAGAAGTTCCTATGGTGTCCGACGTGTTGCCATATGGACTAACTAGGGTGCGACCTTTAACCTTTGGAAAATGGGAATATTTACAGGGAATTATTTACAAGGGATTATTATGTACAAGTGACGGTTCTGAAAACCGTAACAATATATATATATATATATATATATATATATATATATATATATATATATATATATATATATACACATGGGCGTCGATGGGGGTGGGGACATATCCTTTCCCATTTTTTGGGAGATTATTACACACACACAGACACACACACACACACACACACACACACACACACACACACACAGACACACACACACACACACACATTCTACTCGAATATAACATAAAATAATTTGCTCTATAGTCTATACAATCCACACAGGCACGAATGTGGGATGTTCCCCAAATGTATCATCTAATTATGTATAAATCCATACCGTATTAACTTTCACCAAATATGTTATCTCTTAAATCATTACTGCATTGGTGGGCATTATTTAATAACAGAGACGGTATCGCTCGTGCACGTCGTGCTGGAATTTATTAGTCAGAGTAAGCACTTACTGCACAGTGAGCATGCGCTGAAAATATATCACTTGATTAGTGATGAGTGAAGGCATGATACAGGTAACATTCCCGCTGTAATACTGTGTTCCTTCAAGTTTTCTTCCGAAGGAGCCACTTTGCTTGCCCATGATGGAATTTAATATTGTCGAGCTGCGTGCTCCCAAAACATGTTGCTTGATTAAATATTCACCTCCCAGGCCCATCTCAAGTGCACACCTCAACCCATTCACCGCTCACCCCCCCCCCCCCCCGAAGCGTCAACCACCCTCTCCAAACTCTCTGCCCCCCCCCCCCCCCCCACCCGAGTACCTGTATACAACGGCAAAATAAAATAACGACAAAAATTTGTTCGTAATATATCACAATACTTGGTAATAAACCTAACAATACAAGTAATAAAAACTTCTTTTTTTTTTTAATGCAAAAGAATGTCGGGATGCTTCTTCAAAAAGTATGGAAACAAGGTCAGGATGATCACAAGAAATGATCATGTGAAACCATCCCTACATCGTCTTTGAATAATGGTTGTCCCCAGAAAAGACACTGTGTGTGTGTGTGTGTGTGTGTGTGTGTGTGTGTGTGTGTGTGTGTGTGTGTGTGTGTGTGTGTGTGTGTGTGTGTGTGTGTGTGCTTATTCGATGGATATACCTCTGTGTTTTGTATCGATATAACGATATAACTTAAAAGATGTGGCCGTGCATAGAACACATACAAACAAAGAAAGAGAGAGAGGAAAAGAGAAAGAGGGAAATAATCTTACCTTTTATAGGTATAGATTCATTTTTATGAGTTTATTTAAAAATAACCTTCTGAATTCAGATAAAAAATTTATGGAATTGATCAATTCATTAATTTCTCTGAGGGGCACTGCAAACATAAATGGGAAGTGATGAAGAAAACTGAACCTTGAAACCCACTGTATGTTTATTATTTTATTGCGAAAGGCAAATTTATTTTATTGCGCAAACAGCATTTAAAATGCATATTCAATTTTTGGGGAATTTATATTAATCACTCAACTTGACTACTGAACAGTTAATTCCAGTGAAATTAACCACGTGGATAGTACCATAATAATCTGGAGGAGCTCTTGTCGATCGATGCAGCCATTTCCGTTCACATCATAAAGCTTGAAGTACCAGCGAAGTTTTTGTTCGACTGTTCCCTTTAACACAAGACTCAGCGCCGCCACATACTCCATGAAGTCGATTGAACCATCCTGCCACATAGGGTGTGATCACCATCACCATCATAATAATAATAATAATAATAATAATAATAATAATAATCATCATCATCATCGTCATCATCATCATCAATTTATATTCCTGTGGTTAATTTTTTTCGAGATTGTAGTTGCAATGTCATTAGGTATTTCCATCTACAGTAGGTTCCTTATGCTGCCACCATTTTACTTGTGATTGTGATGTTACCTTACGGAAAACATGCATTTAATGCAAATATGTTATGAGTAGGGTAGGGGAGATCTTGCATTGTAGAATGATCGACATTTTTATTGTGCATATAAATTTGTGCAGTTTGTAAATAATATTATATACAAGTAATATACCCGCTCCGTAGAAATATACTGATTATACTGATTATAAATATACTTATTTTTTATACAGTACATTATACATTGCTTATGAGACCTTTGTAGAGTTTGAAACTGAAACTCTGTGGGGGAATTAAAGTTGTAATTGTTGCTATGGTTTTGCACTAATTATTTAGACTCGTTTCTGTATTTATTAATAAATTATTTGTCCATTTTATCTTCCATATGCATTGCTGCTCCCAGTATGAAGGAAGGAAATCGGTGATCGTGCTGCGGATGCTGGGGTTCATTGGTAGATACAACTGTGGGCCATCACCATCATATGCCATAACTTCCCCTTACTATCTCAGTGTGGACCATCATCCGTCTTCTACCGACTCCTCTCCGGCCTTGCTCCCCCAGCTCTATCTGTGCTCTGTCCCCCAAACATTCCTGCAGGTCGCACAAGATCTGCCAGCAACCCCATGGTTAGGCTGCCAAAATCAAGACTCTCTGCTCACCTTCACTCCTTCATTCCTCTTTTCTCCCGCCTCTGAAAACAAACTCCCTCACTCCCTTCAATCCCACTCCTCCCTCCAGGTCTTTAAAACAGCTGTTCACCACCATCTCTTATCTTCCCCCATCCAAAACCTTGATCTTTTCTACCCCTGTAAATTGACCCCAGATCCACTTTTTTGAAATACCAACTTCTTTCCTGAAAATTCCTCGGCATCCATGTGTTTTATTCTTCTACCACCCCTCCCACCCCCTTCCCATGCCTGAACCCCCCAAGCCCTCTTCCTCCCACAGATCTCCCGATGTCCCTACTCTCAAATGTTGTGTTTTTGTGCTTCCCCCTCTCTCCCCATCTTGTCTACCACTCCCCTTATTATACATTCACGTGAAAAAGTAAGTACACCCCATGTAAAGTTTTGACTTTTTCAACATATTTCAACATACAGCTATTTGATCTTCATTTCAACAATATTGATAGATAAAGGTGATATAATATAACAAATATCATGAAACATTTACATTTTGAAGTCCATTGTATAATTTAAATAAACATAAATGCAAATTTCGCATGTGTAAAAAGTAAGTACACCCTTGGCTCTAAGAGGTGGTATTGCCCCCTTTGGCAGAAACAACCTCAAGTAGGCATTTCTTATAACTGTCTACCAGTCTCTGACATCGACTGGGAGAAATTTTTGCCCTCTCCTCCATGCAGAATTCTTTCAGCTGTGCGATGTTTGAGGGGTTTCTTGCATGCACAGCTCGTTTCAAATCCCTCCACAACATCTCGATGGGATTTAGATCCGGGCTTTGACTTGGCCATTCAAGACCACTCCATTTCTTTCTTTTCAGCCATTCCTTGGTGGATTTACTGGTATGTTTAGGGTCATTGTCATGTTACAAGGTCCACCTTCGGTTGAGCTTCAACTTTCCGACAGATGGCCTCACATTATCCTCAAGCACCCTCTGGTACAATTAAGAATTCATAGTGGATCCTATCCACTAGGCTAGGGTGCCGGCTTAGGATCCTAGGATCCTGGGTTCGAATCTCGGTCGATCGCCGAATTAATGCCAGGGGGGTTGACTCAGCCTGTCATTCCTTCCGAGGTCGGCTAATTGAGTACCAGTTCACTGGTAATTCCCTGTTTGTCGTTGAAGGCGGCAAAAAGGGTTGGCGTCAGGAAGGGCATCCGGCCGTAAAACATTGCTTCAAAAAAGGGGACCAAAAAAACAACAACTACCACGGTCCCCGAAAAGGCCAACCCCCGCTTTGCGGGGAAAAATGGCCTCTAAACGGTGGTTTAGTGGATCCTATGATGGTGAACTGCCCAGGCCCTGGTGCAGCAAAGCTGCCCCAAACCATAATATTTCCACCACCATGCTTTACAGTTGGTATCAGGTTCTTGTGGTCAAATGCTGTCTTTGGTTTTCGCCGAACATGTCTTCTGGTACTGTGGCCAAGTAGTGTACTTTCTTTTTCACGTGACTGTATGTTGTATGTGTCCGTTTGATTTTTTTGTGTGATTAATGTTCGCTCTTTCACGAGCCTCGATCTTGTTTACAAAAAAAAAAAAAAAAAAAAATGCCCTACAATAATAATTGTTTGTGTTTGCCTACTTCAGCATTGAAATCATCCAATAGTAGAAGTAGATCATGCCATGTCATGCTAGTTATTAAAGTGTTTAATTATTGGTAAAGCTCCTCTTTTATTCGACTATCTCAGTGGGAGATTAGTTTGTTTTGTGTGATATAAATCTTTACTAAACTCGTCTTCAATCGGCACCACAGACATCGAGAACTTATGCATTCTGAACTTTCGAAGCAACTTAGCACATTATTACTTAAAGCTATATGGCTACACCTTTTCATGACTATCTTCTGGTTTCCCTTATAAGTGTATAAATAGTACTCTATTAATTAAAGTTTTAACTTTTCGCACCCACCTCAGTTCACTCGTATCAGTCATATCCAATTTATATTTGTTAACTTCTCCTGATACAAAACTGGCTTGACCTGTTTGTAACATTGTTTGCATATTAATGCATCCTTTTGTTGTTTATTTACCATTGGAGGATGGGCAACTTCATTAAAGTGATATTTTAGATGTTAATTTAGTTAAAACGTATTAACTAGGACATTATATTGGTCTCTGAAAAGCTGTATGTAACTGACCTCTTGGCACAAGATTTGTGTAGTGGTGAATTGTGAGAGCAAAAAACATGGATTGGCATATTGAACAGATGGAGCAGAAGGAAGCAGAGGGTGACAGATCCACATGAAGAACATGGACAGAAGCCAAGACTAGCACCACTCTTTGTTTGTTCGGCATTCCTCGGCATCCGGCTTTTCAATACATCATGCTGATGACTCTGAGCTAAACTTTACTCGTTCCTCCTTTCCACTCCTCAACCTCCTTGTCATACAACATTCAGCCCTCATCCAGAACTTGGGTGTTACCATCTTGAGCAAGAACGGAACTCCTAAAATCCATCTCCATTTTATATGTCCGCACATCTCTTGAGTTGTCTGTTTGGAATCCTCTTCCCAGAGTTATTTTCCTGGATTTATGATTGTACACATTGGAAAGATTATTTAATTCACAGTGCTTGGCATCAAAATAATCTCCGATTTGAAGTAATTGAAACGCAAGTGCGGGTATCACTCTATTGTAAGTACCAGTATCAGACGTTGCAATTTGTAATGCAACAAGTGTCACATTTGGGAATATTAGAAGTTTTGCACAACATTTCTCTGAAACCACTGATCACAGTCATAAAGTACATTTTACCAGCCCAAAATCAGTAGCTAATGAACAAAACTTTATCAATCTGAAATATCTTACTGATCAAAAGCAATGTAATGTTTGAAGCGTGATGATATTTCAAATACCTTGTTCATATCGAAGGTGTTAAACATCTGCTCAATGTACATGTTCGCATCGACACTCAGGTCTCGCAATCCGAAGAACTGTTTGAATTCGTGCATCGTCAGCTGGCCGGACGGACACTCGATCATGAATTTCTTGTACCACTTGTGGATATGCAGAGCATTAAGATCATCGAATGGTGCTCCGTTTGTATTTCCCATCCTCGTCTTCAAACTTCACCTTCCCTGTCCACCTGTACTAATATTTACCTTTCTGCTGTTGTTTTAACCTTTATGTTACAGAGGGATAATCACCGCCTGCTTTTGTAGCTCTATTACTGTTTGCCAGAAACAATTTGGTGATAGCTATCCTTATTCGCTCTAGGCCGAGCACCATGGAGCTCCTTTGTGTTTGTGGGCATTGGTAGCTTCCAGAACAAGATTAGCTCTGGTGTTAAGTAGCATGCTAGTCTGCGGGTAAGCGCATAAAAATGACATAAGTAGATGGATTAAGCTCGCTACAGGTTTTAAAAGCTTGTGCACTTTAATGTATTTTTGGAAACGGGAACAGAGGACAACAGCTTATGAAAACTACTTTCTCAATGATTTTCCCCAAAGGTCTTTATACCTAAAAATATATATCAGGATATACAAAGAATTTGGTTACAGCTGGAGGTAACTTAGCCCACCATGCCTGTGCTTTTTGAATACCAAAATCAAACTATCAGTTTATTGACTTAATTGCACTCGGTGGGGTGGAGAAAGATGGGGCAGGCAAAAGGTGTTATTCATATCTCAGTTACTTACTTACCAGTCCCACAAATATCCAGGTACCTCTGTAAGCCCAAATTTTCTAGTTACCTAGCTCACTCGATTTTAAACCTATATATTGTTTCTACTGCTGCGACATTCCAAGAAGATAATTCCATCCACTAAGTACGTGCTGAGTGAAGACCCTTGCCTCACCACCTTCCTAACTCTCCTCTTCTTTACTCTAAAGATGTGGACCCTGGTTCTATAATTATCAATTCTCCTGAAAAGCCTTTCCACATTTATTTTGTCTGTACCCTTCATTATGAAACATCTCTATGAGGTCCACTTGTAATGACTATCAGTGCATTAAGTCCTGTCTCCTTCAGCCTCTCCTCATACTTAATCTCGCTAGCCCTGCGATCAATGTAGTTACGCTATGGTGAGTACTCTATAACAACTACAATATATCCTTAAAATAATAATAACTACAAATCGTATCAAAATGCAAAGCCCATCTGCATCTGCTTTGTACTCGAACTAAACTTGCTGAAAACTACAGTAAAAAAAATTGTGCATTTTATTAATTTGCGTTCTCCATATTTTCATAATAAAGGACGGAGGTTACGTTTTCATCACTGTCTGTTTGTTTGTTTGTGTGCAGGATATCTCAAAAGGCTGTGGACTGATTCGGATGAAATTTGGGGAACACGTTGGGTGTGTAACAAGGATGAATTGATTTGATTTCAGTGAGGATCCGGATACTAAACTTTTTAAAATGATTCTTCACCATTGAATGGTAGGGGCAAAAAGGATATATAGCACAACATGACAAAGAGTTGAGGATGGAATCAGACAAAACTTGGTGGACACGTTGGATATGTCACAAGGACGAATTGATTTGATTTTGGTGAAGATCCGAATCCGGATCCGGATATGAGAATTTTTTAAATATTTGAACTGATTCTTCACCATCAATTGAAAAATGTGGGAGAAAACGATATGTTCGAGTAGTATAAAAACAAGATATCTCAAAAAGTTGTAGATGACTTGTGACATTGATTGTAATGAATGGAGGGAAAAATAAAAAACAGGTACACTTCCCTGTTTTACACCCCTTTTCAAAATGTTCACCTTTTGTTGCCTTATAGCCTGGAATGAAATTGCATTAAATCAGACTTTCCCCACCTGTATTTACACATTGTAACCCCAACTTCCAAGTGAAAAATAAATTCCACAAATTTCAGAAAATTAATCTAAAAACAAAATTAGAATATCTTGGTTGGAGAAGGGTCCAGCCCCATTAGTGTATACTTGGTAGAAGCACCTTTGACAGCAATAAGCTGTGAATGTTGGGATTGGTCTCTACCAACATTGCACACCTTGATTGGGAAATATTTGCCCATTATTCTGTACAAAACTGTTCAAGCTCAGTCAAGTTACATGTGGAGCGTTGATGGACAGCAATCTTCAAGTCATGCCACAGATTTTCGATTGGATTTAGGTCGGGGCTCTGACTTGGGCACTTAAGGACATTTCTCTTTTTTTGTTCCTTAGCCAATCCAGTGTAGCTTCGGCTGTGCTTCGGGTCGTTGTCATGCTGAAAGGTGAACTTCTATCCCAATTTCAGTTTTCTTGCAGAGGGCAGCAGATTTCCCTCTAGGATTTTTCTGTATTTTGCTCCATTCATTTTCCCTTCTATCCTGACAAGTGTCCCAGTCCCTGCTGATGAGAAACATCCCCATAACATGATGCTGCCACCACAATGCTTCACAGTGGAGATGGTGTTCTTTGGGTGATGTGCTGTGTTGAGTTTGCACCAAACGTAATATTTTGCATTTAGGCCAAAAAGTTCCGTCTTGGTTTCATCAAACCATAAAACATCTTGCCACATGGCTTCAAAATCTCCGGAGTGGTTGTTTGCATACCTCAAACAGGACTCAAGGTGGGCTTTTTTGCGTAATGGCTTCCTTCTTGCCACCCTACCAGACAGGCCAAACTTGTGTAGTGCTTGGAAATTGTTGTCACATTCACACAGTGTCTTTGCCATAAAGGTCTGTAGCTCTTTCAAACTTGCCATTAGCCTCTTGGTGGCCTGATCAGTCTCCTCCTTGCTTGGTCATGGAGGGAGGGACGGCTTGATCTAGGCAGGATCTTGGTGGTACCATACACCTTCCACTTCTTAATGATTATCTTGACTGTGCTCCAAGGGATATTAAAGGCCTTTGAAATATTTTTATACCCATCTGTGCCTTACCACAACTTAATCCCAGGGGTCTTTGTAAAGCTCCTTGGTGCTCATGGTTGAGTCTTTGGTGTGAAATGCACTAACCAGCAGAGGAATCCTACAGGAACAGCTGATTTTATTCTGAAATAATCACATTCACTACAATTTAACACAGGTGGAGGCCAATGAACTTGATGTGTGATTTTGAAGGTGATTGGTTACACCTGAGCTAATTTACAATTGCTATTATATGGGGGGTGGACACTTATATAACCAAGATATTCTAGTTGTGTATGTTTAATTTCCCGAAATTTGTAGAATTTGTTTTTCACTTGTAAGTTCTGGGTTACGATGTGTAAATAAAGGTGGGGAAAGTCTGATTTAATGCATTTTAATCCCATGATATAAGACAACAAAAGGTGACAATTTTGAAAGGGGGTGTAGATTTTCTATAGGCACTGTAGGTATTAGTTTCACAGCTTCATAACATTGTCCTTGGAAATTTACCAGGTATGGGATTTGGTATACTTTTAGACATCTATAGCAACTCTCCCTTCAGAAAATTTAGCTAGTCCAGAGTTGCCACATGATGTGCGAGTGGAACGTGAATTTCACGAAATGCAACTTTTTATCGGCATCCGGGACCAACTTCATGGGTCCATAACATCACGTTGGAATCACTGCAGGAATTTTGAGTTTCTCTCCCAGATATATATGATGACTCTAAGGAGAAGTTCATGATGCTATAACTTATATGCGCTGCGTGAGTGCCTTGTCGATTCCGCTAGATGCTCCCAACTCATGGTTCCAGTGCTGACTTAACACCTTTCTAAAATTGTCCTGGGTGAACTGCCAGCTGTGAAACTTTGTTGGTTTGGAGACATCTAAAGAATCTACTACATTCACCCCAGCGCCATATTCTTCCAGGCCATTACCCAACAAACATGTCCTCGTTGAATTATCATTCCCCCCACCCCTCCCCCAAACTAAACTGCCATTCCACATTTAATCTGTGCCTCCTCACCCCCCCCCCCCCCCCCCAAGGTTGTGTTTACTTCCCTGGCAATGATTGCATCAGTAGCCCTACAATCTAGCACGTTTATCTCAGTACTCTGACACTGTAATGGAAGGTTATGCTAATTTTTAGGTCTTGTTCGGTCTTATTTACTAGTCATCGCTTTTTTTTTGGCTTGCCAACCAATATGGTGCCCACACACTGCATCCGTGGTACTGAAACCTCTCCATTCATTTCCTCCCGCATTTGTGTTCCCTGTTGTCTCATTTTATTCATGCATCCCCTCCATTTTGTCAACCCCACCTGGCGTATATTCAACCGGATTCGAACTCAATACGTTAGGATCCCAGGCCCGCCGCCCGAACCACCAGGTATAATTATGAAGTTAAAATACATCATTAAATTTGAAAGTGTGTTTAGTCAGGTTCACTATGTCAATAAATTATATTTCGTTCAAAATCATGGTAGATTAGCAAACCTATACATTTTTGGAAAGGTTATAGCATAAGGAAACTAAAAATCAATGTTTACATTTGGAGAGATACCTGTATGGCGGCCATTTTGGATTTTCAAAATGGCCACTGTAAAATACATATTTTGTTCTATTTCTGCCTCTAATTACCCTAAAAACTTTTTAAAATATACTAAACCTATATTTTCAGGGACAAGGAATCCAATGAAAGTATCAAATTAGTGCTATGGGGAATGGTAAGACACGAATCAAAGGTTTTGAATTGCAAAATACTGTCTTTATATTCGCGATAAGTTGCATAATAAAATACATGTTATCATTTTGTACAGGCAGTTAATAACATCAAAATGTGTCACAATATTTCATATCACCAAACATACACAGGCAGTCAGCAAAATCATATATACACATGCAGTCAGTATAACTTCACATCTACACAGGCAGTCAATGACAAAATATACACAGGTAGTCAATGGCATCAAACATACACGATTACAGAATATGCCATTTAGAGTTCGTCATCACTGTCCTGTGTGTCGTATCCGACAATATAGTCCGCATCGTTTTCACAGTCCGTTCCACACAAGCAAAGGTCGGTCAAATTGATTGGCAAATCGAATTAGTCGAATGATCGATCGAAGAGAATTCGATGAATCGAATCGAATCGAATCGATCGAATTGGTCGAATGGTCGAATGGTCGATCGAAGCGATTGGTCGAATGGTCGAATTGGTCGA
Organism: Myxine glutinosa; assembly: GCF_964187855.1. Taxonomy (NCBI): domain Eukaryota; kingdom Metazoa; phylum Chordata; class Myxini; order Myxiniformes; family Myxinidae; genus Myxine; species Myxine glutinosa. The sequence continues at coordinate 156,357,388 of NC_136263.1, read as the reverse complement.
TTGGTCGAATTGGTCGAATTGGTCGAATTGAATTGGTCGGAATTGGCAAATGTAAACATTGATTTTCAGATTTTCCATGTAATAACGTTTCCAAAAATGTATAGGTTTGCTAATCTACCATGATTTTGAACGAAAAAACATAGTGAACCTGACTAGTTGTGCATTGTATTAAAGTAGAGATACTCGATTATGTTGGGCTCTCCATCATCTTCTTCTCTTCCATGAGCGTCGTCTTCTGCATACGAAAACGAATAACAAGAACAAAGAAAAGATGTTTACACAATGTAAAATCCTATTATCTGGATTCCCTAACACCAGCGAGCATGTAGCTGGACGACAGATGCAATGGAGAATCCCTTGTATTCCCACTGTGATAATCTAATCCCTAAAGCACGACAGATCCACTTAGGTGCCGATGTATCACGTTGCTGTCACCCTCTGCCTAATTCAGTTGAGGACACGTCAAGGTCCCTCGTTCAAAAATGCATATTTATTTTGATTATAATACTATGCACAACACAACGAGTCCCTCCTTCAAAAATGCATATTTATTTTGATTACAATACGATGCACAACACAACGAGTCCCTCCTTCAAAAATGCATATTCATTTTGATTACAATACGATGCACAACACAACGAGTCCCTCCTTCAAAAATGCATATTTATATTGATTATAATACTATGCACAACACAACGAGTCCCTCCTTCAAAAATGCATATTTATTTTGATTATAATACTATGCACAACACAACGAGTCCCTCCTTCAAAAATGCATATTTATTTTGATTATAATACTATGCACAACACAACGAGTCCCTCATTCAAAAATGCATATTTATTTTGATTATAATACTATGCACAACACAACCAGTCCCTCATTCAAAAATGCATATTTATTTTGATTATAATACTATGCACAACACAACGAGTCCCTCCTTCAAAAATGCATATTTATTTTGATTATAAAACTATGCACAACACAACGAGTCCCTCATTCAAAAATGCATATTTATTTTGATTATAATACTATGCACAACACAACGAGTCCCTCCTTCAAAAATGCATATTTATTTTGATTATAATAATATGCACAACACAACGAGTCCCTCCTTCAAAAATGCATATTTATTTTGATTATAATACTATGCACAACACAATGAGTCCCTCATTCAAAAATGCATATTTATTTTGATTATAATACTATGCACAACACAACGAGTCCCTCCTTCAAAAATGCATATTTATTTTGATTATAATACTATGCACAACACAACGAGTCCCTCATTCAAAAATGCATATTTATTTTGATTATAATACTATGCACAACACAACGAGTCCCTCCTTCAAAAATGCATATTTATTTTGATTATAATACGATGCACAACACAACGAATCCCTCATTCAAAAATGCATATTTATTTTGATTATAATACTATGCACAACACAACGAGTCCCTCATTCAAAAATGCATATTTATTTTGATTATAATACTATGCACAACACAACGAGTCCCTCATTCAAAAATTAATATTTATTTTGATTATAATACGATGCACAACACAACGAATCCCTCATTCAAAAATGCATATTTATTTTGATTATAATACTATGCACAACACAACGAGTCCCTCCTTCAAAAATGCATATTTATTTTGATTATAATACGATGCACAACACAACGAATCCCTCATTCAAAAATGCATATTTATTTTGATTATAATACTATGCACAACACAACGAGTCCCTCATTCAAAAATGCATATTTATTTTGATTATAATACTATGCACAACACAACGAGTCCCTCCTTCAAAAATGCATATTTATTTTGATTATAATACGATGCACAACACAACGAATCCCTCATTCAAAAATGCATATTTATTTTGATTATAATACTATGCACAACACAACGAGTCCCTCATTCAAAAATGCATATTTATTTTGATTATAATACTATGCACAACACAACGAGTCCCTCATTCAAAAATTCATATTTATTTTGATTATAATACGATGCACAACACAACGAATCCCTCATTCAAAAATGCATATTTATTTTGATTATAATACTATGCACAACACAACGAGTCCCTCCTTCAAAAATGCATATTTATTTTGATTATAATACGATGCACAACACAACGAATCCCTCATTCAAAAATGCATATTTATTTTGATTATAATACTATGCACAACACAACGAGTCCCTCATTCAAAAATGCATATTTATTTTGATTATAATACTATGCACAACACAACGAGTCCCTCATTCAAAAATGCATATTTATTTGGATTTTTCAAAAATAAAATTACCTCTGCCTCCGAAGGTGGATGGACGTTATGTTTTCACCCCCAGTCTGTCTGTTTGTTTGTTTGTTTGTGATCAAGATATCTCAAAAGGTTCTGTTTGTTTATTTGTGATCAGGATATCTCAACAGGTTCTGTTTGTTTGTTTGTGATCAGGATATCTCAAAAGGTTCTGTTTGTTTGTTTGTGATCAGGATATCTCAAAAGGTTCTGTTTGTTTGTTTGTGATCAGGATATCTCAAAAGGTTCTGTTTGTTTGTTTGTGATCAGGATATCTCAAAAGGTTCTGTTTGTTTGTTTGTGATCAGGATATCTCAAAAGGTTCTGTTTGTTTGTTTGTGATCATGATATCTCAAAAGGTTCTGTTTGTTTGTTTGTGATCAGGATATCTCAAAAGGTTCTGTTTGTTTGTTTGTGATCAGGATATCTCAAAAGGTTCTGTTTTTTGGTTTGTTTGTGATCAGGATATCTCAAAAGGTTCTCTTTGTTTGTTTGTGGTCAGGATATCTCAAAAGGTTCTGTTTGTTTGTTTGTTTGTGATTAGGATATCTCAAAAGGTTCTGTTTGTTTGTTTGTTTGTTTGTGATTAGGATATCTCAAAAGGTTCTGTTTTTTTGTTTGTTTGTGATCAGGATGTCTCAAAAGGTTCGGTTTTTTTGTTTGTTTGTGATCAGGATGTCTCAAAAAGTTCGGTTTGTTTGTTTGTTTGTGATCAGGATGTCTCAAAAGGTTCTGTTTTTTGTTTGTTTGTTTGTGATCAGAATATCTCAAAAGGTTCTGGTTTGTTTGTTTGTTTGTGATCAGGATATGTCAAAAGGTTCTGTTTTTTTGTTTGTTTGTGATCAGGATGTCTCAAAAGGTTCTGTTTGTTTGTGATCAGGATATCTCAAAAGGTTCTGTTTTTTTGTTTGTTTGTGATCAGAATATCTCAAAAGGTTCTGTTTGTTTGTGATCAGGATATCTCAAAAGGTTCTGTTTTTTTGTTTGTTTGTGATCAGAATCTCTCAAAAGGTTCTGGTTTGTTTGTGATCAGGATGTCTCAAAAGGTTCTGTTTGTTTGTTTGTTTGTTTGTGATCAGAATATCTCAAAAGGTTCTGGTTTGTTTGTGATCAGGATGTCTCAAAAGGTTCTGGTTTGTTTGTTTGTTTGTGATCAGGATGTCTCAAAAGGTTCTGGTTTGTTTGTTTGTTTGTGATCAGAATGTCTCAAAAGGTTCTGGTTTGTTTGTTTGTTTGTGATCAGGATGTCTCAAAAGGTTCTGTTTGTTTGTTTGTTTGTGATCAGGATGTCTCAAAAGGTTCTGGTTTGTTTGTTTGTTTGTGATCAGGATGTCTCAAAAGGTTCTGTTTGTTTGTTTGTTTGTGATCAGGATGTCTCAAAAGGTTCTGGTTTGTTTGTTTGTTTGTTTGTGATTAGGATATCTCAAAAGGTTCTGTTTGTTTGTTTGTTTGTGATCAGGATAAAAAAGGCGGTGGTAGCCCCTTAAAATCCCTAACCCCATTATCTTATCACTTATATATCTTATCACTTATATATCTCATCACTTATATATCTTATCACTGATATACTTATATAACCATAAGGGAGACTATCAATTCCATTTTTTAAAATAAACCTCTTATCATCAAAAGCCCCCAATGCTTTCTTATTCACCTCTTCTGAATATAATTGATGTTTATAACTTCTTATTCCATTAATCTTTATAAACTCTTCTTTATTTGTTGTTAAACAGTTATAATAATCCTTAAAGTTTATTGTTTCTTTAATAACATTTTTCTTTACACCTTTTAACTTCTTATCAGTCTTTTCAACGTTATTCACAATGTATTTATAAGCATCTATGCCTATAGGCCTTTGACCTATAGGCCTATAGGCCTTTGACCTCAATCCCACAAATTCACTCATAACATATCCTCCTAATTCATCCTTGAACTTTCCAATAACCTTATCATTCTTTGATGAAAACAATTCACTTCCCTTCTCATAATTACTAGTGTCATAGATATTAATGTCCTTTTTCATGTCTGAATAAAAATCATCAGTATTAATTTTCAAAATAAAACTATCTGTGTCCATGTACAAAAGCTTTACATCATCATCATACTTCTTTTTGAGATTTAAATAGAAATAATCATACATGAACAATTTTGACAAGTCAAGTATTGATGTTCCAATGTAGATTGTTTTATCCATTACAACACTCTCTTTCATCAAATGTATAGCACAAAAGTTTTCTGTAAAAATCTCAGCCTTTGTGAAGCTAGGACGGTTAATCAGTTTTGATGCTTGTTTCGAACTTGTGGTCAAACGAATGTTTTGACGTTTTCTCACATTCTCCATCGTTTTACCAAAGACGGAATTATTCATAAGCTTGTAAAAATCATTCTTTGTTTCTGTCCTCCTTTGTGTGTTAAAATCAATGTACTTTTTTAGCCAATGGCTCTGATTGAACTTTATAATTTTATGTATCTTCTCAACACGAAGACCAACGGAAAGATACTGTCTCAAGTTCCTCTGGTGAAGAACATGATTTTTCTTATCATAAAGTGTAGTAAGAAGTTTCTCTGTTGATTTAGAGTTAAATGACTTTTGATAATCACTCAGCCACTCTTGCTCAGGTGTTCTCTTCTCACATGCGTATGGAAAGTCTTTATGTAATTTATGAACTTCCTCTGGATATTTCAAATCAACTTCAAAATAATAACCAACTTTTTCTTCATCTAATTCAGCTTGTGTAGATATACATAGATTCTCAAAGACTTTGTTGAAATTCTTTTCTTTACCCATTTTAATCCACCATATGGAAGAGCCTGAGACATTGCCCAACCATACAAGTTATTCGCATCATAATACATCAATTAGGAGCTCTCTACAGATGAATCATAATTTGGAGTGTACTTGTTATTAGCTTTACCATATCGGCTAGAACATACTTGTGATATTCCTCCTCTCTTTGCCTTTTCAATCATCAACAACATGTCAACGTCAGTTATCAAATCCAACCCTTGTTTTGTCATCTTTAGCATGGCACTCCAAGCTAGTCCTGGAGTGGTGTAGTAGTGTGCTGGGTCAAGTCCATATTCAGCATGATAAATTTTTCTAAATGCTTCAAATACATCAGCAAGAAGAAGAACATCAGTCATTAGGTAAAAATCGTGATATTCACCCATGTTCTTTATGTTGTGTTGTTTCCATACATTTTTAGCATGTTTGTAGTCATCATCTGATATGTGTTTGTTATTCAGTTTGTTAAAGAAAGACTTTTTAGTTGGAAGTTTTGTTTCATCAAATCTAGCAAATGAATCCATATAATCATACGGATAAATTCCTTTTTGTGTAAGTAGACTTACATCTTCAAAATAATCAGAAAGACATGGAAAATTAGCCATTTATTTAACCAGTTTAGCAAGAGGAGAATTCATGAATTTGTAAGTGTCTAGAAATCTAATCTGTATAAATGGATTTGTGAAAATTGTTTTTGTGAATGAAATGTATTTCTGATCTGTGTTTGGAATTGCTGAGATACTTCCAGAAGTCTTTGAGAGTTCCTTGATAAATAGATGAGTGTCATAATTAGCATTGTTATGAAGAAAGACAGGAATGAAAGAGGGGAGTTTATAATTAATATTACAACTTTGATGAGCCGGACCTCTATATTTACCAGTGAGATGACAATGATCTCTAACCTTTAGACCTTCACCAATTTTCTCCTCACAAATATGACAGGCATTGTTTTTTCTAAATTATCTTTTCTCTTAACTCGTCAAGGACATTGGTTTATTGGTTTCTCTCATTATCTTGGTTAATCGAAAACAGTCTTTTTCTAGTCGTTTCACAAACTCCTCTGGGGTATTTGAGCCTCTATACACCTCTACCTTGTTATATTCATCACCAACGGATGATTTGATATAATAACAAAAACCACAAGGAGTATGTTTTTGATATTTATTTGTGTATGATTCTTTTGGATCTGGAGAAGCAGTATCAATTTTTTCTAGAATACTTTCAAAATCAGCATATACTGTATAACAAATGGATGTTTTATTGTTTTCTTTTCATCTTTGAATGAGGTCTTTGAGCCTTTTTTAGGCATATTGATTACCGTTGATTTATGTTCACCACAATAATTTGAATGTTTATCTAATCTTTCTTGTGTATGGAAGAAGTTAAGACAATGCATACATATATATATATTTTATTTGTTCTTTTACATACTTGTGGTTTTATTAATTTTGTAATATCTTTGATGTATGTATAATGTGAATTTTCCTCTGAATTAAAATATAGAAGATTAATATGAGTTTGATTATAATTTTCAGAAAGCTTTAAAATCTGAATGTTGTTTGTTTCCATCAGGCCATAAACATTAACTGATAAATTATTCATCTTTTCAAATTTAGGAATATCATTTAAAGTCATTGGAAAATTTAGATCTTTTGTATTCAACGTATTCTCATATTTTGTATAATGAGATACTCTTTCAACATGACTATCTTGTGGATGTAGATGTGCTAGAATAGACCAGAGAAAACATTTATTGTCTTTATTTTTGATATTGATAACTGCTTTTCTATTTTTGATAACACTAGGTAAATCAATGTAAGAAGAAGCGTTTAGACTTAGAGGCTCTGATTTAAGAATATGAATGTCAATAAATAGTATCCCATCTATATTGAAACCACTTCCAGTAATAGTATGCTCAAATTCTTGTTCTTGCTGGATAAGTTCATCATAGACTCCTGATGTTTTAAAATGTTGGTATGAAGATATAAAGTGTGTGCCTGTTCTCATGTAAGCTGTATCAGTGAAAACATCACCAGTGAATGGATCTTCTTTTGAGATTTTCATTTTAATACCCATATAGAACTTGATTGATTTCAACTCAATAAGAGTCTTTTCAATAAAATCTTTCACAGAGGGTTTGATGATATCCACAGCCTCAACAATTGAGTTGGGGTCAGGAGGATGAAAGTCAAATGCATGTATTCCGAAATGATTTTTGAAAGCACCATCAGTATTCTTAATAGTAAACAATTTTGACAAGTGTTTGTTTGTTTTAAGATGGGCTTTAAACCCCTTCTTGAGGATGGTTGTTTTACAGACCTTACAATATTTTGTTTTAGGTGGAAGAGGGGAAAGTTTGTTAAGAATGTTGTATGTATGTTTTGCGGTGAGAATATTTTGTTTATAATATTTTACTTCCTTCTCGCAAGTATCACAATAAACCATATTTATAGCGTGAGAAAACGTGGTGTTTTATATATATATCACTGTGCTTTAAATAAAACACTTTTGAGCTTTACAGCTCCATTTTATATATATCGCTGTGCTTAAAATAAAACACTTTTGAGCTTTACAGCTCTGTTTTATATATGTCGCCGTGCTTAAACTAAAACACTTTTTCACTCAGAATCATCTGAGTCATAACTACCACATGAATACTCAGAATCATACTCAGAGTCATCAATAAAGCTACTCTCATAACTATCATTTGAGCACAAACTATTAGTATCATAACTATCATCTGAGTTCAATGAAATACTATCATCACCATCGTCCGAGTTCAATGAAATACTATCATCACTATCGTCCGAGTTCAATGAAATAGTAAAATCTTCACTGCTGTAATGACTCATATTTAATTAGCAGAAAAAACCTTTCCATCTATACCAATATACTTTCTTTCATTAACGGATTCAATCTCTACATTTTTTATATCAAAAGTTATCTTTAAATAATCTCTAATTATCATAGAATGAAATGACATTTCACCAGAAATATTAACATCATTCATTTTACTTAGATCTACACCCTTTGGATTATTAAAGAAAATACAAATTTCTCCACGTGTATTGTTGATGGTCTTGTCATTCTTTTTCAAAGTATCACGGTCAATCACTTTTTCAAGCTTTGAATAAATTGCCAGGAGTAGAGGAGAAACTTTTGTTAGATTTACTTTAATGGATGTCTTTCCAGGTATAGTTAGAGCTCTTCCTTTAAATGAAACAGAGGGGCTCATGTTATTTTCCATAACTAGTTTTACCCAAAAATTTCCATATTTATCTTTGTTCAATTTAACATCTTTGACATATTTTTCTATATCTTCCACAGAAGTAGAAATTGATTGAAATTTGTCTTTTGTGCTTTGAAACATTGTATTTATTAACTAATAAACTTGCGTTACCCTTCAGAATCACCCTTGAGAATCACCCTTTAGAAATACCCTTCAGAATCAACCGTTTAGAATCACCATTGAGAATCACCCTTTAGAATCACCCTTTAGAATCACTCTTTAGAAACACCACATAGAATCACCCTTTAGAATCAACCGTTTAGAATCACCATTTAGAATCACCCTTTCGAATTACCCTTCAGAATTACCCTTTAGAAATACCCATATATTCCTTTAGAAATACCCCTTTAGAATCATCCTCTCAAATGTTGTGTTGTGTGCTTCCCCTTCTCTCCCCATCTTGTCTTCCACTCCCTCTTTTTATATATTTTGTTTGTCTGGTTGATTTGTTTGTGAAATAAATGTTAGCTCTTTCACGAGCCTCGATTCAGTATATAAAAAAAAAAAAAAAAAAAAAAAGTAAAAATTTACTGTTTAAATATGAAAGGAGATTTAGAATTTCCAGACGCTTCATATGATAATTTAGAAATCTGCCGCCGTTGTGATAGAATAGGGCTTAATAATGAGGGTTCATATAAACAATGTATTTTCTGTGATTTAATTTTAATTAATGATAATAAACAAGTACAAAATGTTTTAATTAAAACAAAAGCCGCGTCGATGTTACACAATGCCTAGATGCAGCTGTGCCTATAACGTCGATGTTATAGGCACAGGACATTCCTATTGATTCGATTACTTGATGTTATTTTTGTGCAAAGTGAAAATATATCTCGGCAATTTCCCGTGTGTGGCAACGAATTTTTAATATAGCTCGGCATTTTCCCGTCTGTTATTTCAGGCGGTGTATGACTGACCATGCCGCGATTTAAAAAATAATATATCTCGGCAATATCCCGTGTGTGGCGACACGTGAACGAAGCTATGCTCCTCTCTCCACATTATTGTGACGACGTATAAATTAAATATTTCATCGTGACGATTGTCATCAAATGGACGAATTTTTAATATATCTCGGCATTTTCCCGTCTGTTATTTCGGGCGGTGTATGACTGACCATGCCGCGATTTAAACAAAATATATATATCTCGGCATTTTCCCGTCTCTTATTTCGGGCGGTGTATGACTGACCATGCCGCGATTAAAAAAAAAAAATCTCAATGGACGTGAAGTTACAGGCCTTTGAGAATTCATTTCGTTCTCTAAAGGGCAAGTTCTGAGTTTGACAAGTTTGAGTTCTATACTTTCATCGGATTTTCTTCCCGTTTTTTTTCAACCGAGTCTAAAACTATGTTAGCGACTGTGAAAAATGAAATGATATATCGAATTTGATTTGAAATAAAACTGTGTGAGAGAGGAAGACACCACGGGCCTACAAAACAGGCCTCAAAGCTATGCGAGTGAATAAAATGGTGGATATTTGTTTATATGAAGCCTCTCCCAAAATGGGTGGAGCTATGGTTCCCAGAATGGGTGGAGCTTTGAGGTTTTGTCTTCTCTGCAAGAACAAGAAGAACAAGAAGAAGAAGAACAAGAAGAACAACAACAACAGCAGAGGGCACTCTATTAGCAGCGTCTGCGACGCGGCTAAAAATATATAAAAATATATAACTCTTTTAAATTAGAACCAAAAATAAATTACTTTACAAGATTAATAAGAGAGATGAATGTAAAGTATTGTGATGATAATACACCATTTCTTTCAAGGGAAGAGACTATTTGTATTGAGGAAATGTATAAGGGTTTAATGATATTTATTATTCAAAATAATTTTAATGGAAATGTTAATACAAGATACTATATAAATAAAATAATGAATTATTTTGAAATTAAACCTGAACTCAGGATAAAATATAGAGTTTCTAAAATAGCTCAAAAAAAGTTAGATGACTTGTTTTCCAAATATATAAATGAATGATTTTTTACCCGTTTGGGAAAATAAGATAAAATTTAATAACCATAAAAATATTCCAAATTCATTGAGATGTCTAATAGTTGGTTCAAGCGGATGTGGAAAAACCTGTTTGCTTTTAAAGATGCTCCTTAGTCCTAATTTTTTAGATTATGATAATTTAATAATTTTTACGAAGTCAAGTTTTCCACCCGAGTATCAACTACTCTCACAGGGTTTTAATGTGGGTCTTAAAAAGGAAGACATTATAGGTTTATTTAAACTTCAAAACAAACTAAATGATTATAATATTGAAGATTTAATACAATTATTTTGTGATACACAGAAATCAAAACCAAAACCAAAAGCCATAACTTGTATTCTCAGTGATAATACGGATGATATACCTTCACCTCAAGATTTAGATAAATCAAAAAAGAACCTCGTTATCTTTGATGATTGTGTTAATGAAAGAAAGCAAACAGTAATGGATAGCTACTATACAAGAGGGAGACATTCTTCTTGTAATTGTATTTATCTTAGTCAGTCATATTTTCAAATCCCTCGACGCTCAATAAGAAACAATGCCAATACTTTTATTTTATTCAAGTTAAATTCAATAGATGTAAATAATTTTTGGAGAGATAATTGCTCTACGTTATGTAGTAAAAAAGAATTTGAAAATTATATGAAACACACGATTGTAAAATATAAATATATTGTTGTGAAACAAGATGAGATACTAACTGATATTTTACACACATAAATGACAACTATTATTAATCTTGTGGGTAAAGCTGCATCAGGAAAGAACTTTCATAAATCTAAACTCTTGAATAGTAAAAATGAAAAGATTGTAAGTTTTTTTTAAAACACCCTATGATTCGTTTTGTAGGTACTACAACCAGAGCAATGCAACCAGGAGAAGTAGAAGGGAAAGATTATTACTACATTTCAATGGAGGAACATATGCGATTGAGGAACGAAGGTCAAATATGTGAGGATGTCTCTCTTGGTTCTACAAAATATTCACATTGTAAGAGTGAGTTAAATAAAGTAAAATCTAACGGTCTTGGGATTTTAGAAACTAATCCTGAAGGAATGAGACAAATTATTAAACATTTGCGTGGTGATGGAGTTAAGATTTTATCATTCGGTTTTGATATCGATGAGGAGACTCAACACAATTCTTAGTTTTAATTTCACAACGAGTGATTACACAGCATCATTCCCTTACCCTCTACAACTTGACCCCACAAAAGAATATGAGGCATCTTTATTGTCGATGGAAACTTATAATACCTTGTTTAATATCACAGAGAAAAACAACAAGTTTCGTTAAAATCCAGGAAGTGAATATAAAACTATAACCGTTTCACCCGGAGCTTATGAGATTTCTCAAATATCTTCTGAAGTCTCTCACCTTATGAAAGAACAAGGTGATGAACCAAAAAATATGGTAATAGCTATTCAAAAACACACTTCAAAATCAACTATTAAACTTAAAAATAATTATAAAGTTGATTTCATGATTGAAAAATCGTTTAGAGAGCTATTGGGTTTCTCTTCAAAAAAGATTGAAACTAACGGGACGTTTTACAGTGATAATGTCATTCAAATATCCTCCGGTATAAATTCAGTATTAATACATTGTGATTTGATTGTGATTTGATTGATGGTGCTTATAACGATGGAATAAGAACAAATACAATATTTTCATTCAGCGCATACTCAACCCCAATTGGTTATAAATTTAATATGGAACCAAAAAATCTTGTCTATTTACCTGTGTCAGGAAAAACCATATACAGAATAAATTTTAGGATAACGGACCAAGATAATCGTATGATATCCTTTAATGATGAAATTATATCCATCAGAATTCACCTACGTGAAGTTTTTAAATAAATAAATAATGGTTATTGTGAGAAAACACGAGTTGGGAAAATATAAAATAATTACAGGGGATGGGATGTTCCTTTCACCATACTATAAGGGTGAAGGTATGTTTCTTGGTAGAGGATACTACAAACCAAAAAGACAAACGGGGTGTGGGTCATCAATTTAGAAATAAAGGAGATGGGATAATTGATACTCTAATGGGTATTGCTTCAACCATCCTTAAACATAAAGACCTTAATGGTTCAACTGCTTCTGCCATGGGCTCAGTTGTGGGTGCTATAAGGAGTATAAAAGATGCTCAAAAGGAGTCTCATAAATTACAAGCAATCAAAGAAATTAAAAAGGTAAAACTCAACTATCTTCACAAGAACGACAAAAAATCATTAAAATACTTGGGTCAGGGTTTCAACGATTTTAATGCTATATTAATACAAGTATGGAAGCGATTGATAGTATCTATGATTTGGATGATATGATTATAATTTCAAACTCCACCAAAAAGGAAGACTATTTTAAGGTAAATGCTACAACAGGAACAGACTGGAATTCCAATGGAACAAAAAGTTTTGAAAGAAATAATCAACAAACTTACTTGAATCTAGCTGATAGTTTCTTGCTGTGTAAATTTAAATTCACTAAGGCTGCGAATAATACTAATGCTACACTCGTAAATGATTTCTTCTGGAAAATGTTTGATAGTGTCCGCCTGTATATTGGAACACAAGAGGTTGAAGCGGTTGATTATAATCGCATAATTATGTCTCTGCTACATCTGAAATGATGAAATTTACACTATATTCGTTTAGTGATAGAATGGGTAAGGGAGCTGTTGAAGGTTTTATTCCTGATATGTCAACGGGTACAAACGCAGACCCTGGTTATAGTCAAAGGAAGGCAATGTCTAATGATGATACAAAAACAGAGAATAGTTTTACCATAGCGGTACCTCTGAAAGGTATATTTGGATTTTGTGATTATGACAAAGTTTTGTGTGGGCTAAAAATTAGATTTCAACTCCAAAGGAATGATAATGTAAATAGGTTGCTTTTTGGGGCTGAAAATGCTTTTGGAGACAATAATAAATTTGTTATTAATGATTTGTGTTGGTATATCAGTGAATATACTCCTAAGCTTAAAATGGAAGAGATGTTAAATAGAAGACTTAACTCAAAGAAACCGCTAAATGTATCATACCTTAAAAGAAGATGTCAACACGTTAAACTGGAACACACTACCTACACTTGGAATTTGGGTGTTCTTCAAGGAAAGCCACGATACCTCTGGCTCACTTTTAAAAAACCAGATGGAGAGGAGGAATACCCTAAGGAATACCCTAACCCTAAGAATAATGCGCTGAGTGATAATGCTCAGCTGAAACAACTTCGGGTTTCTCTTGATGGCACATTTTATCCGCGAGATAGATTGGAAATTGATTGGGAAAAAAATGATTATGCGGAAGCCTACAAGTCTTACCAAAAGGTGTGTGAAAGCAACGGTAATAATGATCCTATTTTGGATATGACTGCGTTTCAAAAACTTTATACAATCTACGCAATTGACCTGAGCGCCCAAAAGGCAACTATGAAGTCAAATAGAGTGGATACTTCTCTATCCATTGAAAGAGGAGAGAACGAAGAAGTTAACGCGTATTGTTTGCTCTTGGAAGAAACAGAACTACAGATTAATACAGATAATGGTGTTATGATCAATATCACATAGGTTTTTTCTCATAAATAAATGAGAAGGAAAGAACCGGTATATGTTAATCAAATCAATCTTAATAAATTAACATCTTGTATTCAAAATCAAAAGCCTTGATTATTAATGTTAATACAATTCAAAGAAAAGGAGCAGTAAGAATTGATGTTTTACTCACAAGAGAGCAGGTAAAAACACTAAATGATGCTGGTTCACTTAAAATTAAAATGACAAAACCTATGTTAAGGAAATATTCAATACAAGAGGGAGGATTTCTCCCGTTTCTAATTCCTTTATTTGCTGGTTTAAGTGCGGCGGGAGCATTGACTGGTGGTATTTCAGCAGCGGTAAAAACTGCTAACGAAAGGAAGGCACAACTAAAAGTTCAAAAAGAATTGGAAAGACATAACAAGGAGTTGGAGAAACAAATTAGTGGAAGTGGTGTAATTGTGGATTTTGCTCAAAAACTTGAAAGTCTACCTGATAAAGCCAGATTGTTGGTTGGAGATATGCTTTCCTCTATCGCTCAAGCGGGTGTTAAACTAACTAAAAGGGGTAATGGTTTATATCTTTCTCATAAATAAATGGATAAATGGTTTAAACAATTTGGAAAGAATACAACGTCAAATATAGAACTTACTAAATACTGTAAAAAACTAAAAATTGATCATGTGGTTATTTGTATGAGAGATGAATTAACAAAGTTGTCCAAGAATACAAAGAATATTATTATGAATTTAGACACACAGAACGGTTCTCATTGGGTTTGTATTCATAATAGTCAGGATAAATATTATTTTGATAGTTATGGTATGCCACCACCTGTTGAAGTAATACAATTCTTACAGAATGGTGTTTATCAAACATTTCAAGTTCAAGAAATTAATTCTAAATGTTGTGGCCAATTATGTTTATATGTATTATTTCTACTCAACAATAATGAAATTTTTTATGGTCATTTTAAATCTAATATGAATGACTTATGTTGGAAAAGATGGTTCTATCTTTGGAGAATCCTCTCAGGATATTGATTTATCAAATTATTATACAAAGGCACAGGCTGAACGACAAAAAATATAGTATAAGTAAAAATATTAATATGAAGAATACTTCTAAATTAATCAATTATCCAAACCCTACAGATGCGAATGACTTTATTAGATTCAGTGATTTATCACAATATATATATCTTTAAATAAAACAGCACGTTTTGTTAAACAAGTAAAATTTACAACCACAACACCTGGTTATACTGACCATACACCTTTCCTCATTCAATTTAACTATCTGCTTACAATTGAATTTTATAAAGAAGGACATATAGTTAATATGCGAATTAATAAATGGGGGTATGATATGCCTGATTTAGGGTATAACTGGTCTTTTTCAATAAACTTAGAAGACCTACATGATTTTAATCAGTCTCGTAAAGAAGAATATCATCCGCTTGGTGAGGATAAGGATTTATGTGGAAGTACAATTAGTAAACAACAAATACATGATTTTAAGAAAAGAAAAATATATGATAGTATAGCGATGGTTAGCATGACAAAGAAGGAAGGTAATGAGATAAGGATAGAAAGCCGAGGAATACAAACCGATTTGGTAGTGGGAAGATGGGGTGGTATTACCTGCCATCATATTAATCTCACATATATTTCTGATACATAAATGGCAGGAAGAAGACTACAAGAGAATTATAATTTTTGTATTCAAGGATACCTACAAGAAAAGGGTGTTCGGTATTACATACCTTATGATTTGGAGCATATACATGGAAATTTTGTCCTAAAAAAAACTGGCCTTATACTGATAATGTTAAACAAACAAATAGAGACTTGATTAAAATATTAAATAAAAATGAACTTCTCAAAGTTATGAAATATAAAACTCTTTTAGAAATCATCAACAAATCTTATTGGTATCCTATTATGAGAAAAATAATTATAGATACAAGAATATCTCAAAATCCAGATGAGTATATGTATAATATTCTTTGGGGCTCAAACTCAAGGGTAGCAAGGGATGAGGAAGGAGTTGAGGAGAAGGAGGAAAGGGAGAAAAAGGAGAAAAGGAGGAGGAGAGGGAGAAAAAGGAGAAGGAGGAGAGGGGAAAAATGGAGAAGGAGGAGAGGGAGAAAAAGGAGAAGGAGGAGAGGGAAAAAAAAGGAGAAAAACGCTTTTTTTTTTTTTTTTTTTTTTTTTTTGTATACTGAATCGAGGCTCGTGAAAGAGCTAACATTTACTTCACAAACAAATCAACCAGACAAACAAAACACACAAAAAGAGGGAGCGGAAAACAAGATGGGGAGAGGAGGGGAAGCACACAAACACAACATTTGAGAGCAGGGAGATGTGTGGAAGGGAGAGGGCTTGGGGGGAGGAGGCGTGGGAAGGGGGGGGGGGGTGGAGGGAGAAGTATAAAACACAAGGACACCAAGGACTTCCAGGACAGAAGTTGGTATTTCAAAAAAGTGGAATTGGGGTGAAATTAGCGAGGGTAGAAAAGATCAAGGTTTTGGATGGGGGATGATAAGAGATGGTGGTGAACAGCAGTTTTAAAGACCTGGAGGGTGGAGTGGGATTGAAGAGAGTGAGGGAGTTTGTTCCAGAGGCGGGAGAAGAGAGGAATAAAGGAGTGAAGGTGAGCAGAGAGTCTTGATTTTGGCAGTTTGACCATAAGAGGGTTGCAGGCAGATCCTGTGCGACCTGTAGGAATATTTGCGGGACAGAGCCCAGAGAGAGCTGGGGGGGGGGGGGGCAAGGCCAGAGAGGAGTCGATAGAAGATGGAAAGACCACCAACCTGCCTGCGGTGAGTGAGTGAGAGGCACTTGGAGTTAGCTTCATCGCGGGAGATTCCAATGATTCTGAATGCTTTGGTTTCAACAGCGTGAAGACGAGCTAGGTGTGAGGCAGGAGCACCAGCCCAGAGGGGAGAGCAGTATTCCATTGAGCTGCGGATGAAAGCCTTGTATGTGGTGAGGAGCTCAGGTGTGCCAAGGAAGGACTTCGCACGACGGAGGATGCCCAGTCGGCGACTGGCGTTGGAGGCCAGATTTGAAATGTGGTTTTCCCAGGAAAGATCATGGCAGATAGTGAGACCCAAAAGCTTGAGTGACAGAACTTCTTGGAGAGGATTATTCAGAAAGTGGATGGGAGGGTTGTCCAGTCGGTCTTTTCGGAGAGACATCGTAAGATTGTGAGATTTGTCAGGATTGAAAGACATGTTCCACTTGTTTGCCCAGTCTGTGATTTTGTCCAGGTCTGCAGAGAGTGAGGAGGCAGCAGACTCCCGATCTGAGGGATGAAGAATGGAGCGACAGAGAGTAGAGTCATCAGCAAAGAGATACAGAGGATTTTCAAGAGAGTCAGAGAGATCATTGATAAAGACCAGAAAAAGCACAAGGCCCAGATCACTGCCTTGTGGAACTCCAGCCTGAACAGGAAGAGGAGATGACAGAAACCCATTCAGGGCCACACGTTGACTACGACTAGAGAGGAAGTCCACAAGCCATGCGTGGAGATTTCCATGGATACCAAAAGAGGAGAGTTTGGTGAGCAGAGCGGGGTGCCAGACCGTATCGAAGGCACGTGATATGTCAAGGGAGACTCCTCTAATTTCCTGTTTGGCATTGAGGACCTCCATCCATTGTTGAGAAAGCAGAAGCAGCATGTCCAGAGTAGAGTGTCCAGGTCTGAAACCAAATTGATGATCAGAGATCAAGCCATTGGAGAAGAGGAAAGATTTCATATCTGAAGCAATGATGGATTCCATGACTTTGCTGATAATTGGGAGAAGGCTGATTGGTCTGTAGTTGCTGGGATCTGTTTTTGCACCTTTTTTGTGCAAAGCGGTGATGTTGGGAGATTTCCAAGCAGATGGAAGATGACCTTGAGCAAAAGAGAGGGTGAAGAGAACAGAGAGAGGGAGTGAAAGAGCGGAAGAACATGATTTTAGGACCCGTGGGCTGATGCCGTCAGGTCCAGTTGCAGAATCCGAGTCGAGGGTTGACAGAAACTTTTCCACCTTGTCAGGAGGAAAGGACACAGAGTCCAGGAGCAGCTGGGTATGACTGGGTACGGTGGGTACAGAGAGGGATGGGTTTGGGACAGAAGATTTAGAGGCAAACACAGAGTTGAGGCATTCAGCTTTTTCACGTGCGGAGTCAGCCATGTGGCCATTTGAGGTGAGGGAGGGGATGGAGGGGGAACAAACACCAGAAACAGATTTGACCAGACACCACCAGGATTTGGAAGAGGGAGACAGATAAGAGAGTTCGGTCCTGAGAACGGTGAGATATTGTTTCCTGGCTCTCCTGAGGGTGGACACACACTTGTTTCGGGCTTTGTGAAAGGAAATGAGATTTCCTTCCATTGGATTTGCTTTCCAGGAGACAAAAGCAAGTTGTTTCTGGGCAATAGCCTCACCACAAGATTCCGTGTACCATGGACGGGAGGAAGGGTAAGACAACAGAAGACGAGATGGGATAAATCTGTGCATGAGAGAGAGCAGTTTGCTTTGGAAGAATTCCCAGGAAGAATTTATGTCAGAGGCAGTAGAGATGGGAGACCAGTCCAGATGATTGATGGCTGCTTGAAGACCGTGCCAGTTGGCCTGAGTGAAATGCCAGACTCGGCAACGCTGAGGAGTCTCTCTGAGAATGGTCAGAGAGATGTCCACTTTGACAATCACATGATCAGAAGAGCCGATTGGAGCAGAAGAAGAGCAGCAGACATTTTCAGGGAAGTTAGTCATAACCAAGTCCAGAAGAGAAGATGCTCCGTTGACTGAAATCCGGGTCGGGAAATTGACAGATTGTGTCAGTCCCAGTGAGTCACAGAAGTCCTTTGCTGAAGAGCCATGGCTGGTGAGAGCGGTACCCACACCCAGCCAACTGGCATGGTGACAGTTGAAATCACCACATATGAGGAAGAGAGAGTTGGGATGGGTAGATAGAAGTTGGTCCATATTCTCAGACAGCGAGATGTAGATGGAGTCATCACTGTTTGGTGGACGGTACAACACACATATGAACAAAAGGTGGGAGCGAAGGGGAAGCCGTAGCCAAAGGTATTCCTGGGGGTGAGGTGGAGAGAGGGTAGTGCAGGGCGAGTGAGGAAGAGAGTTTTTTATAAAGATAGCAACCCCACCTCCAGGACGAGGCTCAGGTCTATCATGCCGGAGGGGGGAGTAACCTGGGAGAGATACCAAGGAATCAGAGACATCATGAAGGAGGAAAGTTTCTGTTAAGCAGATCACGTCTGGTTTGTCAGAAGCAACCTGTATGGAGAGATCAGACAAGTTTGAGCAAAGGCCCCAGATGTTTGAGGTCCATACTGTTAAGGAAGAGGAAGGGGGAGCATCGGATACAGAACAGGGGGGGGGGGGGAGCGGTAGGGTAAGATGTGGAAGAGGAGGAAGAGGTAGGGAGAGCTGTTGAAGGTGTGTCGGAGATTACAGAATAGCTTGGAGAAAGGGAAGAATGGGGCAGACAAAAGGTTTGATGGTGATTGGGAGAGGTGCAGTGAGGTGTTATTTGATGAGGGGGAAGAGCGAGGCAGAAGGTTGAGGGAGATGAAGGTGAAAGTTGGAAGGGGGAAGAAGCGGGGAGGACGCTTTGAGGGGGAGGGGTGAGAGGGGAGTCTAGGAGGGGAGGAGCGAGGGAGAGTCTCAGAGGGGAGGGGTGTGGGGGGAGATTAGAAAGGAATGGGTGATTGGGAAGATTTGGAGGGGAGGGGCAAGGGGGAAGATTTGAAAGAGATGGGTGATGGGGATGATTTGGAGGGGATTGGCAAGGGGGTAGATTTAGAGGGGAGGGGTAATGGGAAATGGGATTTTGGGGTGATGGGATTTTGAAAAATGTACGATTAATGGGAAACGAACATTTATTGCAAAATGAGTTTCTTGAGACATTCGAGTCAAAAATACGTTTGAGGACGCTGGAGGGAGGATGGAGTGCTGGAGAGTTTAGGGAATGAATGAAAGATGCACTATAAGAGATGGAATTTTTTTTTGGAATGAATGGATTTGGTGAGCAAGTCGAAAGCATCCTTTTATAGAAGAAGAAGAAAAAGGTGTTATAGAATATGACAGAATACATGTCTTCAGGGTTCAGATGAGACATTTTTTAACGTGATCACAAACGAAACAACGTGGTCGAAAAACGAACGAACGAACAAATAAGAACGAATAAACGAATAAGAACGGAAGGAAATGTTTTTGGGTTTTTTTTTTTTTTGAGATTTTAAAACAAGGAAGTATGGGATGAAAAGACCGTGAAAAACAGAGACCGGAAAATAATTGCAGCGCGATCGGAGAACCGCTGAGACAAAAACTAAGCCTCAAGCCAAGGTTGGACACAGTAGCCTAGTACTACACTTAGGCCTCAGAATACGCGATAAGAGAGACCGACGATTCTGTACACAGGTATGAAAAACCAACGCCAAGAATACTATTCAAGACACCCCAATAGGTACATACAAGACCAGTTTCGACAAAAACACAATTGAGAAAAGTTACTTAACTTTGAAAGCGAGCGTGCATGGACAGCTTTGAAGAGACGAGAACTCCAATCCTGTGCATGCGCATCCAAAAAAAAAAAAAAAAAAAAAAAAAGAGTCAATAAATAAAGTAAAATGAACAATGATAAATAAATAAATAAAGTAAATGATAAGGAGGAGATGGAGGAAAGGGAGAAAAAGGAGAAGGAGGGGAGGGAGGAAAGAGAGAAAAAGGAGAAGGAGGAAAGGGAGGAAAGAGAGAGGGAGGAAAAATATAAAAATATGACCATTCCTGAGATTAATGAAAGATTGAAGGTATTAGGGCAAATAAATCAATCTCAATGCACCGAAGAGGAAAATAAAGAATTAATGACTCTTAGGAAGATATTGTTTTCAAGAATAACGACGTCTTCACTTTCAGGGAGGAGATTTAAATGAGAACGTGGGGATAAAGAAGAAGAAGAAGGAAAAGATTATGTGGTTGATGATGTTGGTGTTATTGACTTTAGTTAGTTTTATTTGTAAATAAATGGAGGAGAGAGTGAAGGCATTCCTAAGGATTCTTTATGTTTTAAAAATAAAGATCGAAATGTATATGTTGAAAACCAAAAAGGTTTTGACAATATGTAGGACTTTTTCTCATAAATAAATATGAGTTATTGTCTCAAATGTAAAAAGAAAACTAAATCTAAAAATATCTCTTCTGTTAAAGCTAAAAATAATAGAGTTTATCAAAAAGGAATATGTCAAGAGTGTGGCTCTAAAAAGTGCCAATTCATCTCTCCTAAAAGTGGAGGAGACATACAAAAGTTTCTGTCAGGAAGTAAATTTACAACAACTGGAATTCCTGGGGAACTACATCTACCTGGATATTCTTTCTGTGGTCCTGGAACAAACCTGGATAAAAGATTAGATGAGGCTGACAATCCTAAACCTTGGTCCAAGCCTATAAATAGGGTTGATGAAGTGTGTACGAAGCATGATATTGCTTATGGGAATACCACTACATTGGATGAAAAAAATGAAGCAGACAGAGAAATGTTGTATAATTTGTCTTTGATACGAAATCCTACGTTGAGAGAGAAAGTTGATAGGTTTATTGTGAAAAAAATGATAAGTGCTAAATTGAAACTTGGTCTTGGTTATTTCTCAAAAAACTATTAGGCTCTAATGATGTCATCAAGACTGAGGAGCTTTTGGCTGAAGAATGACACAAACCTATAAATCACCAAGTTTAAAAGAAGGAAGGTTTATTCAAAAGACACCGACCACATCTGGTCCACTGATTTAATTGAATTGAATAATGATAGGGGATACAGGTATGCTTTAACCGTTATTGATTTGAGGAGTAGATATGCTTGGGTTGTTCCTTTGAAAAATAAAAGGGGTGATACTTTAATGTTAGCCTTTAAGCTAATATTTGATCGGGATAAAAGGAAACCAAAGAAGTTATGGACTGATGAGGGAACAGAGTTCTATAACAAAATATTTATGAAATTTCTTAAGGGCGAGGGTATTAAATTATACAGCACCTTTAATGAAGGAAAGGCAGTTGTTATTGAGCGTTTTAATCGCACTTTGAAAGAGAGACTATATAAAAAATTCACACAACTCTGTTCTCAAAAATGGGTATATTTAATCCAGAATATTGTAGATAATTACAATAATACAGTTCATTCATCAACAAAATCAAAACCATCGGAAACATTTACAAAATTAGAATATGAAAAGGAGATTAATTTGAGAAAACCCAAGTTCAAAGTTGGTGATATTGTAAGAATATACAGATGGAAAAGCCATTTTGAGAAAGGTTATACAAAGAGATGGACTAATGAATTATTTAAAATTGTTGATGTAATGGATACAGTCCCTTGGACTTACAAATTATATGATAGTAATGGGGAAGAAATCTTGGGTTCATTTTACTCACAAGAATTACAAAACACACAAGTAAGCGGATAATACCCTTGAAAACAATAAATAAATAATAAAATGTAATGGGGATACGTTCTTGAGATCTGTGAACCCCAAACACAGAATCCCTCAACTTTTCAGTTTGGGCTTAACTTTTGTGTGTGTAATGGGGATACGTTCTTGAGATCTGTGAACCCCAAACACAGAATCCCTCAACTTTTCAGTTGGGGCTTAACTTCTGCACACAATTTTGTTTGTTGGTGTGTGTGTGTGTGAGTGAGTCAAAATAACATACGAATGCTAACCCAACCTCAACCTCAACCCTAACCCCAACTGAACCCTTAACCCCCACATTAAAACACCAAATTTGTAAGTCTAAACAACTGTATCCATTACATCAACCATTTAAAAAGTTCTTAACTCCATCTCTTTGTATAACCTTCCAATTATATTCATCTTTTTCCAAATTTTTTGAAACAATTCAATGATAATATAAGATAAATGAGTCTGCAAGGTATGACATTCATTCAAAAATTCACCTCACATCCAGAACCCAAACCCAACCCCATCCCTAACCCAACCCCATCCCTAACCCAACCCATCCCTAACCCTCACATTCAAAATCCCAACCCTAACCCAACCCTAACCCAACCCCATCCCTAACCCAACCCTAACCCTAACCCAACCCCATCCCTAACCCAACCCCATCCCTAACCCAACCCCATCCTTAACCCAACCCATCCCTAACCCTCATATTCAAAATCCCAACCCCAATCCCAACATAATCTTCTTTTTTTTTTCTGCTTCCTCCAATTCTGTCTTGCAAGATTTTCAAGTTTGAAGAGGTAGAAATGGGAAGAAAGAATTTTCCAGCATTTTCTTCCCCGAACTTTCTTGATATTGCTGAAATATATGTATGTATATGTATATATATATATATATATATATATATATATATATATATATATATATATATATATATATATATATATATTACTTATCTAATATTGAATTAAATAACATATATAATTTAATTGATTTTTAATTAACTGAACTTACCTTAAATCAAACGTCATTAAACAAAGAACATTGTTCATTGCTTTAGAATCCAAAGAGTCTCCAAGATGGACCCCACAGGTAGAGTCTCCAAAATAAAACCAACTTTCCAAGTTCCCAAGGTATAACCACATTCCTGTTGAGCCTCCAAGATAGGTATCACATTCCGAGTCATCAAAACAAAACCCCCATTCCGAGTCTCCAAAAATATAACCATCTTTCCAAATCTCCAAAGTAGAACCACAATTTTCAGAAATATTGGGGGTTTCCGTGATAAGTCTCACATAGTATAATTGCGGACCATCAGGAAAAACTTCCCTTTCCCAATTTTTTGGGGTTTCTGTGATGAGTCTCACATAGTATAACTGCGGACCATCAGGGAGAACTCCCATTTCCCAATTTTTTAGGGTTTCTGTGATGAGTCTCACATAGTATAACTGCGGACCATCAGGGAGAACTCTCCTTTCCCAATTTTTTAGGGTTTCTGTGATGAGTCTCACATAGTATAACTGCGGAAAATCAGGGAGAACTCTCCTTTCCCAATTTTCATAAATTTGTGGGTCTCCATTGTATAACTTGTATTCTGGCTCATCAAGGTAGAACTTGTTCAGTGGGTTTTGTTTTGTTAACTCACAATAAGTATCATCATGGTAGAACTCTTTTTCAGGATTTTGTGGATCTCCAAGGTATAACTCTTTGGCTGGGTCATCAAGGTAGAACTCGTTCTGTGGGTCTTGGCTGTTCAAAATATTTTCAAACAAAAAAATAACTTCATTCCAAGTTGTGTTAAAAGCAGTATTTTCATTTCGTATCTCAGATACAATTTCCTGTGAGAGAAAATAACAATGTATTAATTTAATACAATATTGTTATTTGTATAAATCAAGCTCTATAAATATTAAAAGAAACTTTGCTAACTCTTACACGAGTCTTATCTAAAAACAAAAAAAAAAAAAAAAAAAACAACCTCCATTGATAAGAGGTTCCAGTCCAGTTCATCAATCTGAATGTTGAACTCCACACAGGTCGCAGGACTCCAAGGAATGACAAAGTTATCCCATTCCATTTCAGTACAGTAGTCCATTCTCAAGTGAAGCAGAAAGCGTGTTTGAAAAAGCCTGTATGGTCTGTGCTTTTTATAAGAAGGGCTGGGTGTGTGTCATTTCCTGTGGAAATTCCCCTGGGCAAACCTGGGCGTGTCTTAACTGGAAATGATGCAATGTCTTAACTGGAAATGATACAATGCTGGAGAGTTTATAAAGTGGGTGGGGTTTAGAAAAAGTGGGCGGAGCTTACTGAAAAGTGGGCGGGGCTTACTGAAAAGTGGGCGGAGCTTAGCAAAAGTGTGCTGAGCTAACCAAAAAGTGTGCAGAGCTTACCAAAAAGTGGGCGGAGCTTAGGAAAATTGCGCGGAGCTTACCAAAAAGTGTGTGGCACTGGAGGCGCCCAAACAAGAACATTGAGGGAGGTTTATCATTTTATCTTAGCTCAGTTAAAATATCTTGATAAAGAACCAAACTCAAACATATACTTTGTTAATATATTAGATGGTGATGGAAGTGGTAAGAGAATTAAATTATTTCCCACACATAAACAAATATTTGTCGGGTCATTGTTTGAGTGGTCTAATGAACAACATTGAGGATAGGTGCTATAGCTAGTATGTCAAAAGGCCAAAAGGTTCGTAAAGATCAGGGTGGGAGAAATAGAGGTGTTTAGGGGAAATGAGGGTGAGAGGAAAATTAACATGTACGTAAGTGAATGGAGAAATGAGGGTGGTCCAGGAACAACATTTATTCCCTACTTTTGTGATCAGGATATCTCAAAAGGTTCTGTTTTTTTGTTTGTTTGTGATTAGGATATCTCAAAAGGTTCTGTTTGTTTGTTTGTTTGTTTGTTTGTGATTAGGATATCTCAAAAGGTTCTTTTTTTTTTTGTGATTAGGATATCTCAAAAGGTTCTGTTTTTTTTTGTTTGTGATTAGGATATCTCAAAAGGTTCTGTTTTTTTGTTTGTTTGTGATCAGGATATCTCAAAAGGTTCTGTTTGTTTGTGATTAGGATATCTCAAAATGTTCTGTTTTTTTGTTTGTTTGTGATCAGGATATCTCAAAAGGTTCTGTTTTTTTGTTTGTTTGTGATCAGGATATCTCACTCAAAAGGTTCTGTTTGTTTGTGATTAGGATATCTCAAAAGGTTCTGTTTTTTTGTTTGTTTGTGATTAGGATATCTCAAAAGGTTCTGGTTTTTTTTTGTTTGTTTGTGATCAGGATATCTTAAAAGGGTATGTTCGTTTCTTTTTTTGTGATCAGGATATTTTAAAGAGTTGTGGATAGATTCAGACGAAATTTTGTGAAGATGTTGAGTTGAGTGTGCGATGAGGACGAAATGATTAGATTTTGGTGAAGATCCAGATCCGGATCTGTATCACATAATTTTTTATAGTGATTCTTCATCGTTGAGAGACGAGGCAAAAAAGCAATATATAGCACGATATCTCAAAGCATTATGGACGGATTCTGACGAACACTTTTCTGTTATGGACAGTTAAAGATTAAATGATTAGATTTTGGGTTCAATAGGTCAAAGGTTAAATGTCAAAGTATGTAATATGTCTATAACTTGAGTGGCTGAAGTGATCTAATTCAAACTTGGTACAGATATGTATAATGATGTAAAGATTAACTGATTCGATTTTGGGGTCCCGAGGTCAAAGGCCAAAGATCAGAAGTTATGTCAGGTAAAAATGTGAGAACTTGTGAACAGCTGAAGGGATTGAAATTAACACTTTGTACAGGTATGTATAATGATGTAAACATGAACTGATTTCATTTTGGAGTCAATAAGTCAAAGGTCAGAGGTCATGTCAGGTAAAAATGTGCTAACTTTGGCGCAGCTGAATGGATTTAAATCAAACTTGATACAAGTAGGCCTATTATAATGATGTAATGATGTGGGTAGAGGCATATCAATCGATGTCGTGACGTCGAAGAATGCCGTTCTAGTTTATTCACGATATTTCAACGTGAATATGATGCTAGTTTGCAAATCGATGTTCTTGCAACCTCGAGAAAGGAAGACTTGCTTCATCATAGCCTTCTTGTGAGGTCGGTAGGGAAAGTTTCTCGTGGAAGCCTTTCACGAACCTGGCCAGGCTGACGCTCGACTGAAGATACCAAGAATTTGGACTTTGGCAATGGTTCTGGGGAGAACCCGGTATTTTTCACGGAGCCTATGCTGGTAGATGGTTCCTTTGACTTATCACCATTCGAACGATCGCTACACTCATTGATTCCTCTTGGTTGGGAAACACCAGGATGATAGTTTTAACCTCGGCCGAAATTTTAACATATTAAAGCTATACAGCGAAAAAGCGAGTACTCGTACCTCTGGCTATCCTGCCAGGATAAGGTTGATGATGATGAAGATGCTGTGCTTCCTTGATGTTTGTCTACAGGTATATATGATACTAGCAGAAGTACCGGCATCGCCGGGCGGGGGGAGGCGAGCGGGAGGTGGAAGGGGAGGAGAGGGGGGAGGGGAGAAGAGGAGGGAGGGGAGGGGGAAGGGAGGGGGAAGGGGAGGGGGGAAGGGGAGGATGGAGGGGGGGAGTGGGAGGGGGTGGAGGGGGAAGGGAGGGGGAAAGGGGAGGGGGGAAGGGGAGGATGGAGGGGGGAGGGGGAGGGGAGGGGAGGGGGAGGGGAGAAGGGGAGAGGGTACGGTGGAGGGGGAAGGGAGGGGGAAGGGGAGGGGGGAATTGGAGGATGGAGGGGGGAGGGGGAGGAGGTGGAGGGAGGGAGGGAGGGGGAGGAGAGGGGAGGGAGGGGGGAGGGGAGGGATGGAGGGAGGGGGAGGGGCGGCGGAGGTGGAGGTGGGGAGGGGAGGGGGGAGGAGGGTGAGGGGAGGGGGAGGTGGGGGAAGGGGGAGGGTAAGGGTGGAAGTGGGAGGGTAAGGGGGGAAGGGGAGGGGGAAACGTGAGGGGGTAGGGTGGAGGGGGAAGGGAGGGGGTAGGGTGGAGGGGGAAGGGAGGGGGAAGGGGAAGGGGAGGATGGAGGGGGGAGGGGAGGGGAGGGAGAGGGGGGGAAGGGGGGAAGGGGAGGATGGATGGGGGAGGGGAGGACGGAGGGGGGGAGAGGGGGGAGGGGAGGGGGAGGGAGAGGGGGGGAGGGGAGGGGGAGGGGAGGGAGAGGGGGGAGGGGAAGGGGAGGGGAAAGGAGGGGGAGGAAGCGGGGGGAGGGGATCAGTATCATTACATACACACAAACTGTGTTTTATGTTCCATGGTCTGGCGGCGGGGATGGAACATCACGTGATCGCTCTGAGCGAATCAGCGCGCTGCTCTGCCACCGGCTCAGATTCCGTGTATAATATTCCTCGCTGAAATGCCCTGAGGTAAATATGAATAAAAAATGTGGATCTCGTCAAATATTTTTAGGTAGGCCATGTCCTTCCCAGGCTCAATGGCCATGTCTGTGCCAAATATCAAGTACGTGAGCCTCTCCGTTTAGGAGTCTTTCGGTAACATTACACACACACAAACTGTGTTTTATGTTCAATGGTCTGGCGGCGGGGATGGAACATCACGTGATCTGATCGCTCTGAGCGAATCAGCGCGCTGCTCTGCACCGGCTTAGATTCCGTGTATAATATTCCTCGCTGAAATGCGCTGAGGTAAATATGAATAAAAAATATGGATCTCGTCAAATATTTTTAGGTAGGCCATGTTCTTTCCAGGCTCAATGGCCATGTCTATGCCAAATATCAAGCACGTGAGCCTCTCCGTTTAGGAGTCTATCGGTAACATTACACACACACACACACACACACACACACACACACACACACACACACACACACACACACACACACACACACACACACAAACTGTGTTTTATATATATATAGATAGGTATATTTGGCCATTCCCTCCTGCCAATACTGTTTGCTCTACCGATCACTGCCAAGTGTTGCATGCAATAACTCAATGTGCAGGGTCAGTAAAATGAAAGGAGTGTGTGTGTGTTTTAAATCAACAAAAACCAAACTCTCATTGGAAACATCTTTGAAGCGAGTTTGGTTTACAGCAGCAGTATAATGAACAGTTCAGGTTGTGAGGACAATGCAGCCTTGCATGCTTTCTCCAATGGACAGCAACAACCGGCACCGAGACTTATCATTGCGGAAATACTTTAGTAAAGTTTCCTTATCATTTTGTGGCTAAATTGTTTTTTATTTTTTGGAATATTTATACATCGCATTTTTTCTTGTCTTATTTTTCTTAATTGTGTCGATCCGGTCATGAAACACAGGATAGATGGAGATTAGTCGGGTCCTGTTCAACCGTGTGCTGCGACCCAAGCGACAGTCACACAAATCATAGGAAATTGGTGCCACGTTCCACTCTCCTACTTTATTTACGGTCTCATCTGGCACAATACCTTGTGCATGTGCAACAAACCGTTATCTTGAAACCAACATGCAACCAATGCAATATAAACACTCTGTACATATTAGTTCCATCAGCTTGAACTGCTCGCCATTTGAAACGTCTAGTTTATTTACAACGGTTGGGACAAAACTGCCAGAATAATGAGAGCCAGCCTGACTCAACCCCCGAGATATATTTCTCGATCAGCTCAAAGGATGGCTGATATATCGCCTGGACAAACAAACAAGAAATATGACGTGCATGGCACGATACTTGCAAAATCCATAAAATATGTTGTTGCCTTACGTGACCTCAAAAATAGTTTGTGGTTGATTATAGTGACCATAATGCAAATCATCTTCAAATTTCAAGTCAATCGGATTAAAATTGAGGATTTTAGAAATTTGGCCTATGTTGATATTTTGGCCTATGTTGACCTAAATATAATTGGTGGTTGAATTCAGTCACCATATATGCAAATCCTCTTAAAATTTAAAGGCAATCAGAAGAAAATTGAGAATTTTATAAATTTGATAAAGTTGGTGACCTTTGGCCTCTGTTGACCTATTTACATTTTGACCCCAAAACAATAGGCTTCTTGCTTATGACCAACTCTACCATTTGATGAAGTTTCGTGAAGATCGGTTGAAAATTGTGACCTGTAGGCGAATGACGCAAACAAACAGACAGAATAACGCACAAGACAATATACTTGAAAAATCTTCGATTTGTGCAAGTAACAAACAAACAAACAGACAAACAAACAAACAAGAACGAAAGAAAGAAACCGGAGTGAAAACTGAGTTCAAACAGACAAACAAACAAATGAAAAATCACATATAGAGTGACACTTGGCAAAACAGAACAAAGTACCATGGCACTCAGTGGGGCATCCTTTTGACCTCAAAAATAATTAGTGATTGAATTCAGTGACCTGATATGCAAACCGTCTTCAAAGTTTAGGTTAATCTGATGAAAATTGACAATTTTAGAAATTCGGCCTATGTTGACCTTTTGGCCTATGTTGTCCTCAAAAATTGTTGGTGGTTGCTTTCAGTAAGGTGATATGAAAATCCATTTTAAATTTCAAGCCAATTGGATGAAAATTGACGATTTTAGAAATTTGAAATTGTTGTTGACCTTTGACCTATGGTGATCCCAAAATAGTTGGTGGTTGAATTTAATTTGCTGATATGTAAATCCCATTCAAATTTCAAGTGAATCGGATGAAAATTGAGGATTTTAGAAATTTGAAATTGTTGTTGACCTTTGGCCTATGTTGACCTTTGGCCTATGTTGACCTTTTGGCCTATGTTGATCTCATCAATAGTTGGCAGTTGAATTTAGTTCGCCGAAAGGTATTGTTTGTTGGTTCAGTGTGCCGATATGTAAATCCTATTCAAATTTCAAGTCAATCGGATGAAAATTGAGGATTTTAGAAATTTGAAATGGTTGTTGACCATTGGCCTATGTTGACCTTTTGGCCTATGCTGAACACAAAAATAGTTGTTCGTTGAATTCAGTTAACTGATGTGCATATCCCATTCAAATTTCAAGTAAATAGTATGAAAATTGAGGATTTTAGAAATTTGATATTGTTGTTGACTTTTGGCCTATGGTGATCTCAAAAATAGTTGGTGGTTGAATTCAGTTTGCTGATATGCAAATCCCATTCAAATTTCAAGTCAATCGGATGAAAATTGAAGATTTTAGAAATTTGAAATGGTTGTTGACCTTGGCCTATGTTGACCTTTTGGCCTATGCTGATCTCAAAAATAGTTGGTGGTTGAATTCAGTTAGCCGGTATGTAAATCCTTTTCAAATTTCAAGTCAATCGGATGAAAATTGAGGATTTTAGAAATTTGAAGAAAGTGGTTGACCTTTGGCCTATGTTGACCTTTTGACCCCAAAAATATATACGACTTTGTCGGACCACGAACCCTACCATTTGGTGAAGTTTCGTGAAGATCGGTTTAAAATTGTGACCTGTAGGCAAGTATAAGTGAGCGGACATACAAACAAACAAACACACAAACACACAAACTGGTGTGATCAACATACTTGCAAAAAAAAGATTTTTTTATTTTTTTTTGCCAAGTAACTAGAAATCGGTCAGAAACCGAGGATGTGCCGGAATGTACTTTTTATTGACCTTGAGTTTGACCTTTCAAGCTCACTCAAGGTCAAAGGTCATGGTGCCAAATTAAATGTTATATGTGACTTCCTATATGTCAGTAACAGTAAGTGTATGCATATCTCTTGTACTTTGAGTTATAGTGGTTTGAAATGTATTTTAAATGAAAACTCGACCCCCCTGATTTCACGTTTTGGGTGACCTTGAGCTTGACCTTGGGCCAAGAGAGTTAAAAATTGGGTACAGTCTATTCCAGGGCAAGACAAATATGTGTGTCAAGTATGGCGATTCTATGTGCAACGATGTAGACGTAGTACTGCGCACAGACAAACAGACAGACAGACAGAAGACCAAGGACTTGCCAGAATGTACTTTTTATCAGCCATTTTGGACAAATATGGCGGCCGAACCACGTGACCGATAATGTCATCATTATTTGTTTTATAAACTAATTTATTCCTAGATTATGCTCAAGAAATTTCATCTTGATCAGATGAAGTTTTGTACTTGTCGAATTATGACGTCATAATGGAGGCACCTATGACATCATCATTAACGTATTTTATTCCCCATGGAGAGTTATTTACAATGAGCCATGTATCAATTTTTTCTATTCAGCACTTTCGGAGATATAGAGGTGCAAAGTTTTTCTCCTTTTCCAAGATGGTGGCCGAACCATGTGACCGAAACGTCATCTTTTTTTTTTTCTCCACCAGTTTATGCTGCCATGGCGCTCAATAAATTGCATCTTGATTTGATGAAGTTTTGTACTTGTCGAATTATCGAATTATGATGTCATAATGGAGGCCTTGGACCGAGAGAGTTAAAAATTGGGCAAAGTCTTTTCCAGGGCAAGACAAATATGTGTGTGAAGTATGGCGATTCTATGTGCAACGGTGTAGACGTAGTACTGTGCACAAACAGACAGACAAACAGACAGACAGACAAACCAACCAAAATACTTGCCGGAAAAACCAACCAACCGGAATGTTCCGGCAAGTATGTTGGTTGGTTGGTTTGTTACTTTCAGTCAATGAAGCAAAGTCAATTTTATTTTACTTATTTATTTATTTTTGCCGGAATCTATTCCGGCAAGTAACAAGAAAGAAAGAAAGAAAGAAACCAGATAGTCAGGTTCACTATGTCAATAAATTATATTTCGTTCAAAATCATGGTAGATTAGCAAACCTATACATTTTTGGAAAGGTTATAGCATAAGGAAACTAAAAATCAATGTTTACATTTGGAGAGATACCTGTATGGCGGCCATTTTGGATTTTCAAAATGGCCACTGTAAAATACATATTTTGTTCTATTTCTGCCTCTAATTACCCTAAAAACTTTTAAAAATATGCTAAACCTATATTTTCAGGGACAAGGAATCCAATGAAAGTATCAAATTAGTGCTATGGGGAATGGTAAGACACGAATCAAAGGTTTTGAATTGCAAAATACTGTCTTTATATTCGCGATAAGTTGCATAATCAAATACATGTTATCATTTTGTACAGGCAGTTAATAACATCAAAATGTGTCACAATAATTCATATCACCAAACATACACAGGCAGTCAGCAAAATCATATATACACATGCAGTCAGTATAACTTCACATCTACACAGGCAGTCAATGACAAAATATACACAGGCAGTCAATGGCATCAAACATACACGATTACAGAATATGCCATTTAGAGTTCGTCATCACTGTCCTGTGTGTCGTATCCGACAATATAGTCCGCATCGTTTTCACAGTCCGTTCCACACAAGCAAAGGTCGGTCAAATTGATTGGCAAATCGAATTGGTCAAATGGTCGATCGAATCGAATTCGATGAATCGAATCGAATCGATCGAATTGGTCGAATGGTCGAATGGTCGAATGGTCGATCGAAGTGATTGGTCGAATGGTCGAATTGGTCGAATGGAATTGGTCGATTGGTCGAATTGGTCGAATTGGTCGAATCGAATTGGTCGGAATTGGCAAATGTAAACATTGATTTTCAGATTTTCCATGTAATAACGTTTCCAAAAATGTATAAGTTTGCTAATCTACCATGATTTTGAACGAAAAAACATGGTGAACCTGACTAAGAGTGAAAACTGAGTTCTCCCTTTCAGCGTGCGTCATTGCTGGCCCCCTTTGGTGCCCGGAGATGACGTCATGCAGTGCCTGGAGTTGGAATAGGAAAGGAGTGGTGTACAATAGATTTCCCCAAAGTACACAAAACTTAATCTTTTTTACTCTATACTACAATTAATGACTGGAGCCACATGGGTTATGAATTTGCCATTCATATTAAATGACATCACTTGAAATGCCATCCATTATTTCTCAAATATACTGCATGTTTGTTACTTCTGCCACCAAAGGTGGATGGAGGTTATGTTTTCACCCTGTCTGTGTTTGTTGGTTGGGTTTTTGTTTTTTTAAATTTATATAGTCAATTTTCGGAAAAAAAATCAATTTTCATCACATATCGTCTGTGTCCTTTTTATTGTTTGTCTGTGAGTGTGATAACTCGCGAATGCTTTCAGCTATTTTCGCCAAACTTTACCAGGGATTCCAAAAGAAAAAAGTGAGGCTGTCAATGTTATTTGACTAAATATTTTTAGGGACAAAAAAGACGATGAGTGTAATATGACCAACAAATCCGATGCATAATTCTTCATTGATAGAAATCTTTCCTGAGCTACTGGTGGAAAAGATATAAAAATGACCATGTTCAAAGGGCAAGGTTCTCCATTTTAGTCATACATGTCAGGCCTGATGCCTTCTTGTCTGTTTGTCTCTTTGCGTGTCTGTCTGTCTATCTGTGAGCAGGATATCTCAAAAAGTAATGCAGTCAATGAAGCAAAGTCATTTCTTTTTTTTTTGGATACAGTACAAGATCGAGGCTCGTGAAAGAGCTAACATTAATCACACAAAAAGTCAAACCGACACATAAAACATATAATATGGGGAGCGGTAGACAAGATGGGGACAGAGGGGAAGGACACAAACACAACATTTGAGAGCAGGGACATCGAGAGATCTGTGGGAGGGAGAGGGCTTGGGGGGAGGTGGGAGAGGTATAAAACATATGGACACTGCAAGGACTTCCTTATATGTGAAGTATGTGACAAGGAAGAACTGATTAGATTTTGGTGAAGAGCCAGATCAGGATCTGAAAATTTTAAAGTGATTCTTCATCATCGAGGGATTGGGCAAAGAACGATATATATCGCGATATCTCAAAGTTATGGACGAATTCGGGCGAAACTTTGTGGAGAGAGAGTGTGTGTGTGTGTGTGTGTGTGTGTGTGTGTGTGTGTGTGTGTGTGTGTGTGTGTGTGTGTGTGTGTTAAGGATGAATCGATTCGATTTTGGTGAAGATCCGAATCCGATCCAGACACGAGAAAAAAATTTTAATTGCAGATCAATTATGCCAAAACTTGGTGGATGATGTGATTAGAGGACAAGAACAAGCCGAATCGATTTTGGTTCTGGTCTGAATACTCATCTACTCATCCAACGTTTGTTGTCTACCCGAGGAAGCCTCAAGGTAAAAATAGTGCTGTATGTAAGTGGTTGTTGAGACGATGTAACTTTTAAAAATTCAGGTTGTCTTTCGACACAGCTACCTGAGATATGGAAAAGCCATTAGACATCTACTCGTAGCCTACATTTGATGGACAGTTTTAACAAACGGCCTTTAACTTTTCGTTTCCACCCTGATGAATAATCCAGCAATTGTTTTACACGTTGGAATGGCAGGATAACCTCATGGTATGTGCACTCGTCTTCGAGCTGTCTAGCTGAGGTTCGAATCTGGACCCAGCTATAAACTGTCCACCTGGTGTTTCACACGCAGGTCAGAAGGAAGGAAAGAGAAGCTGAGGTTTGAGATCTTAACCTTTTTGTCCCATTTTTTTCCTCCGATTAAGGGTAAAGCTCCAATATTTATTGATATTTTGTGCCTGATAACTTTAACCTATTTAATGTCATGTTGTCATTCTGCTGTTCTACCAAATGCAGACCCCTAGTTCTTTCCTGAAATCATCAACTTTTTTCATCCATATTAGAAATTACTTCATTTGATAAATCTTCATATACTTTAAGTGGCCAGCCAATCATGGAGATGCTATCTCTAAGTCCTCAGTTTAACCATCTGTCGCAGCTTTTATTTGGATTGATGATATAGCTATAGTTATAGCGTACGGAGTTCATTGGCATGCATTCTCTTTCTTGCAAAATTATCTCTAACATCCTTCAAGTTCTCAGAGCTTATACAAAGCCATTGTCCACAGATCAGTGGGGTTCGCGTTCTCCACCGTGAGCTGGGGATCTACCCACTCATGTGGCAATGCTGGCTGACACTAAATCTGAAAGTCATTTCTGATAAGGAAGTCCAAGATGGCGGTTTACTTTTCTCCAACTGCAAAGAAGATTACAGGCTCATAACTCTCCTCTGCCTTTCCTGCACTATCGCTCCCAAGTGGCCTCTCAGCCATTATTCCCTATCCTTATCATTTGTACACGTTTATTCATTGACCATTTCCCTTTTTCCTACCATATCCCAATGGCATGCAAAATTTCACTGCTTTATCCAGATTTTCTCTCATTTATGTCTTCCTGAGCCTGTCCTTTCATGCTTTCCATTTCAGTTCTTCAATAAGTCGTTGCCTCGGTTCGAAGAATCTCAGCCCAGCTACAAACTGTCATTCTTGTGTTTCGCATTCGGGGTGAGGCATCAATATCTGTGCCATCCCTTCGATGGATTGTTCAACTGGGCGTACCATTTGCTAGCATTAGTTAGTGGACGTTAAATATCCCACGTTTTCTTTCACGAAGAGCAGGTGGGTTATCGCTGACATCCTGAACAAATTCCCAATTCTGGCTCTAACCTATAGGGGCATGCAGTGTGATAGTGGCACAGCCACACCGTTCGGTAAATGATGCTAACCGCAGCCATGTGGTGCATACGACAGAACAAGAAGAATAACAAGGAGAAAAACAAAGAAAACATAGCCCCGTGGTTTTAGTAATTTGGCAGTACGGAGTTAAAGTCAGCCATCTTTGGTCGAACTACAAAACAAAATGTTCAGTGTATGTAGACTCTCATGTATTGTCTTTGTGCCAAGTTTGAACAAAGTCCCTCCATGCATGTCCGAGAAATGGTCGGGACACGTATAAGTTACAAAATGGCCGCCAGTCGGTGGCCCCTCTATCCCTTCTCTTACCTTAAATGGCGACACTGCTGCCATTGCCCGTGAAAAGGCTGAATGCCACAACTCTGTGTTTGTGTCCCAAACCCATCGCTCTCTGTACCCACCGTACCCATCTGCACCTGCACTCTGTGCCCTTCTCTCCCGACAAGGTGGAGAAGTTTCTGTTAAACCTCGACTCCAAATCTGGAACTGGAACAAACGACATCAGCCGACCGGTCCTAAAATCCTGCCTTGCTGCTCTATATTACACCCTCTCTCCATTCTCTTCACCCTTTCTTTTGCTCAAGATCATCTGCTATCTGCTTGGAAATCAGCAAACATTATTGCTTTACAGAAAAAAGTGCAAAAACAGATAACTTAAACTACAGACCAATCAGCCTGCTCCAATCATCAGCAAGGTCTTGGAATCCATCATCACTTCTGACATAAAATCCTTCCTCTTCTCCAATGACTTGATCTCGGATCATCAATTTGGATTCAGACCAAGTTATTCTACTCTGGACATGCTGCTTCTACTGTCTCAACAATGGATGGAGGTCCTCAACACCAGACAGGAAATCAGAGATGTCTCCCTTGACATATATCGTGCCTTCGATATGGTCTGGCACCCCACCCTGCTCACCAACCTCTCCTCTTATGGTGTCCATGGGAATTTCCACCCTTGGCTTGTGGACTTCCTTTCCGGTCACAGTCAACGTGTGGCTCTAAATGGAATTCTCTCACCTTCTCTTCCTGTTTAAGCTGGAGTTCCTCAAGGCAGTGTTCTGGGCCATGTGTGTTTTCTAACTTCCATCAATGATCTCTCCGACTCTCTGGAAAATCGTCTGTCTTTTTGCTGATGCCTCCACCTTGCCGCACCATATCGCAATCCTCAGATCGGTAGGCAGCATCCTCTTCACTCTCTGCAGACCTGGATAAAATCACAAACTGGTCAAACAAGTGGAACATGTCTTGCAATCCTGACAAATCTCACATTCTCACAATGTCTCTCCGAAAAGACTGTCTGGAAAACCCTCCCATCTACTTTCTCAACCATCCTGTCGAAGAAGTTCTGTCAATCAAGCTTTTTGGTCTCACTATCTGCCATGATCTTTCCTGGGAAAACCACATTTCAAAGCTGGCCTCCAAAGCCAGTCGCTGACTAGGTATCCTCCGTCGTGCGAAGTCCTTCCTTGGCACTACTGAGCTACTCGCCACATACAAGGCTTTCATACGCACCTTGATGGAGCACTGCTCTCCCCTCTGGGCTGGTGCTCCTGCCTCACACCTAGCTCGGCTTCCCACTGTATAATCCAAGGCTTTTAGAATCATTGGTATCTCCAGACATGAAGCTGATTCTGAGGACCTTTCACTCTCTGACTGCAGGCAGGTTAGCGGTGTTTCCATCTACTACCGACTCCTCTCCGGCCTAGCACCCCCTGTTCTGTCTGTGCTCTGTCCGCCAAATATTCCTGCAGGATTTACAAGATGTCAGCAACCCTCTTCTGGTGAAACTGCCAAAATCAATACTCACTCCTCACCTTCACTCCTTCATTCGTTTTTACTCCCACCTCTGGAACAAACCCGCACACTCTCTTCAATCCCGCCCCTCCCTCCAGGTCTTTAAAACAGCTGTTCACCACCATCTCTTATCTTCCCCCATTCAAAACCTTGATCTTTTCTACCCCCATTAATACACCCCAAATTCACCTCCTTCAAATTCTATTTACGTTCCTGAAAGTCCTTGTAGTGTCCATCTTGTTTATCCGATGTACCCCGCCCCAGTCCTTTCCCTTTCGCAGATCTCCCGATGTCCCTGTTCCCTAATGTTGTTGTGCTTCCTTCTCTCTCCCCCTCTTGTCTCCTGCTCCCTTCATTTAAAGTTATATGTTAGCTCTTGTACGAGCCTCGACTAAGTATGCAAAAAAAACAACAAAAAAAACCCTTAAATTCATCAGGACAACATGATTATTCTGTTCTAATTTTGCACGGGTTTCTTAGAATGTACATGAAATTTAAGGTTAAAATTACAGAATTTCCCTACCTTGGAAGGGGAAAGAACCCTCCCCCCACCCACTTCTTCCCACCCCTTTCTTCCCCTCTTGCTCTCCTCCACGACCCTCATCCCCACCTCGACCACTTTGCTCCCTCTACCATGGATCCTTTCCATTCTACCTCTTTTAATTCACTCAATGTTGGCAACGA
This sequence comes from Myxine glutinosa, assembly GCF_964187855.1. Lineage (NCBI taxonomy): Eukaryota > Metazoa > Chordata > Myxini > Myxiniformes > Myxinidae > Myxine > Myxine glutinosa. The sequence goes on along the minus strand of NC_136263.1, from coordinate 156,319,028 downwards.
TGTTGATGTATAGAATAGTCTCCCCGGAAAGGTAGTTTCAGTGGAGGGGGTGAATAATTTTAAATGGGAATAAGATAGGCACCGTAATGTATTTGAGATATAGGGGTATGGGGATATTTGCTTGTGTGTGTATGGTAGGTAGCTTATGTGTGGATGGGTGACAATACTGGGGTTGGTGCAGCAGCGCAGGCATGATGGACCGAATGGCTTCCTCCTGTGCCAAAGTTCCTTGTGTATCCTTGTGTAACTCCACTGGGTGGCAGCAGAGTCAGAAGATGTCCTCCTCCCAAAACGCCATAACATTCGGGGTCGTTCATTCTTTCACGATGGCATATAAAACTTTGAATGCTGAGTGATAATATCTCATTCCGCAACACGGAGATCAGTAAAATCTCCAAAATGTAGCAGCTCTTGATAAAACCACAAACAGTGAAGAAGCAAAAAGCTCAGAAGCTCTCTGGTCTGCTCAAACAATTCCTTCATCTCCATCATCATTACGTATGCCATGTCGGCCTTCTCCTCCAATGGACCTCTTCTGGGGTCTATCCTCAGTTTCCTTTTTCTTTTTCCAAATGGACTATAAATAACCTTTATTTTTGCACATGTGGTGGCTCCATTTCCTACTTCTGAGGTTGTCCAGAATGTCACTTCAACCTCAGGATGTCATATAGACCTTGTTCAACTCTGCCATGAGGTTGCAGTATCTTCTATTTGACCTCATTCATAAATCTACGCACAATTTTTGCACATGTTGTTCAATATAAGTTACTTTTGACAGCATCAGCTCATAAACTTTCTATTCAAAACAAATCTACATGTACTCTTTGCTATCAACACACTTTTGCAAACCCTGGAAATCAGAAACAACTCAATTGTGTTTTATTTATTTATTTGCATACAAGATCGAGGCTCGTGTAAGAGCGAACATTAATCATAAAAAAAAAACTGACACATAAAGAACATATAATAAAGGGAGCAGGAGACAAGATGGGGAGAGAGAGGGAAGCACACAAGTACAACAGTAGAAAACAGGGACATTGGGAGATCTGTGGGAGGGAGAGGGCTTGGAGGGAGGAGGCATGGGAAAGGGGGGGGGGGGGGGAAGGGTTGGAGAGGTATAAAACACATGGACACTGCTAGCACTTCCAGGACGGAAGTTGGTATTTCAAAAAAAGTGGATCTGTGGTGAAATTAACGGGGGTAGAAAAGATCAAGGTTTTGGATGGGGGAAGATAAGAGATGGTAGTAAACAGCTGTTTTAAAGACCTGGAGGGAGGAGTGGGATTGAAGAGCATGAGGGAGTTTGTTCCAGAGGCGGGAGAAAAGAAGAATGAAAGAGTGAAGGTGAGCTGAGAGTCTTGATTTTGGCAATTTCACCAGAAGAGGGTTGCTGGCAGATCTTGTGCGACCTGTAGGAATATTTGGGGGACAGAGCACAGACAGAGCTGGGAAAGCTAGGCCGGAGAGGGGTCTGCAGAAGACAGAAAGTCCACCAACCTGCCTGCGGTGCGGGAGTGAAAGGCCTTCGGAGTTTCTTTGGAGTACATTCCAATGATTCTGAAAGGTTTTGTTTCAACAGCGTGAAGCCGAGCTAGGTGTGAGGCAGGAGCACCGGCCCAGAGGGGGGAGCATTATTCCATTGAGCTGTGGATGAAAGCCGTCTTTGTGGTGCGGAGATCAAGTGTGCCAAAGAAGGACTTCGCATGACGGAGGATGCCCAGTCGGCGACTGGCTTTGGAGGCCAGCTTGGAAATGTAGTTTTCCCAGGAAAGATCATGGCAGATATTGAGACCCAAAAGCTTTAGTGACAGAACTTCTTGGAGAGGATTATTCAGAAAGTGGATGGGAGGGTTGTCCAGTAGGTCCTTTCGGAGAGACATCACAAGAGTGTGAGATTTGTCAGGATTGAAAGACATGTTCCACTTGTTTGACCAATCTCTGATTTTGTCCAGGTTTGCAGAGAGTGAGGAGGCTGCAGACTGCTTATCAAACTGACTGCAGTAACTAAGTAAGTTTCCCAGTCTTACTGACTGCAGACTGCCGATCTGAGGGATGAGGTATGGAGCGGCAGAGAGTGGATTCGTCAGCAAAGAGATAGAGAGTATTTTCCAGAGAGTCAGAGAGATAATTGATGAAGACCAGAAAAAGCACAGGGCCCAGAACACTGCCTTGGGAACTCCAGCCTGAACAGGAAAGGGAGATGCGAAAAATACATTCAGGGCCACACGTTGATTACGACCAGAGAGGAAGTCCACAAGCCATGTGTGGAGATTTCCATGGATACCATAGGAGGAGAGTTTGGTGAGCAGAGCGGGCTTCCGTGATATGTCCCAGAGACATATCACGCCTATGTGATTAGGAAGTTTGTTCCAGAGGCGGGAGAAAAGAGGAATGAAAGCGTGAAGGTGAGTAGCGAGTCTTGATTTTGTCAGTTTCACCAGAAGAGGTTGCTGGCAGATCTTGTGCGACCTGAAGGAATATTTGGGGGACAGAGCACAGACAGAGCTGGGGGAGCTATCGCAGAGATGGGTCTGTAGAAGACAGAAAGTCCACCAATCTGCCTGCAGCGAGGGAGCGAAGGGCCCTCGGAGTTGGCCTCATCGCGGGAGATTTCAATGATTCTGAAAGGTTTTGTTTCAACAGTGTGAAGCCGAGCTAGGTGTGAGGCAGGAGCACCAGCCCAGAGGGGAGAGCAGTGTTCCCTTGAGCTGCAGATGAAAGCCTTCTTTGTGGTGCGGAGCTCAATTGTGCCAAGGAAGGACCTCACACCATGGAGGATGCCCAGGTGGCCACCCCCCCCCCCTTTTCCCATGCCCCCACCTCCCAAGCCCTCAACTTCCCACGGATCTCCCGATGTCCCTGTTCTCTGCTGTTGTACTTGAGTGCTTCCCTCTCTCTCCCCATCTTGTTTCCCACTCCCTTGATCTTATGTTTTTTGTGTCAGTTTGTTTTTATGTGATTAATGTTAGCTCTTACATGAGCCTCGATGTTGTTCACAGAGAAAAAAAGACAGCTCTGATTTCCTGTTTGGCATTGAGGACCTCCATCCATTGTTGAGACAACAGAGGCAGCATTTCCAGAGTAGAATGAGCTGGTCTGAAACCAAATTGATGATCAGAGATCAAGCCATTGGAGAAGAGGAAGGATTTCATATCTGAAGCAATGATGGATTCCATGACTTTGCTGATAATTGGGAGCAGGCTGATTGGTCTGTCGTTGCAAGGATCTATTTTTGCACATTTTTTTGTGTAAAGTGGTGATGTTGGCAGATTTCCAAGCGGATGGCAGATGACCTTGAGAGAAAGAGAGGGTGAAAAGAACAGAGAGAGGGTGTGAAAGAGCGGAAGAGCAAGATTATAGGATCCGTGGTCTGATGCCGTCTGGTCCAGTTGCAGAATCAGAGTCGAGGTTTGACAGAAACTTGTCCACCTTGTAAGGAGAGATGGACACGTAGTCCAGGAGCAGCTGGGTATGACTGGGTAATGTGGGTACAGAGAGAGACGGGTTTGGGACATAATATTTTGAGGCAAATACAGAGTTGAGGCATTTATCTTTTTCATGTGCGGTGTCAGCTGTGTAGCGATTTGAGGTAAGGGAGGGGATGGAGGGGGAACAAACACCAGAAACGGATTTGACCAGACACCACCAGGATTTGGAAGAGGGAGACAGGTTTGAGATTTCAGTCTTGAGAGTAGAGAGATATTGTTTCCTGGCTCTCCTGAGGGTGGACACACACTTGTTCTGGGCTTTGTGAAAGAAAATGAGATTGCCTTCAGTTGGATTTGCTTTCCAGGAGGCGAAAGCAAGTTGTTTTAGGGCAACTGCCTCACCACAAGATTCCGTGTACCATGGACGGGAGGAAGGGTATGTCAACTGAAGACGAGATGGGATAAATCTGTGCATGAGAGAGAGCAATTTACTTTGGAAGAATTCCCAGGATGAGATGATGTCAGAGGCAGTAGAGATGGGGACCAGTCCAGATGATTATTGGCAGTTTGAAGACCGTGCCAGTCGGCCTGAGTGAAATGCCAGACCCGTCGACGCTGAGGATGCTCTTTGAGAATGGCCAGAGAGAGATCCAGTTGAACAAGCACATGCTCAGAAGAACCGATTGGAGCAGAAGAAGAGCAGCAGACATTTGCAGGGAAGTTTGTCGTAACAAGTCTAGAAGAGAAGATGCTCTGTTGACTGAGATCCTGGTCGGGAAATTGACAGATTGTGTCAGTCTCAGTTGGTCGCAGAAGTCCTTTACTGAGGTGCCATGGTTGGTGTGGGAGGTACCCAAACCCAGCCAGCTGGCATGATGAATTTCTTGTTTCATTATGCATTTCTTATGATATTTATTGATTATTTAAAAATATATATCTATTTTATATTTATTTTATTTATTATTTATTTATTTATTTATTGTATTTTTCTTATGACATTTCTTTTCTTATGATATGAATTTCTTATGTTATGCATTTCGATACACGCTCAACATACAACACATGTGGCTGACTTTCCAGAGGCTCTACTAGAAGGCCTACATCGAATGATTTGTTCTGATCGCTGGGCCTGGTTTACCAGGAAGGAACATCCAATCAACTTTCAGTACTTTTCTGTAAACCTGGTGTCAATTTGGCGAAAAAGGAAGATTTGGACATTTCTAAGTGGAGATATTCCTTCATCGACACAAGCGTCGTTGGAACAGTCACCCTAAGGTTCCTTTCTGTTTTCTTTCCCGGACTTTCAGCCGACTCCATTCACCACCCGCTGGTTATTCCCTAATCGCGTGGGAATACATTGGGGAGACTTCACGGACTCCATTCTTTTCTTCGTGGATTTTCCTCTACTGTGAAGTCCACCAAGTTTAGCATTTGCAAAACCTATTTTCCGCATGCTTTTGTTAATTATGTTGCAGAGTATTTCCTCTTCCACAATGTTTTTGTTATTCCGAGGCTTTCATTTTTTTTTCTCCAATGGAAACTTCATATCTCGTGAAGCGTATTCCTGCTGAATATATTCGCAAATATTGGTACTTGATTGTTTCCGTGTCGGTTTCGTGGAGTTGATTTTGAACCTGTGACTTACTGTGTCTCATGTTGTATTTTGTACAGAAGCAACTTTCAACTAAATTTTGAATGGGAATAGAAGTAATTAAGTAAATTGTAACTGTGTTTCACAGAACTCCTCCCACCAACTATCGGGCATGCCTCTTCATGTTGGCTGCATCCCCCCCCCCCCCCCCCCGATGCAAGTCGGGGGCCAAATCTTCCCCATTCTTTCCTGCTGCCCAGATTCGTCAGGGCAGCGCGGTCATGGTCAGAGTGCCGATCGGACCCCATGCACCAGAACTTTCCCTTCCTCTCTCACTCTCGCTCACTTTCTTTCTTTCTCTCTCCATCTCTCTCTAACCCTGTCGTGGCCCTGACTTCGTGAAGGCGGGGGTACACCATCCTGAATGTAGGGGGTCTCTGGGATTGGCTGTCTCCGTGCCGCGGTCTCGTTAAAGAGAACTGTCCGGGGCTATACAACAACAACAACAACTCTGCCCGAAGTGCACCAACAATTTAATGTTCGATAGGTTTAGCCAGCCAGTCAGCTAGCTTCGGTTTTCCTGTTTGCCTCCTTCAGTCATTGACCACATGGCATTAAGTAGGAATTCAGTCGTATCCGAAAATAATGACCAAGATAAATCAGAAGGGCAAACTTAAGGACATCCCGTTCAAACTGGAGAGCAGACAACCCATCGTTTTCAATAAGCACATAACATTTTAAAATAGATTGTACAGTCGTGGCCAAAAATATTGGCACCCTTGCAGTTTTTTCAAATAACTCACAATTATCTCGAAAAATAAGTTGAACTTGACAAAAGTATTTGGTCTCCACAATTCTTTATTTCACTATTAATATTAGAGAACCTTTCTTTTTTATTCAGAACTTAAATATCCTTTTAAATCAGAAAATAAAAAGAAATGGCATTGACAAAACGATAGACACTTTTGACTTAATATTTGGTAGTACAGCCTTTGGAAAAAATAACTGCAGTCAAGCGCTTCCTATAGCTATGAATGAGCTTCCTATACCTCTCTACTGGCAGTTTAGACCACCCTTCTTGTGCAAACTGCTCCAGTTCTCCCAGATTTGAAGGGTGCCTTCTCCCAACTGCTGTTTTCAGATCTCCCGACAGGTGTTCAATGGGATTTAGATCTGGTTTCATTGCTGGCAACTTCAGAACAGTCCAGCGTTTTGTCTTCAACTGATTCTGGGTGCGTTTTGAAGTGTGTTTGGGGTCATTGTCCTGCTCCAAGACCCATGACCTTCGACAGAGACCCAGCTTTCTGACACTGGGTTGAACATTACTCTCCAAAATTCCTTGGTAATCTCCCGATTTCATGATGCCATGCACACATTCAAGGCACCCAGTGCCAGAGGCAGCACAGCAACCCCAAAACATCACTCAACCTCCTCAATGTTTGACTGTAGGGAAGGTGTTCTTTTCTTTGAAGGCTTCATTTTGTTTTCTGTAAACATAGAGATGATGTGCTTTACCATAAAGCTCTAATTTGGTCTCATCTGTCCACAGGACATTCTCCCAGAAGGATTTTGGCTTGTTACCTTGAGCTCGCAAAGCGAAAGGCAGGGTTAAGCAATCGGGTACGTGCGTATTGTTACGGGGTCCCCCCTTTACCTCTGGTCTCGGTGGACCTACGAACCCCGAGAGGGTTCCCGGCAGAAAGAGGTGTTGTCCCTGGTTGAAACCCAGCAAATAAAGTCCCTCAATGGAACCAGCAAATGAAACAGCCGAACCAATGATGCAACCACACCAAGTTATAAGCAAACCAGACTATATTATAAATCAGACACAAAGAGCCATACAGCAATGGGGCAATCACCCCTACTTTCAAACCTTACGATAATATTAATATCCTTGTCAAGCCCCCTTAACCCCACTCATGGCACCTCCCCCAATGTCTCTGCTCCCCTCCAAGGCGAAGTCCCAATGTCTCTGTGCGCTCCCGCGATCGGGGAGTCGAGGCCCGGTGGTCAATTGAGGCGTGGACGAGCGAGACGATCCCGGGGTCACATGCTCAGCCCCCAGCAGCACAGCGGTGGCGAGGAACCTCACAAAGCTGCGCTCTGACGTACACGTTGCGGTTCAACCTGCGAGCCTCCGTATAATTCTCACGTGTCCCTTTCTGGCACAGCCGTTCCCGGCAATCCACCAGGGAATAATGCCCAGCCGACACGACGAAAGCCGGTTCGCGGCCGGGTGCTCGCGTGGCCCAGATGGCGGACGGCTTTCGCTCCAACCCGGATTCTCAAGGCCTGGATCCTCCGGGACCTCAATGAGAATACCCGACCACACAGGCTCCACGCACTCCGGCGATATTTCTTATTGACCGAACTTCCCTTCAAGGACGCAAAGTTCCCTCGCCCAGTACGTCGAACGCTCGGCCCGGAGCTTCAACCACCATGTCCTTTTTTCCTCTTCGCCCCACCCCTTTCTTCGCTCCACCTCTTTCTTCGCTCCACCTCTTCCGGTCTCGATCCGGATTTCCGGGCACATTTTACCAGGAGCGCTTTTAAATCTTTTACTCACAACAACCCTCATTAAAGCCGAGTCCGTAACACTTCCCCCCTTCAGGAAAGAAAATTTGACCACAGCGAACACTTTCTTTGCAGGCCAACTTGTCAACAAACCACCTATTGCCTCCTGATAGCACTTTTTCCCGGGAGGCCGAGCTGAGTATTCCCTACATGGACACCTTTAGGAATGTGGCGTTCACGGGTTAATCCGTGTCGGAAAGTTCACTACCTGGACGCCTTTAGGAACGTGTCATTCACGGTTGATCAGTGTAGGAATTTTGGCTCGGCTGCTCCGCAGCATTCAGTGCTTCAACTCTTTCTAACCTCCCTAAGATTCACGGATGGACCACCTGTCACTGTAGTCACGTGAATAACGGTCTCCTTCTCGGCCGCTACCCTGACAGTCGTCCTTTCGGGAGCTGCCGTAACTCCGGGAGCCTCCATAGCAATATCGGCTGCGGCCACCACCAACACTACCGCCAAGTTGTCCTCTTCTGCAGCCCCCTCGATGCCGACGAAATGCCTTCCCTACTGTTATGGTCCGACCCTCCAACTCCTGGTTATTCAGATCCTTTTCTGCATTTCTGGTGTCCTTTGAGTTTTCAAATATGACAAAGCCAAACCCTCTGGACTTTTGGCTCTCCCTGTCTTTTATCAGCAGCACCTCCAAAAGCAGTCCATATATTTGTTGAAGGTAGACTCCAGAACCTCTTCCTTTGTTTTGAAGTTCAGTCCACCGACAAAAAGCATGCCAACTTTGCCTCCATCCCTGACTGGTGTGGTGTTACTTCCCATATCGGACTTTTTCACAACCATCAGGTTACTAGAAACTTGACGCCCGGCCAAATCATTCCCAACCACAACTGATACTCCCTCTACAGGAAGAGTGGCTTGCAACCCCACGGTGACTGGTCTTGACACCAAATCAGACTCTAGATTGATGACATGAAGGGGAGCGCTAACCCAGCCACCGATCCCCTGTAACCGAACCCTATCACCAGTTGCTGCACTCTCCGACAATGGCAAAATGCCTTCAAGCATTAAGGATTGATGTGCTCCTGTGTCCCTCAATACCATAACAGGTCTTGGGTTAGTCGAGTCTCCCTCCAGTGAGCCAAACCCTTCATAAATAAATAGTTGGTAACTCTTCTGCGGGCGATTTCTCACGTTTGCCATTGCATTTGGAGTTGTACTAGTCAGACTCCACTCCTGATTTTCCTTTCCCAAAGCATGACAGTGGGACAACAAGTGTCCTGGTTTATGGCAAAAAGCACAAGTAGGCACAGAGGAGAACCTCGTGGTATGCCTCGAGGCCCACGGAGGATACGTCTGCCTTGAAACCGTTGACTTCTGACCTCTAGAAGTCGTGATATCAGAGTGGTCCTCCTCTCGAGGCCGCCCCCATGAATTTTCGTTCTCCGCCCCTGCCGTACCATAGGTCCCCTGGCTAAGTCTAGGCGAGAAGTTAGGGTTGTGGAACCCCATCCTGTGGGTTAAGGCATAGTCATCTGCCATGGTCGCTGCCTCATACAACTTTGGTACTTTCCTTTCCTCCAGGCGTATTTTAATGTCTTCGTGGACACACTGTTGGAACTCCTCCACCAGGATCAATTGTCGCAATAGTTCGAAGTCTTTCCCAACTCCTTTTGAATCGCACCACCTATCAAACATGGTTTCTTTCAATCTGGCAAACTCCACGTGGGTCTCACTCTCCCTCCTCCTGGCATTCCGGAATTTCTGCCGGTAAGCTTCCGGGACCAATTCATAGGCTTTGAGAAGGTGTTTCTTCAATACCTCATAATCTGCACACTGGTCAATCGGTAAATCCGAATAAATCTCTTGAGCTTTACCCACCAGAACACTTTGCACTAGTATGGACCAGTACTCCTCAGGCCAGTTTAACTGTCGAGCCACTTTCTCAAAGTGGGGAAAAAACTTGGCTACCTCCTTCTCATTGAAGGGTGGGACCAGCCTCACATGTCTGCCAACATCCCAGGTGTACTGACTCGGTGTCGAACCAGTCAGCAGGGATGGTACCTCTCCCCGTTCTCTCATTAACTCCAGCTCCTTGACTTTAATTTCCTGCTGATGCGCCAATTCACGGTCCTTTAACTCCCTTTCAGCTCTTCTCTCCTCTGCTTCGAGGTCTCTTTCCACTCTCCTTTCCTCTCTTTACACTCTCCTTTCCTCTCTTTCCACTCTCCTTTCCTCTCTTTCCACTCTCCTTTCCTCTGTTTTTTTGTCTTCAAACCTTTCCTGGAGTTCTCTTTCCACTCCTCTTTGCTCTGTTTTTTTGTCTTCTAACCTTTCCTGGAGTTCTCTTTACAGTACTTTTAACCTTTCCTGGAGTTCTCGTTCCTGTGCTTTTTCCCTTTCCTGGCTCCGTAATTGCATCTCCAGTTTCCGGAGCTCCACATTTTCTTGTTCTTCGGGTAACCAATCCCAGGCTACCTCTTCCCATGCTTTTAATCCCACCATAGATTGTATCACCACTGTCTGCAACTCTGCCTTCTTCATATTAGTTCGGACCTCCAAGCTAAAATGTTTGACCAATTTCCAGAGGTCCGATTTTACTAACGCTCTGAACTGTGCTTCACTCGGGGTCACCGTAAACTTCTCTGTGTCAAACGCCATAGTGACTACTGGTAACACCTGTTAACCTTCACACAAGAAATTTCTAACAAACAAAAACAAAAGTTTTTTTTTGTTTTTTTTGTTGTTGGTTGTTTTTGGAAAAAAATTGGGAATGTTGGAAAAAGTTCCAAACTTGGGAATTCTTTCCCGGACTAAATTTAGGAATTTTTTAATATCCCGGACGCAGACCCAATTGTGAGTCCACGAATATCAATTTGGACGAGCCCCCAATTTCTGTTACGGGGTCCCCCCTTTACCTCTGGTCTCGGTGGACCTCTGAACCCCGAGAGGGTCCCCGGCAGAAAGAGGTGTTGTCCCTGGTTGAAACCCAGCAAATAACGTCCCTCAATGGAACCAGCAAATGAAACAGCCGAACTAATGATGCAACCACACCAAGTTATAAGCAAACCAGACTATATTATAAATCACACACAAAGAGCCATACAGCAATGGGGCAATCACCCCTACTTTCAAATCTTACGATAATATTAATATCCTTGTCAAGCCCCCTTAACCCCACTCACGGCACCTCCCCCAATGTCTCTGCTCCCCTCCAAGGCGAAGTCCCAATGTCTCTGTGTGCTCCCGCGATCGGGGAGTTGAGGCCCGGTAGTCAATTGAGGTGTGGACGAGCGAGACGATCCCGGGGTCACGTGCTCAGCCCCCAGCAGCACAGCGGTGGCGAGGGACCTCACAAAGATGCGCTCCCTCCCGCGATCGGGGAGTAACGGCCCGGTGGTCAATTGAGGCGTAGACGAGCGAGACGACCCCGAGGTCACGTGCTCAGCCCCCAGCAGCACAGCGGTGGCGAGGAACCTCACAAAGCTGCGCTCCGACGCACACGTTGCGGTTCAACCCGCGAGCCTCTGTATAATTCTCACGTTTCCCTTTCTGGCACAGCCGTTCCCGGCAATCCACCAGGGAATAATGCCCAGCCGACATGACGAAAGCCAGTTCGCGGCCGGGTGCTTGCGTGGCCCAGATGGCGGACGGCTTTCGCTCCAACCCGGATTCTCAAGGCCTGGATCCTCCGGGACCTCAATGAGAATACCCGACGACACAGGCTCCACGCACTCCGGCGATATTTCTTATCGACCGAACTTCCCTTCAAGGACGCAAAGTTCCCTCGCCCAGTACGTCGAACGCTCGGCCCGGAGCTTCAACCACCACGTCCTTTTTTCCTCTTCACCCCACCCCTTTCTTCGCTCCACCTCTTCCGGTCTCGATCCGGATTTCCGGCCACATTTTACCAGGAGCGCTTTTAAATCTTTTACTCACAACAACCCTCATTAAAGCCGAGTCCGTAACAGTATGTACATGCGTACGTATGTGCGTGTCTGCATTTTAAAAAATCATTTTCTCAGCAACCGTTAGTCCGATTGACATGAAATTTTCACCATAGGAGGGCCTCCTCCTGTAGAATATTGTAGTGAATATGATGATGTCACAGGTCACGTGGTATGGGCCCCATATTGGAAAAAAACAAAAAACTTTGCACCTCTATATCTTAAAAACCGCTGCACATAAATAATTGAGACAGGTCTAATTGCAAAGAACTCTCCATGCGGAATAACATATGTGAATGATGACGTCATAGATCCTGCCGTTATGACGTCATAATTCGAAAAGTAAAAAACTTTATCCGATCAGGATAAATTTTCTTGAGCATCTTCTCGATATAAATTGATGCAGACATAAAATTATAATGACGTCGTAGGTCACGTGGTTCGGACGCCATATTGTTTTGAGTGAAAAGCCTGTAAAACCACTAAAATCCAATTTTCTCCTAAACGACTGAACAGATCGAGGCCAAACTTTGCAGGCAGAATCGCATACCCATGACGAACAAAAAAGTCAGCGAGGAGGACGTGATGCATCACATGGTTTTGGAGTTATAACGTTTTTTAGCCATAGACTCCTTTAGAGAAGGACTGGAACGTCCCATGCTCGGGGTTTGTAACTTGAGTCTGAAGGATTCACTTAAGTCCTGGGCTAAAATGACTTCTAGAAGGGCTAGAGACACGATCTCGGGGTCAAAATAGGGGTTTTTGAGGACGGCGAGTTCAATAGCGACATTTTCAACACCACCTGGGGTCATCTTCAAGGTCAAAAGGTCATATTTCAAGGTCAAATTAGTGAATTTTGGCAATTTTTGTCCGTTTTTTGTGTCTAACTCATAAACGGTGAGAGATGGCTGATTATAATATGAGGCAAGTATGTAGAGCTGTCCAAATTTAATATATATTGTCATATATCGTATTACACAAACATACAAACATACAGCAAATACACATTCGAATCATAACAATGCACCGTTTTTCAATAATATTTTGTAAAAAATGTCTATTACAACTATGTCTATGTCTATCACTAGTTGGAGAGCTATCGCTAGTTGGAGAGCTTTTCTTGCCTCCTGAGGCATCCCACAGCCTTTTCTTTGTCACTGACATTGAGGACATGAGCTTTCAATAGAATGTTAGCTAAAGTAGTACATGCTGCATTATTACTAGCTAAAGGTGCATCTACAAAGGATAACAGCTCAGCAAAATGAAAGCGGCAACGCATTTTAGTCATGCCATGCAAATTATAGGCATTATGTACAAAGAAGACGGTTGACATAGTCGGCACACTCAGTCCACCTCTATTCAAATTATCTAGGAACTCAGATGACACCTCGTTACCATCTTCATCATCCATGATCTCCTCCATACTGGTGCTATCACCATATTTATGAACAAGGTATCCGGCCAAATAAACAACTTTATGCTTAAGGGCATCATCAGACCTCAAGAGTTCCTGAGTGTCATGAGGAGTGATCTCGTCAATGAGTTCACTTCGCTCATCTGGATTTATGGAAGTACCACAATTCTTGTCGCAAACAAGCACACAAGAACTAGATTCTGGCATAATGTCATGCTTAACGAGTGTCTGCAAATTTGCAATTTTAGCTGCAGCCATAATGTCAACTACGTCAATGTAGAAGTTTCCACCGCATCTTTGCCTGGCTTGGCCGAAAAACTTTTCCAAGGCTTCATCCGCGAATATAGCAGGAAGAACGTAGTCAAAGTCTTTCTCTGCCAGAAGCAATTTGGCAGCATCCACATTATTACGTGTGGACACAGTGAAGGCTTCAGCAGTTTGCCGAGTTAGCTTCAGCTTACGACCACCACCTCCTTGCCATGCGCAGGTAGATATAATTTGGCAGGCCTCCTCCAGCCTAGTGAAACTTGTACAGTCTGCTGTCCAAGGCTGTCTGGATTCGTCGCGCAGATGGATAGCTGAGAAACGGTCTTTCACATTCATCATCTTGAACCACTCACTCATTGTCTGGGTGAGAATGATGGTGCCTTCGCTGATGCCCAGTGAATCCTTGAAGGTCTTTAAGGCAGCGACAGTCTTGTCATTGAACACCTGACATACCAAGGGTACGCTCTGGCGTTGAAGGTGCTTGGGGAAAACAGCAGTGTGCGTCAGCTTGGTTAAGCGAATAGGAGTAGCTCGGTCGATCTCATAAAGCTTCCGAATATCACTCCAGTAAGCTTTGTACTCATTGCCATGTACGACAAATGAGAGTGTCTGGCCATCAACAGTAATCCAGTTGTTGCGAACATTTTTGAAGATGTGCACGTAGTCGTACACTAAGAACATAGATTGCTCTTGAATCGATAGCACTTGACAACTTCCCGGTCCTCCAAGTTTTGAATAAACACTGCGATTGGTATTGCAATTGTCACATCTATCTATAATTCCAGTAATCTCTGTGTGTTTGTTTGTACGTTTGTACGTTTGTACGTTTGTACGTTTGTTTGTTTGTCTGTGACCGCTGTTTCTCGACAACTACCGGTCCGATATACTTGAAACTTGCCAGGTATATTGCTGGGGACCCGAGGATGTGCCTTTTCAAGGTTTGAAATTAATCGGACAAGTACTTACCGAGCTATGGCGATTTAGCCGTTCGCCGTTCGCTTTGGCTTTGCGAATGGACCAAACCATTCATGTAAATAGAGGGGGGGGGGGGGGTGTTCTGTGGTCGTTCGCTTTGGCTTTGCGAATGGACCAAACCATTCATGTAAATAGAGGGGGGGGGGTTCTGTGGTCGTTCGCTTTGGCTTTGCGAATGGACCAAACCATTCATGTAAATAGAGGGGGGGGGTTCTGTGGTCGTTGCGAATGGACCAAACCATTCATGTAAATAGAGGGAGGGGGGTTCTGTGGTCGTTACTGCCACGTGGTTTCAAAGTTTTTTTTTGTTGTTGTTGTTTGCACGCATGTTTTTTTGCACCCACGTACGGGCACGCCCTAGGATGTTTACACACACACACCCCTACACAAATTTTTTTTTTTTTTTTTTTTTGGCAAGGAACGGGCACCCACGTACGGGCACGTCCTAGCTTATATATAGTACGGGCATGCCCTAGTATAAAAGAAATCACAGTACCGCCAGCACCAACTACAGCTGAGGCAGCTTCGATGAGGAGCTCCTTCAGCTGATCGGCAGTTAGTTTTTTGCATGGCAAAACGCGTAGAATATAGCGTGGACCACCAAAATGGCAGGCAACTTCAACAACCATAGCATGTGAAGCAAGCATTTCATGGTCACCCCCCGCTGCAGCATTTTGAGCGTATCCTAGAACATGCCCTCCAGAAAATCGCAATGTCTCGACCAGCTTTACCTCGTCAAACATTAAATTGACCAAACGCTGCTGCGGCTTAAGCTGGTCGAACAACGTTTTGAGGTTGGAGTCCTGCAGACTACTAGAAAGCACCTGTTTTACCTTTTTTGTTGATGGTAGAATGATTAAGCCAGATCGACGAATCATTTTGTATGCACTGGGTGATAGGTTGTGAAGCTGCATTGCGAAAATCATAGTATCGGTATCAAATCGGCGACCATCAGGAGGTATGAACACATGCCGCAGCTGCGACAGAAGGAAGGTTAAATGAGGAAGCTCGTGTGCCTCAGTCATCTTGCAGAGCTGGCTTATTACGTGCTGAAGAATTTCCTGGCTTGTGTACTCATAGGTGTTTACCTGGTCAGTTATGGATCTAATCTGGGACCGTTTTGAGAGCAAGCTGTTCTTTTGCAAAGGAAAAAGTCGTTTGGGCACCTCAATGCCATCTTTCTCAACTCTATTCAAGAATAGGAATCCAAAAGGTGAGCTGACTTGTTGGAAATGAAAGAACTGCCTGACAGTTTGTCCAGTAGCGTCATTTATTGATAGGTACAGGTTTTTCTGGTATTTTATGACGTTAAAGCCAGGAAAATAGGAGCTGATTTTGGCGCAGAAGTGGTCGAAATCTTGGATCTTGTCTGCAGCCTCAGCAGCTGCATGCACCTTCTTAGTTCTTGATTCTGATGTAGAAGATGATGTTGGGCGTGGGGCTGAAGTAACCTGCTTCAAAACTGATTTCGGTAATCCAGGAAATATTGATGGGGGTTCTTTGGGTCGCTTGCCACCCTTAACTGACACCCATTTACAATTGAAATGTGTCTCACAAATATATATCTCCTTCAAGCGCCTCAAGCTTTCTTTCTCATTCGGCATTGCCAATATCCATCTCTCCCTTTCCTCAGGATATTTTGGGAAGGATAGGACCTTTACATAAGGCGTCCCATCATAGTTTCCTTTACAGCCAAAGTAGCTGCAACGACGTGGCATCTTGTCATGAAAGCAGGAAACAAAACAAAGATCCTGTGAGATCACCAGCTGGACAGTTTCTGAAAGAGAAGAGAAACATATTATTTTGCTGATTTCCGATATTAAATGTGAAATATCACAATTAATTTTAAAATAAATAATAATTAATACACAATTCAAAAAAAAAAAAAATTGTTTAAAAATAAAGTTGCCAAATGGAAAAATATAATGTATATTCAAATAATTTTTTCGAGGGAAACTAATCTGTTATAATACAGACTATTATATTTTATTTATTTATTTATTATTTTATTACATAAATTACATGTCATATGTCAATTTCATTCCAATCCATCCAATAATAAAGTGCTGTGGTATTTGCATAGAAAACGAGGCATTCATAGAAAACGAGACAGAAAATGGGAACTCAGACTCAAGTTACAAACCCTGAGGTCGTGACGTTCCAGTCCTTCTCTAAAGGAGTCTATGTTTTAAGCATAAACTTTTAAAACCAAGCTCCTCCCTCATTTTTGATCCTATCGAGGGGAAACCTCACAGTTGTGTTCAGCATATCAGTCTACTAAAATGACCTCATGGAATTTTCGATAGGTCACGTGGTTTGGCAGATATAAATAATTAAACGAAAATATTTTAAAAAATTATAACACTTGAACCGCTTCACTGATCGACGTAAAACTATATATTATAGTAGAGGTAATGAAGAGTAACCTGTGCGCAAAATTTTAAGATGATTGGATGTACGGTCTGGAAGCTAGAAGTTGTTATTGCATGAAGAAGAGGAGTCTTCTAGAATGGGCATGGAATTAATTTATCACACTGGACATGACGAGCAGGCAAAGTACGGAGTGAACTCACGGGGTCATTTTGAGCTCAAATAAAATTCTGATTTCAGATTTGTCAATCGCTGAGGTATATTTACACAGGACCAAAACAGATTTGGCGAAATTCCGACGATTTTTGACGAAAATATAACATTTCTCTGCATTTCAGTAAAGTAAAATGTGTGCCGTGTCAGCATTTAAAAAATTAAAACATGGCTTATTGTAAAGAACTCCATATGGGGAATAGGTGTTGTTAACAATGACGTCATTGGTGCCATAATTATGACGTTTTAGGAGTCACGGAAGGCGAGAGAACGAGGCCATTCATAGGGTTCGAAGATGGTTTATTGTAACAGCAAGATCCAGCACACTAAACTCGAACGGAAGTCAGCATGCTTATATAAAGCCAAAAGCCCTCTTCGGAGGGCGTGGCTCCGGCAACCGCGCGTGCGTCACGTCCGCACAACCACAAGTCCAACAGGCCCGTGCACGTGTATTATGCCCAAATAAGGTAATCACATAAGGTAACCGCCACATGCGGTTACCTGCACATAAGGTAACCGCCACATACGTCCCCCCAGAATGCACTCCACGGGCCTATGCGTAGGCCGAGGCGCCCGAGGGGCTGGGCAAGTCCTCGGGGGAGGCTGCCGAGGTTCCTCGCGGGCCTCCCGAGGTTGCAGGTCGCGGGTGCAGTGCCGAGAAGGCTCGAGCGGTGCACGTGAAAAGTGGGTGAGCCAACCGAGGGGCTGGTCAATGCCTCGGGGGAGGCTGCCGAGGTTCCTCGCGGGCCTCCCGAGGATGCAGGGTCGGAGAAGTAGTTGCGGTTGTAGTTGTAGTTGCGCGAGGGTGACGAAGTGGCCATGCTGCTAACGTCAGTGCGCGCGAAGGTGACGAAACAGCCGTTCCGCCAAGTCAGTGCGCGCGAAGGTGACGAAGCAGCCGTGCCTTCGGAGTTCGGAGGGTCTTGGAATAGGTTCGCCCCTCCGGTCGTAGAGGAGGAGCTGAGCGCAGTGCGCGAACCTCATAGTCATGGCCGTCGTCGTTACCGAAACTCCGGCATTTCGAAAGCGCGTTCGAAACTGCGCCCGAAGCCGTGCGGGAGAAGCCGGCGTCACCAGCTTAGGTGGCTTCCCTGGCTATGGCGCGCTTGCCGTGTTCGTTCGCAGCCCCCGAATCCGTTCGGGGGCATTCGGAGGTCACCAGTTTAGGAGTCGCGGAAGGCGAGAGAACGAGAGAACTATCAACCCATTCCTTCCCGTGCAAATTAACAAACATCGAAGAATATCACTCAAAGTTGAGCAACAAAGTCATTACAAATATTTTAGCAAAGCGGCAAATAAAGCAAATAGAAAGGTAAGAGAATGGTTCATCCGTGGTGTGTTCCATTACCAAGCAGATTGTAGAGCGCTCGCCAAGCGGCTTAAGCACTGAAGCAAGCATTCGAGCAAAACGGTTGAAGAATACACGTTTATGTCACCAGCAACGGTACCCTCCATATGGGCGGGGCTTCAATTGGGAGGCCCAAATGAAAAGGAAAAATATCAGAAATTGAAGGTTTTATTTTATTTTAAACGATTCATATAAACATCCGTTGAATCATATCACACGCAAGTCATCAAAATCTAAACAGTATCTTTAGAATTTCAATAAAAGACACATCACTGTTCATATCGGTAAATATTATTCCATCGTGTTTCAAATCATGATTGATACACTACGATCGTGATGATCGTGATCGTGAATCATGATCGATAATCGTGTTCACAATCGCTATGTCGTATGTACTCCTGATACGTGTACCAAATTCCCGATACGTGTAACTGTACCAAATCAACAGTTAAAAGGATTTTGAGCCGATAGCTGTTACGGCCTTGGCAAGATCGATGGAGACAGCGATCTGTTAGCGTATTCACCGCCCAAATAGCTATGTGGAATTCTCTCATGTAGACATTAAACCTTACGGCTGTTACGGCCTTGGCAAGATCGATGGAGACAGCGTTTATTATACTTTTAATGAAGGACACTGTCTCAAGCCCCAGTCCCCATCACGGATGGGGCTCAGTGGTTTACCCGAGTCTGACGGCGAAGGGCAAGGTACACGCTGGCCCGTCCAGTGTAGCGCGCGTGCGGCCCCGGACATCGAATGGCATTAAACGTTCATTAAACATTAAACGTTCATTAAAGGATTACGAAACGAAAAACATTACGAAATTACGTTCACACCGTCACGTCAAACACTACCGTGAACACATACATCGTCACAATGAGAACATAGTCACAATGAGAACATCGTCACAATGAACGTCATGCGAACGCGAATGTTATGCAGGAGTCTAAACCTCAGAATACTGGAGGCCAAAGCTGAAATTGGGAAAACTAAATAGCCTATTTTACTCCTGGAGATCCCAGGATTCCCCACACAAAATATCGTTTCGATCGGTTGAGCCGTTTTTGCGGTCCCTGCGAACAGATGGACAGACATTTGGTGAATTATAGTAAGATCACCTTAACGTTGTCTTTACATGTGTAATTTTAATTTCAAAAACGACATCAACTGTGATAAAAAGTTAGTTACACTGCTTGCGACTATCGCCATGGCTTGCAAACATCGGATGATAAGGAACAGCATGCTTTTATGGCATTTTTTCTCGAGACTCTATATATGCTACGTGGCGAGACATGACATCGGTGAGCAAAGGAACCTTTATCTTATATGATCTGTAATACGATATAGATTCCTCGCTCTCTTTTAAAAATATCAGAACTTTGATAATAAACTTTACTTCATCCGTGAGAGCCCATCGTGGAAAATCACATAATGCATAAAATCGCTCAAACTCATAGTTTTTAAATACTAAAGCATCTACAATGGTAATGTATAGAGCGATTCATAGGTATCCACTCTGAGTCTGGTAGATAAGTGGTTAAAATCCCTTCCGAGGCACACCAAGGACTTTGAAAATGGTACATGATACTTTCTTGCTTGAAGTTAATCATTTAAAAGGATAGAGCACAGACCAACAATGTGGGGAAAGCAATAGCAAGCCATCCAGTATAACCCTTGCTACAGCCTGGTGTTGGCTTAGCGGTTCGGGTGCCAGGTTCGAATCCCGGTCAATTGCTAAATTAACACCAGGGGGGTTGACTCAGCCTGTCATCGTTCCGAGGTCGGCAAATTGAGTACCAGTTCACTGATACTTCCCTGCGTGTACCAAGAGGCAACCAACAGGGTTGGCAGCAGGAAGGGCATCTGGCCATAAAACATTGCCTCAAAAAGGGGACCAAAAGGGCAGCAGGAAGGGCATCTGGCCATAAAACATTGCCTCAAAAAGGGGACCAAAAGGCCAACCCCTGCTCTGCGGGGAAAAATGGCCTCTAAAGGCGGTTCCAGTATAACCCTTGCCAAGAAACTGCTTTTACAGCGTAGAAGCTCTGTGACAGAGATCTACAGTTTATGGTAATCCTTTCAGTCAGCTGATTAGAGGAGTGTGTTACAAGTACCATATTCCTCCCTAACACAGGATAATGAGCATTTAGTGAGATGCAACACGCCCAAGCTAATCGGTGTAGAAGACACATTAAGAAGATCATTGTGTAAAGTCAATAAATATTCTTAACACAATCAATTACCATACCTTACATAAATCACATCACACTTACACATTTGATCACCTTATTATTGTATTGAGCAAAAATGCACAGCAACGTGTCACCTTTCCATTACACCCTGGCAGATATTGTATTAGTCGGTCCAAGTTGGAGAACATTCAAGTGTGAATCATATTTTAATGAAAATAATTCCAACAAAAATGATCTTTGGGCCACATAATTTGCAATTTAACCACAAAAACTTCTTTTTTTTTAAAACAGCATATGTTCTTTATTTTCTCCAGTCAATATAAATAAAACGTCTGCATTATGTAGATATTGTTGTGAAAACACTCCCACGGTTTAATCTCATAAATATTTTCAAGTGTTTGTACGTTAATCTTTCATGGCCAAACGATAGCACCTCGAGGCCCCAAATGTTGTATGTAGGTACTTTAGGAGTTGTGGGACGGAGCTAGGAGTTATGGATCTTTATTTATTTTCTACTTTTTCATATTTCTCCTTATTCATTGGCATTATTGCTTGTTCTTTCTTTTTCTCTTTCTTCATCTATCTTTCCAAGGAGAAGTGAATTCTTCCAGAGATTTTTCTGGAAGTTTCACTTGGCTGCGCTTGGATGGGTTTGAGGGTTGTGGAGTTGCGGCTGAAACCTGAATCATATCCAGGTTCCTCCTGATGACTCCATCTTTGCTCTTTGCTTATTCGGGTTCCTTCTGATGACTCCAATGTAGTATTTGGTTTTCCATTACATTATAATCTTGCAAAGTACCTACATACAACATTTGGGGCAAAAAACATCACCCCCAATAAGGAAATTGACCTTCTTGGGGGGAATTTGTCCTTGCTGTCTGTATGTTTTCATAGGTCTGAAAATCATAGAAACAAGAAAAGCTGGGCCAAACACCACCAGATTTTGCTTTCTTGTTGGGGGTTCCCAAGTTCAGGTCATGGGCACAAACAAAATACCCCCATACACAAACAAGGAAATTCTCTATGTATTGTGTACGTCTGAAAATCATAGAAAAATCGCACCCATGTCCGAAGGAAGCAGTTCAGTTTGGAATTTTAATATTGAATAGGCAAAGCCGAGAAATGCACAAACCCCTTTAGAATTACCCTCTAGAACTCATTAGAATAACCCTTTAGAATTACCCTTTAAACCCCCTAATAATTACTCTTCAGAATTTTCCTTTAATACCCATTAAAATTGACCATTAGAATTACCCTTTCAAACCCCTCTAGAATTACCGTTTAGAACCCATTACAATTACCCTTTAAAACCCACTAGAATGACCCTTTAGAACCTTCTAGAATTGCACTTTAAAACCTATTCGAATTAGCTTTTAGAACTCCTAAGAATTACTCTTTATAATTATCCTTTAGAACCCATTAAAATTACCCTTTCACACCCCTCTACAGTTACCATTTAGAACCCATTAGAATTACCCTTTAGAACCCTGTAGAATTACCATTTAAAACCCATTAGAATTACCCTTTAAACCCCATTAGAATTACACTTTAGAACCCTTTAGAATTACACATGGTGGGTTAGAATGTTCTTCTTCTTCATTGTTGACCGACGGATGGACCCCCCTCACCCCCCCCCCCAACTCACCCCTCCCCTGCAAAACAATTATCTGCATGTATGTGTGTTTTGTATGTCTGAAAATGAGAAACCTGACCTCAAACAAGGGATTTTAAGCCACCTGACCCATCATTGCCATGGTGGGCTCTCGGGTTAATTTTTGCTACAGCTTTCAAAATCGATCTTTTTGAGTGGTTTACTAAGTCTAAATAACCGATTTTGATTGTGTGACCTTGCTTAGGTTGAGTACCCATCCCTTCCTCCCCCCTCCCCCATAGCACTGGGTACCTCTTCTAGAAAATCATATCAGTAATTTCAAGTGTTTTTTTTGTGGGTTTGATTGTTACTCTTTCACGTCCAAACAATAGCACCTGCAGAGGCCTTAAAGTTTGGGTGTAGGTACTTCAGAATCTGGCCAAGGTTTGTACCTGCCACACGATGCAAAGCAATTCTCGCTCTTGTTTTACCTATTTCATTGTCTTGTTATTTTTTTTTCAGCTGTGTTTGCATTATGTTTGCATCATGGTCAAGTGATTATTGTCTTGAATTCGTGTTATTTTTGATATGTGTTCGGCTCTGATCCAAGACTGGCATTAATATAACATTCGACTCCATCGTCTCATTGTGATCTTTTTCACACTGCCACCTTTTTGATAGTTGTCCATGGTAATGCCCTGTGGAGATCTCTTACCTTTTTCTCCTTATGTTACAGAAAACTAAACTTACATGACTACATGTAAGATATTGTAAGCTATTTTACTAATTATACAATATGCGTGTTTCGTTTGTGAGTAAATAATTAAATTATTCGGAAAATCGACAAAGTTTTATATGCAAGAATTATTATATGTTTTATATGCAAGAAGAATTATTGTATGCAAGAATTATTATATGTTTATATGCTTTTTATATGTTTTATATTGTTATGGTTTTGTGAATAAAGGATAACCCCCCTCGTAGATAGACGCACAACAACATGTAGCCTCGCTGTAGTTCAGTTATTTCTTCGTAAATATAAGCATAGTCTCCTTTCCTGTGTTAGTTTTGCATTGAGCAGGCCAGTGAGTAGGCCTCAATTGGGCTAGGATGCCATGTGCTCGGCCTGGAACAAGTCTGGCAAGGCCGAAGGGAGGAGCTGCAGGGGGAGTGGCCGGTAAACAACGAGCTGCCAATCAGAGCTCGAGGGGTGTGGCTCACCACGGCCACGAGAGGAGGGGCATGGAACATTCGGGTAAGGCCGGGATGGGGCCATAAAACCCTGCCCCGGGCCCCACGCCTCAGTCGAGAATCAGTCGGAGCCCCTGTGAGAGTCGGAGTCAGAATTGGGGAGAGCAGATGAGAGAGAACGAGTCGGAGTGCTTGAATTGAGTTGCTTGTTATAGCCTCGCTGTACACGAACATTCCCCATGCCCTGCGCTCTGCGGCTATATTAATCGCGTGTGTGGAGACGAACCATTCCGGAGCCACCTACGCCGACGATCCTCCTATCTGGGCTTCCTGCATACATGCCGTGACCACCAGAGGGCCACGCCCGGCGAGCTGTCTGGGTGCGACCGACGGCAAGGCGCGTTTGGCGCACGAACTTCCTTCCTTCTTTTTCCCCGCATGAGTGAGTGGGCACTTTGTCTGGGAATTTGGTTAAGACTGCTTAAGTGCCTGCTCTGTGTCTCTTCACCTGTACATTATTAATAAACCATGTTCTTCCTTTTATTTGATCGTTCCCGTCATTTCACAATTGGCCTAGCATCGCACGAACAGAACCGCTCGAATCGGATTCAATAAAAGGTAACGGCACGAGTCACGTGATACGCACACCGCTCGGGCGTACTCGATTAGCGTGGCTTGTGCGAGGTCCGGTCCCCGTTTCCGTGGCAGCGTGGGTATCAAAGGTACATGCGGCGTCGACCCGATACCCTTTTCCACGCTCGCTGCGGGAGTGGTGACTCTGCCTCGTGGACACGAAGACCCGAGGGGGGAAAGGGGCTTAACCCCCCCTCTGTACGTCGACGGGCTTCGGGAGATCCGCAACAATATGTTTTATATGCAAGAATTATTTATGTTTTGTATGCTTTTTATAATTTTAATGTTTTATATGCAAGAATTATTATATGTTTTATATGTTTTGTATGCAAGAATTATTATGTTTTATATGCAAGAAGAATTATTATATGTAAGAAGAATTATTATATGTTTTATATGCAAGAAGAATTATTATATGTTTTATATGTTTTGTATGAATGATCGTTTTAAGGTCATTTTCCCCGCTAGAGCGGGGGTTGGCTTTGCGGGCCCCATGACAATCATAGTTCCATGTTTGAGGCAATGTTTTTATGGCCGGATGCCCTTCCTGACGCCAACCCTTGGTCACGTTCTTACGATACGCAGGGATACGGTGTACCTATTCTAAACCGGGGTACACACCGTGATCATTCATCCCAGCAAGCTGGTACTCAATTTGCCGACCTCGGAAGGATGACAGGCTGAGTCAACCCCCCTGGCGTTAATTCAGCGATCGATCGGGATTCGAACCCAGGATCCTAGGATCCCAAGCGCGCACCCGAACCGCTAAGCCAACACCAGGTTTTGTATGCAAGAATTATTATATGTTTTGTATGCAAGAATAATTATTATATGTTTTATATGTTTTATATGCAAGAAGAATTATATGTTTTATATGCTTTTTATATGTTTTATATGCAAGAAGTTTTATTATTGTATTTATATGCAATATTTTTTTTTGTGATTGTTAGCTCTCACACGAGCCTCGATCTTGTTTATATATTTAAAAAAATAATAATAATCATTCTTACTGTTGATGAGAAAACACACTTGCTCAGCAAGTAAAATAAATTTATTTGATTCTTGCAATCGCAGAATTCGTTCTGCTGCCTAAAACATGCGGTTTGTAAGGATAAGTTCATGCTCCTATACGTCCCTAAGTCAATATAGGAAAATATGTTGCATCCTATGATCACACACACAAGACACAGTCAGCCTCGTGTGACTTGCAGCTTTACTCTGACGTCATCATCATCATGGCAACAGAGCCGATGTAGCACATCCCTTCTAAAATAAGCCATTGCAACAGCTTACGGGTAGCATCGGTTGAAATCTTGAAATCGGTCGGTCCACTAACATTTCAAATCGGTCATCTGCTCCAATAATAGGCAAATATTGTGACCCTGCATTGATCGTATATCTGTCTTTGTGGCTTTGTCACGTCATTTTCATTCCGGGAGAATATCATATGCCTGCAGCCGTTGCCATGGTCTCAGCCCATGGTTGTTTGTTGCTATGGTAACACCTTTCCATCGTATACTTAGGATTTGTGGCAGGGGTTCTGCCCTCCCCTTTTGTCATAGTACAGAGGGAGTAATATCTACAAATAGACCTTCTGCTCCATACTCCTTTAATTGATATAGTGATTTCTGCTACTGGACAGGAAGCTTGGCACAACACCTTCCCCCTCAAAGAAAATTCTGCTTGCATACCTGAATAAATGACCTCATGGGATTTTCAAAAATTGGCCATGGAGCAGGAATGAAGAACATCACGTGGCATTCTCACCAAGGAAATATCAAATTATTTATACCTTTTTTTCACTGCACCTCCGAGAAACCCAGGAAGGCATACGTGGCATTCATTACCTGTATGACATTGAGGACTAAAATGCTAAAAACAGCAGCAGGATATTTTAAATCCACTGCTTCTCTCCACTTTCATTTCCGTGATGCAGCATTTTCCTGTCGTCAAACCACTCTCATCGATCTTTGAAAGTTAAAACCCCAACCTTCCCCATCACATTAGCTCACTAACGCATATTCAATTCTGAATGGGGGGAGTGTGGCAAAAATGCAAATGGCGTCTTCTGTCCTCGAGCCGGCAAACTGGGAGCAACAATTCACATTTATTGCCACACCTGATGCAATTTAAATTCTCTAATGGCGACAAGGTGTAAAGGAAAACTTGTATTGGTTTCAAAGCCAGTGACCAATTATTGCAAATGAATAGTAGGATCTACCTCCTTAGACCAGATGGCACATGCACACACCACATGTAGGCCACATGTAGACCACATGATGTACACAGATCACATGCAGACCACATGGCACACACGGGTCGTGCAACGTAGGGGACATTTATTTATATGCAAGAACTTCTTTCTTAGGGGGGGACATTTATTTATATGCAAGAACTTCTTTCTTTGGGGGGGGGAGGGGGTTATTGAGGCTAAATCGACAAAATCCTGACAAATCTCACACTCTTACTATGTCTCTCCGAAAAGATCGACTGGACAACCCTCCCATCTACTTTCTCAACAATCCTCTCCAAGAAGTTCTGTCGCTCAAGATTTTGGGTCTCACTATCTGCCATGATCTTTCTTGGGAAAACCACATTTCCAAGCTGGCCTCCAAAGCCAGTCGCCGACTGGGCATCCTCCGTCGTGCGAAGTCCTTCCTCGGCACACCTGAGCTCCTCACCACATACAAGGCTTTCATCCGCAGCTCAATGGAATACTGTTCTCCCCTATGGGCCGGTGCTCCTGCCTCACACCTAGCTCGGCTTCACGCTGTTGAAACCAAAGCTTTCAGAATTATTGGAATCTCCCGCGATGAAGCTATCTCTGAGGGCCTTTCACTCACTCACCGCAGGCAGGTAGGTGGTCTTTCTGTCTTCTACCGACTCCTCTCCGGCCTTGCACCCCCAGCTCTCTCTGTGCTCTGTCCCCCAAATATTCCTACAGGTCGCACAAGATCTGCCAGCAACCCTCTGATGGTTAAACTGCCGAAATCTCGGCTCTCCGCTCACCTTCACTCTTTCATTCCTCTTTTCTCCCGCCTCTGGAACAAACTACCTCACTCCCTTCAATCCCACTCCTCCCTCCAGGTCTTTAAAACAGCTGTTCACCACCATCTCTTATCTTCCCCCATCCAAAACCTTGATCTTTTCTACCCCCGCTAATTCACCCCAGATCCACCTTGTTTGAAATTCCAACTTCTTTCCTGGAAGTCCTGGCAGTGTCCATATGTTTTATACCTCTCCCACTGCCCCCTTCCCACGCCCCCCCCCCCCCAAAGCCCTCGCCCTCTCTCAGATCTCTCGATGTCTCCATGTCTCTCGGTCCCTGCTCTCAAATGTTGTGTTTGTGTCCTTCCCCCTCTCTCCCCATCTTGTCTACCGCTCCCTATGTTATATGTTTTATGTGTCGGTTTGTCTTTCTGTGTGATTAATGTTCGCTCTTTCACGAGCCTCGATCTTGTATACAAAAAAAAAAAAAAAAAAAAAAAAAAAAAAAAATGCAATTTGAGAAAAGGAAAAGAGTGCTTATTGTAATAGGAGAGAGAAAGGGGAGTGGGAAATTTTTTATCGGTGTGGAGATATAAGGGTAGGGAGGTTGGTGTGAGATGGAGGCAAAGTGTGGGGAGGGATGGAGCAGCATAAAAATAGATACCCCACTTACACAAGAGCATCCTGGTTAATTTGTGCTATTTTGAAAACAAAGGTGCTTTTCAAAGGTGCTTTTAATCACAAATAAATCATTTCACTCTTTGGATATTTTAGCATTGTCGTTGCATATTTTTTTGTGCATTTTGCAAACGTTCCTTAAATTTGATGCACAGAGAGAAAAGACGTCGGATGAATGAAGTGATGAAAGCAGTGTGAGGATGTCTCTGATGTCTGTGAAGTTGATGTGAACTTGTGTGAGAATGCAGAGCATTCATTTTATATACGCAGCGAGGCTCAAGCAAGAGCAAGGTGGTCACTGGGGAACAAGCACACATGGTGACGACAGATGGGCCTATTGCCTACGAGAGGATCCTGTGCAGGTGGAGAGGCGGAGCAGGTTAGGCCAGGTGGAAAAGGTCTTGGGTAAGATGGAAGATGACAGAAGATGGCGGTGTGTTCCTACCTTGAAACGTTTCTAATTTAATTTTTTTGCTTCTATCCTTTGGTTGGTGGTTCATGGTAATGGCCTGTGTAGATCATGGCTACAAGAGGACATCATTTGATATTTTATCTCCATGGTTGCGGAAGACTGAAGCAGAAAACATTGATATTGGATGCTTGACCAAAAATGCTATCAGATATAATTGCATTATTATCATCAGCCACATTATACTGGCCATTAATTATAATATAAAGCGTTTTGTATTTTACAAAATCCAGTTTCAATGTTCCCCTCCGCCCACAATGCCAAAGCACGTGCAAGGTTGTTTAGGCCAATGGTGATTCTCAACCAGCAAAACTGGATTGTTGTCCACAGAGACGATCCCAGACATCCAGGACAAACCGAATTCTGAATAATTTCGAACACGTGTGTGTGACGTCATCCCTGGGCGGGGCCAATGGGAGTAAAACGCCTCAAGGCCAATGAGTCCACTGAACATCATGAGCTGGCTTCCGGCTTCTTCATCGCAATGTGTGAGCCATTTGTTGCTGCTGGCCTTCCCCTTCCTCCATTCCCTTAAAGATTCTCAACTGACAAATTTCAATTAGAGCATTTACAAAAAAAATCCCTCTGGGTTGACTTTTCTCTCCTGTTTATTAGTATTACATCTTTTTGTCGAACATGATCCTTCCTTTCAAGCTAAATTTACAAGATAATGTATAAACGATTGTCGTTCAGAAACATGGACGTTCAGAATTCCATCTTCACCCTGGGTTAAATATAGCCGTGGACTGTGGCTACTTATCAATTGATTTATAGACCTGTTCGTGTTCTTCTTCTTACCTACGCATTAATCCCACCAGTCTGTCAGGGGCCTAACACTCAGATCCACCTTCTCCATTCCCCTCTGTCCTCCACATTTTCTTATCTCAATTCCAGACTCTTCAAATCACTTTGCACGGGCCCTCCACCCTAATCTCTGTCGTCCTCTTGTCTTTTCCTTCTAAATGACTCATTCCATGCTTCTCTTGATTAGTTCTTCATCCGTTTTCCTCATCACATATCCAAACCACCACAACCTATACTCTCTCTAATCCTTCCTGTGACTATTTGGTCCATTGGACCAAGTTTCCATTGCTCTTTGTGGCCTTGTAGCATACCTGCCTGCTGTAGTGCTTGAGCTTGAGCTTACCTTGCACCGAGCACAGCTACGTCATCACGGGAATTGTTTTTTTTTTCTGCGGGTAGTTTTTATAATTATTTTGACTATCAGAGGATTCTTGATCAGAAAAATCTTCAGCAAACTCACTTTCTGACGAGTCTGAGCTTTCCTATGATTACATCACACAGATGACCGACGTCATGAGATGAGCATCACGATTTTTAGGCGCCGTACCCAACGGGTTTGCTTTTTTAAATGCAACTTCCAAAAAATATTAGAATTAAAAACGACGTTCAGTTCTTTGTTTATTACTTAAAAATCAATATAATCGCATCAAAATGATTGTTTTTTATTTGTCTGTGGACCTTTAACATTAAATATCCACTGCACATGTCTATTTAATGCACCTTCTCCATAGACTGGATTCCACCAATGTAGTTACGCCTTCATTATTCTGATTTCCAAATTGACCTCTGCCCAATAGCAGATTTGTTGTCGTTTGCCCCAAGAATCTGCGAATGTTGAGTCCACATTTCTCTGACGGCAAGGACTGACACACCTGTGGCCACGCCTGAAGTTTGTTCCACAAAAGTCTACAAGGGTTTCACATTGCTGTTGTTGTTTTGTTATTGTTGGGGTTATTGTTGTGGGTTGATTTTTGAAATGTGCACCCATTGGTTGGACAGCTGCCGGACTACACCCACATCTGCCACTTGACTCCGCCCACCATAGCACCGAGACAAAATGATATGGCTGCCATCTTGGTTTTCTGGTGGGCCTAACACATTAGGCCTGTAGGCCTCTGCTGATTCTACTCTGCTCGGGCTTGTTGCATCAGATTTTCATTGGCTTTGTTTGGGTCGAGTGTTACTCACGATGAGCGACTTTAGCGTGGAAGGAAAAGATGTCTGAGGCCTTCGGAATCCGAGTCAATCTTTTATTCCAACAGCGACCAACCAAACCCGCACTTCCAGTTATACCCGGTTCCGGAAAACCCTTGATCAACCCAGTTCAAGCATATTTACATATTATAACAAAGGCTAAATGATGCTGCTACAGGAGAACGAAAAATTGAATCATATGTTGAACAAGCATTCTGAGTATTGCGCTGCAATACATGTCCCTTACCGGCAGTCTGTCGTCCGGAAAACTGTTGGGGAAATTACCAAAGTTCAAAGTGCCATAACGTTGTCAAAAATGATCGAAACGTCGTGAAGTTCGAACTTGATCTGTAACTTATCATGAGGAAACCATGTACCAAGGTTGAAATCATTAGCATTCAGAGTTTAGAAAAAAAAGTCCGGAAAACTGTTTTTTGCGTGATGGACTGACAGACGGACAGACGGAGGGACGGCATGCAAACCTATAGTCCCCTCCGGTGTACACCGGAAGGGGACTAATAATAGTAAGATTTCATCAAACCCGTCAGAACGCACGGGACATCAAGCGTTATGTTATGTAATCAAGCGTTAAAAACAAATACGCTTAAAGTATTTTTCAGCTTTAATAATAAATTTATCACATTACTTTGCTCGAGAGTTAAAAGGATAATAAAGCCCTTCTGTTGACCAACTTTGATAACGTGCATACATAATCATTGTTATTGACAGACAAGTCAGGAGATGACTGGTTCAAGAGCGAGCGGTATTCAATGACAAAGGACGGACTGTAACCGAAACAGGCCCAGACAGGCCAGGCCCGGAAACGTCAAAACGAAGGTTAGTGACCTTGAAATGAGATATAAAATAATGTATAATCAGTTATGAGGTTAGTTAGCTACACAATACCGAAAATTCGGTGAAAAATGAAATGAAAAAATATATATTTAAAAAAAGAAAAATGAAAAATCGAGCTCCGTGGGGCTGGACACATGACATTGGCCTAACCAAATATCGAAACCCCTGTCAGATTCCACCAAACCCCTCGGAGAAGATGTAGCTTGAACTCGATTACCCCCTAAAAAGACGTCTTTTTCGGGCGTCGCTCCGCCCACAATGGGCGCGATACGCCCACTCTCGGCAGGACAACTAGATCATGAAATATCAACCTCCCACCCAAGTTTCATCAGGATCGGATGATATCATCGGGTAGTTATGCTGTGGACAGACAGACACACACACAGACAGACGCGCACCCATGACGAATATAGTGGTCACTTGATAACTCGTGAACCAATTATAATACAAACAAGTTAGGAGACGACGATGGTTCACGAGCGAGCGGTATTCAATGACAAAGGACGGACTATAACCGAAACAGGCCCGGACTGGAGGTCGGGGGCCCACGTGACAGGTGTCGGCCCCCGACATGCGGTGTACATGCCTATTTACAAAGGGCCCAATGCGCTGTGTGTGCAGGCCTTCAAGAGCCATCTGTACGTAATTGTGTGTGGTGATGGCCTGGAAATGTCAAAACAAAGGTTACTGACCTTGAAATGATAGAAAATAATGTATAATCAGTTATGAGGTTAGTTAGCTACACAATACCGAAAATTCGGTTCGATTCCGACAACTTTGAAAATTTGACCTTTGTGACCTTCAAAGGTCAAAGGTCGAAGATTCTGAAATTTGTTGGAAAACTTGTATTTCATGATGTATGTGATAATATAAGATCATGTACGTCATTTCACCCTATCAGGAAGCGAACAATGTAATAAAACCATCAAAAATCGACTTTTCTAAATTTCGTGACCTTGACCTTGGGGCGAAAATGTAAAATCGAGCTCCATGAGGCTAGACACATGACATTGGCCTAACCAAATACTGAAACCACTGTCAGATTCCACCAAACCCCTCGGAGAAGATGTAGCTTGAAATCGATTAACCCCTAAAAAGACATCTTTTTCGGGCGTGGCTCCGCTCACAATGGGTGCAATACGCCCACTCTAGGCAGGACACAACTAGATCATGATATCAACCTCCCACCCAAGTTTCATCAAGATCGGATGATATCATCGGGTAGTTATGCTGCGGACAGACAGACAGACAAACACACAGACACACAGACAGACACACACCCATGACGAATATAGTGGTCACTCCGTTTGATAACTCCTGAATCAATAACTCGTGAACCAAAAGTCGTCATGTGACTATGTGATGTAATAGACACCTTTTGGTGTGACACGAAACACGAAGGCACACAATGTCCTCCTCAATAATCAATTTGAACAACCTTTAGAACCACCTTTAAAAGCGATTTTTCCCCGCAGAACAGGGGTTGGCCTTTTTCGGGCACCGTGGTCTCCTTTTTTGAAGCAATGTTTTACGGCCGGATGTCCTTCCTGCCGCCAACCCAATTAGTCGCCTCTTGCGTCAAACACGGATTTACCAGTGAACTGGTACTCAATTTGCCGACCTCGGAAGGATGACAGGCTGAGTCAACCCCCCTGGCGTTAATCCAGTGATTGATCAGGATTCAAACCCAGTATCCTAGGATCCCAAGCCAGCACCCTAACCGCTAAGACAACACCAGGCTTCAGTTTTTTTCTTTTTAATAAATTTGCAAAACTTTCTAAAATCCTGTTTTCTCTTTGTCATTATGGGGTATTGAGTGCAGATCGATGAGGGAAAAAATGAATTTAAACGATTTCAGCATAAAGCTGCAACATAACAAAATGTGAAAAAAGTGAAGGGGTCTAAATACTTTCTGAATGCACTGTGTTACGGATTCGTCACTTCCGCTGTTGTGGTTTTCACCCACTTGACATATTTCTGATATTATGTACTATTATTATTCTCAAAAGGTTTATTATTCAGGAACAGCTATCTAAAGTTAAAAATTTAACTTTAAATGATACAGGAAAACGAACCAGAAGACAAGGAGGTGAAGAGGAAGAGGCGGCGCGAGCAAATTTGGAGAAGACGCGTGACGTCAAGGCTCCATAGCGAGGCTGGTCTACCGAAAGTCGCGAGGGAAGTTTGAGTTCCTTGAAGGGACATCCGGCGATAGGGGTTATCGCTGGAGTGGAAAATCTGCGTAGTCAGATTTGGGCGCTGAGATTTCGACGAATCCTCGCCTAGTCGCATCGGCTCAAGTAAGAGCCGTCGGCCATTTTGAACCCCACGCTTCGGACACCTACAAAGGTTTTGCCTCGCATCATCTTCACCCCAACATCCTACCGTTTGTCGGGGATGTGTGTGTGCGACCGCTTCGTCTCCAATTAAGTTGCGGTTCGCTGAGTGAGTGGAGAAGGTGCTCCTCTGAAGGGCGCCGTTGTACAGTTTTGGCGGGGCGATCACCATTGTCAACTACTGTACATGATTCGAATATCGACTGGAGAGCGAGATTCGGGCTTCGACTGGATATCGTTCGAGTGACCGCTGGAGCGAATCACATTCGCCTTGGAAAAGGTTATAGAGACATTGAGGAGTGTCCTTTTCACTCGCTGGGAGCGCAGTGCATTCTGACTATATGGATGGTATATAGAGTGCACTCTTAACTACCATTTGTTGTACCGTTATTCCTGTGTGATTTCCAATACATTATTTGTTCATTTATACTCATTGGTGTGGTTTCACCATTGATTTCTAACACAGAGTAACATATTTTTCTGCCGTAGCTCCTCTCGGGGTTCGGAGGTGTACCGAGACCAGGAAATCGGGGAGGAACACGTAACAACTGTATATGGTTGTGTATATGACATATGTGGAAGGTGAGATAATAACAACTGATCTTGCTTCAACAGTTTATTGAGCATTGCAGGTGGAGATGGATGAAAAACCTTAAAGATACAATGAAAACTCTGTCATGATGCAGTCGTTGACAATTTAGGAACTTACAAACTTCTGGGCAATACTTTCATGTATTCAATGATAAACTCTGTTACCTTTACCATTACAATTTACTAGTTGAAGAGTAAATATTTTACCAATGCAATCTACGAGCAATTGAACAAATCCGATCAACTATCTTCTGTCATTAATTCAGGTGTTAACGAATAAAAAATATTATAGATAACTATTAAAGACATTATAGTTAATAACAATTCAACATTCCAATTTCACTAATAACTAAGATTATTCTGTAGTTGACCAGTAATAATATTACCATAAGGCATAAATCAACCTGTTAAACCAATAGTAAAATTGTTCTCCAATAAATGTATAATACATATAGTACTTCTTGTTATTAATGAATATAACCGAATGTATCAGTTAATATAACAAGATCCAGAACAAGATGGATACAATACCCTGAGCATTCGTATTTCCATAGCAAGGCAAACATTACCGCCATAACAGACAAAACAGTCAATTAAAACAAACATCCATTACGCCGTAGCGTGATCAATGCAACACTCACCCCCGTGACAGCTACACGGACATGGTAGAGATAACGGACTAGTCCCAATGTCCACGACTCATCGGCCATTGGCCATCGACCGCATGACTCGCATCAAGATGGCGGAACTTGTGACGATGAGGATCATGAGAGTTTATACCAGTTTTTGCTATAAATGCATTATAAGCACGTATTTGACTTATCACGGTCATCTCAAAAGGATCATCCGAATACTCTCAAGTAACAACTTGAAAAAAAACGGAAAACATTTGTTCAACCAATCAACTCCGTGCACCGATAATTCACGGAAGTCGCCGACCGGCACAATAACCGAGAATCATCGAGAATTCACAGAAGAATAGTAATGAACGGGTAAGGTCTGGTTACATCGATATATACTTTACATATACATGTATGTATGACCAAAACGTCTTCTTCTTCAAATTTTCTTGTGACCCTTCAGACTGCTGAGACCTCTTAGACTTTTGAAGATCCTTAAAGTCTCCCAAAATCCTTAAGACTGCTGAGCCCCTACAGACGATTGAAGACCCTTAAGACCACAAAGACCCCTAAAGATCCCAGAGACCCAAAATACCCCAAAGACCCCAAAGACCCAAAATACCGCAAAAGACCCGACAACCCAAAATGATCCAAAGACCCAAAAGACCCCAAAGAATCAAAAGGACACAAAGACCCAAAACACACTGAAAACCATTAAAGACCCAAACGGACCTAAAATACCTTGAAGACCCAAAATGACCTGAAGACCCCAAAGAACCAAAACACTCCCACAACCCAAAAGATGCAAAATGCACTTAAAGACCCCAAAGACCATTAAGGATCACGAAAACAAAAGACCCCTAAGATCCTGAAGACCCTTTGGACTGCAAAAACCTTTTAGACCCATTAGTCCAGGTTGGACCCTTTACCATTTAAAGCTTTAGACGACTTGGACCTTTTTAGATTACAAATAAATTATAAATAAATAATATCACCAATATTACAAATAAATTTGTACAAAATAAATGTTTTCATTACGATTGGTGTTCAACTCAAATTCAATCAGGTCATTACCCTCAGTTAAAACAAACCCGTGCCTCTGTAGCGACGTGTGGTGAGGTGAGTGTGACAATCTGATCCATGCTAGTTACATCAAAGAGGATTAAAGGACAGATTTTTTTGATTTTCATGCCACCATTCATATCTTGCTTGCAAACTTTCTGGCATTGTCAATGATAGATCACTTTGCATTTTTAAAAATGCATTTTAAATTGTAGTTAATAGGAAACCATTTATAGACCATGAATCAATTTTAACATAAAATAAATAGACTATGTAAATGTTGTTTTTGTTTGTTAGGAGGATGCAATAATAATACAAAGACATAGGCAGACTAGTATCCAGATCTTCACCAAAATCGAATCAATTCGTCTGTGTCACACATTCAACCTGCCCACCACATTTCGTCCGAATACATCCATAGCTTTTTGAGATGTCCTGCTCACAGACAAACAGATAGGCATGGGTGAAAAAAGAACCTCCATCCTCTTTTGTTGGTGGAGGTAAAAAGTGACAGGATGAAGATTAAAAACAGAAACTGATCTAACACAACCTTATATTGTGCTGTCCGTTTCTATGCCTTTCATAAAGTAGATGTGATGTAATACATCACAAGACATGCTCCATTGTGTTCATATTGGAGACAACTGCCAAGGAGGATATCATCTTTCATTAGGTTTTCAGCAGGTTCATCACCTGTTAAATATATGACAAAACTCGAATTGGCCATGTAAATTCCTCCTCAACTGGATTCATAGACATTTGCAAACAATACGTCTCACCCCTCCCCTTCCCCACCTTTCCCATACATCCTCTGACCCCAGTAAAATCAAAAGGAAGATTCAGGATCAATGTTTACCTGCTTTGGTGCGGAGGGGCTGTGACAAGGTATTTTTTGTGTCGAGTGTTGTCTGGATTGTTATAAATATAAAGGCTTGGCAGGTCAGCAACCTTAATTTTGTAACTACAGTATTATTTAACTTTGGCCCCTGTATAATCCTGAAAATGACTCGATGCAATATTTATTTTACACATTCCTGAAGGACTTGTTGAAAGGACCTTTTGCTAAATTTTATCTCTATCGATTCAAATACAAGAAAAATAAAATGGCAAGGCAAAATGTGTGATCTTTTTTTAAAATTACACCTTTCATCCCTTAAAATTGGAACGCGGGATATACACGAGGAGCAGTCAATAAGTAACCTTAAAATATTTTTCACAAGTTGTTTATTGCATGTACGTGTGTAACAACTGTGTTATTTTTCAACATAATCTCCATTGCGTTCAATGCATTTTTTCCAGCGCCTCACTAAGGCCTGGATTCATTACCTTCGCAAAAGCGGAAGGTTATGTTTTGATCGCTGTGTATTTATTTGTATGTCTGTGTGTGTGTGTGTGTGTATGTTATTCGCATAACTCAAAAAGTATTCAACCGAATTGCATGAAATTTGGTGGGATGATTGGTTATTATACGGGACACATTAGATTAGATTTTGGGAGCAATCGGGTCAAAGGTCAAGGTCAAGGTCACGAAAAGGTCAAAATCGTATTTTTACCATAGCGCGGTCAATTTTTATCCAATTGGCATGCAACTAATGCCAAAATGTTCAGAATTCAATGCCCGATCTTGTGATATACGACATGACCCAGTGAAGACATTACCCTTGTTAGCGGTTGGGGGTCAAAGGTCAGGGGGGTCACGACCTTGCAAAATGTGCGTTTTTTGTCATAACTCGGTCAATTCTTATCCGATTTGCATGAAATCAGCACCAAACTGTTCACTGTTCTGTTCCCTACACTCCCATGCCAAGTACAGAACAGTAGCTGCGGCGAAGGTATGCGCTCTACCGAGTGCCCGTTCTAGTTTAGAATTTTTTTATATTTTGGCTGCTTGTGTAGCCATTCATGCACCGCCTCTTGAACCTCTTCGTTGGATCAGAAAGTGGTTCCACCAAGCCTCTCTTTAAGTGGCCCAAAGATGTGGTAATCCGAAGGGGCGAGGTCTGGAGAGTAGGGTGGATGAGGAAGACACACAAAATGCAGGTCCTCCATTGTTGCAGCAGTTGCGCGTGCAGTATGGGGCTGTGCATTGTCATTCTGCAGCAAAACACCGGTAGTGAGTAGTCCAAGACGTTTTGATCTGATTGCTGGTTTCAGATGATTTTGAAGGAGGTCGCAGTATGATGCACTTGTGACTGTGGTCCCTCTGGGCATGTAATGCTCTAGAAATGGGCCTCGGCTATCCCAGAAGAGTGCCAGCATCACTTTTCCAGCGGACGACTGTGCGGAATATTTTGGGCGTTGGTGAAGTAGAATGGCGCCACTCTTTGCTTGCCCGCTTCATTTCTGGCTGAAAGTAGTGGACCCAGCTTTCATCCCCAGTCACTACGCACTGTAAGAAAGCGTTGAATTCTGTTTCTTAATGTCGCAGAAGTTCTTCACATGCGTCCACTCCCCGTTCTTTCAATTTGGGTGTGAGTTGTCTCGACACCCACCTTGCAGACACTTTGCAGAACCCCAGCACGTTGTGAATGACATGGTGTGCTGA
The DNA here is from genome assembly GCF_964187855.1 of Myxine glutinosa. Lineage (NCBI taxonomy): Eukaryota > Metazoa > Chordata > Myxini > Myxiniformes > Myxinidae > Myxine > Myxine glutinosa. The sequence goes on along the minus strand of NC_136263.1, from coordinate 156,281,202 downwards.
ATCATGACTAATGTTCAATTCGGAGACCACTTCATCCAGCGTAATGTGACGGTTTTCCCTTAGCTCAACTCCTGCAACCATTTCTGGTGTGTCGGCTGTGTGAGGCCGGCCCGAGCTAGCAGCGTCTGCCACACTGGACACTCAACTTTTAACCTTCCTGTTCCAGTCATACACCTCCTGCAGCAACAAAACATGCATCACCATATTGCATCTTCATTCTGCGATGGATTCCACTGTGATTCACTTCCCAAGAAGCAAATGACAGAACGTTGCTCCTCCCTGGTGCATGCTTCTAAGGGAATCTCCATCTTGGAACTGCTCTGCTGTCGTCATACGCTCAATGTTGCCAGATCTAAAAAGGCAAAACATGACTCTTACCCATAGATATAGCATATATCGTCTATAACTACATACATTACATTCTCTCATTTATATGAGAGATACCCAGCAACTACAGACCAATCAGCCTTCTCCCAATTATCAGCAAAGTCATGGAATCCATCATTGCTTCAGATATGAAATCTTTCCTCTTCTCCAATGGCTTGATCTCTGATCATCAATTTGGTTTCAGACCTGGTCACTCTACTCTGGACATGCTGCTTCTGCTTTCTCAACAATGGATGGAGGTCCTCAATGCCAAACAGAAATTAGAGCTGTCTCCCTTGACATATCACATGCCTTCGATACGGTCTGGCACCCCACTCTGCTCACCAAACTCTCCTCTTTTGGTATCCATGGAAATCTCCACGCATGGCTGGCAGACTTCCTCTCTAGTCGTAGTCAACGTGTGGCCCTGAATGGGTTTCTCGCATCTCCTCTTCCTGTTCAGGCTGGAGTTCCCCAAGGCAGTGTTCTGGGCCCTGTGCTTTTTCTGGTCTTCATCAATGATCTCTCTGACTCTCTTGAAAATCCTCTCTATCTCTTTGCTGATGACTCTACTCTCTGTCGCTCCATTCTTCATCCCTCAGATCGGCAGTCTGCAGCCTCCTCACTCTCTGCAGACCTGGACAAAATCACAGACTGGGCATACAAGTGGAACATGTCTTTCAATCCTGACAAATCTCACACTCTTACGATGTCTCTCCGAAAAGACCGACTGGACAACCCTCCCATCCACTTTCTGAATAATCCTCTCCAAGAAGTTCTGTCACTCAAGCTTTTGGGTCTCACTATCTGCCATGATCTTTCCTGGGAAAACCACATTTCAAATCTGGCCTCCAAAGCCAGTCGCCGACTGGGCATCCTCCGTCGTGCAAAGTCCTTCCTTGGCACACCTGAGCTCCTCACCACATACAAGGCTTTCATCCGCAGCTCAATGGAATACTGCTCTCCCCTCTGGGCTGGTGCACCTGCCTCACACCTAGCTCGTCTTCACGCTGTTGAAACCAAAGCATTCAGAATCATTGGAATCTCCCGCGATGAAGCTAACTCCAAGGACCTCTCACTCACTCACCGCAGGCAGGTTGGTGGTCTTTCCGTCTTCTACCGACTCCTCTCTGGCCTTGCCCCCCCAGCTCTCTCTGGGCTCTGTCCAGCAAATATTCCTACAGGTCGCACAAGATCTGCCTGCAACCCTCTTATGGTTAAACTGCCAAAATCAAGACTCTCTGCTCACCTTCACTCCTTCATTCCTCTTTTCTCCCGCCTCTGGAACAAACTCCCTCACTCTCTTCAATCCCACTCCACCCTCCAGGTCTTTAAAACAGCTGTTCACCACCATCTCTTATCTTCCCCCATCCAAAACATTGATCTTTTCTATCCCCGCTAACTTCACCCCAATTCCACTTTTTTGAAATACCAACTTCTGTCCTGGAAGTCCTTGGTGTCCTTGTGTTTGATACTTCTGCCACCCCCCTCCCCCCAAGCCCTCTCCCTCCCACACATCTCCCTGCTCTTAAATGTTGTGTGCCCTCAAGTGTTTGGGTGCTTCCCATTCTCTTGTCTTCCGCTCCCTCTTTTTATATATTTTGTTTGTCTGGTTGATTTGTTTGTGAAATAAATGTCAGCTCTTTCACGAGCCTCGATTCAGTATACAAAAAAAAAAAAAAAAAAAAAAAAATCGCCATTTTAAGGTTACTTATTGACTGGCCCTTGTATACAATACAAGACCAAATGTATGTGGACACCCGAACATCACACATCTCATTCCAAAATCATGGGTATTAGTATGGAGTTGGTCCGCCCCCCCCCCCCCTTTGCTCCTATAACAGCCTCCACTCTTCTGGGAAGGCTTTCCACTAGATGTTGGAAGATTGCTGCGGGGATTTGCTTCCATTCAGCCACAACACCATTGGTGAGGTCGGGCACTGATGTTGGGCGATAAGGCCTGGCTCACAGTCGGCGTTCCAATTCATCCCAAAGGTGTTCCATGGGGTTGCGATCAGGGCTCTGTGCAGGCCAGTCAAGTTTTTCCACACCGATCTCGACAAACCATTTCTCTATGGACCTCGCTTTGTGCACAGGGCCATTGCCATGCTGAAACAGGAAAGGGCCTTCTCCAAACTATTGCTATAAAGTTGGAAGCACACAATCGTCTAGAGTGTCATTGTCCAGACCTAGCGCGGCCTAGCGCGATCCATGAAAAACAGCCCCAGACCATTATTCCTCCTCCACCAAACGTTACAGTTGGCACTATGCATTTGGGTAGGCGGCGTTCTCCTGGCATCTGCCAAATGCAGATTTGTCCGATGGACTGCCAGATGATAAAGCGTGATTCATCACTCCAGAGAATGCGTTTCCACTGCTCCAGAGTCGAATGGCGGCGAGCTTTACACCACTCCAGCCGACACTTGGCATTGCACATGGTGATCTTAGACTTGTGTGTGGCTGCTCAGCCATGGAAACCCATTTCCTGAAGCTCGCGACGAACAGTTGTTGTGCTGACGCTGCTTCCAGAGGCAGTTTGGAACTCGGCAGTGAGTGTTGCAACCGAGGACAGACG